>NC_138976.1:223391413-223991413 GCF_964341445.2 Mesoplodon mirus | reverse complement strand
CTTTGGTAACCGTAAGTTTGTTTTCTAAGTCTGTGAGTCTATTTCTGTTTTGTAAATAAGTTCATTTGTGTCATATTTTAGGTTCCACATATAAGCAATATCATATGATATTTGTCTTTCTCTGTCTGACTTACTTCACTTAGTATGATCATCTCTAGGTCCATCCATGTTCTGGCAGTATTACTAATTCTCCAGTGACGCAAAAGCATAGCCAGGGTGGGAACCTCCAGCCAAACCAGACCTCTCACCAGTTTACATGTTTCACTCTGGTTGGGGGTTTTTTCTTCCGTTTCTCTATTTAAAATTCCCCCCGTACTTCTAATTCCATCTCCTCCATTAAACCTTCATTGATTCCTCCTCTTCTTCAATGTACTTTGGCATCGCCTGAACAGCAGGTCGCAAAGCAAACCTCAGTTCTTCCTCTCCAGCCCCACTATTCTTGGCTCCACTAAAGCTATGTGGGCAAAAGCATTCTCCTCCCGTCTAGACCACATGTTCCGGAACCGCAGGAACCATTTCTGATCCACCTCTGAACCCCACAGTAAGAATTACAGTGCAGTGTCTTGCAGTTGATGGGCACTTAAAATACATATTCCAAATAAATAAAAATACGGTCTGTCTACACATTTTCTCCACTGTTACACAGGATTTCAAATTGAAGAACACCCTCTTCTTTCTCCCATCCACGCTAAATCTCCATCTCTTTTCCTTTAGTTACAGTAATAATGAAACAATGGTATGGAATAACCTTTCCAGTTACAATGCCACAATCTTTATACGCACACACATACATGCACATGGTTTATATGTGTGTGTACGATTTTTAAATTTGCACCACAGTGGGAACTCAGAAAAATGGTACAGAGGAACCGGTTTGCAGGGCAGAAATAGAGACACAGATGTAGAGAACAAACGTATGGACACCAAGGGGGGAAAGTGGTGGAGGGGGGTGGTCGTGGTGGGATGAATTGGGAGATTGGGATTGACATGTATACACTGATGTGTATAAAACAGATAACTAATAAGAACCTGCTGTATAAAATTAAATAAATAAAATTCAAAAATAAATAAATAAAACAGAAAAAAAAATTTGCACCACAGTGAGCAGGGACACTGAGAATAAAACACATATAATTATTAATCTACCCTCAGAGGAGGCACCAGTCCCTCAAACATCTCAGGGAAACCACACGCAAAGAACTTTTCTTTAAATAAAGGATTTTGAAAGCGAACAAGCCTCGTGTTCACATCATCAGAATGGATAAAAACGGCAAAAGGACAGCAAGGGCACTCACCCTGCAGATCGGGTGCTCATAAGCGTTCGTGTTCAGAGGATGCGTGCATGGGGACTGTAGCGGGATGAAATGAATTACGCGGGCAGCAAGCAAAATAAAAAATCAAGACGGTACGTTCTTCAGCTAACACACAGGCTGACTGGAGAATCTCAACGCTGCCCTAAAATGGATTAAACACACTTGAAAATCACACACGGTGATTTCACAGAGAACCTTATCTAACCCAATGTCTGATTTCGTCCTTGATCAGTCAGCCTTACTTTTCCAACGAGATGTGTTTCGTATTAACTAGTTTGTGTTTATTGTTTGGTCCCATAAGGAGAAGCACCCCCCCCCCCGCCATGTGGAACAGGAGCTCAGACTGGATCTTTCTTCTCTCACACTGTCTGCCCTGCCTGTCTCTTGAGTTTTGACTCAGCTCCGTCAGTGAAAAATTAGACTTCATTTCAGTATGCTAATGGCAATCTCTCCAAAACAATGTAATCAAGGCCTCATGTGCACCTATAATTTCATCCTTGACATAAGCCTGACAGCTATTTATTGTCTGAAAGGGAAAGGGGGGAGGGGAAAGAGGGAGGGGACGTCTATATGCCCCCCTCCCCCAAAACAAACCTAGCAGCTTTATGTTTGAAGGCAGAGCCTTTGCAAAGTCCAAACAAATGGCAATAATCATGGGGTTTACATATGTCTTGTCTTAAGCAATCAAGGCAGAGGGTTAACAGAGAAGCATATTCAGATGCGCCAATTCCCAAACTGCCCACCTCTGATGAGCCAGCTGTGAGCTGCAATTGTCACATTATAATTTAGGCTAAGGGGAAAAAAAAGGCATCAGAATACATACTGGATCAACATAATTATTCACAGCAGGATGCTGCAGAATTAATTTAGCCAATCAGAATTATACTTGGGGGTTGGGCACATTGCAGAGATGAAAGAGAGAAAGCAGGGCGCGGGAAGTGGGGGATGAGTGGAGAGGGGGAGGGGAGCCCTGTTTTCAACACCTTACTAATATTTGGATAATCTGATCTGGAATATATTTTGAATACACATAAGCACAATGTTGTTTCTTTTCCATTTATGTACAAACATCTATTCAGCACTCATGACGTGCCAGTTGCTAGTCTGAGCGCCTTGCAAACATTAGCTTATTTAATCCTCATGATCATGGGGAAGGTGCTGTTATTATCCTCATTTTACACACGGAAGCTCAGAGAGGTTAAAAAGCTTACAGAGGCCACACAGCTGGTAAATGGGAGGGCCAGAAATGGAACCCAGGCAGACTGGCTCCGGGGGCTACGTGTGAACCAGCACAGTTGAAAGGTTCTTGCTCCCAAACAAACCAATTGGCAATCAGAAGGCACACAGTGGCTGGTGAGGGCTCTGAAACCAGAACAACGGGTAGCTAGAGCTCTGTCATTCCCACATTCCTGCAAGCTGACTTGCCCAGGGATGGCAGCCACCTGGCACTCCTAAGTCGGGCACTCTACCTTAGGGCTGTGAACTTCCCCGTCCAGATAATGTCATCGCCCAACTCTCCACAGTGGGAGGGGCAGAGGTCACTCCACAGCCTCACGGGGTTCTCCGGTGTTTACCACCGAACAGCCATAGTAACTGGGGTAGCAGCTTGGCCTCCCCATCCTGACACAGTCTTCCGAGAGCAAGGCCGCAGCTAGGACGCCAGAAAATCAATGGCAACGAAAAGGAAAGTGGGCTGCTCCAAGAAGAGTTCAGTTAAGCGCCTGACGACGGGCAAACAGAGGAAAAGGACTGAAGAAGTCGGCGGTCACCCTGAAACAACTTCCTGCCTGGGTCTGCCTATCTGCAGGCTCGGGTTTGCAAAGACATGACGTGGTGCTTGCCTTTCCCGTCGACACAGCGTGAGTTTAAATGAAAGTAGCCCTCTTCCTCGGCTACTTGGCGTTCTGTCATGAGGGCAGATAGCACAGGAGCCAAGAGGAGCCTTGATTCCCTTGCAAAAGTTAGACTTCAGCTGGCACGCAGGCTCCCGGTAATGGGGGGAAATGACAGGGAGCGGCCCAGGGTTTTATGTGTGGCAATAATGTTTGATCTATGCCATTGTCAATGAGAACTGTGATTTAATCCATAAGGATATAGAGCCTCTTGATGAAAGGGGAATAACGACAAATCCTGATTAACAATCACTGCTACACTAAAGCAGGTTTCCATAGTAACGGGGCTGAAATTATACAACAAACTGATGCCATACCAGGCAAATTACTCCATGAGGGGGCCCTTTTCTGAAAGCATTTGGCTTTCTGTGTTCTCTTAAAATTAAGATGCAAGCACCTTACTTTCAACTTGTATTAGCTTTCCTCTCTTTTTTCTAAACGTTCCTTCTTCAGTTGGTCTCAGATAATATGGGGATAAATATGTATGCACAGGAGAGGTAGCAAAAAAAAGTAAGCACGCTGCAGCCCCTCTCTCCCCTGAAAGGAGAGGACAAAATAAAATTACGGCAAAGGGAATCTTCCTTTCATATCATTCTTTTGATAAAATAATGCTTAATTCCGTGATTTAGGGAGTTGGGGGGGGGGGCGTTGAAGCATGTCCCAGTACCATATTCACCTCTCCAAATAACAATATCCTCTGAATTTGCAGGAGAGATGAACAAATAAAAGAGCAGAGTGGGGGTCAGGAAAAAGAAGGCAAATATCACCTTTGTTCCCAATAACGTTTAATTTTCAATTAAGATTTTGAAAAATAAGAACATAGTTTTAAAATAATGCTGCTTTCCAACACCTACTCAAAATAATTTCAAAACTGTGCAATAGAAAAATTTGCATTGGTCCATATCACTTTAAAACTCTTGTGGCTATTACTACAATTGACTTTGATGGTGAACCTTTATAAAACAGATCTTATCAAACAGCCTAGGAAAAATCTACAGCATGAAAACATCATATTCAATGTTCTCTTTCAATTGCAGAGGAATAGAAAGTGAGACATTAAAAATAAACAGAGAAATCATCATCCTAAACATCCTCTTAAAAGGGGTTAAAGGGGACTTCCCTGGTGGCGCAGTGGTTAAGAATCTGCCTGCCAATACAGAGGACACGGGTTCGAGCCCTGCTCCGGGAAGATTCCACACGCCGCGGAGCAACTACGCTTGTGAACCACAACTACTGAGCCTGCGCTCTAGAGTCCGCAAACCACAACTACTGAGCCTGTGTGCCACAATTACTGAACCCCGCGTGCCTAGAGCCCGTGCTCTGCAACAAGAGAAGCCACCGCAATGAGCAGCCCGCGCACCGCGATGAAGTGTAGCCCCCGCTCACTGCTGGCGCGCAGCAATGAAGACCCACCACAACCAAAAATAAATAAATAAATAAATAAAATAAAAAATAGTAAAAATAAAATCAGATTGTTTAAAAAAATAAAAATAAATAAAAGGGAGTTAAAGGCTGAAGGGGGTTAAGGAAATTTAAACACTTCAGATATTTATTATTCTGCCTTCCAAGACGGGGGAAAAAATCAGAGCTTCATGTTTTTCAGAAATGCTACAACTCTAGAAGAAAACACTTTTTCCTCGAGATTTATCCATGGCTTTCAGTTTAAATCATTGAAGAGCAGTGCAGCCTCGTGGAAAGAACCTGGATTTAGAGACAGAGCCCTTGGGTACCAGCTCCATCACTCCCCAGCTGTGAGCCTTGGTCAAGTCCCTTGGACCTTAGGGTCTTGGTTTCCTCATCTGTAAAATGGGAATAACAACATCTACCTTGCTTACCTCAAGAAGTTTCTGCAATAATTAGTAAATACCGCATGCAAATACATCCTGAAAATTGTGAGGGCATCTGTGGTCAAAGAACTGCTAAACGTTGTGATTTGATTATTCAACACTTATTGAGTGTGTACCACACGCTGGGTACAACACAACCATGATGATCCTCTAGAATGCCATTTTCATCTGGCAAAAAAAACCACGCTGCCTAGTTTTTATCGTCTCTAAAAAATTCAGCCAAAACAGGCAAACAAATCAAAAAAAAATATTTTTTTTAATTTAAAAAGCAGGGTGACTTCCCTAATGGTCCAGTGGTTAAGAGGCCACGCTTCCACCACAGGGGGCACAGGTTCGATCCCTGGCCGGGGAACTACGATTCCACATGCCGCATTGCGCAGATAAAAAATAGAATTAAATTTTTAAAAATTGTTTAAAAAGCAGGCATTTGCTGGGGGTGACTCCTTTACCCTGGCCCCACTTATCTGTATACCTTTAAGAGGTATACAGCAGTGCCTACCACTTTAAAATCATGATACAAATTACTTGCACGGCAAAAGTCAGAATGTTGGGATGTTATTCGTGTTCTCCGAGATGCTTTCTTTGTCTCTGCCATTTCCAAGTCTGCACTTCTATGAGGCTGGGTGAAGGAAGGCACAGGGCTGATGGCTGGGCCTATATGAGTGTCACTGCACGTCTCTGTCTGTGTGGATTTTCCTTTGTGTACACAACCCTTTCTGTAGCCCGACTCCTTGAGTTCAAACTTTAGCTCCTCCGCGTACCAGCTGTGTAGGTCCCCAACCTCTTTATGCCTCACTTTCCTCACCTTTGAAATGGGAATAACGGCAGTAGCATGTGCCTCCAAAGGATGTTAGGAGGATGATAGTCATTAAAAGTAAGGCACATGAAATAAGGCCTGGCACAGAGTAGGCCCTCAGTAAATGTTAGCTCTCATTTCTGTGGATGTTCATAACCCAGGGGTCTAACCTGGTGGCCAGCAGGGGACAGAAGGATTTCCTAATGTTTTGTTTTGTTGGATTTGAGTGTCTTTAGGCAGGACAGGCTCTCCACAATTCCCCGCATTTGCCACACCTCTCGTTATGTTACACCATTGCTTCATCTTTCAGTGTCTGTTCCATTTTGTCTCTCTCACTCTAGGTCTTCAATTTTACCTTTGTTTCTGTGTGTGTGTGTGTGTGTGTGTGTGTACGTGTTTCTCTCTGTGATCTCTTTCCTCTTTATTTTCATCCTCAATCTCTCTTAATTTTTATCTCTAGCATTTATTAAATAGAGTTTTATGTTCCCTGTTCTTATCTTTTAAGGCAGAGAAGTAGAATGCTTTTCTCTCTTAAAGAAATTAAATTGCTCTTTACTTAGTAGACCTTGATTCATTCTTCCTGTGGATCAGTGACTTATGGCAGAAAAAGTGCTCTCTACCTCTGCTGCAAGAAAATCCAAACTAAAAAATAGATAAATTGAAAAATTACATATATTACAAAAGAGTTCACTTAGGGGTTTTTTGTTTGTTCTTTTGTTGTTGTTGTTTGTAATACTGTGCCCTTAGTACGTTGAAACGTGAATTTATTACAGACCATTAAGGACTAAAGCTGATAAAGGCAAAACTAAACATTTAGGAAAACTACTTGAAATCTGAAAATGAATTGAAAATAAAAATAGAAAGTCTTTGAAAACCTATGGAAATAAGTAGAAAATACGGGCACTTTACACAACTTTCAGCAGCCCCTCTCTACTTTTTACAAGGAGGACAAATTTATCAACACCAGTGTCATTCCAAGACTTAAAAATGATATTTTTAAAATAAAAAGTATATAGACTATTGTTTTATGATCCAATATTCAGATCAATTTTTTCTTTAATGAGCAGATTACACGCTCTTAAAATATATTAGCAAACCTGGTCCAATTAACATCATAATGTTCTCAGATTCTTTCTGAGAAAATTCCAAAAGTGAGAAATTCATGAAACATAAGAAACTCAAACCTAAGTAACCTTGGGCCTCATCTACTCAAATGCAAGAAAGTCAAAGCACTCATTCTGAAGTGATAGCAAAATGGAAACCTTTAAAATAATAGAACCTCGGATCGCAACAGAACGGAGCGGTCTAACGCGCCACTGATCCAGGACTGGCAGCGTGCATCCTCTGCACGTTTCCGGGGATGGGAAGCCTGGGACCACGAGGCCACCTGCTCCTGGTGACTAGCTCTGTTGTTGTGGGGACTTTGCTGCTGCTGCTGCTCTCAGGTTGAACCCAAATCTCTCTCACTAAATTTTCCACCCTTTGGGCTGAATTCTATGCTAGTACCATTCCATTCAGGTAGGTGTATTTTCGGCAAAGTGGCTTTTACCCAGATAATATTATGAAATAGATCAGTGGCGAGCAACCTCTTTTTCCAAAAATGATTCAGGAGGGGGAAAAAATGTTTTTAGCGCCTTTTATTCCATTCAAAATGCAAATAGCTTAATTTGGTCCCATGGGAAAATATACAATATTCTTATAATTCAGATTACCTACTATATTGAATGAAAGACTGTCATTGAAAAAACTGACATATTTGAGAAGTAGAAACATTGAAGCAGCCTTTAATTTTTATTCTGAAAAAGGAACAAAGGCTGTATTTTGAAAATTGGTGGGCTGCATGTGTTCCCTCAGCCAGGAATGCTCATCTCTGGAGCTACGGGAAGTGTAAGCCTGGCTGTCTTCTCTCTCTCCCTTCACTGTGACTCTCATACCCTGTCTGACGGCTCCCAAGCCTTCAGGCCTCAAACCCCTCCTTACTGAGCATCTTGTGCATTTACTGAAACCAGTTCACACCAATGAATGAACTCTCAAAGAGAAGTCCGTTTTTAAAATCTTTTCCTTCTATCTACGAGGAGAAGGGTTATGGCCCAGTCGCCCCAGTCTGAACATCCTCAGTTTACCATCCACCACATCCAAACATTCTAGAAAGAGTTTAACTAATTCAAAAAAGCCTGCATTTTTATTTTGCCCACGGACAGCCCTATATGGTTCAGTGAAATGAGCCCTAAACTAAGAGTCAGAAGAACTACATTCCAAACGCTGCTGCCTTACATATTAGCTGTCTGGCCCTGGACCTGTTACTAACCTCTCTGATCATCGATTTCCTTTTATGAAAAATGGGGACAATGGGGATAAGACGGTCTTCGCTGTCTGTTCTCCAGAGTCAAATAAAATGATGTATAAAAACATGCCTGGAAAATTATAACACTTATGCTTATTTAAGGGATTACTGTATCTAGGTAATGAATGCATTAGCACAATGGTGTGCAGGTTTCTGAGGAGATCACCTAAGGAAGAGAGGGGCGGGCTGCACTGCCCAGACTCGGGGCTCCCTCCTCCTCCGCAATCGCACCTCTGCTTCTGTCTCTGTTAAGCATAAGGTTCCAAGATTTCCACTGAGAAGAGTTTTCCCACTTTATAAAAGATTGAAAACCGCTGAATTAACTGTTCGCTCCAATGTCACATGACTAATTCCTATTAAGCTGATGGTCAATTCTTTCTAATGGCTTAACTCATTTACGATAAGATGAGTTTTCACTGAATTCTTTCATTTCCCAGTATACCACCATCCTCTTATGATGAAACAGGCACGGATTTTTTTTTAAATGCTGATTCCAAGTATGTATTTTTTTGGCTCTCAGAGAAGGCATTTGACTTCTGAATGTCAAAAGGATCTTTCAGATGACTGCCATGAAAAATGGCAGGCACCTCGAATGTCCTAAATTAAACAAAACCGTAAAACAATTTCTTTATACACATGTATGGAAAACGAATTTTTAAAAAATATACTTTTGAGTAAAAGTGGGCAATAAAGGCAGAAATGCTATCTCCTAAAGCTGGCGTCAAAATGAAGAAGACACCACTGATGATTTACTGAGATACCTGGAATCCCAGCGAAGAGGACGCGTTTGGTTGTTCAGTGTATACCCTCTTCAGTATACAACAAGGATCTGAGATGGGAGCGGATTTCCTCTCAGGCTAACACACATCACAGGTCACTCAGCGGCACACCGTCCGTCCTGCTGGCGCTCCCAGAAGGGCACCCACAGGCCCTGCTCCGGGCTAGCTGCCTCCTCCTCACCTGACCGTCAGGTGACATCCTCCGTCACCTCCACAGGAGATGTCGGACTCCCTCCCCATCACTCGTTTCTGCACCACAGGACAGCCTACTGCCTAGAACCCTGCGCCTGGTACAACCAACCACAGGGAGTTTACTTCTAAGTTAGAGACTGGCAGTGTTAGCTTTGATGGCCTGGAATTAAGAATCAATAGGGGAAGGCTGAGCAGGTGTTACAGACTCTGCATGGGCCTGCATCCCAGCCTCACTCACACTCGGCACCAACTCACCCCTGACAGCAGGCACGTCTCCTTACCTCCCGGGACCCCACTTCTGTAAAACCAGGCAGGGCCACCACACAAACCCTGGGAACTGTCTAGCTCTTCAGATCTGTGATTATCAGATAGAATCTTTTAAGAGTTTTTTCTTTCCTGTGTGGTTAGTTATACATTTGTGGAAAACCCCACGTTTTTTATGCCTGTGAAATGTCAGACATAACCCAAGGAAATTCGTGCTGTGTTGAACCACAGGAAATTGCCAATATTTGACACTTTCAACTCACAAAACAGCAATTTCATACGGTTTCAATCTAAACATTTTTTAGCATAGGGGCACACAGATGTGGAGAACATTGCTGTCATCTTCTGTTCAGCTGGTGTGCATTTTATACGCTTGGGATCAGGAATCATACCTCTGTCTTATCACAGTATAAATTTAAGTGCAATAATATATATTAAATTCCTAATACGGATTTGAACTGTGCTGGTCTCCTTATACATGGACTTTTTGCACTAAACAGAACTACAGGGGACTTCTCAGTGGCGCAGTGGTTAAGAATCTGCCTGCCAATGCAGGGGACACGGGTTCGAGCCCTGGCCCGGGAAGATCCCACATGCCGCAGAGCAACTAAGCCCATGTGCCACAACTACTGGGCCTGCGCTCTAGAGCCTGCGAGCCACAACTACTAAGCCCACGTGCCACAACTACTGAGCCTGTGCTCTAGAGCCTGTGAGCCACAACTACTGAGCCCACACGCCTAGAGCTCGTGCTCCGCAACGAGAAGCCACTGCAACAAGAAGCCCGCGCACCACAACGAAGAGTAGCCCCCGCTCCCGCAACTAGAGAAAGCCCGCGCACAGCAACAAAGACCAATGAAGCCAAAAATAAATAAAAAAATAAAATTAATAAATTTTTAAAAATAATAAATTAAAAAATAAATAGAAATACAGTACTACACGGTCCGCGTTTGCTTGGTTGAATCCACAGATGTGGAACTGCAGATACGGAGGGCCGCCTATAAAGTCATACATGGATATTCAACCGTACGGAGGGTCAGCACCCCTAAGCCCCACGTTTTCCAAGGGTCAACTGGATAATACCCGGAATATTAGTCATAACTCAATATTACTAATCATTAATATTACCTGTTGGAATTGCTCTGACCATTTTTCAGCACAAGAAAATTACTTCTTTCTATCTAGTATTTTAAGAGTCCAAAAAAGCATTTTAGGTAGAATGGAACTGGAGAAAAAAAAAGAAAAAAATCACAGCAAGTAAACTGGGGAATTTCTTCTGTCACTCTAGAAATTTCAGCTTCAATGGTAAAAACACAGGAGAACTATTTCTTCCTCATCACTTTGCCTCTCTCTGAAGGTAAGCAACCCCCAGCAATGGAAACTGCCTTCGTTGAGGGCTTGGCCTGAAAGGCAGGGTACCTCTCCAGGTAGAGCATATCTAGGACCTTTTTTTTTTTTTTTTTTTAGCGGTATGTGGGCCTCTCACTGCTGTGGCCTCTCCCGTAGCGGAGCACAGGCTCCGGACGCGCAGGCTCAGCGGCCATGGCTCACGGGCCCAGCCGCTCCGCGGCATGTGGGATCCTCCCAGACCGGGGCACAAACCCGTGTCCCCTGCATCGGCAGGTGGACTCTCAACCACTGCGCCACCAGGGAAGCCCCTAGGACCTTTTTAAAAAGAAAAACAGAATTGTTTATTAAAAGAGTAAAATATAAACACTAAGGTAGAGAGTTCTAAAACAATGATGGTGCCCATCTTGTTAGTCTTTGTTTTAATTCCTACTTCGTTTTCCTCTTCACCTCCAAGTAAAGCTCGGGCCAGATGTTACATGAAATTTAAATATAATAGCGAGATTTACACATTTAAATTCCTCCGTTGGTTCCCTTAGCAACAGCTCTAACTTTTATAGCCTGCCTTGGATACAGAATATTCCAGCAAGAGTTCTTTGGGACTGATTTCTTAGAAAGCCTCCATTGTAGTCAGAAAACAGCTTGTAAAACATTTGAACAGAAAATGTAATGACATTCTTAAACAAAAATTAGAGTGGGTTCATCACAGACATATTTCAACCAGACACTTGGTTTTGCTGCTCTGTTCTGCCACAGGAAAAGCCTTCCCTCCTCTGCACTTCACTCAGACCTCTCTGAAGCAGCAGGCCCTTTCTGGACCACCAGCTTCAGAGTTCTAACCCGCCGTCCAGGAAATGACCGTGGGCCGTGTGTAAGTTTAGACCAGAGATTGTGCAAAAAAATGAGCCTCTTAGAAAAGGGTCCTTGAGCCAGAGGACCCCTGACAGTGACTTGGAGTGTGTGACACAGTCATGGATATGTCACAATGTCACCGGTATTTGAGAGCAAGGCCAGCACAGGTATCGATTAAAATTCCCTTGTTGAGAATAGATAGAACAAACTAGTGGTTACCAGTGGGGAGGGAGGGCAATCTAGGGGCGGAGGAGTGGGAGGTACAAATCACTGGGTATAAGACAGGCTCAAGGATGTTTTATACAACATGGGACTACAGCCAATAGTTTGTAGTAACTGTAAATGGAAAGCAACCTTTCAAAATTATATTAAAAATTTATTAACTCCCTTTCTGTACCAACTAGCTGGGCATGAAAAGAATTTATCTCCAGTTTGAATGCTGACTATACAGGAGATACTGAAAAATTTAAAGTGTTGCATTGGGTTTTCCAACTGGTGACCACCAGGAAGTGGCAAGCTATTCTTCTGCCAGTTTTCTTGTATGGTAACAACTACAGATTTGCACCTGGCCGTCTGTGAAACTCACCTGTAACCAAACAACGGGAAGGTAGAGAGAGTACAAGAGTGAACGCAGGAAACCAGATGGCGTGGAAAAGACATTTTATAATTTATCATCCCATACGTTCTTTTCAGACAGGATCCAAAGAGGTGGATTTATGGGTCAGGATATATACTCTCAGCCTCAAAAAATCACAGTAATAACAGCCATCACCATTTCCTGAGTGCTCACCACATGCCAGACCATGGGCGTCCTGCTTCATATCAATTTTCTCACTGAAGTCTAATGATAATCCTATAACTTAGGTATTTTTTCCTCCTTTAGAGATAATAAAACTAAGGTTTGCATAGGTTCAGGGCCGAATGGTTAGTAAACAGCGAAGCCCAGGTCTGAACCTAGGCCGGCTGACCCTGGTACAGTGTGTCTCTAACACATCTTTCCTGGAGGGTCAGAGGGGAGAACCCTAGGACCCAGTCATGCCCATGGCCAGGACCTTGGCACTAAAGTACCAGAGCAAGCAAAGCGGGACCTGGCTGTGGACCAAGTGAAGCGCCTCCCTGAGTGGGGAGCCCCGAAGCCAGGGCTCATTTCTAAAACGTGTGAATACTACAAATCTTATACAGTGGTCGTGAGGCCGCGCTGAGCCGGGTCGGAATGTATAGCACTTGGCCCCAGGCAGCTGGTGCTCAATCAACAGTAATTCCCTCCCCTCCGACCACCCTCGCCCCCTCCCCACACAGTCCGTGAAAAACAGGATTCAAAACGTAGGTCTTGCTGACACAGACCCAGGGATCATGGGTATCTTCTCAGAATATAAACAGCCAGTATGGCTTTGCTTCCCTGAGACCTGGACGGTTCTACGCTTTTAAATAGCACTCCTGTAGGACTCAGCTCCAAGGCAGGATCCCACATTTCTCCTGTTATGAGTAAAGTACAATTTATGTGAGGCCAGGCCTGCTGTGGACACTTCCGGCATCCTAGCCCACGTGGCAGATAGTAAATGGCCCGGGCCTCGTTCCCCTAAGTGTGGGATTCATCCAGACTGAGAGTCAAAAGCCATGTCTTAGTGGACTGACTCTGGCACCTATCTGCTCTCTGACTCTGGGTAAACCATTTAATCCTTCTGACCCTAGCACACAGTCTGTGACAAACAGTAGGCACTCGGTAAGCAGTAAGTAGTATGCTTATTACTATTACATACTCACTGGATTGTGGTTGGGCTTTTAAATGTACAGCCTTGTCTGGACGTGTCAGCAGGGCGAGGTGTGCTGGAACGGGCCGAGCAGCGGAGAATTTCTAACTCAAGCTATTGGAACAGCAGCCCTCGGTGTTTCAGACGTGAGTGCAGGGCTCATTGGCTGGCAGAATGCTCTCCATACTCGGGTGGGTCACACAACATACACCGTGACAGCCACACCTTGGGCTCGGGGGCAAGAGGCCCAATTAGGGCCAAAGATGCTACAGGGTACATACCCACTGACAAAAACATCAGACAGTGGCCTGGGAGGACTGCAGTGGAGCATGATCTGCCATCACTGACAGCAAATAAGCAATCTGAAAGCCCAGATTTATTTGTGAAGAGGAGACTTCACTTCCTCAGGTAAAATTCCCTACTTACAGAATGATCAGGACCAATGTCACTTCACTGAAAAGCACTGCTCAGATAAATTAAAAACAGCAATCAACCTTGAGAATTTTATTGGCAAGGTGGGAATAATTTCACTCTCTCTGAACCCCGATAGAACATAACACATGCCAGTGTTCCCCATCTTCCCTTTATTCATCAATTAGGAGACCAAAAACCTCAATAAAGAAAATCATATAAAAGGCTTATAAGCATCATTCAGATCTTCTTCACCAGTCATTTGTTTTCATTTAGTATAACTGGTTTTTCCATTAAAAGAAAATTAAATAAAATATGAGACATTATTGTAATTGCTTAAGAGGAGATTGGGGGATTACACTTCTTAAAAAAGTAATTTCCACTTCCCTCCTGCTCTGGCATCCCAGCACTGTGTCCCAGCTCGGTGACACACACAGCAAGAGGCTCCAGTGGCTGGCTGCAGGGCCCACGCTGGCCACGGCAGGAGGGATGGCAGGATCCCTGAGCTCTTCTAAGCGGTGAGGTGCAGAGGGACCCCCGGGCACTGGAATTTTTAACAAGTTCCATAGGAATTTCTATGGCACATCAAAATGTGAGAACCAGAACTCCAAATCATTCATTAATAACAGCAAATACAGGCTCCTTCTCTGAATGGTCAGAAGTATATGCCAGGACCCTCCTAACCCTTAGCTGCCGCCCATTTCACACCACACCAGCCCAAACCTCTGCAGTGGTCTTCCACCGGTTGGGGTGCCCTCCCTTACAACACCCTCTTCTTTCTCCCTGCGAGCTAACTGCTACCTGCCCAAATCCTATGTATGCCTGAAAACAGTTGAATACCATTTCCACTCTTTCTTCTCTGTCACTTTCTTTGATCCTATCAGCCAGAAGTAATTTCTTCTGTGGTTAAACTTCCATTTAATTTGTGCTTTATTTGCATCATGATCGCCTTCTACCTTGTGTGGTAGATATTAACACACATATTTCTCCCATATTAGACGGCAAGCTTCTGCAGAGACAAATCCACGTTGGATTCACCTTTGTATCCACGGCACCCAGCACGTGATAGGTGCTCTATTACTATATAGAGAAAGAAACAAATAAGGAACAAAGGAAGGAAGGAGAATGGGTGTCCTTTCGGGTAACTCTTATAGTTCTGCAGTTTGCAAAAACAAGCTGAGTTTGCTCCACAGACCATTAACATTTCTATATACACACTCAGCCTGCTAATAAAAGCACACTGAGGATTCTTAAAGGCCCTGTAAGAAAGGTTTTATATTCTGGCTTTAGCATCGCTGGCATCTGTGGCATCTAAAACCTGAGAACGCTATTCCTCTGAGGTGTCATTAGCTTTCTGTGTGCCTTCGAAAGCTCAAAGACAATTTCCTGGACTCCTATAAGAATGCCACTTTCTTTCCAGCCACTGCAAAATATATCTTAGCTACTGCTGGAACTGTCATTTGCTTTCTATGCCTTCAAAAGCACTGTGAGAGATATAGCCCTGTGCTATTATTGGTATTGTCGGTTTCCCTATGTCATATCAAAAGAGCCTTCCAGAGTTTCTTTGTGTGTGCCATCTCTGTATGTGTTCACGGTGACGCTAAGATTATTTTTCTGGTCAAATGCCTTGTCCGCAAAGCCTACCCAATTTTTATCTAATGGCTTCCCAATGAAAGAACGTCTGGGGGGGGAAAAATCCAAACAGCAACAACCCTTATGTCACCCATATCTATATTAACAGAACAGTGAGAGTAATGCCCTAAAATCTGAAATAATATTCCCATATAGGTCAGAATTAACATCTCTAGAATTTCACAGCAGAGATTAAGATGTAGTCACTACTGTCACCCAAGTAATACATGAGTCGAGGCATAGGCTCTCTCACTTCCCCTGAAAATGTGTTATCCTTTGTGAGAGAATGATAAACAGTCTCTAGTTCACAGAGTGGCTGAGGAGTCTTCCCACACTGTAAACCCACAGTGTTTTTCAGAGGGTGTGCTGTGGCATTTGGGGCAGGATGGTTCTCTCGTGCGGGGGGCTGTCCTGCCCTCTGCTGAATGTCCTGCATCCCCGATAATGTTAGTAGCCATCCCCGGGCATTGTGATGACCAGAAAGGCACCCCCCAACATTCCCATCACCCGGCTTCTCCTGAGGGAGGTGAACGCTGCTGGGGCATGGACCAATGGGGATACACACGCTTTACAATCCACATTGCAACTACATATTCTATGTCATGGGTCACACATATGTATGGATCACTAGCAAGATAACGAAATAAAGAAAAGGGAGATGTGGAGAGTGGAATGGACATTTGTCACCGGTGACTGTGAGCTAGCCAGGTGTGTACTGCCTTCACAGGTAAGGGCAGGTATGGACACAGATTCAACTCTGCCATTCACAAATACAAAGGGTCTTTATTTTTTCCTAATAGCCAGTGTCTTTGCTTTTCTTGAGCTTCCTGGGACTCAAAAACGGGGGCACGGTGGGAGAAAAACTAAAATCTCCAAATAACGGCATTTCTACCCCTTCCGATGTGCACAGCCCTACCCAGTGAATTCTGTGTTCTGATTCTGTTATAAAAATCTTAACTGGGCTTCCCTGGTGGCGCAGTGGTTAAGAATCCACCTGCCAATGCAGGAGACACGGGTTCGATCCCTGGTCCGGGAAGATCCCACATGCCGCGGAGCAACTCAGCAACTACTGAGCCTGTGCTATAGAGCCTACGAGCCACAGCTACTGAAGCCTGCGCGCCTAGAGCCCGTGCTCCGCAACAACAGAAGTCACCGCAATGAGAAGCCGCATGCCGCAACAAAGACCCAACGCAGCCATAAATAAATAAATTAATTTAAAAAAAAAAATCTCAACTGGTCTTTCTCCCTCTCCTCCTCCAAGTCCTGCTCCCTGGTGCTCAAGGCGGGGGAACAGGCAACGGCTTGCAGGCAAACAAAAGGAAATGATTGCTCTGAGTTATTGCCACAGCCATTTCTTCACCTCATCATTTTACACATACATTATTTCCTTTAATTTTCTCAACAACCGTGAAAGACGTATATTTTAATTCTTCTAAGGCCAAGTAAGTGTTCCCCAGAGAGGCAGCCTGTTCACACCAAAGCCGTGCTGTGCCCTCTACATCTCTGCCTCCACCATGCCATGTCAAGCCAGCATCACGCTAAAACAACGACAGAGTAACGGTAACGCCAAGGCATGTCTATGGCAGGAAAGAACCTGCAGCAAATTCGTGTCTGACTGTCTGTTTACAGGTACAGTCTCAGGCAGCCAGAATCTAGAAGCACAGGACGTTCTGGTTGATGGAACATGCCAATTAGCCACAAAGCCCCTCTGGTTGCGCAGAATAGAATTGGGATGTTACAATGCAGTCTTCTCCCCTTGGGGGTGTGGAAGGCACCTGCAAACTAATGAGAAAATTAAGACTTAGAAAAAGCACACGTAATAACATTGTTGCTGCCTAAGAAGGGCTGACAGTAAAGGCATATGGAAGTTTACCAAGGAGCCCTGAATGTCTTGCTCAACTCCTGTCCTGGAAAAAAATAAATGTAAATATAATTAACATAACAAGCTTTTGATTTGATTTGTTACAACATGTCCATTGCATAGGAAACATTTAATAAATATTTGCTGGATGAATAAATGAGGTGGTGAACAGTATCTCTGATAAACAGGAAGAGTTGCAGAGCAAAGAACTTTTCAGAGGGTCTTTAGCACTGTCTAAAGGAAGAAGATAAGATACGGTAACCCCTCCCCATTCTGGAGACTGACCTAAATTTGGAACATCACCAGAGGCGGAATTTCCCTCATAAAATGTACTTGTACAGACAACAAAGCCAAGCCGAGAGGTGAATGCTGAGTTTTCAAGGCTCAGCTACTAGCTAAGGGAACCACACCAGCCTCAAGAGCTATGCCTCAGAAGAATTATAAATTAATACAAGTCACAGATGGATATACTAAAAGATAGTAAAAATCAGAAATGGCAAATCCAGTAATGCCACATGATCCTGAAGACATTTATGTTAAGGTTTTACTATCGTTGGAATTAAAATAGAAATTCCTCAAAGATCTCCTGAAGAATGCATCAAGAGGAAGAATGTACCTGCTTTCCTCCTCTTCCCCACCGCACCTCGGTCCACGGAAGTGTCCATGACTCACTCCAGTTTGAGGGACACTGCCCTCGATGAAAAGACTAGGCTGGCAGCATGCCCACATGCAAAGAGAAATCATTCCACATGTGGGCAATAAAAATCCATTCCTCCTGAATGGATTAAATGGATTTAAAGAAATCTGACATTAAGTAAGATTTGAATTTCTACAACACCATAAAGATAATAACATTCAGTTTTCATATCTGAATTTCTAACTCTGACATTTTTAAATTATGTATTTCTTCTACTTAACAACAACCTTTTGAATTTTAATCAAGTTAGCTAAAATACTTCCTAATTTACTCAATTCTCTTTTACCAATAAATATAACAAGTGTCCTCAAACCCAGCATCAAATTTGCATTGATTGTTTTAATGCTAAATAGTAAGCTTCAGGAAGGCTCCCTAAGAATAGCATTTAATATATCACCCTCTAGCCATGCCTTCCAGGTGACATCTAGTGACATCTACTCTTGTGAAACAAATTTACCCTGGTAAAGGTCCACTAAGCAGAAGCATGAACTCTAAACCAAATTCAAAAAGTGGGTTGGTTATCCAATGAAATGTGGTATATACATACAAAGGAATATTACTCAGAATAAAATTCTGTTACATCCTACAACACGGATGAACCTTGAAGACATTATGCTAAATGAAATAAAACAAAAGGACAAACACTGCATGATTCCACTTACAAACACTGATTCTTATTTGCCTATGTGACTTAGAATAGGCAAATTCATAGAGACAGAAAGTAACACAGAGGTTACCAGGGGCTCAGGGGAGGGGGAAATGGGGAGTTATTGTTTAATGGCCATAGTTTCTACTTGGGATGATGAAAAGGTTCTAGAAATGGACAGTGGTGATGGCTGTACAACACTGTAAACATACTTAGTGCCACTGAACTGTACACTTAAAATGTTTTAAACAGTAAATTTTATATTATGTATATTTAACCACAATTAAAAAAAAGTGGGTTGGGGCTTCCCTGGTGGAGCAGTGGTTAAGAATCCGCCTGACAATTCAGGGGACACGGGTTCGAGCCCTGGTCCGGGAAGATCCCCCGTGCCGCCGAGCAACTAAGCCCGTGTGCCACAACTACTGAGCCTGCGCTCTAGAGCCCGCAAGCCACAACTACTGAAGCCCGCGCACCTAGAGCCCGTGCTCTGCAACAAGAGATGCCACCGCAATGAGAAGCCCATGCACCGCAACGAAGAGTAGTCCCGCTTGCTGCAACTAAAGAAAGCCTGTGCACAGCAATGAAGACCCAACACAGCCAAAAATAAATAAATTAAATAAATAAATAAATATTTTAAAGTGGGTTATCCAAATCAAGGATAATTACAAACAATTCCGTTTATCCTTCCCTGTCATCATACTCTGTGTGTGTGTGTGTATTATTTCTTTGTTTATAAAACAAGCCAAGCACTGTAAAGAGAAGAAACCAAATGGAAAATAGTTTTCCATTTTGAAGTTGAGGAGTTTAAAAAAAAATCTAGAAAATCACAATGGATATTCTACAGAGGGGACAAAGCACTCTGGGATTTACAAACTGTGAGTGACTAAGAACACAACACTATGAATCCTAGATCAATGTCTGGAAGTCACATTCACCAACATATCATCTGTGGTTACCTCTAGGGACTGGATTTTTCAGTGATTTTTACTTTCTTTGCATTTTGGGGTGCTATTTGACTTCACTCAGAGTAAGCATGCATCATTTAACAAAGACAATGCAGTTATTTAAAAAAGAAAAAGTGACTAAAACACTGGGCAATGGAGCCCATTCCGTCTGTCATCTTCCTCTGTTTTGTCTGGCTTCAGCAACTTCGACCTAAGACTCAGCTCCACTCATGGCAGTATTTGTTAATTGATTAATTACAGGAACCTGGGATTCCTACGTAGGGAATAGTCCTCTTAGTATGGAAGTAGCATGATTTCTAGGACTTTCCGTTTTTTCCTTTGAAAGATAGATAAATACAGAGGCTCCCTCCAAATGTGGCCAAGTTCTGTAGGAAACCAGACCCTTTGATTAATCTCAAATCATACAAGTTGTGGCAAAGGCCTTTTGAAGGAGATAATGGCTGTCTTACTATAAAAATGGCCGAAAAGCTCTAGTAACCTAATAGAGGATGGGACATTGCTATAAATAATGACACTTATTGGTATCAGTTTCTGGGAATGAACATCTGGTCATCATTAAATCATGGCAGATACTGCATCGTCTGCTATAAAATATAATACCTTGTGGACCAACTGATATTCTGAACAGCCAAAAATGTTTAGGAGGAAGAACTTTCATTAGAGTCTTTCAGATGACTTTGAAGCCCACAGAATGTATCTACCGTTCAGTGTCACTCAATGGCTCCCCCTTGGACTTCAGAACCAAGTTCAAGCTCGTTAGCCTGGTCGCTGAGGTCCTTCAGGACCCCGCCCTGAAGTTCTCCAGCCTCGTCTCCCACCACACCCCACCCCACCCCACCCCAGCTACTTCCCTCCAGCAACCACCAGCAGGTCCAGACCGATCCCCTCTCTCCCCGGTACCACTGTGCAGGTTATTCCCACTCCTGGGATATGCCCCCACTTCGCTCCCCTCTCCTTCTTCTTAACTAACTCCTTATTCCCCTTCAAGGCTCAGGCCAAGTGCTGGACTATCCAGGTTCACTTTTCTATTGAAACTTCGATCTGTGCCTCCCTACTCCTGGCCCCCAGCCCCACAATACGGCCCCGTCCGACCCTGTGAGGAACTCCCCAAGCTTTGTTCACCCAGATATCCCAGTATCCTGGGCTGCACACAGAGTACACACACAGCAAATGTGTTTGAATGAATGAGAGATGCAGTTAACTAATGACTTTGCGCGTTAAGGGGAATGACGGTTCCCACAGTCGGGTTTTCTAACAAGCTGTCCCCAAGCGGTACCAGATTCAAATCGCAAAAGGCCAGCTCTCTACCCACAGCAGGAGCCAGCCCAGTGGCCCAACTGCATGCTCTCCCCTGGCAAGGATTTAAAGTGTAACCAGAAAAGGAGAGGTGTTCAGCCTGCACCTAGGGAAGCAGGATGAAGGAGAGGGACTCCTCCCATGTAGTCAAGGGTCTGAAGGCCCAGCCCCCAAAGACAGACCTGGCCAGAAAGCTGTGCTCTGCCCTTCAAAGGAAACACCTGGCAGCCTTCACACTCCCTAGAATGTTCTGCCATGATTACTGGACTTACCCTTAAGATCTAGAAGGCTATGGAGGCAGATCTTCTGAAATCACTCACAACCAACACATAGCAACTAGTTCGTTCATCAAGTAGATGGAAGTGGTGACTTGCGTCAAAGCCTTAGTTCGAATTGTATGCTTTCTTTCAATCTTACAATTTAATATCTCTATTTAATCATAAAGTGAATTATCTTCCAAAATAATAAATGTTCACTACCTTTCTAAATAATAAAATACATTTTCCCAGCACATAAACCAAGAGCCTGATTTTTATGCTAGAACTGATGTGAAATTACGTCATGAATTATTCATGCCATCCAATTTAATTCAATTATTTTTACTGAATTCATATCTAATCCATAAAAATGTTTAACTCAACCAAAAAAATCATCTCTGCACCCTTGAATAATAGATTTCTTGCAAAATTTCAGGAGTGATAAGTGGGTATTTGGTTTGAAATGGCATGGCATATTACAATTGTAATGATGAAAGTAATTCTAATTATTTAACCATACATTCTGTTCTATTTACTGACTGATGTCTTATAAAGGAAAACTTATTTAATATCAAAGTAGAATCACGGGAGCAAGAAGTGAGTTTTAGTTCCAAATATGGCATGAAAGTCACTTCCAGGTTTTCTGTTAAGATGCACGCATATATCAGGCCGATGCCTGCTCAAAGGGGAGCAGATACCTTGCCCAGTTACAGGCGTACGTTTTTCACTTATAGAAGAAGAGACCTGATTTTTCACGTAGAGATCAGAAGTGTGAAGCCATCATTCCCCTCCTTAGTGAAAAACCCTTTGGGGTTCATGCCTCTTCCCTACTGGCCTCCTTGGAACTGCTCCCACTACTGTCAATGGCTTTGCCAACTGTTTCCCCATCCACCCCTCCCCCCCAAAGCCTGGCATCACTTGAGGTGATCTCAATTGTCTCCAAAGAACAAATTGTTAAGTCGCTTGCCTCTACGTTCCTAGATGATTTCAGTTCCACTGATGTTCACCACTGCTTCACTTACATCACCCGTGGTGCCCCAGTGACACCCAAGCAGGGAAGTCCTCCACCCCTGCAATCCCAAGCGCCAGTGAACCATGCTCGGACCACGGCCCCACAGAACGTCCCCTCTCATCACACGTGCTCTCTAACCTCATCAAGACTTCCATCCCCTTGGCCTCACCGTGTCCTCTGGATCCACTTCATCCCTAAGAAGACTATATACATCACAATTCATCCTTCAAATCACTTTTTTTAAACAATCAGAAGTCTTTTTTTTTTCTTTTTTTGCGGTACGCGGGCCTCTCACTGTTGTGGCCTCTCCCGTTGCGGAGCACAGGTTCCGGACGCGCAGGCTCAGTGGCCATGGCTCATGGGCCCAGCCGCTCCGCGGCATGTGGGATCCTCCTGAACTGGGGCACGAACCTGCGTCCCCTGCATCGGCAGGCGGACTCTCAACCACTGTGCCACCAGGGAAGCCCAGAAGTCTTTTTTAATGCACACCTATCATGCTAGGCATTCATGAGGAACAGGTTCCAGCAGTTCAGGCTCTTCTCCATCAGTTCTCACAAGCCATGCTTCTCTGGATGGAGGAGGTTGGTGCTTTAGTTGAACCCAGGTATCTTTCTCTTAGGTTTCCTTCTTTTTCTGGTCATTTTCCTTCAAGCATTTCATGATGCTGCCTTGGCTCTGAAGGTGCTTAATAGGCTCAACATGGACATTAACATCTTGGCAATAACCTTGCCCTTAACGTGTTTGTTTACACCAACAACCACAGTGTGCTGGGTATACTGCAGACGCTCCCGGTTTGGCCATGGTAACAGCTGTGGGCCACCTGTTTTTGAACAAGGCTCATTCCCTTTCCTGTAGACACACCTGTGTGCTGCCCAGGGGATAAGTCCATGTCTCCTAACAAGCCTAGAGAACACAGAGCAGGTGCCCCTCCTCTATGTCTTTGTGTTCGTCATTTTCCAGAGTTACTAGAAGGTGGCGCCTCCCAGCGAAAGGCTTACATCACTCTTCGCCCTGACGTCCAACCATCTTTTCCCTTTAAACTTCTGCCACAACTGCCCCACAAGACCCCACACCTGGATGGCTACAAGCATCTATTTGCCCACTTCTACACCAGCTCCTGGCCACTGCTGGAGGAGTTCACATGGTCATTTAGGTTGGTGCCAGGACAACGTGATGGTCCCCAGCCTCAGGCAGACCATCGGTGCCACCTTTCCCTACGTCTCCAATGAGCTCCCTCTCCCACAGTCTACATTATCTATTTCAAACCTTCTTCACCCTCCCCAAGCCCCCACCCCCTCATGTCACTGCCCACTCCTACCTCACAGAAAAATCTAGAAACCCAAGAAGATACTACCTTAATCATGCTCATCATCAGCAAACTTATCTGTGTCAAGATCAGCCTCGCTGCCAGGTTCAGGAGACGAGGGGCTATCCTACCCATACCTATTTCAATGGCATTTTTTAAAGTGACTAGTTTTTATTAACTTTTCCCAAAATGTTTGACTTAATTTTAACGCAAACTAAACCTTCTTTTTTGGCACTTTTATTTTGTTGGTTTGCCTAATATATAATTAAATTGCATAAACATAGTAACAAGCACAAGTGACATAAAAAAGTTTGGGAACAAACACAGCAGACTCTTGGTAAAGCACACAAATTACAGAAGTGTACAGATACATGAAGACATAGACACCCAACTGAAAGCATTCAGTCTAGCAATATATCAGCCACAATAGTTTAAGACAGAATAAGTCTTATAAATTAATACAGTGAGTCTTTTAGGTAGAAATCAGTTGAGAGAGTTGTTCTACTGTCCTGTTTTATATTCCTCAAGCTTTATTTATATAATTTGTTTACATAATCATCTCTCCTACTGTAGTCTAACTCCCTGAAGAAAGGTTCTATGCCTTCTCATTTTGGTGTCCTGAGCAGATCTAGCACGGTTTCAAGGAAATTATAGATGTCGAGCAAATGTTTTGGATTGAATTGAATTGAACTGAACTGAACTGAACTGAGGTAGTACTGACTAAAACATATAAGCATCCAAAAAGTTGCAGATGCATTTCTGGTGTGACTGAGCTATAAAGAGAGAGGTGGGTCCTTAACCCTTTGTGTCACTATCCCTCTGTACACATTCCATAGTGCTAGGGTCAGAAACCAACAGGCAGATTACAGGTCTTAGTGTAAATCTCTTCCAATTGATGAGAAAGCTCACCTTGCTCACTGAAAAGTCCATCTCTTTCCTATTTGGTACAACAACAAATTCCTGGTGTCAATTGTGAGCAGAGCCGTCAATGTTGCTGAATGTTATTTTCATTTGGGCCAAATAAGTTCCTCTGCTGGATATTGTTTGCTCTTCCAGAAGCACTCTCCACTCTTCTCTACGCTGTTCATGTGCTGTACCAACTATGCATCAATAGGCTCCCTTGATTGGTGGCTTCTAGTTGAGTTTGGCCAATGGGAGACATTGCTGGGAGATTGGACAGCATAGAGATTCGCTGGGAGTGTATTCCCCAGGCTGTCTCTCCCTGCCAGGCCAGGATTTGGCAGTGGCCATGTTCCTCTCCTGAAGGGCACTGAAAGGCACATTCCTGTAGGGTGATCCTTTCCAACAACCCCAGTTCCATCCTCTTAATTGCTCCCTCCTCTTGCCCCTTTGGGTCTAGGAGCAGTAAAGTTGTTGCTAGCTCCTGGGGGCTCTACCATCCCTTGTTCATTGCTTTTAATCATCCTGCCCACACATTTGTAAATAGTACCTTCATTCAGCTTTCTCCAATTATCCACCTTGTGTATTTCCGCCAGGACTCTGACCGAGACAGTCCCTTCGTCCACTACGCAGAGAGATTATTGCAAGACTCTACTGTTCTCGGTATTCCACTCAATGCCCAAATTCTGGGAAGTCCTCCCCTCAACGCTACCTCCTGTTCTACCCTAAGGCTGTTCTTCACTGACAGCTCCATACTCTCCAACAATCGAGCACAAGCCTCTATGAGAGCACTCAACACCTTTTTCACACATTTATTTGAATGTTTTTCTCTCCAAAAGGGCAAGGCTTTGTATTAATCATCTCAGTAAACTGAGTGCTTATCAGAGAACCAAATACATATGAAAATACCTTGCCATGCCTGTTTTTCTATGCTAGAGTCACTCTACACTTCAATCATTCAGCCCCCTGCAGACCACTCCCAAGTATAGGATGAATCACCATTCTCTGAGATTGCAACAGAAAGCACAAGTGGCCTTCACTCCCTCCTCTAGATGTGAATGAAGGGGACCAACAAGGACTTAAATAACAGGTTCCAATAGTGTCCTGTCATCATCTTGTTCATCAGAAATCCTTTTCCTTCAACAGACACCCATTCATATTTTATTATGAGAACATGCATTTTATGGACAAATTATACAGCGATACTAAAACACACCTGAAATAACATATATAATATATATATAACATATATATAACATATATAATGGATCTCCATGGAGTTAAGAGCTGTAATTCACTATCTCCTCTTATAGAATGCCTGTGTAGACACAAACCATGAACTGCAATGAAGCAGAACGAGGGCCCACACAAATGTACAAGAGCTACAAGGCACACTCCGGGTCCTTCACATCCACAGGGGATTCAAGGGGTCTTAGGAATTGGGGGATTCTCCTCAAGGGTCTCTAGAACCTGCCTTCCTAAAGACTGATATTCTCCTGGAGGGGCCAAATTAGGGTGGGATGAGCCAGGAAAGCCGAGGATCATCGCCTTCTGATATTCTAGGCGCCAAAGACTTCTACCCAAAGTGACCCTACAGTCCAGATGTCCTAGCACAAGCCCAGAGACCAACCCTGCCATTGGAGGGAGAGAGGGGAATTAGATACGAGTTTCACAAGAGGAGCTTGTTTGAAAGAATGTGTAGAAGTTTACCAGCTAGTGAAAATAAAAAAGGGCAGTCTAAGCAAAGAAAATAGAAGGTTCAAAGGCACAAGAGCAGGGAAGAGTGTAGAATCTGGGGAAAGGGCAGAAAGGTCAAGCACAGGGTATGGGAGGTAGGAGGTGAGGATATCAAGACGGTTTGGGGTGAGGTTGTAGAGAACTTTGAGTACTGGGTGGAAGAGTCTATAGTATTTCCTCCGTGAGATTATAAATCACTTGAGGTGAAGATATGTCTTCTATGATTATTTATGTCATCCAGGGTCCTTTATACATTGTTGGACCCAGGATTTACATACTTTTGTTTCCCCTTAGCATTTCCCATAGTTCACTACACATAACTTATACTCAGTCTGTGTTTGCTGAATAAATGAACAAAAGAGTCACTATTTCTAACGTCTTTCCTATCATCAAGGATGTGCAGCAGTGGCAGACTATACCTGCCAAGGCTATCTAGGCAAAGAAATAAAAACAATACTCCAACGCAGGAGGGAGGAATAAGAAAAGCTAAAGTTAAAGCTCAAATCTGCCAACCAACTTAGCCCCGGGGGACAGTTAAAACCCAGTAAAAATAAAATCACCAGAAACTTTCACTAAAATTCTGTAAACACCTATGATTTGGTGTCTGCATCTTTCCTGACTGATGAAAATTAAACATCTCCTCTGAGTGAAGGGCTCGCATGTGTTTGTTTACATTCAGCCTTTGGTTCTCCTGATCAAGATGGAATGTTACATTCATGTTCATTCAAGCAAGCAAGTTGGGAGCCAAGATTTTTCTTTTATCACAGCAATCAGAGATTCATTCACAACTGAAAATCAGAAAAAATTTAGGTTTCTTCTGACACCATTTCTAGCTGGTTCATCAAAGCAAAGGGAGTCCAAGGTATCAAAAATGAAAATATTTTAATACTAACAAGTAACAGTCACAGCTACCACCAAAAACCCTGAAATGTATTTGCTCGATCTTAAGATAACTGGGTGACTACAGGTATTGATTCTATTCACATCGGCACTGTCAAATTACTTGGCTATCCATATATACAAGACACTTTCTTGGATTAATAAAAGACATGATCCCAATAACTAAGATTCATTCTAATACCCAGAATATAGAAACACATTTACAGAAAGCCGGTCTCTTTCTCCATTCCCAAAGAGAAGAGCCATGAGCTCACACTTACACACAGGACAGAACAGCCCACGCTCTCCATTCCATGCACATTGCAGCTGTCCAGAGTGCTGGGAAAGAGTGCCAGGCAGACCCAGCCCAAGGGAAGGCTATGGATTTTCCAGACTCTCTTTGGTGCCCCTTCCAGGCGCTCTCTCCTCTCTTCCCTGGCAGTTCTTAAATCCTTAAATGCCCGGTGCTCTCTCTGGGTCCAGGGAGCTCTCTTCTCCATCCTTTTTCTAGACTCGTCCTTTTCTCAGACTCACTGTGTTCCATCCTTCGTCACTGGCTCTTCCCTTGAAAACCAACTTGGGAAATCAGTTCCCAACAAAGCAGGAATGCCTGGTTAGAACACCTCACAAAGTCCTACAGAGGAATCCGTGTTCTGAAAGAGGACTCCTGGAAAGCATACGACAAAAAAATAATTGCCCACGGTACAATTGCAGGCATTATTCAGCCAGAGCTCTTTGGGGCAGGTGTGTGTTTTCAGCACCTCTCGTATTATTCCATGAGGCAAACGAACCAACTGTTTTGCCAATGTCCAAGCCCTTCCCTCATATACAGCCCAAATAGAACTTAATCTTTTTTGAAGTCTAAGATGCCTAGTTCCACCTTGGCACACCTCGCTCTAGGCTCCTATGGCATCCCAGGCTTGTAACAATGACATGTTATCACGCTCTATCAAAATTATGTGCTTGGTTGTCTGGCCTCTAGCCCCCAACAAACAGTAGATACCTAAGGGCAGGGACTATAGCTTTGATCTCTGTGCCCTAGAACCTAGCACAATACTCAGACAGTAAGTGCTCAGTAGCTGCTTGTCAACTGAATACATTTTTACTCAATATGTGAAATTAACGAACTATTGTTTGGTGCATTAATACTACAATCTAACTTGGGTTTTAACGTCCTAGGTTGCCAGGATGGTTCTTTCCTTCTTGGACACATGGCTTTAGGCCATGTGCCATGGCAGCAGAGTTCCAGGTTACTCCTTCAGCTGCACTGGGTCACAGCAGCGGCTCCACGTCTGAACTGACACCTCCTCCTTCTATTGTCACCGTGGCTCACAGAGTAAAGAAAGGTGAAGGATCCATGGGAACTACAGCTATTCTGGCCCTACTGTCCTACCACACCCTCATTTTTTCTTTAAATCAGTGTCTTCATTGTTTTAAAAATTGACACACTGCATTTTTGCATTTCTTCCATTTATTAATTCATTCATTAAAGAGTCACTGAATGTCAGCTATGTTCTGTTCTAACTGTTCTAAATGCTGAGGAAACAGTGGTGACTAAGACAAGGTTCCTGCCCCTCTGGGACCAGTCCAGACTCTTCAAATTCATCATGTGGATGTGTGAGGCCTCCTTAGGAGGACTGAATAATCAAACACAGTTTCTGGTATTAATCTTTCAGAAAACTCAGTAATGTTTCTGACTACTCCCTCCATCAAACCAAATCTGACAGTCACTGCATTCATTTCCCAGGGCTGCAGTAACAAATTACCACAAATTGGGTGGCTGAAACAAACACATTTATTCTCTCGCAGTTCCGGAGGCCCGAAGTTCACAATCAAGGTATCAGCAGGGCCGTGCTTCTCCTGAAGGCTGTAGGCAAGGATCCTTCCTTTGCTATTTCCTAGCTTCTGGTGGCTCCTGGCAATCCTTGGCGCTCCCCAGTTTGTAGCTGCATCACGCCAACCTGTGCCTCCATCTGTGCATGGCCTCCTTCCAGTGTGTCTCTGCATGGCCTTCCAGTGCATCTCTGCATGGTCCATCTTCCCTATGTGTCTTCACATGGCCTCCTTCCAGTGTGTCCCTGAATGGCCTTCCTGTGTGTCTCTGCATGGTTCATCTTCCCTATGTGTCTTCACATGGCCCCTTCCTGTGCGTCTCTGAATGGTCCATCTTCCCTATGTGTCTTCACATGGCCCCTTCCTGTGCGTCTCTGAATGGTCCATCTTCCCTATGTGTCTTCACATGGTCTCCTTCCAGTGTGTCTCCACATGGCCTTCCAATGTGTCTCTGCATGGTCCAGCTTCCCTGTGTGTCTTCACATGACCTTCTCTGTGTCTCTGGTCTTCCGACCATTCCACAAACTGTAACCCCCACACAACTGCCGAAGTTTCTCTTCTAATGTTCTGGATACATCTTCTTACGTAATGGATACATTTTTCCTCATAAATTTTAATCTATCTCTAATTTATTTGGCTATAATGTGTGAGATAGGGGCATTAACTTTACCTTTTTAATATAGTGCCCCAACACCATTTATGAAATCAACCATCCTTTCACTTCTGATGATGCAATGTCATCTTTGTCTTATAATAAATCCTCATATGAACTTGGATCTCCTCTTCTTTTCCATCTAACCATTGGCTTATTCCATTGCTAAAACCACATTGCTCACTAACTTTATAATATGTTTTAGTACCTGGTATATAAGTCATAATTACTGTTCCTTTTTCTTCTCCAAATACATATTTTTTTCTACAAATGTATCTTGGGTATTCTCATGCATTTATTGTTCCAGTTAAACTTTATAACTATTTTAGTAAATCCTTCAAAAAATTTTCATTGGCAGTTTTGCTGGAATTATATTTCATTTTGAGAGAATTGACATCTTTACAATATTGAGCCTTTTATTAATTTAAGGCATCCTTTACACTCTTTAGTGAAGTTTTATAGTTTCCTTCCCATAAGTCCTGCACATTTCTATAATTCGCTCCCTGGCCCATCACTTCAACCATCCACTTGCCATCACTCTCTAGCATGAAGCCTTTCTTTTTTTTTTTTAAAGAAGATGTTGAGGGTAGGAGTTTATTAATTAATTTATTTATTTTTGCTGTGTTGGGTCTTCGTTTCTGTGCGAGGGCTTTCTCTAGTTGTGGCAAGCAGGGGCCACTCTTCATCGCGGTGCACGGGCCTCTCACTATCGCGGCCTCTCTTGTTGCGGAGCACAGGCTCCAGATGCACAGGCTCAGTCGTTGTGGCTCACGGGCCTAGTTGCTCTGCAGCATGTGGGATCCTCCCAGACCAGGGCTCGAACCCGTGTGCCCTGCATTAGCAGGCAGATTCTCAACCACTATGTCACCAGGGAAGCCCTATGAAGCCTTTCTTGTTCCATGGAGTCTTCTAGAAAAATCCCAACCACGGGTTGATCCAAGTGCTCACCTTCAACATGCACTTGAAATATCACTTCACACCCACTAGGATGGCTATAATAAAAAAGATAGTAACAAGTGTTGGCAAGGCTGTAGAGAAATTGGAACCCTTATACGTTACTGGCAGGAATGTAAAATGGTGCAAAAAGTTAAACATAGGTTGCCATGTGGCTTAGCAATTCTACTCCAAGTTATAGTCCCAAGATAATTGAAAATATATATGTCCACGTAACAACTTGTCCATGGATCTTTGCAGCAGCACTATTCATGATAGTCAAAAAGTGGACACAATCCAAATGTCCATCCGTTGATGAATGGATAAATAAACTGTGGTAACTCCATTCAATGGAATATGATCCAGCCATAAAAAGGAATGAAGTACTGATAAATGCTGCAACGTGAATGACCCTTGAAAACATTATGCAAAGCAAAAGCAACCAGATACCAAAGGCCACTTACTTTATGATTCCATTTCAATGAAAAGTCGAGAAGAAACAAATCCAAAGACACAGGAAGACTAGTTGTTGCCAAGGGTTGAGGGGAGCAGAGAATGAGGAATGACAGCTAAGGGGTACACAGTTGCTTTCCAGGATATAAAAATGTTCTGTAATTAGATACTGGTGATAGCTGCACAACTCTGTGAATATACTAAAAAATCACAGAATTTTGTAAAATGGAGAATTTTATAATATGTGAATTATATCTCAGTAAAATAACAAAAAATAATTTTAAAAAAACATGCATATACATGGGCAGCTAAGCACTTCTAGGGAGAATCACCTGAACCCACAGATTGTTGTCACTATAAATTCATGGCCTTCCACCTTTAACTGAGTACCCAGCTAACTTCCATGTTTTCCTAGTCAGATCTCTCTTTCTAATGGCCTGTGCACTACTTTACTCAAACCCAACCCTCCCACCTCCCATTCACTCTTAGAAGATAACATCATCACAAAGAAGAAGACTTTCCCACTTCCCTTCACCAAGCCTATAAACCTCACTTTCTGCACCAATTCCCTCTTCCTACCCTCCCATTACAGGGGAGAGCTGTTTCTGCATTTCTTTCAGGCTAATCCCTGTGCTCTGTATCCCAGTTCTCCAAAGACTATCCCTCTATCCCCTCTTTTGTATCTTCAACCTTAACCTCTCCCTCAGCACTAAAACCAGCTCAAGTCTATCTCACAAAAAACAAATAAACAAACAAAACCAGAGTAACATCATCAAGAAGGAGATATAGGTTGTTCCTGACTTCAGTGTCCCTCACAAGAAGACCAGCTAACAACTAGCCATAGACAAGACACCATTGTGAAAATCCCAGCACCCAGGGGTGAGGCTGAAGCACCCCCTGGACCACAGAGTCCAAGAAGGACTATATTGGAAGAGTAGGAGGGGGCTTCCCTGGTGACGCAGTGATTAAGAATCTGCCTGCCAATGCAGGGGACACAGGTTCGAGCCCTGGTCCAGGAAGATCCCACATGCCACGGAGCAACTAAGTCCATGCGCCACAACTACTGAGCCTGCACTCTAGAGTTCGCGAGCCACAACTACTGAGCCCATGTGCCACAACTACCGAAGCCCACACGCCTAGAGCCTGTGCTCCGCAACAAGAGAAGCCACCGCTATGAGAAGCCCGTGCTCCACAACGAGGAGTAGCCCCCACTCGCCACAACTAGAGAAAGCCCACGTGCAGCAACGAAGACCCAATGCAGCCAAAAATAAGTTAATTAATTAATTTTTTTAAAAAAAAGAAGAGCAGGAGGTGCAGCTACACTCTAACCACATTGTCCCTCCCCCAGGCTGGCACACCACCACCACACCCAGAGGGCTCCCTGGGCCTAGAGTTTCTCCAGGGGTAAAAAGAGAGCCCAAGGTGGGCATCCAGCTCCCCCAGCACTGGAGGACACTTCCTGGGAGGCCCACTTGGGTCTCACCTCTTGGGGGATCATTGGGGTAATCTGCAGGGCTTGACCACTGGAGACCAGAGAGAGATGGTGCCATCAGCCCTCATATCATGGGAGACCACATTCCTACTCACAGAGGCACCCAACCAGACATCTCAACCAGTGGCTCTGCCCATCTTCAGGGCCAAGCCATGGTCCCATTTGGCCAGGGAGCTTGCTTGGCAGTTGTACCTGATTTGGGTCACCAGACAATAAGCTGGACTGGCTATGGAGCCTGTTCTATGGCCCCACCCAGGCAGGGAAGCCAATTTGCAGCCCTGCCCAACTGCTGACACAGCCTCCATTCTCACCCAACCAGGAAGCCTGGGCAGAGAACCTAGGCAGCCACAGAGTCCAGCCTACAGACCCAGTGAGGCAGGGAAAGAATCCAGCAGCCCCACCCAATTGTTAAGTATAGCCTCTGGCCTCGCATAACCAGGGAGCCTGAACAGTGACTCTGCCCTGCCCTGCAGCAGAGCTCACCCAGCCTATGGACCTACTCAACTGCCTAACACAGCTTACAGCCTTACCAGGCAGGGAGCCCAACCAATGCACCATCGGGAAGCATAGCCTGTGGCCCTACTGGACTAAGGAGTCTGGACAGTGGCCCCACTTGACCATGGAGCACAGTCCCAAGACCCACCCAGCTGAAGGATACAGCTAAGGCCCCTCCTCACCACAAAGCCCAGCCAGTGACCTTGCCCAACAGCAGAACATGGCCAGCAATCTACCTGATCTCCAAGTCCAGCCTGCTACCCACCCGACACTGGGGCACAGCCTGCATCCCCACCTGACTGCAGAGTACAGCCTGAGGCCCCTTCCGACTGCAGAGCCCTGCTGCAGCCCCACCTAGAGACAGAGTCCAGCCAGCGGTACCATCCAGCCAGGAGCACAACCCGACACCCTACCCAAACAGGAACGCTGCAGAACTCAACCCGTAGCCCTGCCCAATCACGAAGCCCAACCAGTGATACCACCCTGTGATACACAGCCCGCGACCTCATGCAATCAGAGGTGACTATAGAGTCTAACTAGTGACCCCACCTGACAGCAGAACACAGTCAGCAGCCCCACCGAGTCAGGGAGTCCACCTAGGGCCCTGTTAAGGCCAGCCAACAGGCCACCCACCCATGGCACCCAGCCCGTGGCATCCCTCCCGACCTCACAGCACGGGCAGAGGCCTCAACCTCATGACCCAGTCACCTCCCGAAGGCACCACCTCCTAATCCCATCACATTGGGAATTCGGCTTCAACATATGAGTTTTGGAAGGACACAAATATTCAGTCCATAGCATATCCAGAGCCCCACTTGGCCCAGGCCCTGTCCTCTTGGCCAATTGTCATCTGCTGTCTACACCTCCTCTCTTCCTGCACATTCACTCAGCAAATATTTAGTAAGCTAAATACTAGGTGAAGATACACTTCTCCATTCTGAAGATACAACAGTGAACAAGACCAACAAGGTTCCTACACTCTTGTGATGTTCCTACATCCTAGGTGCTGGGAGTGGAAAATGAAATAAACAAGTACCGAAGAGATGAGACCACTGCAGGGGATGACCCTGTTGTGAATAAAATACAACAGCCTGATGTGAAAGAGTGACTGCTCGAGGTGAGGGTCTGCTTTTGGATGGGGTGGTCGGGAGTGACCACTCTGAGAAGAAGACACCTGAGCTGAGACCTGGATGATTCAAAGGGACCACCATAAAAGTTCAAGGCAAAGAGCTTTTAGACAGAGGGAATGGCAGGAGTGAAAGGCAGGAATAAACTTGGCAAGTTTGAAGAACAGAAAAACTTCCCCAATCCCCCAAGGCACGGATAACCCCAGCTACAGGATAGTTCCCATAGTACTTTGTGTCTTCTCCATCGTGGAATTTAAAACACTATATTGGAATTGTATGTTTAATTAAATATTCTCCCCAATACATCATAAGTTTTGCAAGACAGGGAGCTTAGCACATGGTGGACCCACATGCCGTGTGGTGCAGCCAAAAATAGTCTTAAAAATAAAAAAGTTTAAAAAATAGATGCTCAATAAATATCTTTGCATGAGCTTTCCAGATGGTTATATCTAATAATAATGTTTTTGTTTCCTTTCCAATATTTGTATTTATTTCTTTATATTGTTTAATGGCATTGGCTACAATTTCTAAAACATGGTTGAATAACTATGGTGATAGCAGGCATTTTATCTTGTCGTGACTTTAGTAAGAATGCTTTTTTTTTCACCGACAAGTAAATGCCACTGCTAATGGCTCTTTGTAGATACTCTCTATCACGTGAGAGAAGTCACTTTCTCTATCTCATTTACAAAGAGCTGTTGTTTCTTTATTTTTAAGGAAAAAGTAGATGCTAAATTAAATCGAATGGCTTTGAGAAACTACCAGGAGGATCATACAGAGTTTCTTCTCTATCAAATTAATGTGATCCATTAAAATACTAGCTATCCTAATATGGAACTCTCTTTGTGTTTCTGGAGTAAACTTTACCTAATTGTGGTGAATTATTCTTTTAAATTACGGGGCAGTGGGCTTCCCTGGTGGCGCAGTGGTTGAGAGTCCGCCTGCCAATGCAGGAGACACGGGTTCGTGCCCCGGTCCGGGAAGATCCCACATGCCGTGGAGCAGCTGGGCCTGTGAGCCATGGCCGCTGAGGCTGCATGTCCGGAGCCTGTGCTCCGCAACAGGAGAGGCCACAACAGTGAGGGGCCCGCGTACCAACAACAACAAAAAAAAATTAAGGGGCAGTCTAGGATTGTGGATAAAAGCTGGGACTTAGGTGTCAGAACTGACTAATGAATTTTGACTTTTCTCTAGAACAGTCAAAATGCAAATGAGAAAGAAAAAACCTATGAGGATGAATAAATGAAACTGAGAACTGAGTCTTCGAGAAGAAAAATAAAGCAGACAAATTTCTGGCAAATCTGACCAAGAAAAAAACAACAACCAACACAACGTTAGGTATAAGAAGCTGTACACTCAGAGGCAGGGAGCGCTCACTAAATCTCAGTCTCCCCTCTTTAATCACAGACTATGCACCTCACTAATGTGAGGCTTAAATGAGATCATGTGTGTGAAACACACAGTGCATGAGCGCAGCACTGGCTCCATAGAGGAACTAAAAGAAGTTCTCTTTAAAAACTGCTAATATCTCATTTGGGCTTTTATTTTGACTGCCCTTAACAGATTATGCCAGTCTAATAACATGAACAAGGACATTTCCCTTGTTTCTCTGTGTTCTCGAAGATTTTAAATAACCCAGGCCTTCTCTGTTCATACACTTTGCTTTTAAAACCACGTGAGATCCCAATGGCACATTAGATCCTAATTTCTTAATGGCTTTCTCAATTTCTTTCCTTGTTCTGGATCTACTTATGTTCTTCTACCTATCCTAAAGGCAATTTTGGTAATTTCTATTTTCTTAGTAAATCATCCATTTAACCTAAGATTTTCAAATTATGACATTTCACATAGGGTTCTTTTACGTCCTCTGCATCTGACGTTGCCTCCACGGCAAGGATCCCAACTTTGTACAGCAAGGTGTTCAACAAACGACACCATCTCTTTCTAGAACTCCACCCATCAATGTATACTCTAGCCACACAGGACTGTGTGTTAGGCCTGATACCCCAAGTAGTTTTGTCTCTGTGTCTTTGCTTCTGCTTCCTGACTGGAATGTTTCCTTCCAGTTTCTACACTTGATGCAATTCTACTCATCATCTAAGATCCAATTCAAATGTCAATTTGACTGCGGAACAGAAGTGGTCACTCCTACCTCTGTGTTTGGGTAACTCTTTGCTCATAATACTTCTCATAGGACATCTCACATGGTATCATAATTGTTTATATTTCTCTGCAGCTAGGTTTTGAGTTCCTGATGACAAACTACATCTAATTAAATTTCTCTTTCTTTTTTACATCCTTGCTCTATCTAATCTTAGTACTTAGCAAAATACCTGGCACAAAGTAGTAACTTAATCAATAAAATGTCCTCACAGCACCCTGCACTTGGCCTTTACAGTTTGTAGTGATACATTACACACACACAGAGACACATACATAATATACATTTGGTCTGTTTTCCCACTATATTGAGGACAGAGATCTGAATGTTTTGCTCTCCACTGTACCCCCCAGCTCTGGCACACAGTAAATACTCAAAAAATATCTGTTGAAGGAATATTATTTGATGTACATTAAGTATGACTGAATCTACATGAGGCAACTATTTGTCTAAGAGTGAGATGGCTTCACCTAAGACAGCTTAGGGGTTTGACATATTAATAGAGATTTGAGAGACCCTTATGCTATAGCCACCCAAGTGCGGTCATTAGGTGGGGACCCATCAGGAGGCCCCGAATGAGGAAACTCTGCCACTCTTGTGGCACAACAGCTTTTGAAACAATGGCGGCAACAGCGTGGAACCAAAGCTCCTGCATTCATTCATTCAACAAATATATACTGAGTGACTACCACGTGCCAGGTACTTCTGGGGAGACCGAGCATTCCCACATTCAGACACTTCCAGCCCAACCACATACCCTTCCCCTTGGAAATAAGCCACGGTGCATTAATGCTATGAAGAAAAATCCCCCCAAAACCTGTCTGACGGTCCCTCCCTATGACGACACTACTCGCTACAGGAGAAAAGATGGAAAAATCATAAATGGAGTCAATGTGGGGATCTATGTTATATACTTTGAGAGCCTAGCATCCCAATGTTTGGGCTTTTGCAACGTCTTTAAAAGGAGACAAGATTAGAGGTCCTGTGGGAGAGGAAACAGGCAGTGGTGCGGCACTGCGATGAGGGAAGGAGCCAGCGGGGAGGTGGGTGAGTCACATTCACAGGCCACATCAGCATTCACAACGGCCCCAAATTTGTCATTCAGCACCCATCTGACACCATTCGCCATACATTCATGCACCATAATCACATGGCCACGGAGTGGGTACCGAGGAGTGCCTGAAGCCAGGCCCAAATGATCAAAGTGAATCTATCACAGAGCAGAAACATCCCGCCTGTCCCTGGGTACGGCAGAAACCCCGTTGTCCTGCTGGGGGAATAAGAGGCTCTACTGAATCAAATCAAGCAAATAGGAAGCCATCAGACTCGCTTAACCTCTAACGAGCACAGCGATGGTCCGGATTTCTCGGCACTTGTCAGACTGCACCTGGGTAAGATGTCGCTCTCCTGAGGACACTCCATAATAAAGAGGCAGCTGAGCCGGAGCAGGTTAGAGAAAAGCCATGTAACTAAATCCTGTCATATATAAACGGCTGCATACAGAGGGACATTTTTCAAAGATGTGAAAGGCGGCCATGTGTCGGAATTAGATTCTGTTCTGTATGACCCCAAGAGGTAAAAGGAGTATCAGCCGGTGAAAGTATAGGAAGAAAGATCACAGCAGCACAGCTCAACAGAATAACCGAAGATTGCATGGGTCAGCCAGCCAGGGAGAAAGTGAGATCTTTCTTGTGAAAACCAAGACAGTCATTTGACACAGATTCTGCAAAGGATGTGGAAGGATCAGAGGAGTGATTTTGCTAGATAACATGTCAGTTATCATCCAAATATGAGCGCATATTAACACAACTAAAGGGAATCTTCAGGTGGACGCAGCAGACAATGATGCGGGTGAGAAGTGGTGGCCCTTGTTCATATCAGTTCTATCTAAACTGCTCACCTCACTTCTAGCCAACAGTGAGAATGACTTATTTGAATTTCTTTTTGGCTCCTGACACCCTCCAATATGAATCTCAGTGAGCAGTAAAATGGGAGAGAGCCTAGAGAACGAGCCACACATCTGGATAATGCATATCCTTGAAAAATTCATCCAGAAATAATTAAGAATTGAGTAAAATAAAATGGCGGGGGGGCGGAGAGGGGGAGAGGGAGAACCTGCTTCTGTCAGAATCTGAACAAAAGATACACTGAAATAGGCCAAATTTTGCTTGCTTCAAACCCGTCTTCCAATGGACGACATCATTTTGATGGCGCTGAAGGAGCAAAGCGGGGCAGACGTGTGGTCCTCATTGCAGGCAACGTCACAGCCCTGGGCAGGAGCTCAGTAAAGTCTGTGAACAAGGCTGTCAGGCCGGCCTTACATCCGAGAGCCAGGAATGAACTGATCCTGGGAACAAGAGATGATGCAACGTACCAGGGGCCAGCGTGGTTAAGTAGAAGGGACTTATGGATATGCTGAAGCCAGAAACTGTGGTGACCTATCTTTCACGGACTGGTGATGGTAAAACCCAGAGCTAGGTAAGGTCATATTCAGGCTGGTTTGGGACTGCATGTTACCATGGGATCACTAACTATCCTGGACAAGTCAACTGTCAATGACATAAAATATCAAATGAGCTTCATGAAATCAGCGACTTCAGCTTCTCATTAAAATTCTCTGTAATAGCCACTGAACTATCAGAGACAAAGTGTTGCCTCAAAAACAGTATATTTCAAAATGTGTTAAGTTCAAATGCTCAAAGTACATCGTAAGAAAAAAGAAAGCTTTTATATTCCAGCATTTTAGCACTCCAAATATTAATTTAAATAACGATAAAATTGAGCACTAGGAAGAAAGGGGTTAAAACTGATTTTTCATCTGATGTCAAACGTGGTCTCCCTGCCGAAGTATTTATCTGAAAGGCAGGCGCTATATGCGTTTTACTTCCTGGTCTTAATTCGTGTTTTGCCATGCTCAACAATTTTAATGCCAAGAGGAAGAAACTAAGTGAGGAAGGGAGGGTACTGGTCTGAACCCAGAGAGTTGATCTAATTGAACTGAAAAAAATTAAAACCCCTCTCCATCTGTTCAGTACACCTGCTGATGGAGCGCTAGCACAGGTAGGGAGGAAATCCATCAGAGACCAGCTATAAATAGATTTTTATTTCATCTGCTAAAAGCCTGGCAGCCGAGGTGGGAGGCTGCCTGCACCAGCAGCCGGGCAAAGGCTTGGAGCTGCTTTTATGTTTAGGTAGAAGGGATGAGGAGACAGAAACCTAAAAACACAAAATGAAGGCAATTTCCCAATAACTCATTTGACAACCAACCAAGAGTCACGAAGTCTGTTTAAAACGCATCGGGCATTTCTGCTGAGTGCTGGGGAGATACAAAATCAATCTCACCCCCTTATGAGGACTGTACAGAATCTGACGGGAATAACACCTTCACTCATCACTTACATAGCAAAGTTTATGTTCCAACTTCCCTTGCGGCATCTATAAAACTGAATCAAGAGTGAGGAGAGCACGGGTAACAGGATAATGCCAACTTTACTGATGTGCCATATTGTTCTCAGGATGAGGCCAACGGAAATCCAAAATGTAAATCAGAATAAAACATTTTTGTGGAAAAGAGAAACCAGCAGGCACAACTGATAGACTATCAGAAGGACCAGGAGGGGCAAGAAGCATTCTGGTCCCTCCCTCTAGGTGTAAGTCAGAGAGGGGAACTCCTCGTCACGTCCCCTGCAGCCTCTGCACCCTTCACACCTCACATCTGGAGGGGGGACAACAAACCGCAGCCACATCGAATGAACGGATAGCCCAGGAGGTGACAAGGATCTTGCTCTTTGAGTAAAGATGGAATCGACGGATGTCTCAAGACAGGCCTGATGTGACTCTTTGGACCAGATACTTAAGAGCAACATGTCAGAGATTATACTTCCAAATAGGACCCCGGAGAAGGGGGGTCGGGGAGGCGAAACAGGAGTAGGTTGATTTCATTGGGAGAAGTGCAGGCTTAGGGAAAACTTCCCCAGGCCCTTCAAGAACTTTAAGGATACTATGGAGAAGATAACGACCTGCTATTCTTTTGCCACCAAGGACAAGAGAAATGGGACTGAACTGTGGCAAGGGAAAAGTGGGTTAAACATGAGGAAGACATTTCCTGACAGCCAAGGTGATTAAACACAGAAAAGGGAAACTAGAGGCGATTAGGGATGCTCTCTGGAGGCCTTTAAAAAAGCAGAATAGCTTGGCAACTATCTGGGGGTAGTTTAGGTACAGTTCTGCCCACTGCTCTGGCCTTTTTCAGTGCTCTAACCCATCCCCTGGCCCGGACACGACGCGTCCACCTCAGTAAACTACTGGCATGCTCTGTTCAATAATGAGCTCTCCAAAGAAGAATAAGCATTAAGAAAATGGCAAAAGCTCTCTTGGAAGTAAAACTCATTTTTCTTTATTTAAACTGCAAGTTGGGTTTTTGTGGGGGTTTTTTCCTTTTCCTAACACATATCCCAGAAATAGCCAAACAAAGCTCATCTACACTGATCTGTGATTCCAGAGCATTAAAAGGAATCTAAATGGAGATTAAGTGTGGAGAAGGTTCTGTGCCAGAGACACACAGAATAATTCATCATTCACCGCTGTGCTCGGTGCTGTCTAGCATGGGAAACTACAGCCTAGAGAGTCTAGGATCTGCTTCTCAGGAGGCTAAGAAAGGAGATTCCCATTGGTTTGGCTACAAGGAGGCAAACTAAATGACCTCTAGGATTCTAAAATTCTGACGTCTTTGTTTATCTTATGGCTCTATACTCGATGTCATATTTTAAAAAGGCAAAAGAGTCTCACATCTGAAGAGGTCCATGTTCTTTAAAGTACATGGATATTAATTATTCTCCCTTTATTTGAAGAGGGAAAGAAGACTTTTTTTTTTTTTTTGCAGTACGAGAGCCTCTCACTGTTGTGGCCTCTCCCGTTGCGGAGCACAGGCTTCGGACGCGCAGGCTCAGCGGCCATGGCTCACGGACCCAGCCGCTCCGCGGCATGTGGGATCTTCCCGGACCGGGGCACGAACCCGTGTCCCCTGCATCGGCAGGCGGACTCTCAACCACTGCGCCACCAGGGAAGCCCGGGAAGAAGACTTTTTAAACAGGACCCTCTTCTCCTGTCATACCCATCATTACACTTGACTGAATTGACTTGTCTGTGGTCTTTCTTCACCACTTTACTACAGGCTCCATGAGGGCAGAGGGTGTTTCCGTTTTATCCATTACTGTATCCTCATCGCTTAGCTCTCATAGACACTCAGATATTAAATGAACGATGAACTGAGCGTCTGAATGAATGAATGAACGAATGAATGAAGGGCAGAGGACTGACCTCAGTACACAGCCCCAAGGGGTGTATGGAAGACCTACTACAATAGTAGCAGCTTGCTCTCTGCCCAGTGAGCCCATCACAGAGCGAACAGATGCCAAATAACGGAATGAACACGGGGTTTGGAGGCAGAAGACCCGACTGAGCCCTCGTGTCGCCATTACGTAGGCCAGGCACTGCACCCCACCGCTCTGAGCCTCAATGTGCTCGCCTGAAATGGGTGTGCTGTGTGTACCGTGTGTGTGCGCGCCTCACACCGTTGCGGTAACTTAGGCTGTAGACGTAGAGAAAACAAAGTTTCTGACTGAACAAAACATAGTCATGATTTTCACATATTCTTTATTAAAGTTTTCCCCAAACTTCTAAACAGTGGAGAAGTGACACAGAGATGGTGACTGGTGTCAAATGCTGATTCCAGGGAAGAATTCAGTAAGTGGGAGAAGGAAGAAATGTCAAAGCTTAGCCAACAAGAGGACATGTATAGCTGGCTTCCCTCTGTGCTGTTGGGAGGCTCATTCACTGCACTAAATAGCCCACAAGTGTAATAAGGCAAACATAAATTGAGCAAAGCACGTGGCCACTGCCCTTAAGAAAGGTGAGTCTGGTGGTGATCACTTTAAAATGTATAGAAATACTGAATCACTGGGTTGAACACCAGAAACTAACATAGTGTTGTAGGTCAATTATACTTCAAAAACAATCAATCATAGAAAAAGAGATCAGATTTGTGGGTGTGGGGGGATGATGGGGAGAGGGAGACAGGATGAAGGCGGTCAAAAGGCACAAACTTCCAGTTATAAGTAAGTACTGGGGATGTGATGGACAACATGCTAAATATAATTAACACCACTGTAGGTCACACATTAAAGGTGTTGAGAGAGTAAATCCTAAGATTTCTTATCGCAAGGGAAAAATATTTTTTCTATCTCTTTGATGTTGTATCTGTATGAGATTGCGGACGTTCATTAAACCTACTGCGGCAATCATCTCATGGTGTATGTAAGTCACATCATTATGCTGTACACCTTAGACTGATACAGAGTCAATTATATCCCAATAAAACTGGAAGGGAAAAAAAAAAAAAAAAAAGCAAGGCTGAAAAGTCCAGGCTGGGATGCTTGCCTTAAGGTTTGGATTTGCAAGTCCAGTATTGCTGTTAACTTCTACCTAGAACTTTACCCTCAGTTATGGACGAACCACCATCCGACAGACAGCGGTGCCACATGGCCTGAACAACCAAGCTTGCCCTGGGAGCACACTTTCACACGCAGATTTTGAAACAGACACATAATCTCCAAACAGCTCCATGTAAATCGCAAGGAGCAGGGAAAGGAGAGGGCGTGTCACACACACAACACTCACCATCCGCCCCAGTCCTCCCGGTTTCTGGACCTTCTGTGTGTTCTTTTGTTTTGCAAAGCGATTTGGGAGATTAGGTGGGTTTTGTTTAGGCGGGGTGGCTATGGAAAGTTGGGGAATAAGTGCTACTTGATTGCACCACAAAAGATACACAAGGAGCCTCAGCCACAACTCAATCCCCCTTGCCCCAACAGTTTGAATTTCTCAATTAAGTTATTTTGTTATCAAGAGGACTGGTGAGGGAAAGGGGAAAGTGCTTATTGCCCCGCGATTATTCACTGTATAGAAATCAGTGTAAGCAGATCAACAGAACATTCTTTCTAAGGGTCTGAGAGCTCTTCTTTGGTGATGCAACAGGAATGTGCCCATCTTATTGGCGGGCTCAGGAGGCTCTGCACAAAGCAAAATAAAACTTCCCAATAGTCACTAAGTCAAGAACTGGAGCTGAGGAACTGGGAATCTGCCCAAAGATTTCCACTGACCAAAAATCGACACCACAAATAAAAACTTTATCCTCTAAATAGTAATTAAAGGGATAAAATTCTGGAACATTCAAAGAGACATTAGTCCCACTAGCCCTCTCTGCCACGTCCAAAAGCAAGGGGTGTAAATATTATCATTAAAATCATCTTTGAAAATGAAAACTGAAAGCATTCCAATTTTTCAAACATATACCAATAGTTTACTTCAAAAGTCACCACAGGGACTTCCCCGGTGGCGCAGTGGTTAAGAATCCGCCTGCCAATGCAGGGGGCATGGGTTCGAGCCCTGGTCCGGAAAGAGCCCACGTGCTGCGGAGCAACTAAGCCCGTGCGCCACAACTACTGAAGCGCATGCACCTACAGCCCGTGCTCCACAACAAGAGAAGCCACCGCAATGAGACGCTCGCAAAACAGTAGCCCTGCTCACAGCAACTAGAGAAAGCCCACACACAGCAACAAAGACCCAATGCAGCCAAAAGTTAATTAATTAATTAATTTTTTAAAAGTCACCATAAGGAAAATTAAAAATCAAGCCAAACATTGAGAAGATATTTTTAACCCATATAATAAAGGATTGGTATATACTTTGGTATATAAAATGTACCCCCCAAAAGGTATATGAAATAGACTACAAATTAATAAGAGTAAAACAGCTCAAAAGAAAAATATACAAAGGGTATGAAGAGAGAATGTACAGAAAAGGAAATCTAGACTGTCAGCATAAAAAGATGCTCGATCTCATAAGTAATGAGCAACACAAACAAAAGTAACGGCAAAATATTTCTTGTACATTAGACTGATAAAATTTTCAAAGTCTGATACCGCCAAGTATTGGTGAAGATGTCGAAGATATAGAGATGTGAGAACTTTGATGCCCTAGTGCAGGGACGTTACCCGGTGTGAATGCTTTGAAGAGTAACGTGGCAATACTGAGTAAAGTTGACATATTTGGCAACTCAGCACCATTTCTAGGTAATTCCCCTAGAGATCACACATATGTGTAAAAGGCATGGGCCCGTTGGCAGTTATAGTACAGTCAGCACAAGGCAAAACATTAAATGTCCATCAACAGGAGAATGGATCAATAAAACGAAATACTCTGCAGTAGCAGCATGGATAAATCTCAAAAATATCCAATTTCATTTGCGGAAGGATAGCAACAGTATAAAATCATGTATATACATTTTAAATTATGTAAAACAAGTTACATGGTTGATGGCTATATATATATAAATATATTTCTCGTACATTATGTAGTATACATGTATTCAATAATACTACAGAAATGTGCATGGAAATGTTCTACACCCATTTCAGGGATGAGAGAATAAGGTTTTACTTATATCCCTAATGTTTCATTCTCTTTAAAAAAAAAAACCTGAAGCAAATAAATATGGCATTTGCTAGTTCTGGATAATGAGTGCATCGGTATTCTTTTTGTTAAATACTTAAGTATGTGTTTGAAAGGTTTTCATAATTAAAACTTTTTAAAGCATTTTAAGAATGGTCTACTGGCACACAGAGCTAGAAATCATACAGAATCAGGTACGTTATCTTTACCCATCAGTCACATGCTTGAAGTAGCTTGACTAGAGAACTTTCATATTTGTGTAATATCTATCAGTTAAATTGCTTTCAGGCATATTGCCTCATTTAATATTCTTAACAACCTTTTGATTTAGGTATTATGACATCCATTTTTCTGAGAAGAAAAGTCAACCTTTATAGTTCTGGAGATTTTCCCAAGATCACCTACTTAGTAAGTGATCTAGTCCTGGGCTTCAGTACTGTCATTACTCTACCTCAGGTGACCATTAAGAACCCTGAAAATCTACTTTTCTAAAAACATATGCATCATCCTCAAGATCTGCGTTATCTACCCGAAACCACAGGTGTTAAGTTAGTAAATGAAATGAAATACTTTACCACTGAGATTTTTAAAGCCACCAGTCAGATCCATTTATTCTATTTCTAATATACTGACCTCTTCTAAAAATAAGTTACAAAAGTCTGATAAAATCTAGCATGTTATTAATAGGAAAAATGGAAACCTTGCACAGGCAGGGTTTTCTCTCCTTTTAAAGATAAATTTTCAAATTTAATAAACTGGAAACTATAATCTTGTTTCTTCACATAAAAACTTTTATTCAGTGTGCTCATGGTAAACACACACCAGTCTTAGGGAAGCTAGTGATTAGAGAGGATCTAGTCCCTAATTTGAGAAGTTAAATATCATTAAATAAATTATCAAACATAAGTAGCACCAACAATATAAGCTAAATTTAAGGAATACACAGCTCAGGGACTGTTCAGGTTATTTTACCAAGTACAAAACAATATAAATAACAGTATCACCTAGGGGAACCTGAACTTCAAGCCCACTAGCAGTAACAAGGCACCCCTCCCACCCAGGCTGTAAATAAAGGTCAATGAGGAACCTGGACTTCCACCCCAACCTCGTAGTAATGAGGGAGTGCCTCCTCTTCCCTGCTGCCAGAGGGTCAGAGGAGTTCTATTAAAACAGAAGACTTAAGTAAGATCCACAGTCTTATAACGTAACACCCCAAACATCCAGAATATAATCACAATCACTTGTCATACCAAGAACAAGGAAAATCTCAACCCAAATGGGAAAAAGACAATTACTGATGCCAGCACCAAAATGACACAGATGCTGGAATTATCCAACAAGGATTTTAAATCAGCTATGATAAAACTGTTTCAACAAGCACATTAAACAAATGAAAAAATAGAAAGTCTCAGCGAAGAAATGGCAGATAAACTACAAATTAAAGCTCATTAGATAGGTTCAATCACAGAATGAGAGTGACAGAGGAAAGAATCAGTGAACCTGAAGATGGGAACAATAGAAATTACCCAATATGAACAATAAAGAAAGAACAGACTTAAAAAAAAAATGATCAGTGTCAAGCACCTGTAGGACCATAACCAAAAAAATCTATCATTCATATCATCTAAGTCCAGGAAGGAAAGGAGAAAGAAGGCAGACCGAAAAATGGACTCAAAGGAATTATGGCTGAAAACCTTAAAAATTTGGCAAAAGACATAAACCTACAGATTCAAGAAGCTGAGTGAACTGTGGGATAAATCCAAAGAAATCCATGCCAAGACACATCATAATCAAACTCTTTGAAAATCAGAGACAAAGCCAAAGATTGTGAAAGTAGGGAGAGGGAAACATTTTACCAAGAAGGGAAAACAATTGGAATGGCAGCAGTTTCTCATCAGAAACCACAGAAGCAGAAGGAAGAGGCACAACATTTTTCAAGTGCTGGGAAAAAAAAAAAAAAAAAAAAAGCTATTAGCCCAGAATTCTATATCCAGCAAAAATATCCTTCAGGAAAAAATGGACATAAGACATTCTCAGATGAAGGAAAACCAAGAGACTTGTTTCCAGCAGACCTGCCCTAAAAGAATGGCTAAAGAAAGATCTCTAAACAGAAATGGTAAGAATGCAACAACAAGGTCCTACTGTATAGCACAGGGAACGATATTCAATATCTTGTAATAACCTATAATGGAAAATAACCTGAAAAAGAATAGCCATATATAGGTATAACTGAATCACTTTGCTGTGCACCAAAAACTAACACAACATTGTAAATCAACTATACTTCGATTAAAAAAAAAAAAGAAATGGTAAGAATGCATTAACGGTAATGTTAAAACTTTGTGTTAAAAATGAAATATGACTTTTTATTCCATGATAATGTACAAATACTATTTTATGTGAGTGACTAGAGTATTGCCCTGATTAACATACCATGCAAAACTCCATACTATAAAATAATTTACAGATGATGAATGTGGCGTTTGGGTTATTTCCACAAAAAGCTAGACGTCATGAGCTCTTAAGTCAAGTCTAATATTTTACCATTATCTATGCTGGAAAGTCTAATTCAACTTACAGCATTTCAGTCTACAATAAGCTTTTCAAAAGCATAACCTGCTGTGAGTACTAATACTGCTTATTGACCCAGCAATTCCACTCTGGGTATATACCCAAAAGAATTAAAAGCAGAGACTCATACAGATATTTGTACACCCAAACTCAAAGCAGCACTATTCATAATAACCAAAGTTGGAAACAACCCAAGTGTCCATCAACAAATGAACAGGTAAACAAAATGTGGTATATATATACAATGGAATATTATTCAGCCTTAAAAAGGAATGACATTCTGACACATGCCACAGCATGAATGAACCTTGAGGACATTATGCTAACTGAAATATCCAGTCACAAATACAGTATGATACCACTTACATGCAGTACCTAAAGAAGTCAAATTCATAGAGACAGAAAGTAAAATGGGGGTTGCCAGGGACCTAGGAGGAGGGAGAACAGGAAGTTGTTGTTTAATAGGTACAGAGTATCAGTTTTATAAGAGGAAAATATTTCTGTGGATGGATTATGGCGGTGACAGTACAAAAAAACACAAATGAATATACTTAATGCCACCAAACTGAACACTTAAAGATAGTTAAGATGGTAAATTTTACGTTACATATTTTTACCACAATTAAAAAAAATAACAATATCTAGCATTTATTGAGTACTTACTATGTACCAGACATTACACTAAGAGCTTTGCATATATTCCCTTATCTCTCCTCCCAACAACCTTTGAGGAAGGTAGCATGATCCCTGTTTTATACATAAAGAAACTGAATTTATATTCATCACGTCTCACACACCCTCGAAGCTGGCTGTCTCTGATATCCCAGGCTAACCCCAAGAGCCCACATCCACCCTCACTCGCCTAGTGAAGTTAGTGACAGGACTGAAGCCCACCACGAAGCAGTCCCCTCAGCCTTCTTCCCATGCTCACGTTGGTCTGTTCCATGCTGAGGCCACTCCACCAAGGCCTAAGTTACGGTTCTGAGAGCTTCGGGGAAACTAGGAGTGGGAGAATGAGAGACGATGGAGGGCCGGCTGGAGGGAAGGACTGGTCAGGGCCACTGTGACCAGTCAAGTCCTTGTTCTGTATGGTCTGCAGTGGCAAACTCGGGGCTTCTAACTTGGTCACAAAGAATGCAGCCCTACACTTCACGCCCCCTAAACCTGTAACCAGCAACACAGACTCAAGATACAAGCATGAAGGGGAAAAATTTTCTTAATCAAATAAGACTCAAGAAGATAATTAACTGGTTCACAACCTGGCTTATTCCTTCCATGAATCCTTCTGGGGCGGCCACTACATACCGGCTCCTGTGCCGGGCATTGTTGCCAGGATTAAACGAGATAACGGGTGAGAGCCTTTGGTAAACTGTGAAGAGCTATACAGTTGTCAGTTATTCTGATCTTCCCGCTCCCCACAACTAGACCCTGAATCCCTTACGGGCAGAGATTCTATCTGTGTATCCCCTACATCCGACATGGTGCCCGACTCACTGCACCTTTGGAAACACTTGAGGAATGACTTCAGCAGCGCACACGTGCAGCTGAAACATTTCTCATCTCCATTCCATCGGCCACCAGCCCTGACACAGGTCGTGGCCACCACAAACACCCCCAAGCTCAGCTCCCTGGCTCGTGGGACTTTTATCTCCTCTTCAGAATATGAACCTATACCTTCTCTTTATACTGGAGACCAACTGTGTGGCATAAAGTTAGGCCACTAAGTTAAATATTCCCCTATGTCTAGAGTCAAGAGATGTTTTATGCCTATGAGTCTTTATGTTAGTGAACAAAGCTTAGGAAAAAACTGAAACAAAACGAAACACTAGAGAACACAGAACGTGAACTGATTGGTCCCTTTAAAGTACACCACCCTCTAGCAAACTTACTTTCTAAGGATCATGCTGGCTTATGGATGTGGGGTTGGCCTCCTCTTCTATCTCTTTCTCACAAAAGAAAACAAAGGAAAGGGGAAAAATCCCTCATAAAGAAGCGACTTATTTACGTTGTAGCTACATATTCAAAGGTTCAATGACACCTGCTTGGACATATATAAAATTCTAGCATGTGACAGGTGGTTCAATCTTCCCTATTTAATTTCTTCCTCTCAACATTTGAATTGCTTATTTTACACGTCCATCAAAGATTTGAACAACTGAAGGTTTCTGGTCAATAAGGTGCAGAAACCTAAATAATGGTAAAACAAAATTCTCACAGCTGTACGGACTACTTACCACTAATCTCCTGATTGTTTTAAAACAAACACTACAATACGTAGATTGTACGACAAAAGTTAACATACTTTAACCTATTGAAATAAATCTCATTACGGTAGTGCTCTTTTCTCTCTAGGCTTTTGTGGTTCTATTTGAAATCTATTCCCTCTTCCAACCATGTATGTGGCTTCCTTCCCTGTTACCCAAAATCAATAAAATATTAGCATACTTGAGTGGGTACTCAATAAACATTTGTTCAATAAATGAATAAATGAGTGAATAATTATAAAATGTTGGACTAAAGCCCCCTGAGAGGTTTGCATTAGTTTACAGCATTATGCACTTGTATGTTCAGGTATATCTAAATGGGACTTAATAATAGGCATCAAGAAGCAGTTAAATATTAACCTATTTCTGTCTTAATAATTCTACTTCAAAATATGATATAATACAAACTACAACGAATAAACGCTGAGATAGAGTTCGTTTACAATCATATCACTAGTATTTACGCACTTTAAAATAAGATTTGAAATATTAATACTAATCTGGAAATAATTTATAACCTAAATGTCAACGTGTTTGTAAAATGAAAGGTCTAAAAGTAAAGAAGAACACATTACGCTAAACTTTAAATGCACGTGTTGACAATGTAATCAACACCACTTCTTAAACACACCTTTGAAAAAAGGTTACACAAAGAGTCTCCATTATATCCAATTAACAAGGAGCATCTTAATACAGGACTTTTTTCACTTTAAGATATGTAACAAGTAGGCCAGAGAGATTAGTAAGAAACTTTACTGGGTATAACAGCTAACATTTATTATCAAATCTTAAGTCTAATAAACACTATAACATGTAACTTTACCAGTATCGAAAACTTTATTATTTTAAAAGTATATTCTGATAGATATCAATTTTCAATTTGAAAATTCACTAATTCAATTCACTAATTTTTAATTATACTGTTAGAAAATAGCTGGAAGTAAAATAGTCTGGATATAAGTTTGTTCTTACTGAGTTCGCTGCAAAGAAGTTATGAAATAACTTCTAACAAATAATTCTTTTACCTTAAAGGGAAAATAGTCTTAAATAAACAAAAGAAGTTACACATTTAGCAAACCTAAATGACAAGAGGTTATGTCAAACGTTTAAGAAGTAAATGAAAGTAAATATAAATCGGTAATAAGACGGTCTGTATTAAAATGTAGCTCTAATTTAAACTTATTTACTGAACTTTCCTTTTGTCTGCTATATCGTTGGTTTTTAGTGGAGGCGTGAATGATCCTGTGATCAGTTCAAAAGGGAAGACCGTAGCCACGCAAACATCCCTTCCAGTGCCTATCAGCATGTCTTTTATGTCTTGGCGTCCATTTTAGAGCATCAGCGAGGTGGTGTATAAAGAAGCTTAGAAAACAAAGGTTGTCATTTTGGCAACCCACATGAACATCGAGTGATTTCAATAAAATGAAGATCAAAATGTTGATTAGTAAAAAAAGTTGAAGGAACTACTTAAGCTGGACTATGCAAACACCTGTAATGAATCTCACATATTTTTAAATCATATTTATATACTAAATGCCATCCTCCAAGCTGCTGCTGTTGTCATGAAAACAGCATAAAAACCATTTAAAACAATTCGTTGTCTAAGGCGCACAGTAATATCAAGCTATAAACAACAAAATAAATTCTTTTCTCAAAGGATTCACAGATCCATGATTACATACTCAAAACAAAAGCATGGGTCCTGAAGCAGTCTTTTACACTGCCCAAAATGATTAGTGCTGATGTGAATATATATGAATTTCCTGTATTCTTTTAGTATATAAAATGTAAAAGAAAATATATTATTACAGGAAGTCAGAACCTCATCCTACCACTCGAACTCTCTTCTTTAGAAACAGAATGCTCACTGACAATGAGGGTGGTCGACAAAACTACGTGCCTTACACTGAGCCTCTCCTATAATAATGCTGATTTTTAAGAGCAGAACTATCACAATCCAACCATAACCAGGCCTAATAGGAAGTATTTATTGTTGAGAAATTAGACATAAGGCATATACCTAAGTAAAACACCAGGTAGTATTGGAAAGAAAATTGATGAACTTTCTAGATTTTCCTTCTACTTAAAACATTTTGAGAGAGGCAGGCTATAGTCATCGTTTAATTATACAATCTAATCGGCTAAAAACAATAGAATTTTTCTCCAAGTATTTCAAACACAGCTCACTACTTCTTATCCAAAAGATTTAAATTGCTATTCTCTGCCATTCCCAGCCATTTCTGCCAGCATCCTAAAAATTACCTTTTATCATTTCCTTCTCACAATGAGAACTCCCTAATCGCACACATCCTTTAGACACATACACCTCCCCACCCACCTCCAAAAACTGGTTCAGAGCAAAGACACACACAAAAATAATGACCAAGCTCACATTTCTTGTTTGCCCTTCAAGCGAAGTCTGGTGTCTTCAGCTTGCCTTTCTGGTCTTCGGTGTTGTCACTCATTGCTGGGGGATGTAGTTAGGACAGCATGAAGCAGCAGAAATAAAAGCTGTTGCTTTAAGAAAACGTTTTCTTAAACACATGGATAAAACAACTTTGACTCTGACTTCCTGGCTGTGTTGATAAAATCTTAGAAAGGGTCCTTAAAAAGTGAATGTCTACAAATGGGAAAAAATGAAATAAAATAAAATCTAAAAACTTACGTTCTGAACACATTCCGAAGGAGGTCTGATTTGATTTGAAAGCAGGTTTGTACTGATGAACAAAGTTTATTTTGTAGAAAATTAAGTCTCTCTAATTAGAAATCTGCCTTTGCCATCTTCTATATTGTCAATCCTGTCTCTCATAGTATAATCATACATGCCAAAAAATCAAATACAGTATTTCCCAAATGCATGGACACTGTGGAAGCTTCATTTTGAAAAAGGCTTTTATTTCCCTTAATACTGGTGACTAAACGTCATTGTATGTGCCAACACTTTCAAATAGCCCAAGAGACTTAAAAAGCCTTCTAAGTTTGAACACCCAAAAGTTCTGAGTTTTCTGTACCCCAGGACGGTTTTCTTTCCTGAAGCTCAAGCCGAGAAAGCAGACAAAAGAAGCTGATTTGACTGTGCTGTGCCAAGTCTTGCCTTTTTTCTTTCCTCAGCTCTCCCTCTGCCTCTCTCCCCCTTCCCTCTCTCTCTTTCTCCCTCTCACTCTTTTGCTCCCAGTATGGCAACCTTCCGAGCAGTCTTGGCGGAGGTCCAGCCTGTGCCAGCCTGTCGGAATTCTTGTCTCCAAAAGATGTCCTTTGCGGATCGATTAATACATCTGAAAACAGGAAACTGTGGTACGGTACCCAAATCCTGGCACCAACAGCATCGACTTCTGCCAAATCACCTTACGGATTTCATGGTAGCCTACCTTTCATCATCATTACTAACATGTTTCCGGAGCAATAATGGAGTACTAGAAGCCATTCGCTGTTCAGCGATAAGGAATCTGTTCCCTAGAAATGTCCATATGCGACATATGCACAACCTGCAGTAAATCAAAATTCTCCTGTGAGAAGAGATGTATGTAACTTTAATAAGCACCACATACTGTATTTCTTTTTATAAGGCTTGCTTTCCCTTGCCCTGCGGCAAAGAATCATGGGAGAACAGAAAAGGAGGCATGCAGACTGAAATTAAAACTGTATGCCCAAATAAGTCATGCTTTATCCTAAGGGAAAAGAGCAGAGTTCTGACTGATCAGCAATTCCTATGCTCAAGGAAACTCTAATATAAACTGTACTTATCCAAAATTTTACTGGAGATGAAGGGGGGAAAGAATTCTTTTCAAAACACAATTAAAAGGGGAAAAAGAGTGGACTGAGTAAAATTAAGCATCTTTTCATAATTTGGACTTCAAGTTTCAACACAGCCACTTGTTTACTAAATCCATACTTGTACAATTAGTAAGTATAAATAAATACTGTTTATTTTTATTTGTAGCGTGCACATCCTTTGAAGCAAAACAGCCGGTCTGTGCTTCACACGTGTACCTGTCCTTTGTGGATCAAATAATATGTTTGAAAATAGGAAACTTGGGTATGGTATCCAAATCCGGGCACCAACAGCATTGACATCTACCAAATCATTTCCTGATATTTCATTTAAGAAATCATTTTTACCTCTGATGCTTGAAAATACAGAATAGCCAAACTCTATACATGGCTTCATAGTAAGAACCCAGAATAGTAGGTTCTAGTCCTTGGCTCAGTCCTTCTAACTTATGTTACCTCAAGGTCTTAAATTGCTTGATCTATATAATCCTTAGTTTGCTCTTCTATCAAATATAAAAATCAGTAATTTCCTCCTCTGCGCTCCCAAAACACTCTGTTTATACCCAGTACACCTTCATGCTAACTGTGTAATAATTTGTTGAGTATGTGTCCTCTACCAACCAAATATGTCACCCTCACAGGCAGGACCATTTGTCACTTACCTAAGAAAACTGAAAGTCTTGCATGGAGCCTTTCATATTCAGGGGCTCAACAGATCTGTTAGGTGAATGAATTATGGGGGTCAATCACGTAAATATCACTCTGAAGTTCTATAAAACTATGAAATATAATAATGGAAAACAAAACCACATGTGACTAAATCATAAAGTTGATAGATGAGAGAAATGCTACAGAGATATCATAAGGGTCAGATTAAAGTACTAACAATAAAGTGTTCCATACTATCCTTTCAGATAGGGACTGATGGGCACGGTAACAGTGGATTTGTAATTTCTAATCAAACTGTTGAAAGCTAAAGACAAAGAGAGAATCTTGAAAGCAGCTAGAAGTGACTCCTCAAGTACAAGGAAGCCTCCATAAGATTAACAGCTGACTGCTCACTGAAAACCATGGAGGCCAGAAGGCAGTGGGATGACACATTCAAAGTGCTGAAAGGCAAAAACCATCCACCAAGAATTCTGTCAGCAAAACTCTCCTTCAAAAATCAAGGAGACATTAAGACATTCCCAGGTAAACAAAAACAGAGTTTATCACCAGCAGATCTGCCCTACAAGAAATACTAAAGGAACTTTTCCTTCAGGCTTCAAAGAAACGAGATTAGACAGCAACTCAAATCCACATGAAGAAATAAAGAGTGCAAGTAAAGGTAACCACAGAAGCAAATGTTAAAGACAGTAGAAATATATTTTTTGTTTGTAACTTTTTTTTTCTTTTATCTGATTTGAAAGACAACAGCATAAAGCAATAATTATAAGTCTATGTTGATGGGCACATAATGTATGAAGATGTAATTTGTAACAACAGAATAAAGAAGGGATGGAACAGAAGGGATGGAACAGAGCTACAAAGGAGCAAAGTTTTTATATACTATTGAAATTAAGTTGGTATTAATCTGTTATAACTGTAATGCCCAGAGCAATCACTAAGAAAACAACAAGGGAACTAAATTGTTACCGTGGAAAAATATTTAACACAAAAGAAAGCAGTAATGGAACAACAAAGAAACAAAAAAGACAAAGACATATAGAAAATTGAAAAATGGCAGAAGTAAACCCAACCTTATCAGTATTTAATTAAATTTAAATAAACTAAAGTCTCCAATTAAAAGACAGAGACTGGCAGAATGAATAAAAATAAATGATCCAACTATATGCTCTCTATAAGAGACACACTTTAGATTTAAAGAAACAAATAGGTTGAAAGTAAAAGGATGGAAAAATATACACCAAACAAACAGCAACCAAAAGACAGCTGGAGTGGTTATACTAAGATCAGAGAGAATAAATGTTAAGACAAAAATTATTACTAGAGAAAAATAAGAACAATTATAATGATAAAAAGGGTCAGTTAATCAAGAAGATAGAACCATTATAAACATATATACCCTTAAGAGCCCCAAAATGCATAAAGCAAAAAATGTAATAATTAAAGAAATAGACAATTCAACAAATAGACAATTCTCCAAAAAGAGTCAGAGACTTAAGTACACAACTGAATAATGGAGAAAATAACTAGATAGATATTCAGCAAGGAAATAAAAGACTTGAACAACACTGTAAAGTAACTAGAACTAACAGACATCTATACGATACTGTCCTCAACAGCAACAGAATGTACATTCTTCTCAAGTGCACACAGAACACTCTTCAGGACAGACAATATGTTAGGCCACAAAACAAGCCTCGATAAATTTAAAGGAACTGAAATCATACAAAGTAATTCTCCAACCACAATGGAATAAAAGTAGACACCAATAACAGGAAAAAAAGATCGGGAAAATCACAAATATAGGGAAATTAAATAATGCTCCTAAATAACCAATGAAGAAACAATGAAGATTAGAGTGGAAATAAATGAAATAGAGAATAAACAATACAGAAAATCAGACAAAGATACTGCAAGAGAACTACAGACCAATATCCCTTATGAATACAGATGAAAAATTCTGAACAAAATACTAACAAACTGAATGTAGCAATACATAAAAAAGGATTATACCAGGAATACAAGGTTGGTTCAACAGAGAAAAATCAATCAAGCTAATATACTATATTAATAAAGGACAGAAACCACTTGTATCGCATCTGACAAAACCCAACACCTTTCATGATTAGAAATCTGGATCTCCATAAAGGAAGAGCACTGAAGAAGGAATAAGTGAAGGTAAAATAAAAACTTTTATTGTTCTTATTTTTAACTGATCTAACAGATAACAGTTCAAAATAATAGCAATAATGTACTCAATTATATATGCTTATGTATGTGCATATATGTATATATGCTGATGTATGCTAATGTACAATATAAGTGAAATGAATGACAGCAATGATTCAAGAGACAGGAAGGAGGATTTAGGATTATTTTGTTATTATAGGTACTTGCACTACCCATGAAGGAGTATGATGTTATTTGAAGGTGGATTTGGACTAGTTGTATAATGGATATACTGATAAAGGCAAGAAAACTGAATCATACAAAATGCTCAATTAAAACCACAAAAGGAAGGAAAAAAATAGAAGACAAAAACAGGAACACAAAACAAGGCAACAAATAGAAAATAGTAACAAACATGGTAGATATTTATCCAACTATATCAATAATCACTTTGCACATCAATAATCTACATGCACCAATAAAAGACAGAGATTGTCACAGTGGATCAAAACATATTTCTACACAAAAACTTGTACACAAGTGTTCACAGCAGCATTATTCATAACAGCCAAAAAGTGAAAACAATCCAAGTGTCCATCAACTGTTGAACAGGTAAACAAAATGTGTTCTATCCATACAATGGAATATTATTCAGCAATCAAAAGGGATGAAGCACTATTACATGCTATAACATGGATGATCTTTGAAAAACTTATGCTAAGTGAAAGAAGCCAGACACAAAGGTCCACAATTGTATGCTTCTATTTATATGAAAGGTCCAGAATAGACAAATCCATAGACACAAGACCAGTGGTTGCCAGGGGCTGGGCAGCGAGAAGAACAGGGAGTGGCTGCTCATGGTACAAGGTTTCTTCTTGGAGCGATGAACATGTTGTGGAATTAGTACAGGTGATGGTTGCACAACCTAGTAAATATACTAAAAACCACTGAATTATAGAATGGTGAATTTTATGGTATGTGAATTATATCTTGATAAGCAAAAAAGGTGCAGTCCATCTTTCCAGTATTTCTGAGTGTTGTAAATGATTATACCCCATGGTAAACACTCAAAAACCCTTTCAGCCTCTTACATAAAGGAAACACTATGCATTAGCTCTTCCCATGCGGTCTGATCCCAGAGGGCTTACCAAGGTCTTCTCAGTACTAACCCATGATCTGACTCAACACTTTAATCCCTGCCTCTCCTCCACCTCCCTGCGGTTCCCTCTCCCAGCTATCCACTTAAATAGGACACTACTCTCTGCACCCACACACAATATTGATCATGTGTGTACTGTTTATCTGATTCACTCATGGTCTCAAAATCTTCTACCGACTCAAGCTCTCAGATAGAATGTACAGTCAGAAGGGACTGATTCTCAGAAGTTTTATCTAACCTATAAGTTAGTGGTTGCAGATAGTAGCATGGTTAAGTCTTTCTACAGACTCAGCAGAAGTGTACTGAGGGTAACAGAAGAAACAGGGGGCCAAAATGCACAGACTTCCTCTAACTTGTGGTTTTTCAAACTTCCTTGCAGGGATCCTTGGAGATGCTGCAGGGCTTTCACAGAGGACAAAGAAAAGATAAACAGGCAAGGTCCCAGGGCATCACCCCTGCATCGACCAGAGTAGTTCTTCTGCTTTTGTGATGTGTGTATATGGGGTTCACACAAGATTTCGTTTGACAAGTTTTTCTTAAAAAAAAAAATTAAAAATCCTTTACTTTAAGCCAATCTGGGAAAACACTCCCTAATGAGCTAACCTAACAATAACTTCTAAGGTTGTAGCCCTCTCAGAATATTTACAATATGAGCTAACGTTGTCATCTGAAATGTAAGACAGTCATGGGGAGCTACTGCCTAACCATATCGAGATTATATCTACCTTGTCCACAAGATAGAAAATTGAGTTATTGGACCATTTACCTACTTCCCTCTGCTCCCTAGATTTATATCTTTACATCTATAATCTGAAACCCCAAAGAGCATGAATCTGGTCTTCTTTCCCAGCTATTCATTAAGTCTTGAATACAGTCATCCACTCAGGACTAACTCAAGCATTATCTGAACAATGACTATGTGCCAGGCGTGTGCTGAGGACATGGAGCTCCTGCCATCATGGGGCTGGTATGTAAACAGCTGGTATGTAAAATTTCAGGTCATCCATCAGCTATGAGAGAAGCATGTCCACAACACCCTACAGACACGGGAAAGAAAGAACTTGCTGAAGAGTCATCTACCCACCAACCAAAAGTCAAAGACATTTCACTCTAGTTAGAATGAAGAGAGAAGTTTAAAAAGTATACTCAATCATTTTATACACATTTGTTGTGTTCACGTTATTCTTGAAGAAGTAAGCTAATGCTCTGGGGAATCCAGAGGCACATCACAAATCACCCCAGCCCTCAAGAAGCTTCAAGTCTAGTATGAAGATAAGACACTTACAAAATATTACACTTTACGTGATAAATATTATTTAAACATCTCCCCAGATCCTAACTCTTCCATGTTCCTTCCTGGTGTCATAAGATAAAAGGTAAACTGCCGTTCTACAAAGTTCGAATGTGAAATTGTGATGGGCATCCTTCCTAAAGCCAATCCAAATTATAACCACTCTACCCTCTCTTTCCTCTCTCCTCCCCTCTCTCTTTCTCCTTCTTTCTTATTTCTCCTCTCTCTCCCTTCTCTAACATTACACACTTAGTTCTTACCTGCATTCATTGATTAATTAAGTCAGTACTTACTGAGCACTTGCTTATGTACAAAATATGGGGTTAGAAGCCACAATGAACACAAAAATGAAAGAAACAAAAGGTAATTATGCATTAATAATAATCATCATGATGATAAGCACTTTCACATTCCTTAATTCATTCACTCATCCAACCTTTGCGGGAAGACAGATGTTATTTTACTTTACAGATGAGGAAACTGACATCAAAAGAAGTTATGTGACTCGTCCAGACCATCAGACACATAACTAGAGTACAGAAAACTGAAGCAAACTATTCCAGGTTCCATTACTTAAGGAACTCAGGAAGACCCCATGAACACAGGTGGCCTCATACATTCCACTACCTACTTAACAATCCCTCTGAATGGTTAATAGGCACCTCAAAGTCCACTTGGCCAAAACAGAAATCTTGATTTTTCTCAGAAAAGTTCATTCCTCTCTCAGCCTCCAATAAATGACAACACCAAACACTCAGCTGCTCAACCTAAAAATCCAAGAGTCATCCTTGATTCATCCTCCCCACTAGCCCACTAGAAAGGCTAAGGGGGAAAAGATTACATCAGGTGCTGGTAAGGATGCTGGAAACTGGAACCTCATACATTGTGATGGGAACGTAAAATGGTAAACAGCCTCACAGTTTCTTTAGAAGTTCAACTTATACTCACCACAGGAAACAGCAATGTCCACCCCTAAGTCTATGGGTGAGAAAACATACGTCCACACAAAGACCTGCACATGAATATTCACTGCAGAATTATTCTTAACAGACAAAAACTGGAAACAATCCAAAAGTCCACCATGTGGGGAACGGATAAACAAAATATGGTCTACCTTTCACTACCACACAATAAAAAGGCACAAATTACTAATACACGCAACAGCACGGATGAACCTCAGAAACATTGTACTAAGGGAAATAAGCCAGACAAGACTACATATTGCATGACTCCATATCTATGAAACACATTTAAAAGACAGAACTTTTCAAACTATAGAAACAGAAAGCAGATCGTCTGCGGCGTGGGTCTGGGGTAGGAGAGGGGATTGACGGCAAACGGACGGGAGAGAACTTTGGGGGCTAACGGAAGTGTTTCCACCTGAACTGCATTGACTGTTTCGCCACTGTATCAATTTATTAAAAATCATCAAACTGTACACTCAGCACAGGTGAATTTTATGGTATATAAATGATACCTCAATACAGACACCGAACAATTCACATGTTTAGCAACATTTTCTGCCTCCAAGACACTGTATTAGGCCCCAAAGGGGAAACTGACCAAGACACTGTCCCCACCCTGAAGGAACTCCCAGCCCCTTTCTTCCAGTTGCAGAAACAGAAGATGCACATGGACATAACAGATATCACACACCAAAAAATGACTGCCCAATACATGGAACAGGCAATGAATGTGATAAAGTCTGGAGGAAGGAGAGAGACAGGGAGTGAGGTGTTGGGGCGGCCTTACAGAGGAGGTGAGTTTTAACTAACCTTTGAAGGATGAATGATAATCAGAAAAGTGGAACCTGGAGCGCAGTGTTGAGGAACAACCCAAAGGCAGGAATGAGCAAGATGCGTCAGCAATCGGTGAGGCGGTCTGGCTGAAACAGAGGCCCGTGAGGACAGAAAGGGTCCCGACAATCATGAAGCCCAAAGCCTGTGCCTTCTCATGGTGTTTCCTCAAACCTCAGGCATCTGGGCACCACGTTTATGACTTGTGCCATATTTCAAATTATAGCATGACTTGTGCATTATTGGCTTAACATTCTTTAAACTCGCTTATTTTACCTAGATTCATTTCTAAAGGAGACTTTATAATACAACTAGACAATGAAAACCAGCATTATTTGCCAGACACAGTAAATACTGTAAAAATGGGTGTTATTAAATTGCAGAAGCCTGAAGCTGTCTCTAAGCTGGAGGCCTATCTCTATTAAGAAGAAAGATTAACAAGTGCTGGAGAAGGGTCAGAAACAGTCAACATTCAAACACCAAACTGACACTTTCACCTTGATACCATCAGAACAGCTGAAAGATAGTTGAAAAAAGGGACAGTTTTCTCACCATGGTTCAGTATCATTTACTGCCATACCCTTGAACCATTTAATATCACCTGTGTTAGGAGTCCCACATTGTGGAAAATGCTGGTCTACAGTAAATCTTAGAAGCGGGGGTAGAGGGGATGATAACAATAATTAATATCTATTTAGCATTTACTATGTGCCAGACACTGTTCTAAACACTTCTCATTTTATTTCATTTAATCCGCATAATAATAATCCTACCTCATAAGGGTATTATCAACCCATTTTTCAGGCTCAGAAACTGAGCCATACAGAGCTTAACTAACTTGCCCAAGGTCATACAACTTGCCCAAAGTCACACAGTTAATAAATGGCAGAGGGACTTCCTTAGTGGCGCAGTGGCTAAGAATCCGCCTGCCAATGCAGGGGACATGGGTTCGAGCCCTGGTCCAGGAAGATCCCACATGCTGCAGAACTAAGCCCGTGCACTACAACTACCGCGCCTGCACTCTAGAGCCCGCGAGCCACAACTACGGAGCCTGTGTGCCACAACTACTGAAGCCCGTGCTCCTAGAGCCTGTGCTCTGCAACAAGAGAAGCCACCGCAATAAGGCCGCACACCGCAACAAAGAGTAGCCCCCGCTTGCCACAACTAGAGAAAGCCCACACGCAGCAACGAAGACCCAACACAGCCAAAAATAAATAAATAAAACAAAATTTTTTTAAAATAAATAAATAAATAAAGGGCAGAGCTGGAACTGAACCCAGGCATTCTGTCTCCAGTCTATGAACTTAACCACTACAATTGAGCTGATTTCATGTAAAATGGTATTTCAGGAAGACTTATCTGGCTATGATTTGTTTGCTGAACTAAAGAAAAGAGAGGCTAGGAGACTACTGCAATGGCCCAGGCATCAGAGCCCATGGGCCAGCTGGGCCTGGGGGCTTAATTGCCATTTGCTGTGGGCAGCAGAGGGCAGCAGAGGGCTGTAGAGCAAGAGCTGGGCCCCCCACCCCCAGACTTCCGGCCAGGGGCTTCCAGTGGAGAAGGGAAACAGAGCTAAGGCCCAAGTCAGAGATGCAAAGCCTACCCCGGAAAGAGAAGAGCTGGGGACACCACCGTCCATAGGGGACCAGGAGAAGTCACCCCTGGATGTGAGGACAAGCCCAGAGAGAAGGCAGAGGTGTTGGAGAAGCAGCGTCTCTGAGTGGCCAGACCCTGCCCCAGGTTCTTGGGCTGCCACCGAAGACCCTCTCACACTGTGACACGGTCCAAGTTCTTCCACATTTCACTTCCAAACGTAACAGTGACATCATGACCTCTTTTTTTTTATTTGTAAGTGGATTTCAGGTCTTTGAAGAGTAGGAAATTTGGCTGTACCTTGCCCTAAACCTCCTCCTTTAAATTCAAAATATGCATTTAGGACTGGTATCTAGTCCTCAGACAAAGTGTTTTAAAATTAAAATTAAGAAACACATTCAAATGGCATTTCCAAGCTTCTGACAGGTCTGAAATATCCTGAACACAGACACCAGTCATCCACAGACATCAAAATTGTTTTATTACCTTAAATCTTCCAAAAGCATTGCTTGAAAAAAAAATAAGATAGTAGATAAAATTGTCAGAATAAAAAAAAAGAAAACCTCCTTGAAGAAAATGTTCTATGCATGGAAAAAGAAAGACTAAAAAAATTAAAAACAAAAATAACTGATTTGTACTGACTGATTTGATGCTAAACTCAGGCTTCACTTAAAAAGTAGAAAAATTCAACATTGTAGGTTTGTGATTTACCCTTGAAAAAATATGATTTCTTATTTCCCAGGAGAAAAGCTTTAATAGTATCAATAGCTTTCTCTGGATATCAAATATTTCTTCATTATTGGGGTAAATTATCTTTAGATCAAAATTAGATGGATTAAATTTCCCTTAAAATACCCAAGAGATTTTAAAAATACAAGGAAACGTGTCACACACCCCAAAACAATATTTTATCCGAATACCTCCATGGAAATATCTCCCCATTAGAATAATTAGCCAGAAAACAAAACTAACCTGAGTTTTAGATGTACTAAGTTCAAAATACCTTATTAAAACTCGATCGTCATTTGCTGATGCTAAGATGAAATTCATAATCTTTGGTGCACTTTAAAAGTCCCTGGAAATATGCATTTACATTTCTGTTTTTAATCTGGAAAAAAAAATGTGTCTGAATTAGTGATAAGTTGTATAGGAGTCTGAATTTTATTTAAATACAACATACACAACGAAGAATGTAAATAACAGTAAGCACTTCCAAATTCTTAAAAAATTCACCCTCGCATCAGTGCCACAAGGTTCATGGCTTAACTATTCTCATCTATGTTATCTTGTCTTCCTGACTGAACTATAAACTCCTTAAGAGAAGAAATTATTAACTTTTTAAATCATCCATTAGCACCACACTGACCCATCTATTTGCTCGGTAAGTATTTACTGAATACCTACTATGTTCAAGGCACCTTGTTGGTGACACAGCAATAAGGTAATGAAGCGGAAACAGTCCTTGCCTTCAAAGGTGTCACCCTCCAGAGGGAGGTGGGGAGACTGATAAAATGTACACGAGACGAAGAGGTTCATAAATACCCCTCAGTGGGAAGGAGGGCCCTCTAGACCCAGTCGCTCTTTACCATCCCCTCTCCACAGTCTCAAATCTGCTTCATCCGGCATCCAGTTGAAGCTCCAATACTACAAAATTTAATCCCAGATCAACACGGGAAAAGTCCTTGGTCCCTGAGAAAACAACGTGATATGGTTTTTGAAAGAGAAGGTGAGACCCTTAGATCTGGATATTAGCTGGAACCCAGGCCATAGAGAAGCGCTAGATCTGTTCCGAATGAGAAGATTTACGTTTTCTTAGAAAGAGGCTGAAAGAAGTGAGGAATGAGGGACTTCCCTGGCGGTCCAGTGGTTAAGACTTCGCCTTCCAATGCAGGAGGTGCGGGTTCGCTCCCTAGTCAGAGAGCGAAGATCCCACATGCCTTGTGGCCAAAAAACCAAAACACAAAACAGAAGCTGTATTGTAACACATTCAATAAAGACTTCAAAAATGGCCCACGTCAAAAAAAAAAAAAAAAATCTTAAAAAGAAGAGAAAAGGTCTTCCCTGGTGGCGCAGTGGTTGAGAGTCCGCCTGCCGATACAGGGGACACGGGTTCGTGCCCCGGTCCGGGAGGATCCCACGTGCCGCGGAGCGGCTGGGCCCGTGAGCCATGGCCGCTGAGCCTGCACGTCCGGAGCCTGTGCTCCGCAACGGGAGAGGCCACAACAGTGAGAGGCCCGCGTACAGCAAAAAAAAAAAAAAGAAGAAGAAGAGAAAACACGAAGTGAGGAAGGAGCAGTGGGGGAAGCGAGAGGAACCAGAAAGGTGTAGGCTCAGCCCTGCATTGGGAAGCAGCCTGGCCAAAGGCGCTGGGGAGCTGGACCGGGCACAGGGTTTTCTCCCCTTGGCTCTGCCCTATGCAGTCAGCCCCGCCTCCAGCGCTTCTGCCCCAACCTTCGGTAAAGTCTGCAACATCCTCACCTGTGCTGTGTGGGGTTCGGTAGGTATAATGCTAAAGGGGTCAACTCAGTGTGAAAAAGAGAGAGTACCTGGAGATGCAGGAACCAGGAGGCAGAGGTAACCAAGACAACGCAAGCATCCCACACACACTCCAGGATTTAGAGGACTCTTAAGGATGGCTTTGGACTTCTGTGGTTTGGAACTGGGGTTTGAGTCAAGAGGAGGAGGCCCCCAAATGCAAGTAGTTATACAGTCAGCTAGGCGAGGTTCAGACCACCAAAGGGGGGCCAGCAGCTTCAGAGGAGGACCCCTACACATGGTCTCCTTCACACTAGCCCCCGTGATGCCTCCTGATCAACCCCTTCCTGATGGTGATCTGGGACTGCCCTCAGACTGGATCTGTGCACAGCCCTAACTAGGTCTGCCACCTCCTGCATTGCTGACCTGGCCCTATCCTGCCCCAGCGCTACTCCTGCTTCGATCTGTGTTGTGACATCTTGCCCAAGCATTTCCCCAACACCCAACCTCAACCTGCCCCTGCAGCCCATTAACTACTTCTCTTTCCAGAATGACAGTTCATAGGACAAGGGCTGGCCACATGGGCACTGCAAAAGACCTGGCCACAGTAATTAGGAGGAGACTAGACTTTGGAAAGAAAAACTGTAGACAAATTTCACACTTAGGAGACAGGGTTACAGGCGACTACAGGACCAACAGTCTGCAAAGAACAAGGTCCACGTGTAGTCTGTGTGGGAAGAACTCTGCTCATTAAGAAAACCACGGTGTACTTCCACTTCTAAACTCCTGCGGGTTTGCTTCAACTATACTTTCAAATATTCAGATATAGGAAAAAAGGTGGGTCTCTATGAATTTTCAAGAATAAAACCAGATATATAGATTTTTTACTCCGTAAGAAGCTGTCCCACCAAAATAAAATAAGGAAGGATAAAGTTAGTTTGGAGGCAGAGAGACGGATTCACAGTTGCCAAAGTAACTTCCTCTAGATTGAGAATGAGGCTATCAGGAAACATTGTAACTGTATTTTCAACCATGTTGCATGCCTCCACTTTCTCTCCCTTTCTCTGCCTTTTCCTCAAGGGGAAAAAAGAACAGAAGAGAAGAGGGGCAAAACGCAAGTACAACTATGCAAGAAAGATGCAGGGCCCAGAGCTGGAGTTAATAAGCTTCTGAGGAAGGAGATTAATTCCGAAGGTAAGACAGGAAATCGTAAGCATAATGCAAAGAAAGCACTTTAAGTCTTTGCATGAATGGAAAAGAACCTCCAGGTACTTTGCTTCCAAGCCCTTTTTATAGATAAGCCAATGTGCGGCCAGAGAAGGTAAGTAAATTGCCCAAAGTTACACAGCGAATTAGTGGCATAGCCAAAACCCCAAAAGCACGAGCCTACCTTCAGTGGTCACTCCGAGGGGCTGCAGTGGCTTCTCACCTTGGATTTGGTGAGCAGAACAAAAGTGGCCATACAAGAAACACTTTAACTGGCTCGTGGGAGTCGCTATATAAGCCATAAACCCTGTGATTATTAACTTCAGAAATGCAAAATATAGAAGACTAGTAAAAGTTTTCCTTGAAGTAGGAAAAAAGAAAGGGTCAAGCTTTTATGATGCAATACTCAGTAATAGCTGGGCTTAACAACAAAGCTGTCAGTGTATACCAGGAGCTTGGATCTCTACAAATATCATCTCTTCTAGTCAGGAATGCTCTAATCGGTGATGCTACTTTAATAGAGAGCTTTATTTTTCTAGAAAAAAAAGAAGAAGAAGAACCAGACCAGATTGCTGAATCAGGTCCTACCACTCATCTGGTTCTCAAAACCTAAATGTATACATGCCACATGCCTGGAGGGAAATGCTCAAAGTCTGTGGTCGAGGCCGTGGAGAAGCAAATCTACAGCCTCCCAGGGCCCTGTGGTAGGGTGGGCTTCCCAGTCAGCTCCATAATTACAGTTTCCAGCTCCTGTCCCTAGAGGAGAGGCACCCAAGCCCTGGGAAGGTCAGATCCTACCCCAGGGAGCCAGTGGTGCCAGGGCAGTCACAGTAGACAGTCTAGGTCTGGCAGGGGCCCTGTGAAGGGGGCTGAAGCAGCTCCTCGACAAGGGTGTGGGGGAGATGACCCCTGGTGAGCCAGGGCACCAGGTGTACATAGCATATGCCTACAAAGACTGCCCATACACAGCATCTCTCATGTTACGGCTTCCACTGCTGTCCCCAACATGGCTGATTACACTCAATATCATGCTGGCTGACAACAGGAGGAGGAGAAGGAAGGAGGAGGGAGGGAGGGGAGAAGGAGGAAAGGGATGAGGGGGAGGAGAGGCACAGAAGGGAAGTATCAAAACTGCAGAGATATCTTCATTGCACTCACCTCTCCGCCTCCAAAGAGGACAGTTACAAAATACTTACTGGAAAGCAGTTAACTAACTTTTCCCACATTGCCCTTGTATCAGTTCTAAATCAAAAAACTATTCTGTGTGTTTCATTTCCTGTGCCACTGTTCTTGATAAAAACTGGTTGGGCTTGCATCCCAAAACCGTCAAAGAACTAAGCACGAAAGTGAAAAACTTAGTAACAACACAGGGCGACTACAATGCCCTGAGATGTGGCTTGATACACGCAAATCATGCAGTAACAATGTAGAGAGCATTAGGATGGATTAACACAAAGCTGAAGATGGATGATTGGGCCCGATGGACAACACGAGTTTCTTCCTAAATGGACAATAAGAAGGCACCATACCCAGACCCCCTGTGGTACTCACGACATCTAAAAGGACAGGATTGTAAGAAATCCATTAATAGACAAATCTCAAAAGGGGAGAGAGGAGGAGAGGAAAAGAGGGGGAAAGAGGGAGGGATGGAGGGAGGAAGGAAGGAAGAGGAAACAGGAAAATAACCATGAAATAAGAAAACAAAAGAGGACGGGCAGTCAAGAAGAAGCCACATGTAAAATGACAAAAAGCAGCACAAGTTTAAGTGGACATTCATTTTTCTAACATCCTCCCATATCTTCCCCCTTAAGAATATATGCATTCTTGAAGCATTCCTATCTTTTAAAACTACCTCCCTTTTGAACGTAACTGTTGCCCTATTTCCTTTCCACTCCAGCCAACCTTGTTGAAGGAGAAGATGGAATCCGTTCTGGTCTCCACTTCCTAACCAGCGAACCCCAGTCCCCAGCTTCTGCCCTCCTGTCCCCACTCTCAGCAAAGCCAGTGGTTATGGCTGACTATCCCTGTCTTCTCCATAGTCTCTGCCCTCTTGGTTTCTTGAGTACTCCTTTCTCTTTTCTAACAACCTTTTCAATGAATCCTCAGTGGTTCTTCTTCCTCAGCTCTTAAGTGTTGGGATTCCACCACACTCCACCCCAAGACCCTCTTGTCTCTCCTGCTGATGCTGCATACTTCGTGGCCGCTGTGTGGAGACACCCTGGGGAAAGGCGCTGGACTCTGGAAAAGGGAACACAGAGCTGGGAAGCACTCTAACAGCAACAGCTCCAGCCACCACTGTTGCCAAGGGTTCCACAAACACCCCAATAAAGAATCACCCGTGCCGTACACCAGAAACGAATACAACATTGTAAATCAACTATACTTCAAAAAAAAAAAAAACAACTTCCCTGGCAGTCCAGTGGTTAAGACTCTGCACTTCCAAGGCAGGGGGCCTGGGTTTGACCCCTGGTCGGGGAATTAAGATCCCACATGTTGTGCGGCGCAGCCAAATAAATAAATGGATCACCCAGGCTCTGCTCAAACTCTTCTACTGACAGGGAGCTCATCAACCAGAAAGCAGTTCACCTGTGAGAGACTGGAGCAGGCAGTCAGGAAGGAGGCATCTCCAGGGAGTGGAGGGTGGAGGCTGAGTACACGCACACCCGTGCTGGCCACCCGAAGTCCTCTGAGAGGTGTACGGCCTTAAGTAATGATCAACCTCCCTGCCTCACAGGTGCATCCAGAGCCAATCCTTCTGAAAGGGAGGCTGGCCCAGGAAAGGAAATGAAGTTGAGTTTGGGGTCACGATGAGCCTGTGGCCGGGTAGCCTCCCTGTCCCACACCGCAGCTCTTTTGGCGAGCATGCTGATAAGACACAGCCACCAGCCACTGTTACAGAACAGAGGCAACGACACAGCAGGAAGCTGCTCCCTAAACATCCCCACTGGAATATCATACTGCGAACAAAGCATTCTGTGCATCTGTCGAGAGCCGGACACCACACGGGCTCTTTCCCCATGATTTCATCTCTTCCCAGAAACATCCACTTGAGGCAGGTGCCGCTGTTTCCGTTTTACAAATGAGAAAACTGAGGCAAATGTGTTCAAGGTCACACAGCTGGTGAGCACGTGAAGTGAAGCTCAGAGTCACTGTCCAAAAGTTAAATGCCTGTGCTTTCCACCCAACCCACTCGCCCCTCACTAACGAACACATTTCTGAATACGGCCTATTGATAGTGAGGTGGCAAACATCTACCTGTGGTCATGAACGGTCCTGTAGAGAGAGAGAGTAAACAGGCGTTCATTTCCCAGCACCATACACTGCAGTGTAAATGAGTTTCCATATCTTGGTGTTAAGTCAAGAGAGGAAAGTGGTACCCTTAGCAGAAAACTATGAATGATACTAAAGGAATGCTGCAAACTCAATAAATCCAGAGACTAATATTGTTATGTGAACTCTGTAGTAGTTATGCTGGTACTGATAACCGTACAAAAGCTCTTAGTGGAACCTGTTAAATCATAAAATCACCTCTTGATTCTAGAACATAAAACAATGCCTTTTTTATGTAAACACAACCTTGGGAAAAGTGCAGATGACTTCAGGTCCTTTTAAGATACTTCCTCTGTCACACTGGGAACCATTTCCTTCACCCACCAATATTTTTACATATTTGCAGAGAGACTTCTCTGCCATCAATACTAAACACAAATCACAGTGTAGCAGCTAAGAGCTCGGATCTCCTCCAACAACTATAATGAAAGTCAGCCACTGGGTTCTCACAAGTGGTCATAATCAAATTTCTAAAGATGGATAGTTTGTGCTGGAAGGTAAGTTAAAAACAGAACATCCATTTATTGAGATTCATTAATATTACTGTCTATTGACCTGTACCATACTAAAAGGATTTTATTGAACAGACAACTTCCAAACTTAATACTACACAGAATATTAGCTCAATCATTTTCATTCATTTAACTAATAATTAATGTGTAACATAAACATGCACAGGCATAGAGCTTTACAAATAAACTACTTATACAAATTTGTTCACTACTTATATGAATAAGTAAATAAGCCCTCACTAAACTTAAAATGCCATTATAGAGAAGTATATAAAGTTAAATCAGTATTATAAAGTTAAACGATAAGACAACAATATAAGATGTCTTCCAAGAATAAGATTGCAAACCCAATGAATAGTAAAGAAAAAAATGCTCAAGGTTCTACGAGGTGAGGGTCAAATGTGTTGGGGCGTAAGAGAAGACACTGCTGAGGGCAGAGGTGGTAATAGGTAAGAGGAAGCTTGGTGAAGAGAAAAAACAGAGGTATTGATATTATTGGTCAAGGCATGTTCTAGAGAGAGTAGATGAAGGAAGCTAGACCAAAATGTATATGCAGAGATGCAGGATTAATAATCAATAAGTGCAAAACCACAGTGGTTTACCTTTCAGTGATCAAAGGAACATATTCGCTTATTTCCTAACTTAAGGACTCAGGTCATCGTTTATCCAGGTCCTCATTTTCAACCAAAGCAATAACTTGTCAAAACTTTAAAACTCCCTTAGAAAAATGAACCATAATAAATATGTATCTACAATGAAAAGAGTCACTGAGTTTAGAATGCCACACTCCACTGGACCCTTTAGAGATCACTAAAGTCATGGATCATCCCATCGTGTCAACATTCTCAAACACAGCAATGCAGACAACATACAGTAAGAGTCAGGGAATGTGGGCAGGAAAGAAGGGTCAGTGCGACGCACGTAATTTGTTCAGGTGGATGGTCAAGGTGAGGAGTTAACAGGAGTGACCAGGTAAGGACTACCCAAAATACTACTGCTGATCGAAATACAGACATGTCACAGTAGGGAAGCCCTTTGGAAGTCAGCCAGATCTACACACGTCCATACTCTGCCTTCTTTTGAGGTGGGCACTGCCAACAACTCAGGGTCTAAGTTTTGGGCAATTGAAGATGCATGTGTAGGGTAACTAAGAGTTTGTAACCATCTTACAGTATCAAGAGGTAGGAGGCACCAAAAGAAAGATGTCGTGAAACTACAGCAGCAGTCAGAAAACCTTTTCTAGAAAAGGTCAGATAATAGATATTTTAGGCTTTGAGGGTCACATGATCCCTGTCACAAATACTCAGTTCCGGTATTGTACTGTGAAAGCAGACATAGACGGCAGACGAACCAATAAGCATGCCTGTGTCCCAATAAAAATTTATTTACAAAAACGGGTGGCGGAAGACTCATTTATAATAAAACTCTCAGCAAGTTAGGAATAGAGGGGAATTACAATAGTGAGCATCTGCAAAAAATCTACAGCTAACATCACACTTAACAGTGAAGGACTGAGGGCTTTTCCCCTAAGGTTTGGAACACAGGATTTCAACAAATGGTGCTTCAGCAATTAGATATCCATAGGCCAAAAGAACAAAAAGGAACCTCGAACTAAATCTCAAACTTTGAACAAAAATTAACTCAAAATGGATCACAGACTCACATGTAAAATGTAAAACCATAGAACTTTCAGAAAAAAATAGGAGAAAATCTTTGGGATCAGGGTAGGCAAAGAGTTCTTAGGCTTAAAACCAAAAGCACAATCCATAAAAGGAAGAACGGAAAAATTGGAACTCATCAAAATTGAAAACTTTTACTCTGCAAAGGCTCTACTAAGAAGATTAAAAAATAAGCTACAGGCTAGGAGAAAATATTTGCAAGCCACGTATCTGACAAAGGACTAATACTTAGAATATATAAAGAACTTTAAAAAATGAGCAGTAAAAGGGCAAATAATCCGAATAGAAATGTCTAACATTTTACCAAAGACATTTCGTTGAAGAGGATACACAAATGACATGAAAGCGCATGACAAGGTGTTCAACATCATTAGCCTTGAGGGAAATAAAAATTTTAACCATGATGAGATATCACTACACACCTATCAGAATGGCTAAAATAAAAACTGGTGACAACATCAAATGCTGGCAAGGATGAAGAGACTGAATCACTCAGACACTGCTGATGGGAATGTAAAATGGTACAACCACTCTGGAAAATATTCTGGCATTTTCTTATAAAACTAAACATGTGACTACCATATGATCCAGCAATTGCACTCTTGGGCCTTGATCTCAGAGAAATGAAAACTATGTTCACATAAAAAAACTGTACACAAATGTTCATAACAGGTTTATTCATAATAGCCAAAAATTGGAAACAATCCAGATGTCTTTCAGTGTGTGAATGGTTACATAAACTGTGGTACATTCATACCCTGGGATACTACTCTGCAATAAAAGGGAACAAAGCATTGACACTGACACGTGCAACAACTTCAACAAACCTCCAGGGAATTATGTTGACTGAAAAAAGCCACCCCCAAAAGTTACATGCTGTATGATTCCATTTATATAACATTCTTGATATGATAAAATTACAGACATGGAGAATAGATTAGTGGTTGCCAGGTATTAGGGATGGGGGTGGGGAGGGAAGGAAGGAGGCGGGAGTGGCTATAAAGGGGCAACACAGGGGATCCTTGTGGTGACAAAGCTGTTCTGTATATTGACTCTATCACTGTCAATATCTTAATTGTGCACAACAGATTTCCAAGATGTTACCACTGGGGAAACTGGGTAAAAGGTACACAGAATCTCTCTGTATTATTTTTTACAACTGTATGTGAATCTATAATTATCTCAAAATAAAAAGTTTAATTTTTAAAAAAACAGACTATAGCCCAAATTTGACCCACAGATCATATTCTGCCAACCCCTGGTTTATAGTAAAGGTATGAAACTTTGTAGTCCAGTTCACTAAATGTAACCAGGTCATAACTCTAGATGCAAACTGACCTCTAAGTTTTCAGAATAAACAATTCCACAACCTGGCTGCCCAGCTGTATCTAGAAACCAATCCAAATTGTACTAGCAAGCATCCAAGACCCATAGGATGCTTATACTTCATAGACAGACAGTAAGCATCTGCGTGTCTGAACCTCTGATGTCCCCCCAGAGTATGCATCACCACAGAACATACATTTTTCCCATTTTCCATTTTGATCCAAACTCCTTACTTATGTTGGCTTTGAGGCACTGCATAACCTGGCACCAACTTTATCTCCTTTGGCTAGATTTACAGGGAAGGTATTCATAAGTGCTTACAGTACGTATATCACATACCAGGATTAATAAACCTATCTACAGCGCTACTGGAGCCAAACCCTTAATAACTGATAAAAAGATGAGCTTTGTTTGTTTTAATAAGCTGTGGTACATACATACCATGAGCTATTATGCAACCATTAAAAACAACATATTAAATTTCAGCAAACTAAGCATAGTGGGGAACCTCCCCAACCTGATAAAGAACATGTACGAAAAACCTACATTAACATGATAATTAATGGTGAGAAACTAGATGCTTTACCACTAAGATCAGGAATAAGGCAAGGATGTCCCCTCTCACCCCTCCTATTCAACATCATACTGGAAGTACTAGCTAATGCCAATAAGAAAATGGAATAAAAGGTATACAGATTGGGAAAAAAGAAATAAAGATGTCTTTGTTTGCAGATGACATGATTGTCTATGTAGAAAATCTCAATGAATTGAAAAAAAAACTCCTAGAATTAATAGGCAATTATAGTAAGGTTACAGGATATAAGGTTAATATACTAAAGTTAAATGTTGTCTTATATGCCAACAATGAACAACTGGAATTTGAAATTTAAAAACATAATACCATTTACATTAGCACTAAAGGAAATTAAGTACTGAGGTTTAAATCTAACAAAATATATATAAGATCTATATGGGGAAAACCATAAAATTCTGATGAAAGAAATCAAAGAATATCTAAATAAATGTAGAGATATTCCATGCACCTGGATAGGAAGACTCAATACTACCAAGATGTCAGGTCTTCCCAACTTGATCTATAGATTCAACACTATCCCAATCAAAATCCCAGCAAGTTATTTCGTGGATATGGACAAAATGATTCTAAAGTTCATATGGAGGCAAAAGAGCCAGAGCTGCCAACACAATATTGAAGAAGAACAATGACAGAGGACTGATCCTACCCAACTTCAAGACTTACCATAAAACTACCATAATCAAGACAGTGTGGTAATGGTGAAAGAACAGACAAATGGATCAACAGAACAGAATAAAGAGCCCAGAAACAATCACAAATATAGTCAACTGACCTTTGACAAGGGAGGAAAGCCAATGGAATGAAACAAAGATAGTCTTTTGAAAATGGTGCTTGAACAACTGGACGTTCACATGCAAAATAATAATAATAATCTAGACCCAGACCTTACATCTTTCACAAAAATTAACTCAAAATTTAAAATGCAAATCTATAAAGCTTCTAGAAAGTAACATGAGAAAATACCAGTGACCTTAGATTTGGAAATGAATTTTTAGATACTACACCAAAAATGTGATCCATGAAAGAAAAAATTAATAAGCTGAGCTTCATTAAAATTTAAAATGTCTGCTCTGCAAAAACACTGTCAAGAGTATAAGAAGACAGGCCACAGTCTGGAAGAAAATATTTGCAAAATACATATCTGATAAAGGACTGTTATCCAAAATATAAAAAGAACTATTAAAACTCAGCAATAAGAAAATTAAAAATCCAATTAAAAAGTAGGCAAAAGACGTAAACAGATACTTCACCAAAGAAGATATACAGATGATAAATCAGCATGTGCAAAGATGTCCATCATATGTCATTAAGGAATTGCAAATTAAAACAACAATGAAATACCACTTCATACCTTTAGAATGGCTAAAATTTAAAACACTGACTAAACCAAATACTGACAAGGATGTGAGTCAACAGGAATCTTATTCACTGCTGATGAGAATGTGAAATGGTCCACTTTGGAACACAGTTTGGCAGTTTCTTACAAAACTAAACATACTCTTACCATATGAACCAGCAATTGTGCTCCGTGGTATTCACCCAAAGGAGTTAAAAACTTATGTTCACACGAAAACCTATATAAGTAACTTTATTCATAACTGCCAAAACTTGGAAGCAACCAAGATGCTCTTCAACTGGTGAATGGATAAACAAAATGTGATAAATCCATACAACGGAGTATTACTCAGCACTAAAAAGAAATGAGCTACCAAGATATGGAGGAACCCTAAATGCTGACTGCTAAGTGAAAGAAGCCAACCTGAAAAGGCTGCATACTATATGATTCCAACTATATGATATTTTTGAAAAGGCAAAATTATGGAAACAGTAAAAAGATCAGTGGTTGCCAGGGGTTCATCAGGGAGGAGGGAAGACTAGGTGGAACACGCGGATTTTTAGGTCAGTGAAACTACTCTGTATGATACTGTAACAGCGGATACCTGTCATTTTGTCAAAACACACAGAATGAACCCTAATGTAAAGTATGGACTAGTTAATAATTATGTATTGATATTGGCTCATCAATTGTAACATGTACCATCTAAAACAAATGTTAACAACAGGGGAAACTTGGGGAGGAGGGGCATGTGTATATGGGAACTCTGTACTTTTCACTCAATTTCTCTGTAAACCTTAAACTGCTCCAAAAAATGAAGCCTATTAATATTGTTTAAAAGAATATGTTAAGATATACCAGCTGACTTGGAGATATTTCCATAATGTACTATTAAGTGAGAAAAGTGAGATACAGAGAATATAAGTTGATTCGTTTTTATAAAACACCAACAATAAATAATGTGAGTGTTTACATATCATTCTATGGATATGGAGAAAGGCACTGAAGAATGCTCTCTTGGTTTTGGACAGTGGTTACTTGGGAAGCTGGGAGAAGAGGATAAAAATGATTAAAAACTTACAGATCAAACTTTGAGCAAAAATATGAATAAAAATTTAAGGTTTAAGTAATAAAGGCCCTGAAGCAAAGAGAAGCCATCTCAAGACGGGGTAGGACCAGCGAGAATAGCCTATTACCAGACTTCCTGGGAAGAGAAACCAGAGGCTGAGAGCAAAGACCCCTTGATTCCTTTCTAAGAGAGTAAACAGTAGAGAATCTTCATTTTATTAATTATATCAATTTAGTTTATCAACCATCCTACAAGTTCCAAAGCAAACGTACATAGAAAAAGAAACCTAGGTTTCAGCTCTTTAATCAATCTCCTTATTCCGAAAAAAATAATCATCGGGCTTTCAATGAACCAAAATAGTTAAAAGCTTAAGTTCCATCATATTCGTATAAATCCCCTGGTTCATATCTCGCCCCTGGAAATTCATATTTAAATTTATATAGCTCATTCCTATATGTTTCCCCCAAACTACTGCAGCAAACAGCTATATAATCTTACTCATCCAACACCTAATTTTCACCAGAAAATAATTATTCCCTTTTATTCCATGTATCAAAATAAATCCACAGTACTTCTTAGGATAAGCATAATCCTGAAAAAGAAAAAACAAATTTTTTTTTTAATTTCTGAAAATAAAGTTATCTGCAAGGGGCTCCTCCAACCTCTTTTACACGCAGAGGCAGTTGGGTGCAGGGTCTCCTCTTGGAGGGATGTGGTTTCCCGGCAACCTGCCTCCGGTTGTCAGGGAGAGACCCTGGTGAGCTGGTGAGCAGGGCTGTTATCAGGCCGGCTGCAGCCTCGGTGGGGGGAGCGGGCAGCTCCGTGTGGCTGCTTCGTGCCAGTGCACACAGCTCGGTGTGCGAGGAATGCTAAGTGGTGGGCCAGGAACCCCAGGGACCAAGCAGGAGTTGTTACACTGGGCTTCCTGCTAGATGACGTAGCTCTTCATGAATTGGTTCTTAAGAAGAGATGAGGAAATGGAGGTTTGCAGCCATGCAGTGTTTCCTCCGGGACTCTGTTTGAAAGCTGGCTGATTCATTCGGCAAACCCTAATGTGGTTTTCTTTTCATCTGCTAACTACAGTACGTCTGTTAAAATATCAAATTTTCTTCAGTTGGCCAAAGAATAATTTTTGGCCTCATGTGAACAAGGCTTTTCAATTTTTCACGTTGTGTTTAACCTAAGCAAACTATAAATTACCTAAGAGTAAACTACAAATTTAAAAAAAAAAATTAAAGCTAAAATATGCAAAAGTTTCAGAGGAAAATTCAACACTAATGTTATTACCTTACCATGGTAATATTTTCAAAAGAATTCATTTTATATACATGCTCTGGGAAGACAGTCAATGTTTCTGAATTCTATTCCTCATTTTTTAAAAATGTAATGATAATATAGTCATCAAAACATATTGTAACTCTACATTTCTTCCAGTTTCACTACTACCAGTCTTTGCTGTATTATAATGCAAATTTAACACACTTATTCAACAAGCTAGTGGACCAGAAATATACCCTGCTGAGAAACTCTGTAGGTATGCTTACATGAAATGGTACAGAAGTCCTACAGAAAGTAAGGAACCATGTCTTTCTCTGTGAAGGGTAATAACCTTATTCAACATTTTAGAAGCGATCCAGCTTACGGAAGAGGTCCCAGCTGGTTCAGAGGCTACGGCAGTCTCTGGTCAAGGTAAAATCAAGCATTTGGCATTGTCTAAAAACAAAAAAACAAACAAAAAATAGGCCCCAAATAAAGTCACTTATGCTAAGCCCCACGGCACCAAACCAAGATTTACCTTGGCTACGGTTTTGGGTCTCCCAGAAATGAGAGAGAAATGGTTTAAGGACCAATCAGGAATCTCCTGATGAGCACTAGTTGGGTAATCTGCCTGACAGACATCCTGCCATCCCCTAGAGGAAAGTAACCTTGCCATGACCACCCTGCCTAGTACAACTTCCTTGTTCCCGCTTCCTTCTGGCTATAAAAATCTTTCATTTTGTACAGCTCTTCAGAGCCCCCTTCTATCAGCTGGATGGGATGCTGCCCAATTCCAATCAGTTTTTGCTCAAATAGACTCTTAAAAGTTTTAATATGCCTCAGCTTATTTTAACAGCATCATGATCAAAGTAGTCAAGTACCTCACCAAATGGGAAGCATGTTTTGATAGGACATCCAGAGAGGAAGTTACCAGAAGACCAAGCAGCCTGACCACTGTAATCCAAGAGCTCTGGCCATGCCCACAGGGCACCGTAACCAGGTCAGAAGTTCAGGAAACGCAAGGGAGAACAATGGCCATCTCTGAGCTCCAAATGCATTAAAGGAACTCAACCTTTACGTCCCTAAGAAGACACACTGGAATGAAAGTGTAAAACAGGGCCTCAAAGCCTGAGCTCCACCTCCAGTTCTAAGAGCAATCTATGCTGAAACAGTCCCCAAAAAGGCAGCATGGAAGGGGGAAAACTGAGATTAGCCTTGAAAGGCCCAGGAAGATTGAGATGGGCTGTGAGGAAAAAAGCAAACTTCCCAGAGGAAGGTACTGAGAGTAGAAGTCAGCCTCAGCGGTGGAAGCAGAGATCAGGAACGCTGAGATGAGCAGCAAGTCAAGGAACGTTTCTAACCCCAGGAGGAAGAAAGTCATCACCCAGATCACACAGTTACCGCTGTTTTCTTAGCAGTGATAGAAATCTGAGGTTTAAACAGATGCCTGGTAGTGGTGCTCATGACAGACTGGGAAAAGCAGTGAACAAGGAAAGCGTGATGGTTAGTTTTCTGTGCCAAGCTGACTGGGCTAAAGGATGCCCAGATAGCTGGTAAAACATTATTTCTGTGTGTATTGTGAAGGTGCTTCCAGAAGAGATTAGCATTTGAGTTGGTACACTGAGTAAAGAAGATGATCCCACCAATATGGGGGTGGGTGCTCATTCAATCCAATCGGATTAGAACTAAAAGGTGGAAGAAGGGGGAATTCACTCTCTCTGTCTGAGCTGGAATATCCATCTTCTCCTGCCATCAGATGTTCCTTGTTCTCAGGCTTTAGGACTCAGACTGGAACTTACACCATTGGCTCCCCTGGTTCTCAGCTTTCAGGGTTGGACTGAATCACATCACCAGCTCTCCTGGGCCTCCAGCTTGCAGACAGCAGATCTTGGACTTTTCAGCCTCCGTGATCATGTGCTCCAGTCCCTCATGCTATATATATATTGTTCTGTTTCTCTGGAAAACTCTGACTAATACAGAAGGCAAGGAACAATCAAGACTTACTGGAAGAGGACCAGTTTAAATACAGAGGCAAGGATCGAAGATGAATGTGGCTAAGGTTTGGGGGAGAGTAGTGCCATGACAGAAATGGGGAAATTAAAATATGTATCCAGTGTTTTGAAGGGAAAATGGTAAGTTTGGACTTAGAACTGAGTTTGGGGTTATGGCAGGACATACATATCCTCTAAGAATTTGGAAATGGGAAGCGGAACTTTTGCAAGATGAGATCTAGCTTTCAGGAGCCATGCACAGATGAGAGTGGTTGGGAAGAAGCTAGCCAGCCAGCCAGGAGAAGACGGTACAAAGAGTAAAGCAGTAAAATGCAGGCAACGACAGGGGTGATGCCAGCAAATGCCAATTCCACTTATTCAAAGACAAGGCAGATGTCAGACTCTCCCAACCTCTCACCATCTCTTAGCTTAAAAGTTGGTGAGGAGATAGACACAAGTTAAAATGACTGAACTACCCCATGATGACAAACCCATGGCCTACTAGAAATCTGACATAACCAAAGGTCTGGGCAGCATGGAGAAAACTCAGCTCTGCACAGCCGAGCCTGGCCTGATGCTCTGAGCTGCAGGAAGGAAGAAGTGACAGCTAAGGAGGCTGCCATCACGTACCACGGGTGGACTGATGCTCCATTCTTCAAATATGGCCCACTCCTTATCACATACATTTCCATTTGGCTGTCGAAATGCTATCTAGGTAATACAGTTTTCTGGTATAACAGGAAAAACTATTAACACGGAAACCAGCAAACAGTGGCAATCCCAAGTCCTCAGGCTCCCACCCTTCCTGTCTTCTTCAATGTGCTATTCTCCTCTCCATTACTCAACCCATGTCCAGTGCTTTCATCATAAGCATTCTTGCCAGAGACAACGTTGCCTGATGCAATTTTTTTTTTTTTTTTTTTTTTTTTTTTGGCTGTACGCGAGCCTCTCACTGTTGTGGCCTCTCCCATTGCAGAGCACAGGCTCCGGACGCGCAGGCTCAGCAGCCATGGCTCACGGGCCCAGCCGCTCCGCGGCATGTGGGATCTTTCCGGACCGGGGCACGAACCCATGTCCCCTGCATTGGCAGGCGGACTCTCAACCACTGTGCCACCAGGGAAGCCCCCTGATGCATTTTTGCCACAAACATTTCCACTGGGTTAACTAATTGGACGTAAGGCAATTTTGCCCTGAAAGATAAAATAATGAAAACTAAAAGAGGGACATTAAAAAGGACATAATAAAACATGAGAAGTGTAGGTAGATTCATGGCGATACTGCCCAAATAACTGATTTCACTTTGTGGGTTGTACCCGAAAACTCGTCTTCCAAGTCTTTCATTCATTGCGTTCTATACTTTATTCTTGCTTGTTGATTCATTTCCTTGTTCAGCATCAGACAAATTTTCACTAAAATTTCTTCCTTCATTAAGAGAGGTACCAGTTTCCAAACACTAGCATGCGTATTTGTAACTGAGCTGTGTTGCCTTGTGAAAGCCTCTACTCTGTTGTGTGTTCTTAGCATGTTGGCACATGTCTGTTGATAGACGTTCCAAAGTTCTATGGGAAACGTGGGTTCAACTCTGCACCTTTGAGGTCCTCAGCCTCTTCCTCCTCCAATGCAGTGTGTTTCAAACTAAAAAACCTACTCTTGGGGCAAATCACTGTCATCTGTCAGCTCAGTAACGCCATCAATAATGTCACTGAGTGGAAGAAATGCTAACGCATTTCAACCAGTTAAAACCAAACTGTCAAACCAAAAATTGTCAACCAGTTATTTAATCTTTCACGGCAAAACTGCCAGTTAGTTCTGCAGCAAAGATGTCTATAGCTAAGATGCTTATGGAGAAAGTACCTAGAACCCACTCAAACAGCTATTGACTATCTATTCTGTATCATAACACAGGTATGTCTTTGAGGGGCCTGCCCATCAGAGATCACAACATAATATGCTACAGTCATTCAGCAAATATTTATGGTCAACCTACTGTGTTCCAGACACAAAGAATAAGACAAAATCCTGCCCTGAAGTAGTTTGTACTCTAATGCTACTATTTCATAAAACATTAGATATTCTGATGCTCTCAGACCAACCGCAGATTTATGAGGGAAGAAAGATGAAAGAATAGGATGTAGAAGATCCACAACTTTTCTTCCTCACATTGACACCCTGAAACCATCTTCTGCAGAACTCAGTCCTTCGTACAGCGCCAGAGTTCGAGATCTGGGCTGGCACAGGATGGCAGGGGCTAGAACCAGCTGCTGTAGTATGAGAAAGGGCCTGGTCATCTGCCAAGGCAGCAGGGGTGATAGCTCCCAGGCCACTGGGGTCTGTGAAGGGGCCGAACCAAGCTCGGCAAAGAGGCCTTCACTCTGGTCCTTGCTGAGGGCCTGGAGGCTGCTGGCTCTCTTGGGACCCATGTCACAGGCTGAGTCTCCTCACCCAGCTGTCGTCACTCTCCTCCCTCCCCAGCTGATACAGGGGCTCGCTGTGTCCCCTGAACCAGAGGGGAGCCGGACGGGCCCCCCCAAGGGCTGTGCTGAGCATGACACCCTTTTCCCCACCGCTGCTGCAGGTCCCTAGCACGTCCCTGCTCAGAGATTTGAAGACAAGGGGCTTCCCATCATTCATCCTGGCCACTCGAAAAGTTTACCACTGGTCACAAGAGTGATTGAGAGGGAATTCTGAAATCAGCACAAATCCACCCCCACTAGTGGAAAAAAAATTCAGAATATGTACCCCATGGATAAAACATATTATGTTTTTGCTAGCTTCTCTGTGTCACCATTGGTCACACGATGGTCACATAAAAAAACCACCTTTTTGGTCTTTGTTTTCAGGCATTAACCACATTCTCCCCCAATATCCACAAAACATTACTGAGTGTCTGATGCAGGCAGGCAGTACCCTTTGTGAAGTGCTACAGACTACAGGATAAAGTAAGTATCAAACATGGTCCAGCCCTTCCCTTTAAGGAGTGAAACATGGCTCCCCACTCCGGACAGACATCCTTCTGGGGAGCTCACACTCATATGGGGAGATAATGTTATCAAACACAAGTCTGTGTGCCCGACGCACAGGGAGGCCAAACAATACCAAAACGTCAGAGTTTGGAGCAGAGAAAGGTTTACTGCAGGGCCAGGCAAGGGGACAGGCGGCCCATGCTTTAGAAACCCCGAACTCCCGGAACGCTTTCAGCAAAGCCCTTTTATAGGAACGGTGAGGGAGGCACGTGGTTAGCTGTCGCAAACTTCTTGGTGTCAGATCCTTTGTTCCTGAGGTTGGGTCGCGTCAGGTCACAACGTTCCTATAAACCTTCACCAAGACAAATGTTATTCTCTGTCCTGACAAGAGAGGGCAAGGTCCCAAGGCTCAACTTTCGCCCTCCGAGGTCCAGGCCCTGAGGGCTGAGAGGAGGAGGGTCCCTGCGCCGGCCGGTTACCCTGCCCGGGAATGTCTGTCCAGCACCCAGTCTGGGTCCTCCCACCAGTGCCCAGGCCGGGCTAAAGAGGCAGATCTCAGCTGGCGTCGCCCTCAGGGCCAGGTCCCCAGACCCTGCCCAGCCGTCATCACTGAGGGGGCAAGGCGCCCAGGATCCAGCCGGCCCTCAGGCTTTGCGTTTAAACTGGAGAGAATCATTTGTGTAGGATCAGTGTAATACCTCTTGCAGCAAATACCCATCAGGTGAATTCCCAGCTCACGACAACGGCCGTTCTTTGAGAACAGCCTAAGCACAGAGGTGGACCTGAAGTAATGCCGTGCAATGCCCTTGCCACTTAACCCTGACCTCTGGCCACCTCCTAGGCGTAGACAACTGATCTCAGCTGGACCAATGTTTGAAACTTGCACAGAGAGGCTGAAGCTGGCTGAAGCTGTTACCTTGATGGCAGTGTCCGTATACTCCCCTTGCTGAGGCCTCCGTGGACTGCCACCCATGCAGACGGCCACCCCCGTTAGGTGGCAGAGGTGGGGACGGGGGAGAGGCTCGCTGCGGCCTCAAGGCCTGGGCCCGGCCAGCAGGCAGCCCTGGCCTGGGCTCTGGGGCTCTGCGGGACATAGCGCTCAGCCGGTCCCCGAGCCCCCAGCTCACCCGCCAGCCCCAAGGCCGGAGGGCCTGGAGGGCTCCGGGGAAACGGCCACGATCGGCCTCTCACTGCACTGTCTGCCTTGAGGACCACGGTCAGGCTGACTGTTGGCAGAGTGGGACCTCTAACTGATGCGCTAAAGGTCTCGTGATAACGGCTGCACACCCACCCCGCCCCTACTACAATAAGACAGAGATTTAATAACTTGGGTAGCAGAAAAGCACCTCAGTAGTACTGCAAGATCTGATAGGGTTCATAAAATAGTTCAAAACTATTTGTCTAGTAGAGAAGAAAGGGATTGCTTAGGTTGGAGAGGAAAGGGATGGGTTTATAGGAGAAATGGAATTCAAGCAGGGCAAGTTTTGAGGAAGAGCAGGGTAAGGATATATGGAAAACACAATATTTTACCCAAGCAGGCATTTAATAAACATTTAAGGAATGACTAAATGAAAAGATTAGAGTGTGGAACCCACTTGGGTAAAATCACATGAACGTTTCCAGAGGCAAAACACTGAAACACATGCTAGCCAGAAGATGGGGTTCTATAGGGGCACAGTAGGAAAAAAGGCTGGGCAGGTAAGGGTCAGATGGTGGGAGATATGGAATACCCTTATCCCAGGGACTTCAGGGAAGTACTGAGGATTCTGAAACAGAGGGTAAAAGAAAGAGCTTTAGACAGGATGCAGAGGAGAGATAATAGCTCTGTGTCCTACAATTTAGAAGTTAATCACACACTGGTGAAAATTTTTCTAAAAGGAAATTTGTTTTCCATGATTTTCTTTTAAAAGTCTATGTACATCACTCAAAATAAAAGAAATACACATAATGCCTTCTACATAATAGTGGAAGGAATTTGTCCCCAAGGATCTTTTCTTTGTATAAATGATGCCACCACAATTGACACTTCAATAAAAATGAATATTTATGAAATGTAAAATGATTTGGATTAACTTATTCCAATTTCACCCTCTAAATTTAGATTTTTAAATCACGCCAAAATGTGGATTTTGATTACAAAAGCAAGTTGGGGAAGAAAAACAGAACTTGACATGAAAAAGAGAGCAAAATTTAAAAAGGAAAAAAAAGAACTTGAAATAGGGATGAAAAAAAGGTCATAGAAAGGTGGTCAATTAGACTAAAAACAGCTGAAAGAGATCATCTTCAAAGTGGAGTTACTTAATTCAATAATGCAGTCACATTATAAGAACCAAAAGTTTAAAAAAAGCACGGAGCCAAGTCTCCCAGCTGTGTCTCCCCTCCACCATCAGCTCACTGCATCGCCCTCTCCGTGGCCATTACTTTCTTATCTATCCTTCCAAAGTTTCTTTGTGCATAAATATTATTATTTTCCTCCCTGTTCACACAAAATTTAACATATAACACTGTTCTGACCTTGCAGTTTTCACCTAACACTATATCTTGGCAATCTCTCCATACCCATTCATATAGATATTCCATGTTCTTTTTTACAGCTGCATATTTCATTGTGAGGATGAACCATAATTAATTTAACTAGCCCCTATTGATGGGAGTTTGGGTTGTTTCCAATCTTTGACTACTGCAAGAAAAGCTGCAGTGAATAACCTGGTACAGTCATCATTTGGCACGAATGCAAGTATTTCTGTAGGATAAATTCCCAGAAATTGAATTCCTGGGTCAAAAGGTATACACAGTTAAATTTTTGACAGATATGGCCAAACTGCCTTCCATAAGAGTTGAGCCAATTTACATTCTTGCCAGCTACGTACAAGAGTGTCTTCTTCCTTAAGGATTTACCAACCAAGTGTATCATCAAATTTCTGGATTTTTGCCAGTCTGAAGAATGAAAAATGGTACTTGCATTCTCCTCATTATGAATGAAGCTGAGCATCTTTGTATATGTTTAAGAGCCAATTATACTTCCTTTTCTGTAAACTGCTCATAACCTTTGTCTATTTTTCTAATGGATGTTGGTGTTTTCTTATTATCTTCTAGAAGCTTCTTATATATTAGGGAGATTAGTCCTTCACCTACGATATGAGTTGCAAATATTTACCCCAGTGTGTCTTTTGAATTTGCCTGCGGTAATTTTTGCCTGCAGAAGATTTTTGTTTTGTTGTGATCTAATTTATCAGTTTTTTAAGTCTTCTGATTTTCAAGTCACGGTTAGAAAGGCTTTCCTTTCTAAAGGAATTCTCCCTTGCTCATCCGTAAATTATTTCATTTTTTACATTTAACTAAATGAAAACACAGTACATATAGTAGTTAAGATCACAAACCCTAGAGGCAAACTGCCTATATTCATATCCCAGATCCACTACTAAACCCTATAGGCCTCAGTCTCCACACCTACAAGTGGGGATAATAACACTTACCACCTCCTCAGGTTGTTGTGAAGATTAAACGTATTAGTAAATGTAAATCAATTACTACAGTGCCCGGCATATAGTAAACACTCAATAAGAGTGAGCTATCATCAACATATATCTTTTGGAACTTATCCTGCTTTAAGATGTGAAGTACAGATCCAACGTTGGTGGGGTTTTTTTTGGTTTTTTGTTTGTTTGTTTGTTTTCCATATGGCTACTCAGTTGTCCCCTAACCATTTATTGAATATTCCATCTTTTCCCCACTGATTTGAGATGTCACCTGTATCACATGCTACATTCTCATACGTATTTAAGAATTTCTGATCTTCCTATCGACCTCTCTATTCATGGACCAGTCCCACACTGTTTAAATTATTAAGCTTCACTTTTACTATGTGCGAGGGCTAGTTGCCCCTCTTTGTTCTTCTTTTATAGTTACCATTAACTATTCCTGCTTATTTTCCCATATGAATTTTTTAAATTAGTGCATCCTGTTCTAGAACAAAATAAAAATATCATTAGTATTTTTCTTGACACCATGGTACCTTTATAAATTAACTAAGGGTAGGGTGCAAATAACAACAGACATAGACAGAGGTAATATAGAAAGGTGAAAAGCTGTTAAACAGATTGGAGGTTGGAGTAGAGATGAATTTAACTTTCAAAACAATAATATTAAGTCCCTAAGCTTCTATCTTACAGCCACTGAAAACCCACCAAAGAGGTAACACTGCCCATTTCTTGGGCCAGTCAGAACCTTCGGCAACCTGTCAAGGCAGCAGTACCAGGGGTAGAGATAGGAAAGGCCACAATCTAAAATTTAAGTATTTGTGGGGGTGGAAGTTACAACAGCTGAACAAAAAGGACATGTGCCTTATAGGCTTGGCCCTACACCAAAAAACAGTTCACTGGTCCAGATATAGCAATGTATGCATGGCTATATAAAAAGGCAGAAGAGCCTGGACAAGAACCAAGTCCTGAGGTTTTGCAGTCAGAGTTATTAGATGGATAGAAAAAGAAATCGTTGGCTTGTTTCTGTCATGTTAATCTTTTACCAAAAGTGTCATTTATATACTAAAGAATTGAGTGGGAAGACTTTGGTTAAGATAAAGGAGAACTAAACTGTGGTCAGTTTTAACCTTGAACCAGTTTGGAAATCTGATCAGGAGTTTTTGGTTTGTTTGTTTTTAGATGTCTAGGAGGACATACCACGACACTGGAGTGTGTAAAGAGGAAGTTTCATACAAGCTGGGAAAGTTCAGCATTGAGAAGTATTGCCTTTAAATATCCATTTATGAATCCTAGTTTGTTAAAAGAGAATTCTCTTTCAAGATAAATAAAGTTTAGATAATGGGGTTATGTAATTTACAGACAGAGTTAAAGATAATCTGGATTTTTTTTTCAAAACTCATTCTCTGAATTTGAGTCAAAAATAAAATAAGCTTTTTAAGGCTATCAATGAGTTGGGAGTGAAGTGATGTGGGACATAGGAAATAGAACTGCTAATGTAGGTGAATGAGAAACAGGTCACACAGCATCAGTTCCCAAACTGCCTCAAACCCAAAGACCTCTACCTTCTCCATTCTCATACTGAATATTGTGTACGATACACAGACCCTCAGAACGACCTCCTCCTATATATACTCAACAATTCTTTAAGGAAAAGAAAGATGGAAGAATCCCTAGAAAACTGTAAATGCAGGATTTATCTTGGCATCGAGCCATATGTAAAAGATTAATCACTGCTTAATCCTCCAACACCTCTAAGGCAGCCGTTTACAAACTACCGAGTGCATTAGTATCACCGGAAGGGCGTATTTAAAAGATATCATTGGGACTACACTCTGAGAAGCAATGCACCAAGGTAATACTTCTCAAAAAGTATGGTCCTCAGGTTGGTGGACACGTGTTATCTGCAACCTTCTAAGGGGCTGAGACCGAAATTAGAGCTAAGCTTTTGAAACTTTTAGAGCAGTTTCTAGCATTTCATTTTTATTATATTTTCTTTCATTTTTATTCATTTTATTTCATTTTTCTAGCATTTCACTTTTATTATATTTTATATATATTATATTATATTATCCAGAAGTATTGGTATGAGATTGGAAAATTATTTTTAAGTTTGGGAAGCACAGCTCTTCTGCATGGCTGACACACACAGGCAAACCCGGGAGCACAGGGCCAAGGGGCAGCTCCTGCCAACTGGGGGAAACCGGGCAGGCCTGGAGGATAATGGTATCCTGAGGATAATTCCTACAACCAGAACAGTGAAGTGAGAAACAACTTCAAAACTGCAGTGTTCATCGTTCTGTACCATTCCATTGCTTCCAGTGACAACACAACGCTGCAGCACCGCTGCAAGTGGCCTGCATCCCAGCGGCCGGTGCCAAAAAGAAAGGGGATGCACACCGTGGGAAAGGGCGAAAGTTGGGTCATTGCTTTTCCCGCCCGAAGTTTGAAGGCGCCGGGGTATTTGCACTGTAGGTGAATTATACCACCGAAGTAGGTCCAGTCAACGCGTTTCGCGTTGTTTTAGCTGGTGAGAACCCAAACAAAGAAGGAGTAGCTAACCCCGGCCCCCTCCCCTGCCAGCGCCCTCCGCGCCTGCGCAGAACCCCGGCTGCCGACCCTCCCGAGGCTGGCCCCCGGCTCCCTTCCGGCGGCCAGAGGATGCGCGTGCGTAGCGGCGACGACCGCGCCCTCGGTGTGTGCCCGCGTCCTTACCCGCTACGGCGATCGCCTCCTTCCGGCCCGGGAGGGCCGCCTGCGGGCTGACGATGTTGGAGGCGGAGTTACCCATTCTCCGGGCGGGGAAGAGGCTCTGGAAGGGCTGGCGGGCCGTCCTGGTGGCGGCGAGCATGGGCGGGTAGCTGGCGTAGGGGCCGCCGGGCGGACCGGCGGGGTCGGGAGCCGAGGCGCCGCTGCGGAGTGGGCGGCCGGCGCGGGGCGACGGGGGCGGGGTGCACTGGCCGGCCGGCGGTCGGGCGGGTCAGCGGGGACACGTACGCGGCGGGCTGTGCTGCCCCCGTCCTGGAATCGAGTGATTACCTCAGCCTTGTGCCGGGCGGGCCGGGACGGAGGGCGTGTTCTCGCCCTGGCGTGGGGCCGGGTCTGGGGAGGCACCTGCGAGTTTTCCTTGCTCCCCTTCGGTGCAAAGTTCCCGGGCGGAAGACTAGTGTACTAATGGCGGTACAAAGTACGTGAAGCGGCAGGGGCCAAAAAAACAATGCCCGGCTTTTGACTTTGAAGTTCGTTCGCATTTCACAGCCTCCTTAACAATTGCTCGGTGTGCCCAGTAAGCTGTACGACTATCTACCTTACAAACTAGTAACTATGTCTGTTACCACTGTAGCCATTATGATGATAAATTATCAAAAAGATGATTATCCAAAGTGAAAACTAAGCACAATTTTCAAACAGTTAAGAATAGGAAAGATAATTCAATATAATGTTTTATATACACATATTTATATGCACACACACATAGAAATAATATACTGATAAACACAAGGGGGAAAAATAGGAGCAAGGCACTGATACCCCATTAACGCAGTGCAGGTGAACTTAAGGGTTCTATTGGATCATTCTTGGCTCTCAAATCATGGGACGTAACATTTGCTCCTGTGACAGATTTTCAACCCCAAAAATAAGGTGGGTGGAGGCAGATGGGTGACTTGGGAGTTGCATATGTGAAATTTTGGTTTTACACGAATGTTCTGCCAAAGTGGGCGGATAGTCTCATGAAGGAAGGAACTTCAGATTAGCACCCAGAGAAATGAGAAGGCTTTGAGCCAACCTCCCCAGTGGATTTAGTTACCTCTCTATCTTGTTTAGTTACCTCTTTGTGTTCATGTGGTCTGGACTGTAACCTGAGGACAGGAGGATTAGACCTACTGTATTGTAGAATATGGCCAGACAGATAACATTAAAACCTATTTTGTAATACGGGCTCTGTCTGTGTAGTGTGCCTCGGTTTTTACTTCCGATTTATTTGGTTTTGCCAGGAGATTATACGAAGTAGGTTCTACAGGCCTTTCCTGAAAGCTTTACAAGGTGTCCCTTCTAGGTCGTAAGATCGTTCTTCTGTCAAAGGAAATAGTCTGTGTTTTCTTTTTCTATGTTTTGTGGTTGATTGTATGAAATTAAGAACTGAAGAATTTGGGGACTTCCCCAGCAGTCCAGTGGTTAAGATCCCACGCTTCCACTGCAGTAGGCACCGGTTCCATCCCTGGTCCAGGAACTAAGGTCCCACGTGACACACACACACACACACACAAAACGGAAGAATTTTTCATGTCAAGAAGTACTTACATAATGTTAAGAAACCACAACAATGCTACAGTATTGTATGTAGTACACGTATAATAATGCATACACCTCCCCTTGCACACCCACTGAAGAAAGACTAGAAAAAAATTGAAAAAATGTTTGCAGTTTTGTTGTTGTTCATGGTAATGGTTGACTGGTTTTCACTTTCTTTAAACTTCTGGTTTGAAATGGTACATATTGTTACAATGTTCTCAAGTATTCCCATGGCCGTGTTACTTTTATTATTATAATTTTTTATTAATTTTTAAAAGAAAAAAATACTTTTTTTCATAAAACAGGGGTTTCTTATCTCTTTTACCAGAATAGTTGAGAGAAAAGTTACATTGAGGTTGGTTGCTTGGTTGGCTGGTTGGCTGGTTGGTTGGTTGGTTGGTTGGTTGGTTTAGGAGAGAATTAATATTCCTGCCTTCAATGATGCCGTTTTCATCACTAAGGTTTCGTTTTCTTCAGAATCTCCTAAACCCTTCTGAGCTTCTCCACAGTGAGAGAGTCTTTTTTTGTCCATATTCCCCATTGGGCACGCACTGCTTTGAAGTGTTATTTTTGTGATTATGCTCTGGTTTTCCAACAAATTCTAACAATGTATGTTCTTTAGGATGCAGTCTAAGCATCCTCTTTGGTATAACAAAGACCCAAAATACATCAGTTTAAACAAAATAGAAGTTTATTTCTTCTATTATGTAACGATCCAGAAATAGAGCACTGAGCAGGACCATGTCTTTTCTTCCGTAATATCTCACACTGTATTGGCTCAAATTAAGTGTACAGTGATTACGTATTTGGTTAAGTTGGGTTAAAACGTTGACTTAGAATAGCCAAAGTTTCTTTTCCATGTGTTCAGGAATGGCTCTGGTTTGCCCCTTGGAGAAAGAAATATTTAATACTCTTTTCCAAAACTAGGCCTAGCTTTTCGTTGGAATACAGATTAGGTTGCTGTAACCCAAAGGTATTATATTTGAAACAAGATAGTTTTTGTTTTGGTTTTTTCTCTCAGGTACTGGTCCAGAACTAGGAGGGCAGCACTGCTATCCACATACGTAACCACCATCCCAGAACCTGGCAGCGCATCTGTATCTTAGCCCAGCAAAAAGGCAGAAAGGAAAGGGGTGCACATCTCAGTACTCCTAGGAGTGTGTCCCAGAGGTAGCACATGTCGTTTCTCCTCATTCCTGGTTAGACACACAGCCACATCTAACTGTTGGGAAGGTAGGAGGTAAAGTTCTGTAGCTGGGCAACCACAGATCCAGCTAACACTTGGCAGTTCTAGTAACAAAGGAAGAAGGTAAGGATGTACTTTGGTGGACAACTCTGTTACAGTCCATTCCTCTGGCCATCGAGATATCCATAAGTGTGTATATATGTATATGTATATGTGTATATATGTGTATGCATATATATATATATATATATATATATATATGAATATATCCCCTTCGTCTGACATATAGGACCTATTTTAAAGTTCCAAGCAGGTACTGCATCCCTTTCAAAGTCCATAGTCTGCAGATGATGTGCAATCCTTTACAGGTCTACAGGTAACTCCTCATGATCCAGTGACCAATAAACTAAAAAAATGAGGTGTCTCTTCCCTCCTCCCACTCTCTCCCCCACACACCTGGTGTACAATGATGAAGCAGGATACTAAAATCTATTTGGAAAAAGAATGGGGGGGGGCGAGAAGAGTAGTCACTGGTGCACAGTCTAATCCAATGTTGCAAAAGGGAAACTTCCAAGACTGCCTAGATGGTGGAGGTCAGGAGTGTGGATGGTGGTGGATGGGAAACTAGAGGAGGTAACATGGAGTAAATAGTCTGAGGACTTTGACATCTAAGGTGGGAACCTCCCTCCCACTTGATTCACTCTGTCTATACCAACTGGAATGCCTGCCTGATTCTCTCTGGCTTTCTGACCTTATTCTTCATTCAATTCAAGACTCATCTTGTTTGTGCAACCTTCCCTGATTGCACAAGGAAACAGGATTATTCATTGAGCCTAGGCTGCCCCATAGCACTCACCACTTGCATCACTCGGGTAGCACATAGCCTGTACTACCTTGTGTTGTTAGTTATCTGAAAAGATATACTAATTATTATGGAGGTTTAAAATACGTCCACAGATTTGTTTTTTCTTTTATAGATCTTTATTGGAGTATAATTGCTTCACAATACTGTGTTAGTTTCTGCTATACCCCAAAGTGAATCAGCCCTATGCATACATATGTCCCCATATCCCGTCCCTCTTGAGTCTCCCTCCCACCCTCCCTATCCCACCCCTCTAGGTGGTCGCAAAGCACCGAGCTGATCTCCCTGTGCTATGCAGCTGCTTCCCACTAGCTATCTATTTTACATTTGGTAGTGTATATATGTCCATGCCACTCTCTCATGTCGTCCCAGCTTACCCTTCCCCCTCCCCATGTCTTCAAGTCCATTCTCTACATCTGCATCTTTATTCCAGCCACTAGGTTCATCATAACCTTTTTTTTTTTTTTAGATTCCATGTATATGTGTTAGCATATGGTATTTGTTTTTCACTTTCTGACTTACTTCACTCTGTATGACAGACTCTAGATCCATCCACCTCACTACAAATAGTTCAATTTTGTTTCTTTTTATGGCTGAGTAATATTCCATTGTATATCTGTGCCACATCTTCTTTATCCATTCACCTGTCAATGGACACTTAGGTTGCTTCCATGTCCTGGCCATTGTAAATAGAGCTGCAGTGAACACTGTGGTACATGACTCTTTTTGAATTATGGTTTTCTCAGGGTATATGCCCTGTAGTTGGGTTGCTGGGTCATATGGTAGTTCTATTTTTAGTTTTTTAAGGAACCTCCATACTGTTCTCCATAGTGGCTGCATCAATTCACATTCCCACCAACAGTGCAAGAGGGCTCCCTTTTCTCCACACCCTCTCCAGCATTTATTGTTTCAAGATTTTTTGATGATGGCCATTCTGACCAGCGTGAGGTGATACCTCATTGTAATTTTGATTTGCATTTCTCTAATAATTAGTGATGTTGAGCATCTTTTCATGTGCCTCTTGGCCATCTGTATGTTTTCCTTGGTCAAATGTCTATTTAGGTCTTCCACCCATTTTTTAATTGGATTGTTTGTTTTTTTGATATTGAGCTCCATGAGCTGTTTGTATATTTTGGAGATTAATCCTTTGTCTATTGTTTCATTTGCAAATATTTTCTCACATTCTGAGGGTTGTCTTTTTGTCTTGTTTATGGTTTCCTTTGCTGTGCAAAAGGTTTTAAGTTTAATTAAGTCCCATTTGTTTATTTTTGTTTTTATTTCCCTTACTCTAGGAGGTGGGTCAAAAAAGATCTTGCTGTAGTTTATGTCAAAGAATGTTTTTCCTATGTTTTCCTCTAGGAGTTTTATACTGTCTGGTCTTACATTTAGCTCTTTAATCCATTTGGAGTTTATTTTTGTGTATGGTGTTAAGTGGTGTTCTGATTTCATTCTTGTACATGTAGCTGTCCAGTTTTCCCAGCACCACTTATTGAAGAGGCTGTCCTTTCTCCATTGTATGTTCTTGCCTCCCTTGCCGTAAATTAGGTGACCATATGTGCGTGGGTTTATCTCTGGGCATTCTGTCCTGTACCATTGATATATATTTCTGTTTTTGTGCAAGTACCTTATTGTCTTGATGACTGTAGCTTTGTAGTATAGTCTGAAGTCAGGGAGTCTGATTCCTCCAGTTCTGCTTTTTTCCCTCAAGACTGCTTTGGCTATTCAGGGTCTTTTGTGTCTCCATACAAATTTTAAGATTTTTTGTTCTAGTTCTGTAAAAAATGCCATTGGTAATTTGATAGGGATTGCATTGAATCTGTAGATTGCTTTGGGTACTATAGTCACTTTCACAATATTGATTCTTCCAATCCAAGAACATGGTATATTTCTCCATCTGTTTATGTCATCTTTGATTTCTTTCAGTGTTTTATAGTTTTCTGAGTACAAGTCTTTTGCCTCCTTAGGCAGGTTTATTCCTAGGTATTTTATTCTTTCTGTTGCAATGGTAAATGGGATTGTTTTCTTAATTTCTCCTTCTGATTTTTTGTTGTTGGTGTATAGGAATGCCAGAGATTTCTGTACATTAATTTTGTATCCTGCAACCTTACCAAATTCATTGATTAGTTCTAGTAGTTTTCTGGTGGCATATTTAGGATTTTCTATGTATAGTATCATGTCATCTGCAGACAGTGACAGTTTTACTTCTTCTTTTCCAATTTGTATTCCTTTTATTTCTTTTTCTTCTCTGATTACCATGGCTAGGACTTCCAAAACTATGTTGAATAAGAGTGGCGAGAGTGGACATCCTTGTCTTGTTCCTGATCTTAGTGGAAATGCTTTCAGTTTTTCATCATTGAGTATGATGCTTGCTGTGGGTTTGTCACATATGGCCTTTATTATGTTGAGGTAGTTTCCCTCTCTGCCCATTTTCTGGAGATTTTTTATCATAAGTGGGCGTGGAATTTTGTTAAAAGCTTTTTCTGCATCTATTGAGATGATCATATGGTTTTTATTCCTTAATTTGTTAATATGGTGTATCACATTGATTGATTTGCGTATATTGAAGAATCCTTGTGTACCTGGGATAAATCCCACTTGATCATTGTGTATGATCCCTTTAATGTGTTGTTGGATTCTGTTTGCTAGTATTTTGTTCAGGATTTTTGCATCTATGTTCATCAGTGATATTGGTCTATAATTTTTTTGTGTGATATCTTTTTCTGGTTTTGGTATTTGGGTGATTGTGGCTTTGTAGAATGAATTTGGGAGTGTTTCTCCCTCTGCAATTTTTTGGAAGAGTTTGAGAAGGATCGGTGTTAACTATTCTCTAAATATTTGATAGAATTCACCTGTGAAGCCATCTGATCCTGGACTTTTGTTTGTTGGAAGATTTTTAATTATGGTTTCAATTTCATTACTTGTGATAGGTCTGTTTATATTTTCTAATTCTTCCTGGTTCAGTCTTGGAAAATTATACCTTTTCAAGAATTTGTCCATTTCTTCATGGTTGTCCATTTTATTGGCATATAGTTGTTTGTAGTAATCTCTTATAATCCTTTGTATTTCTGCAGTGTCAGTTGTGATTTCTCATTTTTCATTTCTAATTTTACTGATTTGCATCCTGTCCCTTTTTTTCTTGATGAATCTGGCTAAGGGTTTATCAATTTTGTTTATCTTCTCAAAGAACCAGCTTTTAGCTTTATTGTGCCTTGCTATTGTTTTCTTTGTTTCTATTTCATTTATTTCTGCTCTGATTTTTATGATTTCTTTCCTTCTACTGACTTTGGGTTTTCTTTGTTCTTCTTTCTCTAGTTTTTTTAAGTGTAGGGTTAGATTGCTTATTTTAGACTTTTCTTGTTTCTTGAGGTGAGATTGAATTGCTATAAACTTCCCTCTCAGAACTGCTTTTGCTGCATCCCATAGGTTTTGGGTCGTCCTGTTTTCATTGTCATTTGTTTCTAGGTATTTTTTTACTTCTTCTTTGATTTCTTCAGTGATCTCTTGGTTATTTAGTAGTGCACTGTTTAGCCTCCATGTATTTGTGTTTTTTACAGTTTTTTTCCTGTAATTGATTTCCAATCTCATAGCATTGTGGTCAGAAAAGATGCTTGATACAATTTCAATTTTCTTAAATTTTCTGAGGTTGATCATAAGTGGGTGTTGAAGATGTGATCCAAGATGGGACCCAAGATGTGATCTATCCTGGAGAATGTTCCCTGTGCACTTGAGAAGAAAGTGTATTCTGCCACTTTTGGGTGGAATGTTCTGTAAATATCAATTAAATCTATCTGGTCTATTGTGTCATTTAAAGCTTGTGTTTCCTTATTTATTTTCTGTTTGTATGATCTGTCCATTGGTGTAAGTGGCGTGTTAAAGTCCCCTACTATTATCGTGTTATTGTTGATTTCTCCTTTCATGGTTGTTAGCATTTGCCTTATGTATTGGGTGCATAAACATTTATAATTGTTATATCTTCTTCTTGGATTGATCCTTTGATCATTATGTAGTGTCCTTTTTTGTCTCTTATAATAGCCTTTATTTTAAAGTCTCTTTTATCAGATAGGAGTATTGCTACTCCAGCTTTCTTTTGATTACCATTTGATGGAACATCTTTTTCCATCCCTTCCCCTTCAGTCTGTATGTGTCCCTAGGTCTGAAGTGGGTCTGTTGTAGACAAGATATATATGGGTCTTGTTTTTGTATCCATTCAGCCATTCTGTGTCTTTTGGTTGGGGCATTTAATCCATTTACATTCAAGGTTATTATCAATATGTATGTTCCTACTACCATTTTCTTAATTGTTTTGGGTTTGTTTTTGTGGGTCTTTTTCTTCCCTTGTGTTTCCCGCCTAGAGAAGTTTCTTTAGCATTTGTTGTAAAGCTGGTTTGGTGGTGCTGAGTTCTCTTAGCTTTTGCTTGTCTGAAAAGCTTTTGATTTCTTTGTCAAATCTGAATGAGATCCTTGCTGGGTAGAGTAATCTTGGTTGTAGGTTTTTCTCTTTCATCACTTTAAGTATATCCTGCCACTCCCTTCTGGCCTGCAGAGTTTCTGCTGAAAAATCAGCTGACAACCTTATGGGGATTCCTTTATATGTTATTTTTTGTTTTTCCCTTGCTGCTTTTAATATTTTTTCTTTGAATTTAATTTTTGTTAGTTTGATTAATATGTGTCTTGGTGTGGTTTTCCCTAGGGTGTATCCTGTATGGGACTCTCTGTGCTTCCTGGACTTGGGTGACTATTTCCTTTCCCATGTTAGGGAAGTTTTCAACTATAATCTCTTCAAATATTTTCTCAGACCCTTTCTTTTTCTCTTCTTCTTCTGGAACCCCTATAATTTGAATGTTTGGTGTGTTTAGTGTTGTCCCAGAGGTCTCTCAGATTGTCTTCAATTCTTTTCATTCTTTTTTCTTTATTCCGCTTGTTGGCAGTTATTTCCACCATTTTGTCTTCCAGCTCACTTATTTATTCTTCTGCCTCCGATATTCTGTTACTGATTCCTTCTAGTGTATTTTTCATTTCAGTTATTGTGTTGTTCATCTCTGTTTGTTTGTTCTTTAGTTCTAAATCTTTGTTAAACGTTTCTTGTATTTTCTCAATCAGTGCCTCCATTCTGTTTCCAAGATTCCGGATCATCTTTACTATCATTACTCTGAATTCTTTTCCATGTAGATTGCCTATTTCCTCTTCATTTATTTGGTCTTGTAGCTTTTTACCTTTCTCCTTCTTCTGTGACATATTTTTTTGCCATCTTTTTTTTTTTTTTTTTTTTTTTTTTTATGAGTGGGATTGTGTTCCTGTCTTACTGGTTGTTTGGCCTGAAGCTTCCAGCACTGGAGTTTGTAGGCTGTTGGCTAGATCTGGGTCTTGGTGCTGAGATAAGAATCTCCATGAGACCTCACTCTGATGAATATTCCCTGGGGTCTGAGGTTCTCTGTTAGTCCAGTGGTTCCGACACGGAGCTCCCACCGTGGGAGCTTCAGCCCGACCCCTGTTTTGTGAACCAAGATCCTACAAGCCGCATGGGGTGGCAGAAAAAAAAAGAGAGAACAATAAGGAAGTAAAAATAAAATTAGAGTAGGAAACTAACAGATATGTTAGAAAGAACATAAAAATTAAAATAGAGATGAATCAACAACCGGAAGGTACAAGAGTACCACCACAGTAAAAAAAAGAGGAGGGGAAAGAGAAAAAAAAAAAAAATGGGGAAAAGGCCTTGGCTGGGGGGCGGGGCCTAAGCACGGGCGAGGTTTGGGCAGTGGGCGGGGCCAATGCTTAGGACCCACAGGGCTGGAAAAGGCCCTGGGGGCTGGGGGGTGTGGGGCTTAGGCTCAAGGGACAGAAGAGGCAGGCGTGCCCCCCACTCCTGGTCTCAGAGGGCAGCGGACCTCACCTGGGAGCCCAGCAGGCTTCCTGGGCTCCAGTGAGCGGGGCACTGGCCCTCCGCTCCTCTCCTGCTCCTCCCAGAGGGCCCCCCCCGCCTGCCTCTCCTGATCTCCCCAGCCTCAGGGGCGCTGATCCTGTCTGGCCTCCACTTCTCCTCTCCCCTCTGTCCCCCCATATCCTACCAGTTCACTTGGGGGTTCCTCTCATCTCCTTGGGCGTCAGAGTCCCCCATCAGCAGCTGGCAGGTGCCCTAGTTGCTGGGAGATGCTAACCTGGTGTCTTCCCACACTGCCATCTTGACTCCGCCCTCCCACAAATTCTTTTAAAGGTCCAGTTTCCCTCCCCTGACATTTTCATTGGACTTAGTGTTTGTTTCTGTTGAATAAGACAGAAGTGATGGTGTGTGACCTCTGAGACTAAGTCATAGAAGACAAGGCAGCTTCCTTCTTGCTCACTTTTGGATCACTCCCTCTGGGGGAAGCAAGCTGTCACATCACGGAGATTCTCAATCAGCCCAATGGAGAAGCCCACATGGTGAGGAATGGAGGCTTCCTGCCAACGGCCAGGTGAGTAAGCAATCTTAGAAGCAGATTCTCCAGACCCAATAAAGCTTTCAGGTGTTATCTTGTCTGCAACCTTATAAGAGGCTCTGAGCCAGAGCCACCCAGCTAATCTGCCTCCAAATTCCTGACCCACAGAAACCACTAGACAAAAAAATACTTGTTGTTTCTTTTAAAGTGTTTTTTAAATTCATGGTGAGATAAGGAGACAATATTCTTGAAAACAGGGCTTATCAGAATTGAAAGGATTTTCTTGGAACTCCCACAACTGATTTTACATAATAAGAACCAAAGCTAGAGGACTGGCCTTAAAATAAAACCTAGACTAGAAAGTGTAAAGGCCATGACTTAAGAGATGAGAAAGAAGATCAAACATCTTTATCTTATTCTCTCACCCTGGGATGAATTTGGGGATGGACTCTTAGAAACCTCCAAATGGACTGGGGAAGACTCTGAAGATTTGGGAGCCAGTGCTTCACTTCCTGGGGCATATCCTAGGACAGTGAGCCATCAGGGCATGAAGAAAACAGTCTTGGGACTTCCCTGGTGGTCCAGTGGCTGGGACTACATGCTCCCAATGCAGGGGGCCCAGGTTTGATCCCTGGTCGGGGAACTATATCCCACATGCCACAACTAAAGACCCCACGTGCCCAATTAAGACCTGGTGCAGCCAAACAAATAAATAAACAAACATTAAAAAAAAAGGGGGGGCTTCCCTTGTGTTGCAGTGTTTGAGAGTCCTCCTGCCGATGCAGGGGACATGGGTTTGTGCCCCAGTCCAGGAGGATCCCACATGCCGTGGAGCGGCTGGGCCCATGAGCCATGGCCACTGAGGCTGTGCATCCGGAGCCTGTGCTCCACAATGGGAGAGGCCACAACAGTGAGAGGCCCGCGTACTGCAAAAAAAAAAAAAAAAAAAAAAAAAAAAGATATCACTGTAGTAGATTGGAACAATGTGTTTTTTAATGACTTACACTAGATTAGAAATATCAGAGTGCATCCACAAGTAGGATGCATACATGTATGTAAGAGAAATAAAAAATTCCCCCAATTATGTAACTTCTTCCTACTCCTAGGCAGGGCAGCTACCACTCTGCATGCTTTGATAAACCCCATGTAATGAGGCCAAAATTTAAACAATGACTCAGATGTACAGAAAATGATAACTGCCCTGTTTTCTATAACTGATCTCATCTTTCTTCTAAGGAAGAAAAACATACTCTCTGAAAATTCAGATAATATATGAAGACATTTTCAGTTAGTAGGAATTGGGAAATGACTTGTTATATAAGGTAGGGGTAGGACATTTAACTAAGTTATTGAGAACATACCTGCTTCTCAGTTACATATGTTAAATGATTTTTTTTGATGTATTGCTTTAAATGTGCTTTTTGCAATGCCCCTACATGAAGATTCTGCTGAAACCCTCCCTTGTTTAGTAAATACCATTGAACTCACCCCATATGCAAGACACCAACCGGGTGGTGCATATGGAAGAGCCCAGCCTTCCTGGGACTCCAAGGGCCTCAGTGCAGTAAGGAGACATCCCAGCCCTGGCACCAAACGGCAAACCAGGGGTGCTCGCTCCACTCCACAGCAGAGCCCTGGACACAAAGGGCTGCGGGGCTTTTCGAGAAGGACAACAGATCCTCAACCTCTAGGGTTGCAGGTCGTGGATATGGGGGGGCCATGCTCCAGGGCTGAAAAAAGAGCTGTCACAGGTGTGGAAAATGAACTCAAGGACAAATGATGCAAAGGGTGAGGCTTTGTCCCCTCCAAGAGGCATATCAGCTCTGTATCCATTCTTTATCAAACCATGAATAACTGCAGGGACGCCCTGGTGGATTCAAACTGAGATAAGGCTTTTTTGGTCTTTTTATAAAAATCCACTTAAGTAGGCAGAGACACCCGTATAAATGAGTAACAGAAAGCTTAATACGCCACTTTACACTGGCAGAGTTAAAACCACATGGCCTTATTTATGGTCTATCTGTAGAAGATTTAGAGCTGTCTTAAGTATGCTAATTTACTGCAGAGATTATTTTACTGAGTTTTAAGAGGAAAAATAGAAATAACATTAATAACAATACGGTTGTCCCCCCCTTATTCACAGTTTCACTTCCCAAGGTTTCGATTTCCTGAAGTCAATCGCGCTCTGAAAATATTAAACGGAAAATTCCAGAAATAAACAATTCATAGATTTTAAATTGTGTGCTGTACTGAGTAGCAGGATGAACTCTCTCCATCCCTCTCCATCCCCCAGGGACGTGTATCATCACTTTGTCCGGCGTATCCCATCCGTTAGTTACTTAGTAGCCGACTCCGTTATTAGATCAACGGTCAAGGTATCTCAGTGCTTGAGTTCAAGTAACCCTTATTTTACTTAATAATGGCCCCAAAGGGCAAGACTAGTGATGTTGGCAATTCGCATATGCCAAAGAGAAGCCATAAAATAATTCCTTTAAGTGAAAAGGTGAACGTTCTCGACTTAACAAAGAAAGGAAAAAACTCGTATGCTGAGGTTGCAAAGATCTTCGGTAAGAACGAACCTTCTGCCCGTAAAATTGTGAAGAAGGAAAATGAAAGTCCTGCTAGTTTTGCTGTCGCACCTCAAGCCACAAAAGTTACAGCCACCGGACGTGATAATCCCCAGGCTCTCTTTCTGGCCCTTCTCCTGCTAGCTGGAATGCAGGTGTGAGAGGCAGCCTGGAGTAACCACTGCAAACCAAGTGATGGATGCCGCATTGTGAGAGTAACAGAGTGACCAGGTGGAGTGACCCTAGGTCCCCGGCATCATAGAGCTGCTATTTCACCCCTAGATGGCTTATTCATAGGCTAGTACATGAGCGAGAAATGAACTTTGATTTTATTTAAGCTGCTATGGTTTTGAATAGCTTAGTGGTTCTCAAACTTCAACATATACCAGAATCACCTGGAGAGCTTGTTAAAACACAGCCTGCTCTCCCCACCCTGAATGTCGGGCTCAGTAGTTTGGGAGAGGCCTGAGACTTAGCATTTTTAATAAATTCTCAGGGAATGCTGACACTGTTGGTCCAGGCACCAAACTTGGAGAACCACTGTTCTGGCCGCTACGTACACCCACTGTCCCGGCCCCCCATAAACACGCCTCTTGTGTTTGAAATCTAACGACATTTTCAACTGCTTTCACCCACTTCAGGTAGCACAGTGAATCCAAAACTAAAACTAAGCTCAGTGTTTATTTGTCTACAGCTATCAGTGCTGAATCTAAAGAGATTTGGAACATACCAGACATCACGCAGAGAGCAGGAAATACGGTGTATCCAATGGCATCTGAATTCGTTGGACCCTCAAAATCTGGATTATGGAATCGAGATCATTCAAAACTTCTCTTTGTAATAATCCATCATTCTTAGGAATTATAACTGGATCTTTAAAAACATGTTAATCCACGTGTGTTTGTTGTATGTCAAATTAAATTAAGCCCTAATTTTCAGTAGTTCATCTTCCTACACCAAGCACATCTTGAAAATGATCAAAAGCTGCAGAGGTGGGGCTTCCCTGGTGGCGCAGTGGTTGAGAATCTGCCTGCTAATGTAGGGGACGCGGGTTCGAGCCCTGGTCTGGGAGGATCCCACATGCCGCGGAGCAGCTGGGCCCGTGAGCCACAACCACTGAGCCTGCACATCTGGAACCTGTGCTCCACAACGAGAGGCCGCGATAGTGAGAGGCCCGCGCACCGCGATGAGGAGTGGCCCCCACTTGCCACAACTAGAGAAAGCCCTTGCGTGGAAACGAAGACCCAACACAGCAAAAATAAATAAATGAATTTAACAAAAAAAAAGCTGCAGAGGGGGTGAAGCACATGAAGCAACAGCTCAATGTTTGAAGATGGAACTGATTCCCATGGGGGAATCGTAAACTTTTGAGTGGCATCAGTGCTGAGCAGACAACACAGGCAGTAACAATCTGAATGCTTGGAAACCAGAAAGCGTCAAAGGTGCTGTAAGAGAATAAGCAGGGAAACCTTCAGGTGTGTAACTCACACTTCCCCACACCGTGATGGCCTTTGGGAGCATCCAATAAGCAGTAACTTGGAGCTTTTTCCCTGGCAGGGTCCCAGGTGATTTGTGAGTTCACCTCAGCAGCCACTGGTGTGCCCCCTTCTGCCACCACAGATGCCACACTGCCAACCCTATGCAGCTGCCACTCCCCAGGGCTCAGGGGTCACCTCGTTTTAATTAGATTCCCCTACGGGTAACCTGATGCACTTCATCTCTGGACCGTCGCCATCCCCCACCCCCACCCCCGGCCTTTAAGGAACTCAGGATCAGAACCCTCAAGTTGGGTCAGAGAACAATTCAGGGACAGGCTTCAGTACTGCACAGACTTCGGCGTATAAGAAGTAGTAAGTACTTAATAAATGTTCATTTTCACTCTCTCGCTTTCAGCCAACAATTCACCAATGTCCCAAACCAATACACTTCCAGCACTTTCCTACCTCTTGGTGAGTACCCTGCCTATCTTGGACACAAGGTAGGGCAGCCTTTGACAATCTTTTCTCAGTCTTCCTGGGGTCGACCCACAGGCCAGGTTAGTTTCCCCAAGGAAAGATCTCATATCACCACAGATCTTTCCTCCATATAATTTAAATATAATTGAGGATAATAATAGTAGTACCTAACTCACAGGTTTTTTAAATTTTGTTTTTTCTTTGTGATGATTAAATAAGTTAATACAGGAAAAGTGGCTGAAATCATGTCTGACACATAAGAAGACCTGAGTAAATATTAGCTATGATTATTATACACGTTTATTTGGGTGACTGTTGGAAAATTGTCCTCCTCCACTAGGGCTGCGAGCTCTAGGAAGGCAGCGATTGTGTCCATTTTTTGCTTTTTGTTGTATCCTAGTGCCTGTCAAGGTCACAGTCAGCATTCAGCCAATGTTGGTTGAATGAATGCATGAATCAATCATAACATCTCTTGAACCAACTGTGTAATTCCCTCCAGAAGTCCCTCCTTACCACTTCTCCTCCATGTCTGATGGGTCCTGATTGCAAATAGGACTTATCTCTTATTTTGTTATCTAAGTGTTCTCCAGTTAGTATATAAATTAAACCACTTCATGCACACACACACATCAGAGTCACCCAAAGGATGCAGGTAGAATTTTTTTGTATGTTTCCTTGTTTGTTTGTTTGTTTGTTTTAACAGCTTTACCAAGGAATAATTGATATCCAAAAGCTGCACGTATTTAATGGATAAATTTGATGAGTTTGGACACATGCAAACAGCTGTAAAACCAGCAGCACAATCAAGGTAACAGACATTTCCATCACCTCCAAAAATTTCTGATGTCTCTTTGTTTTGTCTTGTTTTGTTTTTGTGTGGTAAGAACACAACATGAGACACACCCTCAATAAATTTTTAAGTGCACAATACTATCCCTAGGCATTATGTTGTACAGCAGATTTCTAGAACTTATTTCTGTTGCATAACCGAAACTTTACACACATTGAACATCTAATTTCCCCCACCTCGCAACCCCTGGAAACCAGCATTCTATTCTCTGCTTCTATGAGTTGACTATTTTAGGTACCTCATATAAGTGGAATCACACAGTATTTGTCTTTCTATGACTGACTTATTTAACTTAGCATATTGTCCTCCAGGCTCATCCATGTTGTAGTAAATGAAAGGATTTCTCTCTTTTTAAAGGCTGGATAATATTCCATTGTGTGTATATGCCCTATTTTCTTTATCCATTCATCCACTGGTAGAAACTTCGGTTGTTTCTGTGTCCTGGCTATTGTGAATAGCCAGGATGTCTCTTTGGGATGTTTTTTGTAAGACTTACTTTTTAAAGAGCAGTTTAAGTTTACAACAAAATTGAGAGGTACAGAGATTCCCCATACACCCCCCGTTTCCACACAAGCATGGACTACTCCCCGATTATCAACATCACTCTCCAGAATGGTACATTTTTTTACCAAGGATTTTTACATTAGCACCTCATAATCACACAAAGTCCGTAGTTTACCTTAGGGTTCACTCTTGGTGTTGTACAGTCTATGGATTTGGACAAATGTATAATGGCATATAACTATGACTATAATATCACACATGGCATTTTCACTGCCCTAAAAATCCTCTGTGCTCTGCCTACTTACCTCCCCCAACCCTGACCCTCCAGAAGGTTTTTTAAGGATACTGTAATTTATCAACATTATCTTTCCTTCTCTAAGTGCTGGCTAAGATTAGATGACCCTTAAACAAGATAATCCAAGTGAAAGTACCTAATACAGTGCCTAATGCCTAATAGCTATTATTATTATTTGTCTTTGTTATGGGACATGATGAGCCCTGAGGCCTGGACTGCCATTGGAGAGACAATAAACATTTGAAGATTAAATGAATAAATAGCCAAGTGAATGAGTACAAAAGAGGAGTGCTGCATTATAATCCTAGTTTTGGATTAACTAGTTCTGTGGCCTTTGACTAGTTATATAATGTCTCTTAGTTTTTGTCATCTGTGAAGTTGAAGGGGGAGGAAAGAGAAGTCACAACTTCTCGAAATGCATTGAGTCACCAACTTTTTAAGCTGAGAGGGCATTAGGCAGATCTGTCCCTTGATGGGTAGTTCATCAAGTTCATCCAGAATCTAAAGGGGATATTGCCAAGTTGTCCAGGTTAGATAAACTTGACCGTCTGGTTCATAGTCCAGAAAACAACACTTCTAGCCACACAGAGAGTAAGTGTATGTTGAATGACGAAATAGTGAATGGTGTAGTGTTACCTAATTTAAAGCTGATTTACATAGGCTTTTAAAGCTTAATTATCAAATAACTTATTTATTTGACTATTCGTTATCAACGATAATTCAGTTAACTACTTGTATGAAGATACTTCAGTCAGTTAAACCTATCTTTCTTGGAGACACTTTTGACCCAGGGTACAGTACATATTTTTTCTTCAACATGTTATTTTAACAAAATACAGTCATTTTAGAGTTTTATTATTTTTAAGTGTGTGTGTGTGTGTGTAAGAGAGAACTTTTTTTTAGCATTTTATAAATCTTTAATTAGTCATGGGTACTACTCAGTTAATTTCTACTTCTCTGTTCCTTGCTTGCAGTAACATTTTCAGACACGCCCTACAGTACATGTGATAATTGCAAATTTGTTTTGTTCTGTGTTTGTGCACGTAAATAAAGAATTTGTCACAACTTTGTAAATCAACTATACTCCAATAAAAATTTAAAAAAAGAAAAAAGAATTTGTTTTTTCTTTCCTGCCTGACCCATGACTAAATTGCTGACTTTCCGGTTCCACTGTCATGCAAGAAACCCAGAGAATTTAAGGCTTAAAATTAAAAGGCTGGGGACAAATTTTATTTAATCCACTTAGTTTATCATATTTTAAAATGTTAGCTACCTGTAATGCCACCCAAGTTAACTTTATACCGACCCTCACCAGAATTCAGCAAAATTAGCATTTCTTGTCCCCTAATAGATTCTAAAGTGCATTTTTACAACCTGGGTTGGTTTGTCTTTTTAATTATTACTCACTCATGACTATAGTCCAAAAACCTCTGCTGCTGTACCTTTTATTTTCTATCCTTTTTGAGAGTGCTTTTTAAAAGTCTGGATGAATATACACCGGGGTGTTAACAGTAGTTATCTCTGGATGGCAAAAATATAGGCAATTTTAATTTTCTTCTGCAATCCTTTTATAGTGTATTTTTTTACTTAGAAAAAAATAATAAAACTGCTTTATAACTCATTGATTGAATAGTCTGAACTTAGGGGATATAAGCATGGTTAACTTTCTTTGCTTCCTAATGGTAAAAGTAATATAGTTCCTTGAAGAAAATTGAAGTGTAAAGGAGAAGACATATACTACCTCATAATGTATTAGCCTAAATCTTCCTTCCCAGCCCTGTCTGATGTCTGCAGGGTTCCCTGAGCTTTCTGCTCATGTCCAGTTATTAAAACCTCAGTCCACCTGGTTCATCCTTAGAGACTTCACTCACGTCTCCTTAACACTTCCTCCCTTTCTCACTCTCAGCCCAGAACAAACCCGGCTTCCCTCCCAAAAGACAGGAAGGCAGCGAGGGATCCACTTTTCATTCTTCTATCTTCCCCCTTTTTTTCTGGAATCAAGTTCTTTTAGGACTGGGGACTGGGAAGAAGGATGGGGGAAACGGGACACACCTTCCTCAAGTGGACCGCACTGTGTTTATCCTGAGGTTTCTCTACTGGTTTCTCAGGTTCACACCCACTGGCATAGAAGCCCCTGGGGAGCAGTGTCGCTCAGACACTCCAATTAAATGCTCAAGTGAGCATCTTCACGGCATGGCATCTTCCGTGGGAGCTCCATGGCCAGGAAATGCTCTCCAGCTCCTGGCCTGGAGGTACAGTCCTCGATGTGTGGCTGCTAGGACTCCCTGGCCACTAGGAAACCCTCTTGGGTGTTGTAGAGACAAGTTGAATCAAGCTAAGCTGCCTTCCAAGCTGTCCTTTAGTCCCATAAGAGCTCATCCATTCTCTCCTTGCCAAACAGAGGGACCACTCCTCTCTCAACTCTGCCATCTCTCCATTCTCCTTTTCCCTGCTAGGAAAAGTACAGGGCACGTCTACAAGGACAGGGTGTTAGCATCATTTCCCCAGGGGGAAAGTGCTGATACTCCTTTTAGCTTTGGAGGGAGGGATAGTGGAGTCCTCCCCATGGGGCAGACGTTTCTAGACTCTGATGCATCTCCCTCACCCTCTATCAGCCTTTTACTTATATACACTGGAAAGGTTTGGTCATCCTTAATAAGCTCTGGATGAGCAGTTAGACCCCAACTGTTTGAAGATCTCTTTCTACCATAGGGTCTTGATGGCTCTCTGTCCTAAGCTTTGGGTCCTGTTTGCCAGCTCCAGGGAAACAAGTGAGATTTCCCTCAACATCCAGTTACATATATGTCATATGTAGAGTCATAGGAAAAAAGAAAGAAAGAAAGAGCATACAGGCATACTTCATTTTACTCTCTTCCATTTTATTGTACTTTGCAGATATTGCCTTTTTTTTTTTTTTACAGATCGAAGGTTTGTGACATCGTGCATCCAACAGCATTTGCTCCACTTCGTATCTCTGTGTCGCACTTTGGTAATTCTCACAATATTTTAAATTTTTTCATTATTATTATATTTGTCCTGGTGATCTGTGATCAGTGATCTTTACTGTAATTGTTTTGAGGCACCACGAACTGCGCCCATATAAGACGGCAACTTAATCGATTATTGAAATGACGACAAAGGATTTAACATATGACATAAACTTAGTCGATAAGGCAGCGGCAGGGTTTGAGAGGATTGACTCCAGTTTTGAAAGTTCTACTGTGGGTAAAATGCTATCAAACAGCAGTGCACGCTACAGAGAAATCGTTTGTGAAAGGAAGAGTCAATCAATGTGGCAATTCATTGCCCTATTATTTCATGAAATCGCCACGGCCACCCAGCCTTCGGCAGCCACCATCCTGATCAGTCAGCAGCATCAACGTCCAGACAAGACCTTCCACCAGCAAAAAGATATCAATTTACTAAAGGCTCAGATAATGTTTAGAATTTTTTAGCAATATTTTTTTATTGCACGATTTCTTTTATCTGATATATCCAGAATAGGCAAATCCATAGATTTGGGAAAACAGAGACAGAAAGCACATTACAGTTGATCAGGGATGGGGGTAGGGGAGAATGGGGAGTGACTACTGAATGGGTACAGGGTGTTTTTTTTTTAATTGGGGTATAGTTTTATATATATATATATATATATATATATATATATTTTTTTTTTTTTTTTTTTTTTTTTTTTTTTCTGTACGCGGGCCTCTCACTATTGTGGCCTCCCCCGTTGCGGAACACAGGCTCCGGACGCGCAGGCCCAGCGGCCATGGCTCACGGGCCCAGCTGCTCCGCGGCATGTGGGATCCTCCCGGACCGGGGCACAAACCCGTGTCCCCTGCATCAGCAGGCGGACTCTCAACCACTACGCCACCAGGGAAGCCCTAGTTATATTTTTAATTAAGATACGTACGCTGCTTTTTTAGACATGATGCTATTGCACACTCGGTAGACTATAATATTGTGTAAATATAACTTTTATATGCACTGGGAAACCAAAACATTCATGCAACTCATTTTATTGCGATATCTGCTTTATTGGGTGGTCTGAACCCCACCCGCTGTATCTCCGAGGTGTGTCTGTAACCCAAATGCCAACAGTGGTTTTCTCTCTGTAATCGGACTGACGGTAATTTTTATTTTTCCTTTTATACTTTTCTATTTTTAAATTTTCTAGACTGTACATGTATCACTTTTTTAATCAGAAAGTAAACAGTTTATTTAACACAGAATGATTACAGCAAAGATAAATTATAGATTGGTAAAAAGAAAAGGTAAGTGAACTATCTTAGCCAGTTCAATTTTTTTCTTTTAATCTCAAATACTGGGTTACCTCTTAAATTAGATTTTTATCTCCTTTGGTTTATTCAAAACCTGAATAGGAAGATAAAATTGCTTCATCAAAGAAAGAAGATGTTTTTTCTGCACCTTCAGAAGAAATCAGTGCTTTCAACGGTTAATTGTCCAATTTTAAGTTATGTTTGTAAAGGGAATGGTTTCCTATTTATTGGGCTTCCTTTATTCAATTCTCATTAGCAAATAAATATTTAAAAATTGCTAAACAATAATTATAAGATGTGTGTGCCCTCAGAAATCTTTGCTGAATTCCTTTATATCTACCTCAAATTTGTTCAGAAGTTTAAAAATGATCTGATATTGAATATTTCTGAAGAGCCTTTTTAATATGTTTTAAAAAGCAAGCATTTAAATATAGTTTAAAATGTTTATTTTATTTATTTAAATATATTTAATATATTAAAAAGCAGGAATTGAAGATTGACATAATTTTTAAATAGTCTCAAAAGGTTAACTATCTCAATGTGAGTATAAATAGAAATTAGGATCTCTAATTCATGACTCTATCTTTTATAGCTTTTTAAAAAATTAATTAATTTTTGGCTGCGTTGGGTCTTCGTTGCTGTGCATGGGTTTTCTCTAGTTCCGGAGAGCGGGGGCTACTCTTCGTTGTGGTGCACAGGCTTCTCATTGCGGTGGCTTCTCTTGTTGTGGAGCACAGGCTCTAGGCATGCGGGCTCAGTAGTTTTGGCTCGTGGGCTTGGTTGTTCCGCGGCATGTGGGATCTTCCCGGACCAGGGCTCAACCCCGTGTCCCCTGCACTGGCAGGCAGATTCTTAACCACTGCACCACCAGGGAAGTCCCCATACTCTATCTTTAAGCTGTACTTCTTTCACAGTGCCTACCGCATAGTATATTTGTCAAATAAATGAATGCAATTCTCTTTAACTAGGTTTATATTTCATTCTTTACATTCCCAAATTATAAATAAACACGGGCTTGTTCCAAAAACTTCACACAGTGCAGAACATCTAGAGTATAAAAGAGTCACTTGAACATATTCTACCATTGGTATACATCCTCCCAGATCTTTTTATATATAGGTTTATTTTTAAATTACTGCATTAAAATGTTTCAATCTACTCTAACAATTTCAACTCTGGTTCTCATATACAAATACCATATAAAATACGCTTTGAGTTAGAAATACTGTGGTCATCTAAAGTTTTGCTTTGCTTTGTTTTGTTTTGTCTTTTACCTATTCTGCCTACAGATAATATGCAAAATTTTTCTAGGTCACAATTATTTTCTGCCAGCATTTCTCCTTGAAACTGTAACCAGCACTAGTGTACACAAAGAGAAAAAGACATCCATTTCTACTTGTAGTCTCCTGCACATTTTCCATCTTGAGTAAGCTGTGCTTTCTGTGTCATATGCTTCAATAAGCCTCTCAGAAGGTGTAACGGGGACTTAGGCACTCAATAAATATTTGTGGAATTAAATTGAATTTCAGTAACTATTCTGTAATTCTTAAAGCATGTAGACGCTGGAAGGATGATCCACAGTTTGGTGTTTTTCATTCTGAAGGTTGCAAAGCCTCTACAAACCCGTTTCTGAAGTCAGGTGGTGACACTGGTAAGTGAGGGTTTCTGGGTTATTTGGAGTTCACTACAGGGAGCCTTTCTGAGCTCCCTCCAGTCATGCTTTACTTCTCGGTCCTAGATTTCTCCGCTAAAATCTCAATTGGAAATAAACTCATTTCCTTAAGCCCTCTGGTGGCTTTCACTTGTAACTACAGCATCAACTAATGGCCAAACAGACGCGAGCACTATTTTCTTCTTGTCTCTTCTGAGATGTTATGATGACGTGATACCTAAGTAATGTGTAGGTGTTAAAAACCCAAGAGAAATTGTCGTGATTTTCACCTCAGGGACACATTAATATCAAGAGCAACGTAATAAAGGCTATGGGTGATGGAGTAAGAGAAACTATATTATTTTATTACAGTTGTATAATAAGACAAGGTTTATTGAGCACCCACCATGTGCCAGGCGGTGTTCATAGGCTAGAAAAACCAATGCAATTCCCGTATTCTCAGGGAATACAGGCAAACTGATATAGGAACAAATACAAAGTCTGAGTGTTATAGTAGCTGTGCTGAGTTGGAGACAGGAAGACCCTCCCTGGGCTCCTTTATCCCGCACTGAACACCAGGAAATGGGCACGATTCCCTCCCGGAATACACAAGATACCAAAAAATAAAGTCAAAGTTCATTTTGGAATCAGCTCAAAATAATGATTAACAAAATAATGCAGCTGTAAGTGTGTTATGTAACTTTGTCTCCTACCTTCAGCAAAACCCAACAATATTCATATCTTTGGGTCATGCGTGACCCTTAAGGCCATGTTGCCCCAAGGTGGATCACAGCAGGGACATGGGGACCCCAGGGTTGGTAAATAAATGTTCAGGTGCTCATTTAACTTAGCCAAAGACCACCTCCACTGCCAGCCTTCCGTAGGACAACAAAGAGGAGACAGAGTCTGCTTTCCAGGGTGCAAGCGTGCCCCCTCTAGCTCCATCTCATTATCCTCAAACAGAAAAGTGTTATAGGAGCACATCCTGCCCTGGAAGGTTCCCGAGAGGTTGTGAACTTGGGACAGAATATGGAAGAGCGGATGGGAATTTTCAGATCACAAGGCCAAGACCATTCCTTTTAATGGGGACCTATGCCCCAGTGCAACGTATTAAAACACAAGTCCTATTTGGGGACCTGCAGGTAATTTGGGATGGCCAGAGAGGACGCTGTGAACAGAGAGTGTTGAAAGCTGCAGCTCGGTCAGTAAGCAAGCGCAGGCTCCCGAGGGTGGCACAGCACATGCTCAAGAGATGGGCCTTTCCCCTCACTTTGTCAGGTTGAAAGGACACACGACAAGAATTAGAAGGCCAGTTAGGTGGCATTTAATATATTCCAGGCAAGACATGATGACGGTTTCCAGATGAAGTTAGTGGCGATACAGGTGGAGAAGTGGGGATGGATTTGAGAAAATCTTTAACAGGTAGAATCAACAGGTCTTTGTGACTTGGATATAAGAGATTAGATATATAAAGGAATTTAGGATGATTCCCAGATTTCTGGTTTATGAACTGATGTCCCATAAGCAGCAGGAGGTACAGATCTGAAATACGATGAGACACCAGGGCTGGAGATATCAATGTGGAACAGATCAGCATCAGTGCCAGGGGAAAGGAAGAGCTTATCCCTGACCAAGGATAATCTTGCCCTCGTATCTATCTGTAAATTCCTATTACCTTTCCACATTCTACCCAAACTTCACAGCCTCTCAGGAACCTTCTCAGACCTTCCTAGGCAGAAAGTGCTCCAATAATATTTTGTTGTTCAGAGGTAACGAGACAGAGCCTGGCCAAGATATTGTGATAACCACCTCGGAAGAGGTGTGTTAAATAAACGTCAAATGAATAAATATGCATCCTTCTATACACCTGATTATGTACAGATCACCTGGCAGGCTGAAGAGGAGGAAGCCAGCCTAGCGTTTTCTGCAGAACAGCTCCTGGAAATGACACTGGGGTCCAGTGACTGGTGGGAGACCCAGAGCGAGGTGAAGATCTGGATTCAGGAAGATGTTATGGATAGTTCTAAAAATAAATATTTCCACCAAGTGTATGTCCGGCTGCATTCATACCCTGCACCAGAAGTCAGAGTGCTGAGCCACTCTTGCCCAGGGCAAGCTGTCATTCCTTTATCTTCACCCTTGTTCGGTGCACCGAACCCCGGACCCGACCAGCACGACGAGACGGAAAGTGAGGACGGATGAGAGTGACGAGTATGGAACTATGAAAAATGCACCTCTGTCTTTTCCTGGCTACCTCAGACTGAGGAGAAATTCCAATCAAGGTCACTCCTGGGAAATATCAACATTATTCATCTACTGGAACTTTAAATTAAAAAGCTACCTAATTCTTTGAGGGGGGAGGATTGTTTCCCTTCTATCAATAAGTCAATTTTCCCCTCTCATCTTCCATCTTATATATTTGAAAAGAAATTCATTCCAGTTAATATGAAAATGAGTAGCCAGAAATTAAGAAGGATGCTTGTGGATGCAGCTCTTGTGATTCACCAAGTCTGTCTGTTAATCTAGGAATCAACAATACACTTATTTTTCAATCATTTAAATGCTCTCAGTATACATCTCCTCTTGGAGCCAATCAGAACATCTTTGCATTATAAGGAATGCACTAATGGAAAGATACTAAGCCCCTTTATTAACATTAAAAGGTCCATGTCACTTTCAGGCAATCAGTAGAGACCCTCCTAAAGGAAAGGATGATGTCCACACAAGGATAGTATTGGAATGAATTTGACCCTTGTGGGAAAAGCCCTCAGCCCAACCAGAACAGGCTATTGTTCAGTTTTCCCTTATTGAAATGTTCAAAAGTAAAAAAGTATATACCTATTTCCCCACATTTCTGCTCAAAGATTTATTATTGTCTTTATTAAACCCTGCATGGTCAGATAAACAAAAAATAGAGATTTCTCCATGAGACCAAGCACTTTCTATAAAATATTTTGACATTTAATAAGGTAAGTATTCCTTTGTTATTATTCTTTTTCAAAATTATTTTGGTTCTTCTCCCTATTCATTCTTGTTGTCAGATTTTTGAATAAGTTTGTCAATTGCTCCCCCAAATCCTTAGGGGTTTTGATTGGAATCTTTTTATTTTTATGTCATAACCTGGGGAAAACAAACATCTTCAGTCTCCCTATCCATGAAAGTGATAGGTCTCTCCATTTCTTCTTTTTTCTTTTTCTGCCTCAGTGAATTACAGCATTTTCTGTATGTGGGTCTATTAAGTTCATTCACTGTTATTTTGCAACAGCTTTGCTGCATTTAAAATGTGTCCAAAAGTGCAAGCCAGAGTGACACTTAAAGGACTGAAGTATTTCTATTATGGTATTTTAAGAAATCACAGAAAATAGAGAAAAATGTAGGGGTTCATCTTTTCTTATGAAGAAACAACTCATTTTATAAATTATATTTTTGTTGCTTTATGGAAATGCTTACATAATCACAGTGTGACTGCAGCAAATGTGCTTTTTGAAGAGCACAAGATGTCAGATCAATCTACTTTCTTCTGGAGCAGGATAGCTGACTTTCAGATAAGGGTAAAGAATTATATGTGAAGCATCTGAATTTGGGGAAGTTTTTATTCTTAATGAATATGATTCTGACACAAAGAATATAATAAACAGTCTGGTGCTGACTCCATTGTTGGAGAACTTGTACTTGAAACGGGGTTATCTGTTTAACTCTTTGCTTATTTATTAAATTAAAAGCCAACAGCCATATGGCAAACATACATTATCCTTATAGGACAACTCAAATAACTTTTTCCAAAGTGGCTGCTGATCACAGTTAAAAAGCAATGGAATTCTCTCGGTCTATTTGCTTGGAAAACATTCCTGTGCCTAAATTCCCAATGTACAGCTGTTGATATTAGACAACATAACAATGTCAGCTTGAGAACAAAGAGAGGACCATGACTGTAAAACTTCATGATTCTGTGGATTCTGCTATTCCTATCCCCACCATTTTATTTAGTGTCTTATGAACTCATGGAAGCCCAAGTCCAAAGGAGAGATGGAGGGCGGGAGTTGTTCATGGATGAGCAATAAGACCCTTGCAACATACTAACTCCTCCTCTAGTTTTAAAGGTTTGAAGAGATGACTGTGGTAGAAAGCAGCAGAAACTGATGACGATGCAGAGCAACTGGAGCTCTTGTAAATTGCTGGTGGGGATGCAAAACGGTACAACTGCTCAAGACAGCAAAGCGGAACACTAAACCAAGTGCAGGGCCCTTCTGAGGGCCAATGCCCATGGTGCACACCCATGAAGTCGCCCTGCATTTACCCAACAGAAGTGAAAACATATACTCACACGAAGACATGTACACGTATTATGTGCATTGCTCGTGTATTATGTACGTTGCCCCCAAACTGGAAGCAACCCAAATATCCACCAACTGATAAACGGATTAAATACATTGTGATACATCCATAAAATGGACTAGTACTTAGAAATACAGTAAGCCCCCTACATACGAATGAGTTCCATTCCAAGAGCACATTCATTAGTCCAATTTGTTCGTTAAGTCCAACAAAGTTAGCCTAGGTACCCGACTAACACAATCGCCTATATAGTACTATACTGTAATAGGTGTGTAATACTTTTCACACAAATAATACATAAAAAACAAACACAAAAATAAAGAAACCATTTTTTTTTTTTTTTTTGCTGTACACGGGCCTCTCACTGTTGTGGCCTCTCCCGCTGCGGAGCACAGGCTCCGGACGCACAGGCCCAGCGGCCACGGCTCACGGGCCCAGCCGCTCCGCGGCACACGGGATCCTCCCAGACCGGGGCACGAACCCGTATCCCCTGCACCGGCAGGCGGACTCTCAACCACTGCGCCACCAGGGAGGCCCTAAAGAAACCATTTTTAACCTTACAATACAGTACCTTGGAAAGTACAGTAGTACAGACAACAGCTGGCATCCAGGGGCTGGCACCAAGTGAACAGGCAAGAAGAGTTACTGACTGGAAGAGGGAGGGGAGGTGGGAGATGGTAGAGCTGAAGAATCATCAGCAATAGGAGATGGAGGGCAAGCTGCAACGTCACTCACACCTGACATTGAGGGGACACACGTTCACGTCTTTAAAAGTTTGCAACTTGAAGGTTCATATATAAGGGACTTACTGTAAAAAAGAAATATTATTAAATCCTACAACATGGATCAGTCTCAAAAAGTTTCTACTAAATAAAATAAATGAGACACCAAAACTAAAAAAGGTATGATTCTAAGTATACAGAATTCTAGAAAAGGTAAATGATTGTGACAGAACCAGATCATTGTTGTCTTGGGCCAGAGACTGGGGAAGGGGCTTGCCTACAAAGCAGCAGGAGGAACAATTTTCAGGTGATGAAAATGCTCTATATCTTGAAAGACTGTTGTTGTATGTAAGTTATATTTCAATGAAGCTAGGAATAAAAATTGAATGGTAACAGAAAGCTGAATATATATACAGAGTTAAGTGTAAATCATATTAATCCAAACACTTAAAATACATATATAAATAGGAAATTTATATAAATAATATTTAAAATATAAATATTTATATAAATATATAAATAGGAATAAATTTACCTAAGGAGGAAAAAGACCTTTACTCAGAAAACTGTAACACATTAATGAAATAAACTGGAGATGACACAAACAGATGGAAATATATACAGTGTTCATGGGTTGGAAGAATTAGTATTGTTAAAATGACTATACTACCCAAGGCAATCTACAGATTCAAAGCAATCCGCATCAAAATAGCAAGGGCATTTTTCACAGAACTGGAACAAATAATTTTAAAATTTGTATGGAAAAACAAAAGACTACGAATAGCCAAAACCATCTTGAAAAAGAAGAGTTGAAGGAATCATGCTTTCTGACTTCAGACTTTGGTAAAAAACTATAGTAATCAAAATAGTATACTACTGGCATGAAAACAGACATGTAGATCAATGGAACAGAATAGAGAGCCCAGAAATAAACCCATGCATTTATGGTCAATTAACCTATGACAAAGGAGGCAAGAATATACATTGGAGAAAAGATAGTCTCTTCAATAAGTGGTGCTGGGAAAACTGGACAGCTACATGTAAAAGAATGAAATTAGAACATTCTCTGGACCTGAGGATATGGGGAGGGGGAAGGGTAAGCTGTGACAAAGCGAAAAAGAGGCATGGACATTTATACACTACCAAACGTAAGGTAGATAGATAGTGGGAAGCAGCCGCAGAGCACAGGGAGATCAGCTCGGTGCTTTGTGACCACCTGGAGGGGTGGGATGGGGAGGGTGGGAGGGAGGGAGATGCATGAGGGAAGGGATGTGGGAACAGATGTATATGTATGACTGATTCACTTTGTTATAAAGCAGAAACTAATAAAAAAAATAAAAAATAAAAAAAAAAAGAAATTAGAACATTCTCTAACACCATACACAAAAATAAATCAAAATGGATTAAAGACCTAAATGTAAGACCAGAAAACATAAAACTCCTAGAGAAAAACATAAGTGGAACACTCTTTGATGTAAATTGTAGCAATATTTTTCTGGATCTGTCTCCTAAAGCAAAGGAAATAAAAACAAACATAAGCACATGGGACCTAATTAAATTTAAGAGCTTTTGCACAGCAAAGGAAATCAACAAAACTGAAAGACAACCTACTGAGAAAATATTTGCAAATGACATGACCAGGAAGGGGTTAATATCCAACATATATAAAGAGCTCATACAACTCAGAATCAAAAAAACAAACGACCTGATTAAAAAATGAGCAGAAGATATGAATAGACATTTTTCCAAAGAAGACATACAGGTGGCCACAGGCACACAAAAAGATGCTCAACATTGTTAATCATCAGAGAAATGCAAATTAAAACCACAATGAGATATCACCCCACACCTGTCAGAATGACACAAATAACATATGTTGGCGAGGATGTGGAGAAAAGGGAACCCTCGTACACTGTTGGTGGGAATGTAAATTGGTGCAGCCACTATAGAAAACAGCATGGAGGTTCCTTAAAAACTAAAAAGAGAACTACCATATGACCCAGTGATTCCATTCCTGAGTATATATTTGAAAAAAAAACAAAAAAACACTACTTCGAAAACATACATGCACCTCAATGTTCATAGCAGCATTGTTTATAATTGCCAAAATGTGGAAGCAACCTAAGTGTTCATCAACAGATGACTATACAGACACACACACACACACACACAATGGAATACTATTCAGCCATAAAAAAGAATGAAAATTTTGCTATTTACAACAACATGGATGGACCTGGAGGGTATTATGATAAGTGAAATAACTCAGACAGAGAAAGGCAAAGATAAGTATGTCATCATTTATATGTGGAATCTAAAAAATACCACAAAATAGTGAATATAACAAAAAAGAAGCAGACTTGCAGATACAGAAAGCAAACTAGCGGTTACCAGTGGGGAGAGGGAAGGGCGAGAGGCTTAAGAGGTACAAACTATTAGGTATAAAATAAGCTAGAAGGATATATTGTTCAACATGGGGAATATAGCCAATATTTTATTATAATTATAAATGGAGTATAACCTTTAAAACTTTTGAATCACTATATTGACACCTGTAACATATAATATTGTATATCAACTATACTTCAATAAAGATAAAACAAACAAATGAGTTATCCGATTCCAGAAAAAAAATTATATATACCTAAGTATTATTATGTTCTATGGGCACTTTGGTGTAACCTGAATGATAGTAATGTAAATGGCCACGAGTAGGATTGTTCTTCCAGTCAGCACATATTTTTATAATTGTTATCTCCTTACTTTATTGCCACTACAGTCAGCATCAATACTGAGAACCTTATTTTCATACAAGGTACAGGATTCAGCCAGGCAGTGTGGTCTCCCAGGTGCCCAGAACTGAGGCTTTTTCTATACCTCCCTTGGCCTCCCTTGGCTTCCCTCTTACCTGAGATGTCCTTAAACAGCAGAGTCAGCTGCTCTCTGCTTCCTCTCCGTGGTGTCCTGAGTGGCACTGGGCTTGGGGCAGCAGAAACTTGGGACCTGGAGGCTATATGGGTGGCCTCCGCAGAAATGGAGAAAACTTTTTCCCAGCTTAAGTTGCTTGGAGAGGGAGAGAGAATCCAGAAAGGCTCTGTCTGCATTCTTGGAATCAGAGAGTGTAGAGGTGGTGAAAAAGGCTGGGGTCTGCCCCTGAGCTCAGACAAGGAGCAGGGCTTAGGCGAGGGAGGCTTCAGAGGGAGAGGACGGCCAGCCACCTCAAGCCCAAGCAAGATGGGAGCTCGGTTCTACCGCCCCAGCACTTGTTCCCCCACCAGCAGGTGTCTGGGCTGCAGACCATCAAAGGGGCAGCAACTTGCCGCCTCTACACAGAGGAGAGGGGGTGGATCAGCCCATCCCGCCTCTCCCAGCTCCAGCTGTCCCAGTAGGCTTCAGCCTGCTGTAACCTCAGGTTTCTCTGATGAGCATCAAAGGGTGATTTTAGAAATAACAGCAAATCTCCTGAATTAAAAATAAAGAAAGTTCCTGCCTGCTTGTGGATACTTTAAATCCCTTTAAGAGGGGGCACACAGAGTCAGAAGGTTTTACTTTCAAATGTCTAGAATAGGTAACAAATTACCCTAAATTCCTTCACATTAAAGAGTAATCAACCGTTGATTGGCAATTCTAAATGATTCTTTTTGGTTCCAGCTGGAGGAGGAGGTTAAAGAGGAGGGCAAGGAGGTGCCAAAAGGTGGGGTGGGGGAAATAGAGTAAAAGTTGGACGACCAGCTTGATAAAACATAATAATTTTTCAAAAGGTGATACAGTGCTCTCCCCTAGACAAAAGGACTATACAGGGCAATATTTCTACTATGCACATCAAAGTCCAGCTCGGTCGAGGGAACAGAGTTCACTGAAGATCTCAGAACATGAGAGAAGGCAAGTAGCCCCAACACCTCATTTCCCTGAAGCAAGACACAAGCCCAAGTGGTAAGCAGCATTATTGAGTAGGGCAGGATCCCAGGCCTTTCCATCTCTACACCACACAACAGGGTGGATCTTAATAGTACCTCCTTAGGGAACCGTCCCCCCTAAAAATAGAGGAAAACCCCTACCCCCCAACTCCCTGGCTTCCCAGATCCAACCAGAGAAATGCATTTGGAGAGGTCACTGGAAACTGTTCAGTGGCTCTTCCAAATGCTAGGGGGTGGGGATGCCATGCTCACTTCAAAGTAGGCAGCTTCTCTTCTAAAAAACCACACACTCGGGCTTCCCTGGTGGCGCAGTGGTTGAGAGTCCGCCTGCCGATGCAGGGGACGCGGGTTCGTGCCCCGGTCTGGGAAGATCCCACATGCCGTGGAGCGGCTGGGCCCGTGAGCCATGGCCACTGAGCCTGCGCGTCCGGAGCCTGTGCTCCGCAACGGGAGAGGCCACAGCTGTGAGAGGCCCGCGTACTGCAAAAAACAAACAAACAAAAAAAACCCCAAAAACCCACACACTCCTTTCCACGCTCCTTCTTCCTCCACCTGCCAAACTCTCTGTGCCTCTCCAGGCCCATCCACAACATCCTTCCTTTGAAAAGAAGGAGAACTGGAACTAACATTAGTTGAGCACCTACTATGTGCCGGGAAGGTCTTTACATGTTTTGCTCATTTGCTCCTCAGACCAGCCTGTAATTTAGGCATTATTAACCCCATTTACCAGCCAATCTCCTGATTCCTTCATCCAAACATGCTCTTTCCCTCCTTCCCCTGAAGCCCCTTAGCACTTTGTCTGGCCTGGCTCTATTCTGCCTAGTGTTACACTTATTTGTTGTCATAGGTTGGGTTCCCCAAAAGCAGGCCCCTAGGTGAGGACTCAGCTGCACTTGGTTTATTAAGGAAGGGAATGGGGGGTTGGGAGTGGGAAGGAAAAGAAACCACACAAGGTGTAATTGCAGGCAAGTCCCAGTCTCAGCCTCCACTCCCCAGTGGAGTCTAAATTACACCTGAGTTTGTTCCTCTTGGACCAAGGGGCTTAGGGCTGCTCTGGCGGATGTGAACTCCCAGGCAGGGCAGGGAGCTCTGAAAATGTAAGCAGAGCACGTGCAGGCACACAGAAGCTGGGGAAGGGGCACAGAGAGGGAGGGAAGAGGCAGGGCTCTGGAGGAGTGCAGACACACCTTCACACCTGTGCATTCACCTTACCTCCCTGTTAAAGGTTGAATTGAGGGCCCCCAAAGGACTTATTGAGGTCCTAATCTCCAGCACCTCCGAATGTGGCTTTCTTTGGAAATAGGGCTTTTGCAGATGTAATTAGATATGATGAAGTCACATTGGAGTAGGATGGGCTCTTGATCCAATAGGACTAGTGTGCTCCTGGGAAGATGACATGAAGACACAGGGCGAGAAAGCCATGGACCAATGGAGGCAGATTGGAGTGATGCAGCTCGAGCCAAGGAATGCCAAGGATTGCTGGCCACCACCAGAAGCTAAGAAGGGGCAAGAAGGATCTCCCTAGAGCCTCAGAGGGAGCATGACCCTGCAGATACCTTGTTGGACTTCTAGCATCCAGAACTGTGAGGGAATACATTGCGGTGCTTTTAAGCCATCCAGCTCGTAATTTGTCACGGCAGCTCTAGAGAACTAACCCATTCCACTAGACTGTAAGTTTCTGGAAGGCAGGCCACGCGTTGCTCACTTTTCCCCTTCCGGGTCTGTCTTATACCACATGCTGCAGAAGAAGTGAAGCACTTATTCTCCTCCTCAGATCCCCAGAGCTGTGCCCTTGCCCTGTGTTGGCTGAGCAGCTCCTTTGACACCCATGTGGAAGGGAGCTATGGGGATGGGGCTCACTCTGGAGAAATTAGGAGTCTTTGCTCCCTGTCTTATGTCTGTGTTATATTCTTGAAGCCCTCTTGGGAGCTTCATTGAGGTTTGTATTGCTGTTGATAACATCGATCTTTGTCAACCCCACTCTTCGTATGCAAATCAGTTAAACATCTCTCTGGGCTCGCAGCACATCCTGGGCAATCTTCTCTCCTGGCTCTGCCACGGACAATTAAAGGCATCTGCCTGTGCCTCTGTCATTTCCCCCATATTGAGGACTCTGGTGGGGACAGCGGTCTTATTTATTTCTGAACCTTTAATACCCAGTGTCTGGCACATAATAAAATTCCCGTGCAAGTGCTGAACTGAACAGACCTGGCTTTTTAGAGTTTAGCTACAGGTTCAAGCAAATTTCCGGATGATCCGGAGCATTCCATTCCTCAGTCAGAGCAACACCATATCATAAAGAAGATTCTGCGTGTCCGTGGCGTTTTCCAGGCACACCGTGCTCCTGGAGGGGCTGAAAAGCTGGCCCGACTCATTTCTTCACAGTTTATTATGTGGAAAAACATAAGCCTTCTGTTTTCCTGGGCTGTTAATTTGGCGCCTCGTTTCGTATATAAAACTTATGTTAAAATATGCGACCTCTGTGATTTAATCAGCCATAGATGGTCAAAACTATTTTATAGTAGGAGGACCTCTCAGCACTCATGCTGCATGAAGAATGACTCCATAGGCCAGGTGAGAAAGACTGGGTGTCCCAGTATTAATCCTTGAAACAACTTAATGAAGTTGGTATAAGACCTGCTTCAAAGATGGTGAAATTGAGACTCAAAAAGGGTAAGTGACAAGCCCAAGATCACACAGCTGCTAAGGGACAGAGTCTAATGTCTCTGACTCAAAACTGTGGGTTTTTAAAAAAACTCCATTCAGACTCTCAAAGTGATAGAATTGGCAGGGGGGAGGATTTTTTAAAATTGAAGTATAGTTGATTTACAATGTCTTGTTAGTTTCAAAAGTGATAGAGTGTTAAAGAAAACAACGAATCGTCTTTCACAAGAAGACGTGGAATTACTTGTTCAAATAGGCGATGCTCTTCACAGCTATTTCTTAGCAGGTTAGACAGCAGTTCTGATGATTGGCTGTTCTTCGTTTCATTTTGGGGATGCTTCTTCAAAGATTCAGGTCTTCAGACCCTGATGTACATTCTTTTTTTTGTGGCTGTGCTGTGCAGCTTGCGGGATCTTAGCTCCGTCACCAGGGATGGAATCGATGCCCTGTGCAGTGAAAGCATGGTGTCCTAACCAGTGGACTGACAGGGAAACCCCCTGATGTACATTCTTTTAATTATTACCTCTGGTGGCAACTCTTCAACGCTGAGGTCTTTCTGAGCAGAACATGGAGAATAAAGCAGGTGATTAAACTGGGCACTAATGTTTTAGGTCAAAACATGGTTGGCCATAAAGATACAGGATAGATTGTAGATTGGTGGATCTAGACACAGCTTGGACAAGTTTCCACAGCTGATTTGAAGCCAGGAAGAAAGGTTCTGAAATCTGTTTTGTCACTTACTAATTGACCTTGAGCAAGTGGCTTGACCTCTCTGAGCCTGTCTCCTCCTCAGTAAAATCAGATCGTCACCAATCTCATAAGATGGTTAAAATTAGAGAACACGTATAGAAAAGTCACACCGAGCCCATGCTTACCAAATGACCGCCATTATTACTGATCAAAAAAAGACTTCCCCAAAAAGGCTTTGAATAAAAATAACATCATTGGGCTTCCCTGGTGGCACAGTGGTTGAGAGTCCGCCTGCCGATGCAGGGGACACGGGTTCGTGCCCCGGTCCGGGAAGATCCCACATGCCGCGGAGCGGCTAGGCCCGTGAGCCATGGCTGCTGAGCCTGCGCGTCCGGAGCCTGTGCTCCGCAACGGGAGAGGCCACAGCAGTGAGAGGCCCGTGTACCGCAAAAAAAAAAAAAAAAATCACTGAACACACAGCTTCAAGAACATTCATCTAAGTGCTTAAACTCTGGTACCTGTTCCATATGTCCAGGGGCAGGACAAGCAGTTCAAAGTGAGAGCTTTGGTGTCTTGTGCCTTCCCATGGGTTGAATGCATCCCACACTCTGCAGTGAGGTTGGCCCTTACAATAATTGCAACAATGAAATAATGCCATGTTCAAGGTCTGATCATTCCTTACCTGTTTATTACTTTTCTGTAGTACAAGTTTCCAGGAAAAAAAAAGAAAAGAAAAAAAGAAGTGGACTTCTATCAGAATTTTTAAAAATCTGTCTTTAAAGACTGGGAGGCAACTGAGCATGGGCTCCTTCCCTGAGCGGAGCTGACTCTGCACCTGAAATGATTGGTTAAATATTTATTGCAGAGTTTTATGCAGTCAACTGACTGACTGGGATTCATATCCTAAGAGAATTTTTTTTCATACAATGTATACTTCTTTTTCATTTCACTAGAAATACATGTTCCTTGTAGAAAAACTAGCAACTATTGACATGCAGAAATAATGCTTAAATCACACAGAATTCTGCCACCCAGAGATAAAGATTGTTAATATTTTGGTGAACATTCATTCAAGTGTCACTTATATTTATTTTTTACACAAATGAGACCATGTTATACATGCAATATTATAACATGGTTTATTAACTAAGCAATACCATAAACGTCTCTCAATGTCAACAGATGTACAGTGCAGCTTTAACCAAATGGTGCATAGTATTCCACCTAAAGAATAACCTATATTTATCCAGAGCTGTACTGTCGAACCCTTGAGTCATTTCAGAATCGTGTTTTTGCTGTTAGAAATGCTGCTGTGCATTTACAACATGGAAGGACCTAGAGATTGTCATACTGAGTGAAGTAAGCCAGACACAGAAAGACAAATATCATATGATATTGCTTATATGTGGAATCTAAAAAAAAAGGGTACAAAAGAACTTATTTACAAAACAGAAGTAGAGTCAAGGATGTAGAAAACAAACTTATGGTTCCCAGGGGATTAAGGGGGGAGGGATAAATTAGGAGATTGGGATTGACATATACACACTACTATATATAAAGTAGATAGCTAATAAGAATCTGCTGTGTAGCACAGGGAACTCTACTCAGTACTCTGTAATAGCCTATATGGAAAAAAATCTTTAAAAAAAAGAGTGGATATATGTATAACTGATTCACTTTGCTGTACATCTGAGACGAACACAACATTGTAAATCAACTAAACTCCAATAAAAATTAAAAGAAAGAAAGAAAGAGAGAGAGAGAAAGAAATGGTGCTGTGACGAGGTCACCCTGGGAGCAGTGTGTTTAGTGAGAAGAGGACAGTCAGGGACACAGTGGTCCTGATGAAAGGGATGAAATGGAGCCCGAAGGACAAGAAAGAGCAACCAGAAAACAGAAGGTAGTAGAATGGTGGTGGAGAGCAGAAGGCAGGAGGAAGAGGGCGGCTTTCTGCTTCTGGCTCTGGTCCTTGGGGGCAGTTACTGATGAAGCTGTGGTGACAGTGGAGAGGAGGTGATCTGGATGGCAGCAGCCTGGGCACAGGCAGCACTGCTCTCAGCAGTTCCAGCTCTGCTTGAGGTAGTGCCTCTTCCGGTTCCAGAACCCACTGCAATAGTGTCTCACCGCAGCCAGCACTGGCTTGCGGGCTGAGCTCCAGGGCACCCGCATCTTCTGGTCTCTGGGTCTCACTGATTCTTCCCTTTGGGTCCTCCAGTCCCACCTCCTTCCTTTTGCTCTTCCACCCCTTCCAATGCCTTTGAAACCAATTCCTTGTATTAACATCCCACTGTTTGAAATACCTACGGTGGTTTCTGTTTTCCTAACTAGACCCTGTTTCAAACAGTTTTTTCCTTTTCTTCTCACAACCTTTTATTTTGACAAATTTTAAGCATATGTAAATGGTCCCCCAACGTTTTCCACATTTGCTTCCTCCCCTCCCTCAATCTCTCTCTCTCTCTTTCTCTCCTCTAGTTTCTCTCTTTCTCTCCTCTATTTTCTCCCTTCTTCTCTCTTTGTCTCTTTCCATATATACACTGTTTTGCTGAGCCACTTGAAAATGAACCATTGGATAAACAACAAGGTCCTAATGGATAGCACAGGGAACTATATTCAGTATCCTGTGATTTTCATAATGGAAAAGAATATTAAAAAAATGTATACATGTGTATAACTGAGTCACTTTGCTGTACAGCAGAAATTAACACAGCATCGTAAATCAACTATACTTCAATTAAAACAAATTTTTTTAAAGAGAATGAACCATAGATATCTTGTCACTTCACTCCTAAATATTCTTAAAGAATAGGAAAAGGGGGCTTCCCTGGTGGTGTAGTGGTTGAGAATCTGCCTGCCAAGGCAGGGGACACGGGTTCGAGCCCTGGTCTGGGAAGATCCCACACGGAACCACTAAGCCTGTGCACCACAACTACTGAGCCTGTGCTCTAGAGCCCGCAAGCCACAACTACTGAGCCCGTGTGCCACCTGCGTGCCTAGAGCCCGTGCTCCACAACAAGAGAAGCCACCGCGATGAGAAGCCCGTGCACCGCGACGAAGAGTAACCCCTGCTTGCCACAACTAGAGAAAGCCTGCACAAGGCAACGAAGACCCAACGCAGCCAAAAATAAATAAATAAATAAATTTATTTTAAAAAAGAATAAGTAAAGGACATTTTCAAACATAACTCCAATACCATTCATATTTTTAAAATTAATGATAATTCCACAGTATCACCCAATACTCATTTCATATTCAAAATTTCCCAATTGTCCCAAATATGTCTTTTACATTTCTTTCCCCCTAATTCAAGATTCATGCATTGTATCTGGTTTTTATGTCGGCTCAATCACTTTTGAAAACAATTTGGCATCATCTTATAGTAATTCTTGCACAAATGCACCAGGAAATATGTATGTAATATCCATAGCAACACAGTTTGTAAGAGAAAAAACCTAGAAACAACTCATTTGAGGGTGAGAGGAGGAAACTGAAGGAGTAAACAGTGTCTCCGGGTCTGGCTTGGGCGTCTGGGGGATAGATGTGTCTTGCTGCCTGCTTTCTCTGCAGGTTTTATAATAGTCCATTTGCTTTCTGGTTTCAAAGTGCTCCTAGTTGCCATCTAGTTGCAACTGCTCTAAATTCACTCCACCTGATTTGTGCCTCAAAAACATTAAGAGCATTTTTATTGCTCTAGTGATTTCTGTCCCTGTTTGCCTTTCACAAAACCAAGAAATGTAGAAAATGCTATGGAGGTAATTCCCCTTCAATGCCGAAGGACTCTACTACCAGCCCTCACTCTGCACAGCCTCTGCACGTCCTTAGATGGTGTAATGGCTTTTAATTCCAAGTGCAGCCTGAAAGACTCCCCCATCACGCAGCAGCCATTTTCCCTATGATTATGCCCTGTCTCCACCATGAAACTTCCCTTACTCCCAGCACCCACCCTCTTCCCTCACTGCAACTAGAGTTAAAAGCAGCCACCCGCTGCCCCATGGGGTGTAACTGCTTTACTCTCTCATGCCTCCTTCCATGTGTGAGTTACATATGCAGTGGTGAAATGTTTGCTTAGTACTTAGACCTGTATGCTTGTCTACAGTGATATGAATATGAATGGCTTGAGTCATTTACTATTGAATACCCTGGCTTATAATGTGTCACCTCCATAGGTCATTTTCTCTTCAGGCTGATGAAACCTGAAGGATTAATGCGGAGGGAAAATATTGATGAGTGCCTATGAGAAACTGCTTAAGGAAATTAAACCATTCACAAGATTTCAACATGACTACCCATACATTGCCTTGTATGAGGTGATCATCCTATCATTCCTGAAAGTAGTTCTCCATCCTCTTGCTTACACTATGTACAGCATCTCTGGTAACTGTTCTAATGGAGTCAGAAGGTACAGACTGTGCCTTGTGCTCTGAACAGACTTATAGCCAAAAAATTATAAATAAAGGTAAAACATGGTGGACTATTTGGCATAATTCTTGAGAGGCAGCAACTCTTTTTTTTGTTTTGTTTTGTTCTTTGTTGTGACATGTGGGCTCTTAGTTGCGGCATGCAGGATCTAGTCCCCTGACCAGGGATCGAGCCCGGGCCCCCTGCATTGGGAGTGCAGAGTCTTTTTTTTTTTAATTTAATTTAATTTTATTTTTATATAGCAGGCTCTTATTAGTCATCCATTTTATACACATCAGTGTATACATATCAATCCCAATCTCCCAATTCATCACACCACCACCACCACCACCCCGCCGCTTTCCCCCCTTGGTGTCCATACGTTTTTTTCTCTACTTCTCTGTCTCAATTTCTGCCCTGCAAACCGGTTCATCTGTACCATTTTCTAGGTTCCACATATATGCGTTAATATACGATATTTGTTTTTCACTTTCTGACTTACTTCACTCTGCATGACAGACTCTAGATGCATCCACATCTCTCCAAATGACCCAATTTCGTTCCTTTTTATGGCTGAGTAATATTCCATTGTATATATGTACCACATCTTCTTTATCCATTCATCTGTCGATGGGCATTTAGGTGGCTTCCGTGACCTGGCTATTGTAAATAGTGCTGCAATGAACATTCTCCCAATACCAGTAGGATAGCTACCATTTTCATACTTTTCTGATCCAGTAGAGATACCCGCCTCCCAGACCTAGCGACTCACAAGCCCACATGAAGTTAATGTCTCCCTTCTGCCTCTGCCCCTGGGGCTCACTAAGAGAGTGTGAACGTCAATACCATGTGTACTGTCTCCTGATGCTCATAAAATGCCAGCTCCACCTCCCACCACTGGTCCTGCAGTGTTATAGAACCTACTATGCTACAGAGCTTACAGTGAAGACATTCCCCTGTGTTCTTACTTCAGCCCCATCTCTCCACGGAACTCAGAGTCCAAAGGAGCCGAGCTGGAAGACCACTCCCAAGAGAGGTTCCAGCTGTGCTCAGAAGCATCCCAGCGCTCTGAATACTAAGGTGTCATTCTAAGGCCCAGCCAGTGTGCCTGCCTGCCTGCCTTGAGGAAGAGCACCTTCCTGAGAGTATATTAGGGCCCTTTTTCTGAGTCGGAGGAAAAGTCAGTCAAAAAAGCCAAGAAAATGGGATTTCTCCTGTGAGAATTAATGCTTAACAATCATCAGACAGGAAGGTGCTGGTTTGAAGGAATCCACTGACACCAAGTTAAAAGCAAGAGCAGGAAGTGCTGACAGGTAGAGTCCACGATCAGCTTGACATTTCTGGGAACCAGGACAGGATGTGCAGAAGGAAAATGAGCACAATTGTCATCAGTCTGCTCAGAGTTGCCCTGTTATACGTGTGTGCTCATGGGACCAGTCTCCTACCAGCAGTAGATCATTCTTGCAAACAAAATGACTATTACCAAGTTTGAATACATAGAACACATTATATAAATCTTACAAGTGATATTCTAAGAAATAAGTTTTTGAAGCAAACTAAGTTCTTGAATTGGCAATGCCAACACATGCTTCTGTGTAGCACGGTTAAATTTACTAGGATATCCAAATACTACATTATTTGAATACTACTCAGTGTTGTTTACTGGTGTTTTCCAGTGTTTGATTATTCTCTATACACTATAGTTTTTTAATAAATATTGTACCAGAAAAAAATGCAAAGAGAATAAGATGTAAAAACTGTCAGAAAGAATGGGCCATCTTAATTTTTTCTAATCAAACTGAGAGACTCCAATAAAGCATTTGATGCTTTTGCTAGCAGAGTGCAGCAATACACTGAAACAGGCAATATACGCTTTAATGAATAATTTATGTATTGCACTGGTATTAGCTGTACAATTATCTTACTACCACTTGCTGGGACATGGCAACAATTATTCATGTATTAGTGTACTGATCATTGAGATTGTGGAGCAACTCCAATCAAGTCAATAAAAGAAATGAGAAAAAGAATAGAAGTTATCATGTGTTTTACAAAAAAAAAAAAACAACCAAGAATTTGTAGAATCCACAGTAAAGCCTGAGACAAAAAGCAAACTAGAAAAGCAAAACTGACTGAAATACCAAACATTTACATTGCTGTGATGAACATCAACTGTATATAATTGTTGGTTTCTTCCGTTCCGTTGCTACTTTAAGGATCGAAAAAAAAAATCATGTGAATTGAATAACACACATTTAAAATGATCAAAGATGGGGGACCAGGGGAAGTTACTGTACAGCAGCGAACAAGAAGAAAACAGCAAACCAAAGCACTGTTTTATTTATACATTTTATCAGAGGATTGAGTAGAGCCCTGAAAAGTCTACTTAATTAGGCTCATTTATGTGATAGCAAGATAAATAAGTTTGTTTTATGCTGTTTTATGTCAGAGCTTCTTCCATTTTCTCTACCCTTTAGCAGGCTCTCCTTCTGAAAGGTCCTGCACTATTTTTTTCTTTTTCTTTTTTTTTTTTAACATCCTTATTGCAGTATAATTGCTTTACAATGTTGTGTTAGTTTCGGCTGTATAACAAAGTGAATCAGCTATACATATACATATATCCCCATATCTCCTCCCTCTTGTGTCTGCCTCCCACCCTCTCTATCCCACCCCTCTAGGTGGTCACAAAACACTGAGCTGATCTCCCTGTGCTATGCAGCTGCTTCCCACTAGCTATCTATTTTACATTTGTTAGTGTATATATGTCCATGCCACTCTCTCACTTCGTCCCAGCTTACCCTTCCCCCTCCCCATGTCCTCAAGTCCATTCTCTACATCTGCATCTTTATTCCTGTCCTGCCCCTAGGTTCTTCAGAACCATTTTTTTTTTTAGATTCCATATATATGTGTTAGCACACAGTATTTGTTTTTCTCTTTCTGACTTACTTCACCCTGTATGACAGACTCTAGGTCCATCCACCTCACTACAAATAACTCAATTTTGTTTCTTTTCATGGCTGAGTAATATTCCATTGTATATATGGGGCACTATTTTTTTCATGTCACATGTTTTACATCCTCTTAATTGCATTTTATTATTTCCCCATTTGGGCAAGCTGTTTTGAACCCTATTAGCTTTCACTAGAGTGCCTTTGTAGGAGGCGCTGAGTTAGTGGGGAGGAGGAAGATAAACAAAGCTGGTCCAGGTCCTCAAGGTATTTACTATGTAGAATGAACAAGCACTTAAAGGGTAGAACCAAATCTATTTAGCTCACTTACAGTTCCCACTAATGGGGTACTGGTACAGGATATTAAGCATGCAGTCATTTGACCCCTCTTCCTGTGCCTTCTCACCCCCACTCCCACCATGTTGAATGAAAAAAGGCAGACATTGAAGAAGGCATACTGTATAATTCATATATTGAATACATAATGCACAAAAGCAGGCAGAACCAAGCTGTGTTGTTAGATGTCAGGAAAGTGGTTACTCATGGGTGGGTTGGGGGAGCAATGACTGGTCAGGAGCATGGGGGGATGTTCTGGGGTGCTGGTGATGTTCTCTTTCTTCATCTGAGTACTGGTTAAACAGGTATGCTCAATTTATGAAAATACATTGAGCTGTGGGCCTACAATACATGCCCTTTCTCTATGTGTATTATACTTCAACACAAAAATATTTTCAAAGTGTGCCCAGCAATACAAAGTTTTTCTAACATTGATAATAATTTAGCTCCAAGTTTTCCTGATTTTTTATTGAAACAGATAAAAATAATACTTCTCAAATCTCAAAGAGAGAGGCATTACTTTGTTCAGAAATGCTTAAAAGGGTCTTCATATCAAAGTCCTCTTCACATGTGGGCTTAAGGAGGAATTCATGCCACATAATTGATCAGGTTTTGTAGCCTTTGCCCATTCCAACTGACAGGCTAAAAGCCACAGGAAATTAGGGTAAAATAACAAAAACAGCTAGTCCCTTTTTAAAGGCAGCAAAGAACACGGAGGCTAACAAGAACCCCAAGTAGGATACTAGCTGAATGAAGTAAATGTGTTTTTAAATTATTTCTATTTGATGGTGAAGAAAAATTCTCTCTAAAAAACACTCATCTTCTACACTAGCACCAATAAAGCAAGAGAGATCTAACGGAAGCACCACTAAGTGGGTAATGAACAACATGCGAATACAAAACAGACAATGAAGTACCTTGTTTAACTCATCTACACAAAAGAAATATACATGGAGTCAACTGGGCCAAATGAGCTTTTTTTTTTTTTTAAAAAAAGAGTCCGCTTAAGAAACAACACAACAAAAAGGGAAATTAATTGCATTTTACAAGATGGAAGAGTGTATTCTAGGGTTTAAGATCTTTATTTAATTGGTAGGATTGAAAGTCTTTGCACTTTGCTTCCACACATATCTACTGTATTTAATATATTAGCATATTTTATTTTAAAACAATTCCAAGCATCTAAATTGCAGAAACACAAGAAGAAGAAGGTTGAAGTCTAACAACCCAGAGTAAGCATCTTAAAACCTGATTAGATACATACGAAATCACGGCATGGCAGATGTAAAATGAATCCATAGTCTATCCTTGATTTCAAACAAGGACTTATGAAAATGGTTCAGAATATAAAATTATGGAACACATTACAGAACATCAAAGCCAAGCAAGTTTAATTAGGCTTAGTTTGATAACTGCTGAAAACAAAGACCCTGCCTCTCAGCATGGCTGGTGTAAAATCCAGCAGTAAGTCCAGTTGATCCAAATTAAAACCACTCTATCTACCAACCCACATGAATCCTTTTATCTGAAGTCTGCAGAGAACAAAGGTTTACAATTCAGCTCAGAATTACAGAGGGCTGGTCATTTTTTTCATCAGGGTTTGCTTTGGCTAAAACCTGACTATGTATGTTTCATTTCTCTGTTTTAAAAGTGTAACATGTAAGGACTTTAAAGTCAAAGCCAAGAGACTAACCAATACTAGCAAAAGCCAGCAGCAGATCAATGTATTTCTTTAGTGTGTTTGGGTCCACAGAATCCCTTTCCATTTCCCCAGTGTAGGAATCATAGGGGGACAAAATTCATCGTCTTGCAGGCAAGTTCCTTTCTGAATATTACTGATTTTCTAGCTGGGAAGTGAAGAAATGGACCTCTCATGAGAATGATAAAATCTCCCCCCAAATTTAAATAGATTGGGAGCATCGTGAGATTAATTGGGTCAAAGCATTACTGCTGTGCTCATTTTTCAAAGTGGAAAAGGTAACAGGGAATTGGGAAGCCTGAAAAGCCAGAGGTGGAGATGGAATAATTTCAGATCTCCTGCTTCCCTGCCTGGTTTAGGCCCTCATCATTCATCAGCAGACAATCACCGAGGTCTCCTTTTGGTATTCCTGACATCAGGCTCCTCCAGCCACCCACTTGCAACACTCTCACCCAAATTACAGTTCTAGAAAATAAATATGATGGTGTTGTCTGCCCACCTATAAAATTACAAGGAAATTTGAAAACTTCGATCCTCATATGAAAAACATTCAACCTCACTAATAATAAAAATGCTAATTAAAACAGCAATTAAATATCACATTTGCTTATCAAATGGGCACAGACATCAAACAAAAAAATGATTCCTGTTGGCAAGAGAGTTATGGAAGAGGCACTTCTATAAATACATCTAGTGAAAGCATCAAAAAGTATAGCCTTTATTTTTTTAAACATCTTTACTGGAGTAGAACTGCTTTACAATGGTGTGTTAGTTTCTGCTGTATAGCAAAGTGAATCAGCTATATGCATACGTATATCCCCATATCCCCTCCCTCTTTCATCTCCCTATTCCCACCCCCCTAGGTGGTCACAAATCACCGAGCTGATCTCCCTGTGCTATGTGGCTGCTTCCCACTAGCTATCGATTTTACATTTGGTAGTGTGTATATGTCCATGCCACTCTCTCACTTCAGCCCAGCTTAACCTTCCCACTCCCTGTGTCCTCAAGTCCATTCTCTACGTCTGAGTCTTTATTCCTGTCCTGCACCTAGGTTCTTTAGAACCACTTTTTTTTTTTTTTAGATTCCATATATGTGTTAGCATACGGTATTTGTTTTTCTCTTTCTGACTTACTTCACTCTGTATGACAGACTCTAGGTCCATCCACCTCACTACAAATAACTCAATTTCATTTCTTTTTATGGCTGAATAATATTCCATTGTATATATGTGCCACATCTTCTTTATCCATTCATCTGTCAATGGACACTTAGGTTGCTTCCCTGTCCTGGCCATTGTAAATAGTGCTGAAATGAATATTGTGATACATGACTCTTTTTGAATTATGGTTTTCTCAGGGTATATGCCCAGTAGGGGGATTACTGGGTCATATGGTAGTTCTATTTTTAGTTTTTTAAGGAACCTCCATACTGTTCTCCATAGTGGCTATATCCATTTACATTCCCACCAACATTGCAAGAGGGTTCCCTTTTCTCCACACCCTCTCCAGCATTTACTGTTTGTAGATTTTTTGATAATGGCCATTCTGACCTGTGTGAGGTGATACCTTATTGTAGTTTTGATTTGCATTTCTCTAATGATTAGTAATGTTGAGCATCTTTTCATGTGTTTGTTGGCAATCTGTATATCTTCTCTGAAGAAATGTCTGTTTAGGTCTTCTGCCCATTTTGGGATTGGGTTGTTTGTTTTTTTGATACTGAGCTGCATGAACTGCTTGTATATTTTGGAGATTAATTCTTTGTCAGTTGCTTCATTTGCAAATATTTTCTCCCATTCTGAGGGTTGTCTTTTCGTCTTGTTTATGTTTTCCTTTGCTGTGCAAAGGCTTTAAAGTATCATTAGGTCCCATTTGTTCATTTTTGTTTTTATTTCCATTTCTCTAGGAGGTGGGTCAAAAAAGATCTTGCTGTAGTTTATGTCAAAGAATGTTTTTCCTATGTTTTCCTCTAGGAGTTTTATACTGTCTGGCCTTACATTTAGGTCTTTAATCCATTTTGAGTTTATTTTTGTGTATGGTGTTAGGAAGTGTTCTAGTTTCATTCTTTTACATGTAGCTGTTCGGTTCTCCCAGCGCCACTTATTGAAGAGGCTGTCTTTCCTCCACTGTATATTCTTGCCACCTTTATCAAAGATAAGGTGACCATATGTGCGTGGGTTTATCTCTGGGCTTTCTATCCTGTTCCATTGATCTGTATTTCTGTTTTTGTGCCAGTACTGTCTTGATTACTGTAGCTTTGTAGTATAGACTGAAGTCCGGGAGCCTGATTCCTCCAGTCTGTTATTCTTTCTCAAGATTGCTTTGCCTGTTCGGGGTCTTTTGTGTTTCCATATGAATTGTGTGATTTTTTGTTCAGTTCTGTAAAAAATGCCCTTGGTAATTTGATAGAGATTGCATTGAATGTGCAGATTGCTTTGGGTAGTATGGTCATTTTCACAGTGTTGATTCTTCCAATCCAAGAACATGGTATATCTCTCCATCTGTTTGTATTATCTTTAATTTCTTTCATCAGTGTCTTATAGTTTTCTGCATACACATCTTTTGTCTCCTTAGGTAGGTTTATTCCTAGGTATTTTATTCTTTCTGTTGCAGTGGTAAATGGGAGTGTTTCCTTAATTTCTCTTTCAGATTTTTCATCAAGAGATTTCTGTGCATTAATTTTGTATCCTGCTACTTTACCAAATTCACTGATTATCTCTAGTAGATTTCTGGTAGCCTCTTTAGGATTCTCTATGTATAGTATCATGTCATCTGCAAACAGTGACAGCTTTACATCTTCTTTTCCGATTTGGATTCCTTTTATTTCTTTTTCTTCTCTGACTGTTGTGGCTAAAACTTCCAGAATTATTTTGTATAATAGTGGTGAGAGTGGACAACCTTGTCTTGTTCCTGATCTTAGTGGAAATGGTTTCAGTTTTTCACCATTGAGAACGATGTTGGCTGTGGGTTTGTCATATATGGCCTTTATTATGTTGAGGTAAGTTCCCTCTGTGCCTACTTTGTGGAATGTTTTTATCATAAATGGGTGTTGAATTTTGTCGAAAGATTTTCCTGCATCCGTTGAAATAATCATATGGTTTTTCTCCTTCAATTTGTTAATATGGTTTATCACATTGATTGATTTGCATATATTGAAGAATCCTTGCATTCCTGGGATAAACCTCACTTGATCGTGGTGTATGATCCTTTTAATGTGCTGTTGGATTCTGTTTGCTAGTATTTTGTTGAGGATTTTTGCATCTATGTTCATCAGAGGTACTGGCCTGTAGTTTTCTCTTTTTGTGACATCTTTGTCTGGTTTTGGTATCAGGGTGATGGTGGCCTCATAGAATGAATTTGGCTGTGTTCCTCCCTCTGTTATATTTTGGAAGAGTTTGAGAAGGATGGGTGTTAGCTCTTCTGTAAATGATTGATAGAATTCGCCTGTGAAGCCATCTGGTCCTGGGCTTTTGTTTGTTGGAAGATTTTTAATCACAGTTTCAATTTCAGTGTTTGTGATTGGTCTGTTTATATTTTCTCTTTCTTCCTGGTTCAGTCTCAGAAGGTTGTGCTTTTCTAAGAATTTGTCCATTTCTTCCAGGATGTCCATTTTATTGGCATAGAGTTACTTGCAGTAATCTCTCATGATCCTTTGTATTTCTGCAGTGGCAGTTGTTACTTGTCCTTTCTCATTTCTAATTCTGTTGATTTGAGTCTTCTCCCTTCTTTTCTTGATGAGTCTGGCTAATGGTTTATCGATTTTGTTTATCTTCTCAAAGAACCAACTTTTAGTTTTATTGATGTTTGCTATTGTTTCCTTCATTTCTTTTTCATTTATTTCTGATCTGATCTTTATGATTTCTTTCCTTCTGCTAACTTTGGGGTTTTTTGTTCTTCTTTCTCTAATTGCTTTAGGTATAAGGTTAGCTTTTTTATTTGAGATTTGTCTTGTTTCTTGAGGTAGGATTGTATTGCTATAAACTCTTAGAACTGCTTTTGCTGCATCCCATAGGTTTTGGGTTGCTGTGTTTTCATTGTCATTTGTTTCTAGGTATTTTTTTATTTCCTCTTTGATTTCTTCAGGGATCTCTTGTTTATTTAGTAGTGTATTATTTAGCCTCCATGTGTTTGTACTTTTTACAGATTTCTTCCTGTAATTGATAGCTAGTCTCATAGTGTTGTGGTCAGAAAAGTTACTTGATAAGATTTCAATTTTCCTAAATTTACCAAGGTTTGATTAGTGACCCAAGATATGGTCTGTCCTGGAGAATGTTCCATGACCAGTTGAGAAGTACATATTCTGTTGTTTTTGGATGGAGTGTCCTATAAATATCAGTTAAGTCCATCTTAATTAATGTGTCATTTAAAGCTTGTGTTTCCTTATTTATTTTCATTTTGAATGATCTGTCCATTGGTGAAAGTGGGGTGTTAAAGTCCCCTACTATTATTGTGTTACTGTCAATTTCCCCTTTTATGGCTGTTCGCATTTGCCTTACATATTGAGGTGCTTCTGTATTGGGTGCATATATATTTACAATTGTTATATCTTCTTCTTGGATTGATCCCTTGATCATTATGTAGTGTCCTTCTTTGTCTCTTGTAATAGTCTTTATTTTAAAGTCTATTTTTTCTGATATGAGAATTACTACTCCAGCTTTCTTCTGATTTTCATTTTCATGGAATATCTTTTTCCATCCCCTCACTTTCAGTCTGTATGTGTCCCTAGGTCTGAAGTGGGTCTCTTGTAGACAGCATATATATGGGTCTTGTTTTTGTATCCATTCAGCCAGTCTATGTCTTTTGGTTGGAGCATTTAATCCATTTACATTTAAGGTAATTATCAATGTGTATGCTCCTATTACCATTTTCTTAATTGTTTTGGGTTTGTTTTTGTAGGTCTTTTCCTTCTGTTGTGTTTCTTGCCTAGAGAAGTTCCTTTAGTATTTGTTGTAAAGCTGGTTTGGTGGTGCTGAGTTCTCTTAACTTTTGCTTGTCTGTAATGATTTTAATTTCTCTGTTGAATCTGAATGAGCTCCTTGCTGGGTAGAGTAACTTGGTTGTAAAGTTTTCCCTTTCATCACTTTAAATATGTCCTGCCTCTCCCTTCTGGCTTGCAGAGTTTCTGCTGGCTTGCAGAGTTTCTGGCTTGAAAAATCAGCTGTTAACCTTATGGGGATTCCCTTGTATGTTATTTGTTATTTTTCCCTTGCTGCTTTTAATATTTTTTCTTTGTATTTAATTTTTGATAATTTGATTAATATATGTCTCAGTGTGTTTCTCTTTGGGTTTATCCTGTATGGGACTCTCTGTGCTTCCTGGACTTGATTGATTATTTCATTTCCTATGTTAGGGAAGTTTTTGACTATAATCTCTTCAAATATTTTCTCAGACTCTTTCTTTTTCTCTTCTTCTTCTGGGACCCCTATAATTCGAATATTGGTGTGTGTGATGTTGTCCCAGAGGTCTCTGAGACTGTCCTCAATTCTTTTCACTCTTTTTTCTTTATTCTGCTCCCTGGCAGTTATTTCCACCATTTTATCTTCCAGCTCACTTATCCGTTCTTCTGCCTCAGTTATTCTGCTATTGATTCCTTCTAGAGTATTTTTTTTTTTTTTTTTGCGGTACGTGGGCCTCTCACTGTTGTGGCCTCTCTCGTTGCGGAGCACAGGCTCTGGACGCGCAGGCTCAGCGGCCATGGCTCACGGGCCCAGCCGCTCCGCGGCATGTGGGATCTTCCTGGACCGGGGCACGAACCCACGTCCCCTGCATCGGCAAGCGGACTCTCAACCACTGCGCCACCAGGGAAGCCCCCTTCTAGAGTATTTTTAATTTCAGTAATTGCGTTGTTCATCACTGTTTGTTTGCTCTTTAGTTCTTCTAGATCCTTGTTAAATGTTTCTTGTATTTTCTCCTTTCTGTTTCTGAGATTTTGGATCATCTTTACTATCAGTACTCTGAATTTCTTTTCAGGTAGTTTGCTTATTTCATCTTCATTTATTTGGTCTTGTAGGTTTTTACCTTGCTCCTTCATCTGTAACATATTTTTTTGTCATTTCTTTTTTTTTTTTTTTTTTTTTTTTGATGTGTGGTGCTGTATTCCTGTCTTACTGGTTGTTTGGCCTGAGACGTCCAGCACTGGAGTTTGCAGGCTGTTGGATACAGCTGGGTCTTGGTGCTGAGATGAGGACCTCCGGGAGGCCTCACTGTGATTAATATTCCCTGGAGTCTGAGGTTCTCTCTTAGTCCAGTGGTTTGGACTCGGAGCTCCCAGCATAGGAGCTCAGGTCTGACTTCCAGCCTGGGAACCAAGATCCTGCAAACTTAGTGCATGGTAAAAAAAAAAAAAAAGAAAGAAAAGAAAGAAAGAAAGAAAAAAGAAGCAGTACAATATCAAAGAATAAAAAACAAAATAAAATTAGAACGATAAAAAATATATTAGGAAAAATAAAAGTACAATTGAAACAACTGCAACAAGGTAAAATAAAACCACAACAGAAAAAAGAAGAAAAAAAGGGGGGTGGGGAACAAGCCAAAACGAGAGAACGGTAACAAAATATAAAGAATAAAATAAAATTAGAAAAATACAAGATTTATTAGGAAAAATAAAAGTATATAAGAATCAACAACAATGAATCAACAAGGTAAAACAGAACCCCAATCTAAAAGAGGAATAAAGAAAAAAAAAAAAAGAAAGCCTTGGCTATGGAGGTGGAGTTTAGGCAGGGGCGGGGCTTAGGGTTGGGCAGGACCTAGGAGGGTGGGGAGGGTGACATTTGAGCAGGGGGCGGGGCCTCAGCTTAGGACCTGCATGGAAGGAGAGAGGCCCCAAGTCCAAAGAAGGGTCTCTGGAGTGTGGAGTTCTGGAGTTTGGAGGTGGGGCCCTGAGTGAGGGTGTGTGGGTGGGGTTTAGGCTGAGCACCTTGGAGGGGGTCTCAGAGGGGGTCTCCGAGTGTAGAGGTAGGGTCCTGGGCTGGGGTGTAGGGGCGGGGCTTGTGTTCTGCACGGCAGGAGGGAGGTTCCAAGGGCACAGGATTAGGCGTGGGGGCCCAACAGGCTTCCTGGTGCCTAAGTGGACAGGGAAAGCACTGGCTGCGTTCCATTATGTTCCTTCGTACCCCATCACCCCCAGGGTCTCCCCCATCCCCACTGGACCGCTAACCGAGGGTGGGTCCTGCTGGGTGTAGGAACTCCTCCCCTACCCCAGCCGCCCCTCAGGAGTGCTGTTCCCATTGGTCCGGCCTTTACTTTTGCTCCCCCTTCCCTCCCTCCCACTCCCTTAGGACCCACGTGGCTGGAGGGGGTCTAGGTGGGCTGAGGATCAGACCTGGGATCTCAGCAGGTTCCTGGAGGCCCAAGTGGGCAGGGGAAACCTGGCCATGCTCCCTTTTGATCCTCTGCCCTCCCAGTCGTCCCCCAATTTCCCCCTTCAGGTGTGGAATCCCTTCCCCTCCCCCAGCTTCCCCTCAGGGGCACCAGTCCTGTCCCACCTCCAATTCTCCTCCCCCCACACCCCACGTCCTACCTGGTTGCTGGGGGTTCCTCCCGTGGTCCCCCACCGGTGCCAGTAGGTGCCCTAATTGTGAGGAGATGCTAATTCCTCATCCTCCTAGTATGCCATCTTGACTCTGCCCCCAGTATAGCCTTTCTGAAAATCAATTTGGCTATATAAAATCATGAGCATTTAAAAAAATGTTGTATGCTTTGACCCTACTTCTAAGATTTTATTCCAAGATCTAATCAAAGTTATGAACAAAGATTTATGTAGAAGAACAGTGATGGCAGGTTTAAATCACCAACCTCAACAGAAACAATGTAAAACTCCAACATTAAGAAAATGGCAGCCAGAAGTCCAGCTTAGGGCAGACTAGACACCTGCCTCCATCCATTCAGTCTACTATAACAAAAATACCACAGATTGGGTGGCCTGTGAACAACAGACATTTATTTCTCTATTCTGGAGGCTGGGAAGTCCAAGATCAAGGTACCATCAGATTCAGTGTCTGGTGAGAGCCCACTTCCTTGTTCATAGCCAGCCACTGTGTCCTCACATGACAGGAGGGGTGAGGGATTTCTCTGGAGTCTCTTTTATAAAGGGCATTAATTCCATTCATGAGGGTTCCACTCTCGTGACCTAATCACCTCTCAAAGGCCCCAACAAATAACACCGTCACATTGGGGGTCAAGATTTCAACATATGAATTTCCAGGGTCACAAACATTCTGTCTATAGCAACACTGCAGGGCAGAACCTGGAGGATATGAAATTCTACAGATATAATTAGCTGTGCATACAATGACTCGTCTCCAAAGTAAGAAAAGAAGTGAAGCTGAGGGTTAAGGCAATGAGTACAGGAGTAGACAAGGAGGAGGAGTTTGTCTAAATCTGCAATGCCCTGTGAAGTAGCTGATGCTGCATTTTTTTTAAAATGACTTTTTTAATGACACATACAAGTAGCAAAGAATTCACAAAACATAGAACACACAAAGATAAAGTTATATTTTAACCCAAACACCACTACATGAAATAAATCATTATTAATATGAAAGTGCACATCATTCCAGGCAGCTCTCCATCATATATAAACTAAATAGAAGAAATATTTTAATAAAAATAGGATCATAAGTTCTATTTTTATTAAAAAGCATTACATTTAATTTTACTTTAATTTTACAGAAAGAATAGAAAATAAAGTGAAATGTAAGGAATTGCTGAAGTTTAGATAAATATTTTTCACCACTAGGGATATTTTATGAAATCATAAGGAAAAAAGTTTAAGGAAAAAAGAGGTTGGAGTCATTTCATTTAAGATCTATATATGTTTTAATTTTAGACAAAAGCAATACTGTCTCTAATGAAAGTTAAGGAAAATGGCATTCTCATATTTCCTTTCATCTTCTTACTTTCGTTGGCTATATTATTTTTCTTTCCAGTGGAAATATATATAATAATACCTATATTCTGTTCTGTCACCATAATTCTCATAGTTGTTTGATCTTAGTTCTACAACTTTTTTTTAAAAGTAAGGGAATGGTAAACACAAGATTCAAGAGAGTTGCCTTCTGGTTGGGGAGGTAAGGTAGTAGGATAGAGGAGGGACAGACAGATAACTTCAGTCCTGTGGGTGCTATGTTTATGACTGTGTGTGTGTTTACTCCCAGTCTGTTTACAAAATTGGCATCGTATCATATTTAAAGTTTGATACTATCTTCAAAGTGCTGAGAGAAAAACAACTGTCAACTGAGGACTATATACCCAGCAAAACTATCTTTCAAAAATGAAAATGAAATTAAGACATTTTCAAATAAATAAAAGCGTGATACTTCATAATAGCAGTGTTTTACTAAAGGGACCCCTAAAATATGTATTCTAGGAAGAAAGAAAATAACCCTAGGAGGGAGGTGTGAGATGCAAGGAAATGAAAACAAGGAAATTGATAAACACAGGAGTAAATCCAAGCTAATAAGTTCTGAGAAAAATGAGGGAACCCTTTCCAACTTATTCCATGAGGGCGAGTATGACTTTGGCAGTATTAAAAATAAAATTACAGGCCAGACTCACTCAAGAACATAGATGCAAATATCCTGGAAAAAAATTACCAAACTAATTTTAGATTATAAAAAAGTCACATATGATCAAATTTAGCTTAGCCCAGGAAGGTAAGGACATTTAACATAGACAAATATAAAAACATAATCCTCTACCTTAAGCAATCAGAGGAGAACAATCAAATAATCATTTCACAGGTGCAGAGAAAGAACTGGATAAAATTGAACCCTCCTTCATCCAGCTGCTTATTACCTCTCTAACCCCAATTCCTGCTATGCTTTCCCTTGTTCATTCACTTTCATTCATTCACGTTCATTCACTTTCAGGCATGCTGGTCTCCTTGCTGTTTCTTAAACAAGCCCTGCAGCCTCCGACCTCAGTCTTTGCACCTGCTACTCCCTCTGCATGGAATGTGTTCTCTGTAATTATTTGCATAGCTTGCTTCCTTATGTCCTTCCAGTATTCACTCAAACTTCACCTTCTCCATGACGCCTTCCCTCATCACCCTATTGAAAACGGCATCCCTCAGCTCCCACACTGTCATCCCCTTCCTTGCCCTGGTTTTCTCCATAGTATTTATCACCTTCTAGAACACCACAAAATACTTATTTGTTTTATTTGTTGTACTTTTCTCCTCCACACTGTAAGGTCCACGAGGGCAGAACTTTTTGCCTGTTTTGTTTTGGGATGTATCCCTAATGGTTAGACGGAGCCTTTTTGCTCACTTCCTCTCTCTCTCCATTTCCCTGATCCCAGTAATAGTATAAAGATGCCCCCTCAGTTCGACTATCTCCAGGTTTGAGCATGTTTCAATGTATAGCATCACCTTCGGGAGGATGTATAGAGTTGCCCCTCAGCAACTGTGGGGAATTGTGGGGAATTGATTCCAGGACCCCCATGGATACCAAAATCCCAGGATGCTCAAATCCCTTATGTTGAATGGCATACTATTTTCATATAACCTATACACATCCTCTTGTAAACTTTAAATCATCTGTAAATTACTTATAATACCTAATGCAATATAAATGCCATGCAAATAGTTGCTGGTACAGCAAATTCAAGTTCTGTTTTTTAAAGTTTTCCAGAATTTTTAAAATAATGTTTTTGATCCATGGTTACTTGAATCTGTGGATGTGGAACCCATGTATATAGAAGGTCAACTGTACAGCATCAAGGTTAGGTTCTATGCCAGAACCTCCTCCCTTAGCTGTAATATTTGCATGTTTGTGGTATCAGATGATACAATTTTTCTTGTTTAAATACTGCTAGTAATGTTTTTTAATTTTTGGTGTTTTATTTAGTTTTTACTTTTGAATATTTTTGTTCATTAGGTATCGTGGGAGGAAGACTCTATGATCCAGTTTCACTCTGCCTTCTGTACCAAGATGTCTGCCATAGTCCCAAATATTAAAATTTTTAATGCTGGGTCACACATCTCTAAAATCTGTTAAAACTAATTTGTATTTCTAACTCAAGAAACTCCCTTTATTAGGGACAAAGGCACATTTCTGTATCATACATTGTCAGGGTTGAGACCAATACAGAATCAGAGTTGAGAAAAAAGACCTATTCATTTACTTAAGTCCATTCTAACAACAACAAAAATAAAATTGGCTTCTAGATTTAAAGTAGTAGATGTTGTCTGTGGAGCTTCCCTGAGGAGTGCACTCAATCCATTTTATAATGGCCCTTAAGGATTAGTATTTAAAGTCCTTCATTGATCTGACCCAACTTTAAGTGTCCTGGTATTATAAACATCTGGAGTTACAAGATCTTAAATTAGTCAGTTAGTGTTTACTGACTACTTACTATGTGCTCCATTCTGCTATGGAGATGGATAAAAAGTAACTGTCTCTGCCCTCCCAGTTGGGCAGATAAGATGTATTCCTCCAAAACAGTTCAAAACAGGGGATAAGCACTCCACTCTGTGCTCCAACTCAGTCTAAAGATTTGATTAGATCAATTACATCCACGGGGAAGACCCCAAGAGATCATTTTGTCCAACTTCTCACACTGAGCTACTCATCATAAATGCCTGTTTGTTGAGCAGCCATTACTGATCATTAATTGATAACAGCAAGTGGCACTTCTAAAGACTGCATTGTTTTATACGTCTCTTCTGAAGCTTTAATGAACAAGGGGAATCACCAACAAAGGAAGCTGAATCATGAAGCAAAGAAAGGAGATGCTGCAGTGGAAACTACTGGCCAGAACCTCACCTGACGCACCAGCTCACCCCAACTTTCAGGTTCTGATTTTCACTCTACACATGCTCATGTGTGTGGGTGTGCACATACATACAGCACATGTATGTGCCCCTTACTCCCTACCCACTCAAACCTATACACTCCCATCTTGGGCCTCAGTCCCTCCCTCCTCATCCTTTCTGCCCCATCAGCACCCGTTATCAGGGAAGGGCTACAGATGCTCAGAGCTACCAATGTCCCATCTCCACGGGTTTGTATCTCCACGGGTAATTTCACCCAACAATGCGTTTCACTGATTAGATTTCCTTTGTCACATTCTCTATTGTGATTCCAAATAGACCTAAATGGTGTTAATCCCAGCTAAGAATTTTGGGGGGAAGATCATATAGAACAGAATTGAATGTAAGAAGAGGTGTCAATGATCACAGACTTGTTCATCTTTTCCCCATCGTGGTGGCATTTGAAATTTTTCTATTACTCATTTGGATTCCAATCTCTGAGCTTCCCTCTCCTTTCTCCTAGCTTCTAAGTCAAACAGATTTTTTTCTCAGCAAAATAACCCTTCAGTTACTACCAGGGACAGACTGGTATGTGGGCTACAACAGATGTACAAGACAAGCTCTACAGGCATGTAAAAGGGTTCGGTGTCAAGACAGAATTTATCTAATGCAACATTTCCTCTCAAGTGCCATTTATCATCCCTTAGATGTTGAACTCCTCATAAAAATATTAGATTCTCTTTTTTCACAAACGCTGTTTATTATTTTACTCTTGATTAAGGACAGGCTTCGAAATTAGATTGACTTGCTTCATTTCTGCTAGCAAATTCCCTTTCTTGACTTCCAATTCTAATTTTTTCCCTTTGCCTTGAAATTCAATTTGTACTCTAACACTTTGAAAAACAATATCAATTAGAACTTGGCAATTTTATGGAAGCTGTTTGTTCCAGAATACCTTTTAACACATTCACATCAATGCAGTGTCCATTGGTGGACCCATATCCTAAGGAAACTGAGGGTGACTACAAAGTCACCAGGTGTTTGCCTCAGGTGTGACAATACCTCTGATGTCATGAAGGCTTTGCTGTGACTGAGCAAAGAGACCCAGTTGCCTTAAGGTTTTTAAGACCAAAGATGATAGTCTATTAGAGCACAAAGGGTCTGGTGTCAGCTGATTTATGGTGTGTTTTGGGAGGGTGTGACAGGGGAAAGGAGCGTTAGTCACAGAGCATGATCCAGAGAGTTATCCTCAGGTCCTGACCCACAGAGGATGCCAGATCATGTCACAATAGCATGTCCAAAGAGGTTGACAAAGCCAGGACTTCCTGAGGTAAGAATCAGAAATGCCAATACATAACCAATAGACATCAGAAATCAGGGAAGATGCACTAGGTCGGCAGTGGACCAAAAAAGCAAGCTAGAAGTTGGATGAGGCCAATTCTGGAAATGAGCTAATGTCCTCTGCCGGTTCCCTTCTTTTTGTAAGGGCTTTGGAGGGGCAGAGTTCAGGAACCTTCCAGCCCAACATCTCTGCTGAACTAGGCTCACCAACAGGCAGCTCCGCCTGGTTTCCCCAACTGAAATTAATCACTCCTTCCCAAAACTCCCATAGCCCTTCGTTACCTCATTTACAGCCCTTGAAATAATGGATATGGAAGTGCTTTGTAAACTGAAAAGCACTGTACAAATGTCAGATGTTGGGGGCTTAGCAGGGGAGCAATAGATAATGCCTCTCTTCCACTCCTGAGTCAGTAACCAATGGTGAGAGACACGGGGAGTCAGCCAGATGCAGATCAATTCATCAGACTTATTACAGATAGCACTGGTTCAGATTCAGGGCCACAGTGAACTTCCTCATACTTCACCCCAGAATTAAAATTCTCCACCCAGTCAAGGCTGATTGCCTGCAAAATAGGCTGACCAAGGAGCCCAAGGCTATCAGAGGAGTCATCCTCCTCCCACAGGAGGCATGAGGGAGGGAGCAAGTTGAGGGGAGGCCAAAGTGTTACTCTAAGTCCCTCCACATTGAAACACGGAGAAAGAGACCATCCATTCATCTGTGCTTTGTGCTTCAGTCCCTCATGTACTCTGCAGGCTCTATGCTAGATGCTGGGGATGTAGAGATAAATGAGACCTCAGAGCGTTTGTAATCTAGTAGAAGCTATTAACAATCCAATGCGACAGCCATACATTAGGAAGAGTGGAGTTTATTCTCCTCAGGTGAACTGGGGAAGGTTTCATAGACCAGGTAATAAGTGAGTTGGCTCTTAGATTATGTGTAGGAGTTCACCAGATGGAGAAGAGAAGGAAGGGAATTATTCACAGCAAAGGAAGCAGCAGGGCAAAGACAGGAAGGCTCAAACTCTTTGTGAAATGAAATGAGGCACAAATAAGCGAATACACAAAGCCCTTCAAGAGTTATTTGTAGTGAGGTGGATGGACCTAGAGTCTGTCATACAAAGTGAAGTAAGTCAGAAGGAGAAAAACAAATACCGTATGCTAACACACATATATGGAATCTAAAAAAAAAAAAAGAAAATGGTTCTGAAGAACCTAGGGGCAGGACAGGCATAAAGATGCAGATGTAGAGAATGGACTTGAGGACACGGGGAGGGGGAAGGGTAAGCTGGGCTGAAGTGAGAGAGTGGCATGGACATATATACACTACCAAATGTAAAATAGATAACTAGTGGGAAGCAGCTGCATAGCACAGGGAGATCAGCTCCGTACTTTGTGACCTCCTAGAGGGGTGGGATAGGGAGGGTGGGAGGGAGACGCAAGAGGGAGGAGATATGGGGATATATGTATATGTATAGCTGATTCACTTTGTTATACAGCTGAAACTAACACAACATTGTAAAGCAATTATACTCCAATAAAGATGTTAAAAAAGAAAAACTATAGGGACTTCCTTGGCGGTCCAGCGGTTAAGACTCTGCTCTCCCAACGCAGGGGGCTTGCGTTTGATCCCTGGTCAGATCCCACATGCCACAAATAAAAGATCCTGCACACCGCAACGAAGACCCAGCACAGCCAAATATATACATTAAAAAAAAAGAGTTTAGTTTTCTATACACTGAGGTTGAAGGCAAAATTAATTAATATCCATGCTTTTCATCTCAAGATAAAACAATAATTTTTCTTTCTAATCCTATTTAACATATATAATGAAAACTTTTGGAATTTGCTTTTGTTTCATTTTCTAAAAATAAGTCCCAAAAGTGTCTTGAAAAAAGACACAACCTTTATGAACTGCGACACAGATGGTTCAGTTTTAGATCTCTTTACTGAAAGGTACGGTTCAACAGACAATAAAAAACAAGAAGGGATACCACTATTTACTCATTTCTATGGAACATTAAAGGAAATTTACATAGTCTACAGCTACATTTAGTAAAATCCCCTTTCTTATCCTGTCTACTTCTCGAATACTTCAAATCTGGTCAGAACCTCTTTCCTCAACAGTCCTCTCCAAAACAAATAAAGCCTTCTTCCGATAGGGTAAGGGAATACCCTCACCTTAATCATTTATGTTTTATGTCTTAAAAGATGTATTTGCAATATATATGAGCTATGTGATATATACGAGCTATGTAGGTGAGGATACAAATTCCCATTCAATGTGTAGAGAATCCCTTGGTCATCCAAGAATAAAATCCCTATCCAAACATATTTCCCACTGCTCTCCATACATTGAAAAGCAAAATATTTTGGCTGCTTCCTCCAAGTTTAAATTTTTAGGATCCTCTTTTTTTTTTTTTTTTTTTTTTTTGCTGTACGCGGGCCTCTCACTGCTGTGGCCTCTCCCATTGCGGAGCACAGGCTCCGGACCCGCAGGCTCAGTGGCCATGGCTCACAGGCCCAGCCGCTCCGCGGCATGTGGGATCCTCCCGGACCGGGGCACGAACCCGGGTTCCCTGTATTGGCAGGCGGACTCTCAACCACTGCGCCACCAGGGAAGCCCTAGGATCCTCTTATATGCAGTTGTCATAATTTTGTTTCTGAGCAGCTTCCTTCATCCTAGGGAATGGAATTGCATCCATCTGTCATCTGAACCTTTTCAAATAAGCTTTCTCCAAAGTCTGAGGACAGTCCTTGCCTATAAACTCTAAGATGTCAGAGTCACTTTCTCCAACTGTTCCCATCACATACACTTCACCAGACACTCTTCCTGACTTTAAGGGCACCCCAGAGCCTGTACCCTTCATCACCCTCTGTACTCTCCCTGGTCCCCACCTGGCCTTGCTAATCTGCTCAGGGGTTACCTTTGACCCCTAATGACTCATCTGGGCTCCACAACAGCAGCCTCAACAAACACCAATCAGAACTCTTGACCAGAATATTTCTAAATGTCAGCTTGTTCCCTACCCTCCACATGGCTGTGCTTCTGTTCCCAGGGGCCCATTGTTCTGGTATAGTTATGACTAAGAGCACCAAATTACTTGGAGAAAAAAAAATATCTGTAACAAAATAACAAGGAGTTAATATATTTAATATAGTAAAAGACAATACAAAAAATTAAGATCCTCAATTGACAAGTGGATAGACAAGCAACTCAACAAAATTAAATACAAAGGCTTTAAAAACTCAGGTGAAATTTTCACCCTCTCAAGTAACCAAAGCAATACAAATTGAAACAATGACAAGGTAAAATCTGATAACAAAGATATTTAAAAGATGACATCCAATGCTGTCAAATGTTTAGGAAGACAAGTATTCTGGTAAATTGGTATAATCTATGATGAAAGCAGTATCAGAGTATTTGCTTTCAGTTTGAAGATTCTCTCATAATGATAACATGAGAATAAAAGTATATATAAAAAAGGATACTCAGCATTTTTTGTATACTCAGTATTATTTGTAGTAGCAAGAAAATTAGAAATATCCTTAATGTCTATTTTTAGACAGATAGTTAAATAAATTATTTTTTATGATGGTGATAAAAATTTTAGTGCATAAGAAAATATTTATGTATGTATGTATAGTGTAATTCTGGAAATACAGGCTGATAGGCAAAGAAAAAGAATAAAAGGAAATACACTAAAATATTAACAATGATTGAGTTTAAATGATGGAACTATGGGTGATCTTTTATCTTACCCAATTTTTCTGTTCTTTAATTTTTTAATAAGAATGTATTATATCTATAATAAGGGGGGAAACTTTTTAAAAGGTATTTGAATTGATAATCAAGAGACCTGTTTCTAGTCCAAGTTCTACCACTAAAAAAAGTTATTGAGCTTTGAATAATTCACATCATCTCTCTGAGCTGAATTTTTTGAATCTGAAAGTGTGGTGGCTTTGCAGTGTGTCAACTTGACAAAATGGAACTGGTTCCTAAAATTCCTTACCCTGTAAGTTCCCAACTGGGGCAGGTCTGCAGAATTGGGAGGGTGGCAGTGAAGAAGCCTCCATATTTGTTCTTATGCTGGGTGGGTCGGTGCAAGGGACCAAGATGTTTATCTGCTGAATCAGTTTGTTGGTGTGGGCAGAGGTCAGTTCTGAAGCTTCTCTATCTTCCTTCAGATCCTCATTCAGCTTCTCCACGTCCTGGACTACATGTGTGTTGACCTCTGTGATGAAGGGCACCAGCTTCTTCAGCGGAACATCCACACCATCCAGGTCAAAGACAGCAAGAACAGACACAGGTTTTAGTCCATCCTCATGGGCTCCAGCTCATGCTTCTGGGTTCCATCTTGTTCTGACTCTCCCCTGCGTTACATGTATCTCTCCTGCCCACTCTGCAGAATTCAAATCCCAGGATCAAAGACAACAGCCATAGAGAGAACTTTTAGTCGCCTCCCACAATTGTGTGAGGTCAAATTCCTATAATAAATAAATAAATACCTAGTGGTCATGCTTCTCGGATTGAACCATGACTGATATAGAAAGTAAGAGGTGGATGGGATTTATTTATTAAAGTCCAAGTTTCCTTCCAGCCTTAGAGCATCTGAAAGTAAACTCAAAGTCTCTTCATCTCCATAATCAATAGAAAAACCAGAGCATCATCTCTATGCAAAATTAACATCAGCATAAAGTTGGACCTTTCAGGGTGAGGTGCCAAGCACACAGGGGTAACTCTGCCCCTCCCAAGATCCTGTGGAAAATATGGTAAAATAATTTCAAAGGTATAAACCCACAAGGACCAAGAATTGAGCCAAGAGTAGGTTCAGAGCTTTAATAAATTGCTGGAAGACGTAAAGCAGATGGAAGAATGGTGACCAAGGAAAGGAAACAAAGGAAGCGTCCTCCTAGAATATGATGAAAGGACCCGCATGACCTGAAAAACTCTGGATTCTGAGACAGCAGGTGACACGAGCACAGGAGTGAGAACTAGTGCTTAGAACTCCAAGAGCAAGTGAGGGCCTGCCTATTAGATATGTGACCCTAACCCCAACCCTGCCCTACCTCAGGGAGCAGGACTGCCACAATTAGGCATTTCTTCCCTGCCAAAAATTCAGTTGTTCTTAATTTTTTAAAGTTATTCTCAACTTTAAACATTATCTGGGGGGAAATTAGGGCACCTACTAAGCAGTGTCACCACAGAGCAGAGCCCTCCATTTAATTCTGTGTAGACATCCCCCAGCATAGCAGCCTCCTCCCCACCTGTCCCTTTCAAAAGCCTGACAGTCAGCAATCCCATTTCTCTGCTCAGACTCCCAATTCAGTCTCTATTGCTTTGGTATTAAATGTCAACAAATATTTGCAATGTAAATGAAAAATGTCAAGCAGAAAAAAATGACAACACCCCCCAAAAAATTCAGGGCACAGAAGAGAGCTAAAAACACGAGCAAAACAAAGAACCAAGAATTATATTCTATGAATAAACGAGCCATGAAAGAATAAGAAAGAGCTCTGAGAATTCAAAAATCTGGCTATATGGTTGCTGAGATTTTTAAAGTGCAATAGAATGATTGAAAGGTAAAGTTGAGAGTATCTCCCAGAGTATAGAAAGAAAATATATATATATATATACATATATATTTGAAAAATATAAGAACTATTTTAAGTGTGAGAAGATCAACCCAGGAAGTTCAACATCAGATTAGCAAGTGTTCTGGAAAGAGAGAGCAAATAAAGCAGGAGGGAAGAAATTATGAAGGACATAATATAAGAGAACATACCAAAGTTGAAGAAAGGCACAAGTCTTTAGATTTAAAAGCGAGCCCCTGAGTGAAGGCTCAAAGGATAAAAAAAAAAACCCTACCTAGACATGGTATTATGAAATTTCAGAATACCAAGAATGAAGAGATTGTAAAACTATTCAGGAAAAAAGAAAGAACATATAATAATATACAATTTAATAACAGCAACAATAGACATAGGATTTAAAGTTTGAAAAAAGTGAGTATATAATAAAGACAAGTAGTGGAGTGTGAAAAATTAACTATCTGTTTGAACTAAATGTTAGGCACAGTCTCCACTGAGAGAAAATGGGGATGACGTCACATGGGGATGACGTCACAGCCACAGAGAATAAACCCACGTGTGGTGCTTTGAACATCACTGAACAATACTTAGATGATCATAAAAATGTGAATAATGTTTCCTGATTTTAAGCTTATAGAATCAACATATAGAGCAATCTTGGAAAAGTCCATGGTGGTTACAGAATACAAAGTAGCTGTTACCAAGTTTGAAGTGGAAGGAAGTAGGGAGAAGTGAAGGAAGTATGCAAGCAGAGGTTTCCGCATCTGACTGTCCAGGGAAGAAGAAACCAAGCCTAGTGTTAGAACTTTGCTGGGCCAGACGCTGTAAGAATGATCGGGTCTTCCTTCATGAAAAGAAATTGATATTGACAAAGAAAGAAGCAGTGATATACACCTGTTTATATTATCATATTACTATTTGTCTTAGAGACTATAAAAGTGACTAACCAAAAGAACCCAAAACAGGAATGGTTGAAAAAAGTGGTTGTCCTGGGAAATGAGCCTGGGAGTGAGAAGGGTGTATCCTTGGACTTCCTGAGCCTCCTTGAGAGGAGGGGCTGCCTCGGAGTGAAGCCTGCATGGAGGAGCCAGGATTGGGAGACAGAGAGAGAGAACAGTCTCAATCTGATGACTCGTTAGAGCCCCTAGATCTGCTGAGTGCAGAACTGGATTTAGTGAGTTCAGGCTGCTTTAACAAAATACCATGAACTGGGAGGCTCATAAACAACAGAAATTTATTTCTCACAGTTCTGGACGCTGGGAAGTTCAAGATCAAGGTGCTGGGGCTTCCCTAGTGGAGCAATGGTTGAGAGTCCGCCTGCCGATGCAGGGGACACAGGTTCGTGCCCCGGTCCGGGAAGATCCCACATGCCGCGGAGCGGCTACACCCGTGAGCCATGGCTGCTGAGCCTGCGCGTCCGGAGCCTGTGCTCCACAACCGGAGAGGCCACAGCAGTGAGAGGCCCGCGTACTGCAAAAAAAAAAAAAAGATCAAGGTGCTGGCAGATTTGGTGTCCTGTGAAAACCAGCCTCCTCAGAGTTTTCTCACTGAGCCCTCATGTGCTGGAAGGGGCATGGGAGCTCTCTGGGGCCTCTTACACAAGGGTATTAATCCCATTCGTGAGCACACTACCCTCATGACCTCATCACTCCCAAAGGCCCCACCTCCAAAAACCATCACCCTGGGGAGTAGGATTTCAACATATGAATTTGGGGCAGCACATTCGCACCATAGCATGCGCCAGTAAGTCTGCTTTTGAATTGGGTTTCTGGAACTTTGCCTTAAAATTGCCCAAAATATCCACCAACTCCTTTTACCCCTTCCCAGCCTCCAGTTGAGGGCCTTGCCTTCCTGTCTTTACAAACCCATGTGTTGGATGCCTTATGCTGTGTATTTGAATAACAAGTTGGAAGTTCATTGCTTTGTGAATTAATAATAGAATTATCTTTTATTGCTAAGTCCAAGTTTATCTAGTAACGCTGTCTTGAATACCAAGGTCCTGTTGATTTGATTGGACTGGTGCCTAAATTGAGTTTCTGGGTTTGGGACCTCTCTGGTCTCCACAACCAGAGTATTCTTGGATTGAGCCGCAAAGCTCTGCCTGGTGGACAAAATGCATGACTGTCTTTTTCTCATTCTTAGAATCACAGAGTCTTGGCAAACCCCAAATGAGAAGGTCTTAGAGATCACTTAGTTAACATCTCCATTTTCCTGTGCAAGAAACTGGGACCCTGAGAAGTTAAGTAATTTTCTGAGAGGACGTGCTAAGAGTTAGTGGCAGAGCCAGGACCAAACTCATGATTCTTTGCTCTTTGTGTTAAACCTTTTTTTTAGGGGGGATCGGGGATGGGGGAGAATGGCAAAATGATAATATCAGGTCTGCAGAGTCAATAAGGGACATGAACAGGGGCACAAAGGAGCGCTGATGGCAGGGACTGACCACTGAGCCTGCCTAGCCCTCCCTGCCCAAGGCTTTCCCCAAATTAGGCCAGTTCCAGGGAGTTCTGAGGCCCTTCTGAAGCTGAGATCCTGGACCGCGGAGGCTGGGACACCTGGGGCAGGTAAATCCCTTCTGCATCCTCTAGCACGTGAAGCACATGCAAGGGCACCCCTCAGCCTGCTTCACTGAGACCCAGCAGCACCCAGAAGGGGTCAGTGCTCTCTGGGTTGCTCTGCTGGGTTTTAAACTCTTCTTAGTGAGAGAAAAAAAAATTTTTCAAATCGAATCAATAGGAAATTATAGTCTTGTATAAACGTTAGATAATAGCATTCAAGGAACATTTAAAGGAGAAAAAAAAGAACTAGCCTGAATCTCACTATTCTCACTCAAGGCTTATTCTCTTCTGGCTTTTGTCCATGTGCACGCATAATTTTGCTTGGTTATAATCAGAAAGAGCATACAATTTTGTATTAAAGCAATAACGTTTTAATGATATATAGATAATAGAAGGCAAATGGCTATAAAGCAAAATTTATGCAGGTTTGTAGGGGAAAATCCATTTTAAAGGGGATAACATAGGATAATAGCACATATTAGACCAGTACACTTGGGACAGTGCTTATAAAGATTTTAATAAAATTCCTTCTCTTTTCTGTTTATACTGTTCCTTAACCAAGTCATGATGAAATAAATGTAATATATGTTCAGCCTATATTTGTACCATTTGATTTTTAAAACAATCATGGTAGTTAAGGAGGAAAAAAAATCCATAGATCTTAGTGCTTGCAGGGACCTTAGAAATATTACTTCCAACCCAGTAAGAGACAAATTGTTCATGGCATTTTATGGCTGCGTCGGGTCTTAGTTGTGGCACATGGGATCTTTGTTGAGGCACGTGGGATCTTTCACTGTGGCACACGGGCTTTTCGTTGTGGCATGCGGGCTTCTCTCTAGTTGTGGCACGTGGGCTTTGTAGTTGCAGCACACAGGCTCTCCAGTTGAGGTGCGCGAGCTCAGTAGTTGTGGTGCGCCGACCTAGTTGCCCCGCAGCATGTGGGATCTCAGTTCCATGACCAGGGATTGAACCTGCGTCCACTGCATTGGAAGGTGGATTCTTTACCACTGGACCACCAGGGAAGCCCCTATAATACAGTATTATTAACTACAGTCAACATGCCAAACCTTATATCCCCAGGAATTATTTATCTCATAACTGGAAGTTTGTGCCTTTTGACTACCTTCACCAAATTCCCCCACCCCCTACCTCTGGCAACCATAAATCTGATCTCTGTTTTATGAGTTTGGCTTTTTTAGATTTCACAAATAATTGAGATCATACAGTATATGTCTTTCTCTGTCTGACTTACTTCACTTAGCATAATACCCTCAAGGTCCATCCACGTTGTCACAAATGCCAGCCTTTCCTTCTTTTTTTTTTTTTTAATATTTATTTATTTTGGCTGCTCCGGGTCTCAGTTGCGGCACACAGGATCTTCGCTGCGGCATGCAGACTTCTTAGTTGCGGCATGCATGCGGATCTACTTCCCCGACCAGGGATGGAACCCGGGCCCCCTGCATTGGAAGCGCAGAGTCCTACCCACTGGACCACCAGGGAAGTCCCTCCTTTTTATGGCTGAATAGTGTTCCACTGTGTGTGTGTATCACATTTTCTTTCGGTTACTCATGTTGATTAGTCAACAAATATTTATTGAGCCTCTTTTATGAAGCAGGTTCCGTGTTAGGGGCTCAGAACACCAAGATGCCTAGGACAGTGGGTGCCTTAAGAAACACAGTCTGGTAGAAGAAGCAAATCAGGTAGCCAGTGGTGACAGCAGAGAACGGGTTTCTAGGGAGACATGCACCAGGTGCTGAGGGAGCCCGGATAAAGCTGTGCACACACTGAGTTCCTCTCCTCTGAGAGAACAAACCAGATTCCTACTGCTTCTTTTAAAAGGATCCCAGCTTTTTCCAAAGTGTCTTCTCCGAATGAGCGCTGCTGTGAGATCAAGGCAATCAAAGTTGTAAATCATCTGAAACCTGGCCACCTTTCTTCAAATTTGTTGTGTTGTTGTTTTTCTCGTTGGCCTGCTTTTTCTCAACCACAACACTGCTAAGCAAATGCTAATACAGCTTTCTTCCTGTATGTATGTATGTATATAGTTCTGCTTGTATCTGTGTGTACATGTCCCTACCTAAGCTGACACTTGTATACATTTATGCCCATGAATATTGGTGGAGGGCTGTGTATTTGTGTAGGGCTGTCACTCCATAACCGTGTATCTGTGTGTGTAGTCCTTCAGCTTGCTTGGTGTTTGTAAAAATGCATGGATGTAGGTGAAAGGTCAATGAAGGTCAACTATGAATAAATAAATTCATGGAGGTATCAGGGAAGAGAGGGAAACATATATGTGAATAAATCATATGTGCGTGATTCTCACATCGAATTGTGAGGGCTGCATTTAAGAGCATTTTGTTTTATTTCCAGAGTTACCTTAGAAGTTCTCTTTTATTATTTCCATGTACAGGAGCCATGAGGTCAAAGATTAATCCCCCATCAGGACCCAACCCCGGCCCATCTCTTCCCTTCTATATTGTGTTGTGTGTTCACGTAGGACAGAAACTGATCTTTTCCACCTATGATCGACAGTACACAGCGTCCGACGCGAGCATGGTGCTCAGGAAAGAAAGAAGGAGGGAAAGAAGGAGAGAGACAGGGAGGAAGGGAAAACACAGGAAGGAAGGATGGATGGAAAGACAGAGGGTCGGGGGAGGGAGGGAAAGCGGGAGAGGGGAAGGGGAGAGGAAAGGAGTAAATCAGCCTTATTCAGCCTGAGTAGACCATTAGCAAGTAGTAGTAGAACTGAGCTAATAAGCTGCTGGATAAAACAGATAAGATCTAGGGGGCTTCCCTGGTGGCGCAGTGGTTGAGAGTCCGCCTGCCGATGCAGGGGACACGGGTTTGTGCCCAGGTCTGGGAGGATCCCACGTGCCGTGGAGCGGCTGGACCCGTGAGCCATGGCCGCTGAGTCTGCACGTCCGGAGCCTGTGCTCCGCAACGGGAGAGACCGCAACAGTGAGAGGCCCGCGTACAGCAAAAAAACAAAACAAAACAAAACAAAACAAACAGATAAGATCTGTCATTGGAGAGAAGGGTCGCTGAGAGATGTCACGCCCCACTCTCTGCCCATCTTCATATCTCCTTGGTCCAAACCAGCTGCTCTCCTGACCTATCCATGGGCTCCCAGGTCTTGAGGATGAAAGACTGTCCTTGGTTTGACCTCCATGCCCAATCTGTGGTACCCAGATGTCCAATCCGTGGTAGCGTGGACAGAGCCCTAGCCTGTCAGCTGTGAGACCTGCCATCTCATTAAAGCTCTGCTCATCCGAATGACTTTGGGCGAGTCACTTAACCTCTCCAGGCCTCGTCTTAAGGGTGCTTGTACATTAAAGGATACACTGTGTGATCTCTATGATTCTCTTCTCCCCCAGAATCCTGTGAACCCGTACCACGCTGGCCAGCTCCATCTGCCATCCCCAAGGCTTCGGGCTTTGTCTATGGCTGCAGCCTTGGCCCTTCCCCGTCCCCCAGCCTCCTCCCTGGGCTGGTCATCCATTCACAGTCCTCACACAGGCCTCCATCTTGAGGAAAACAGCAGCCTCCCCATCACGGACAGGCAGGATCAATAAACAGGATAACACTATTCATGTTCATCTCAGGCAAGCACTGAATCTCAGGCTAGACACAGAGGTCAGCTTGGAGGCTGCTCCTACAAGGCTTTGCACAACCTGATTAAGTCCAGGCAATCCCAGGCTCCAGTCCCTCCTCCATCAGGGATGCTTCTGGCTCTGCACAGACAACCGCAGATCCTCGCTCAGTTCCTGCGGCTACTCAGGAGGTCTGTGCCATCGAAGTCCGTTCCTCAACACAGCCCAGTATCTCTTTTCTGTCCTGCTCCTCCCCAGCCCTGGTCCCTGGTTTCTCTTCATTCTTTTTGCTAAGAAAGTCATGTGCATAAAGGCCTCTCCAGAGAGGTAAAGTGGCCTCTGTTTTTATCCGACCTGTGGACACATGAGCTGTCCGTGATTAAAGAAAGCTCTAGATCTACCTACATCTTCAACTCCCAAGGGCCACAGGAGACTAGAATAGGTTTGCCTTCTTCCTCTGAGACCAAGGAAGGAAAGAAGATGGTTGCAGATAAAGATATTGCCCCGGGGAGAAAGGAGGACAGGAAATCCACTAATATTAATGGTCACAACGCTAAGGTGGGTCCCAGCCAGGATCCCTGGGGTTGAAGGTGTCACATCCCTCTCCTAAAGGACTTTTCCGGCTAGTGAGGGAGACAGGTGCATGAACTGGTAATTTACATAAAGCAACCTGGAAAAAGTGCCAGACACAGCCTACTGAGAGAGTCCCAAGAAAGGAGTCATTGATTCTGTCTTGGGGAACATCAAGATAGATGTTCATAGGGAAGTAAAATTTGAAGACTTTCTAGATTTTTCCAATTTATTAAATAGTGGTAATATGCTTCCATCTTTGCTGCACTGTAAGGTTTACAAAGTGCCTCTCAGCCTTTGTTCCCTCTGATGAGTTCATGTGTGTACTCACGCTTAGTGACTGAGCTCCCTGTGTGCCAGGCAAAGCTCCGGGTCTAAAGATGAAAACCACCTAGTCCTGGCCCTCAGAGAGTTCACCTCTGGTAGAACCGAAAGGCAGGTAAACCAGGGATAGCAGCGAGGCAACGCTTGGGTCCCAAAATAGAAGTTATCGTGGTGGAGAAAGGGAGTGTGGCGTTTAACCGGGGGTTAAAGGGGAGAGGTTTGGGGACCGAATGAAGAGGAGAATGCTTGGGGGTGAGAGCAGGATGAGCTGGGGGGTGACAGAGGTCGATATGGAGAAGAACATTCTGGGGGCTTCCCTGGCGGTCCAGTGGTTAAGAACAAGGGGGACGTGGGTTCGATCCCTGGTCGGGGAACTAAGATCCCACATACCGCGGAAGCAACTAAGCCTGCGTGCTCTGGAGCCCATGCCACAACTAGAGAGAAGCCTGCATGCCACAATGAAGATCCTGTGTGCTGCAACTAACACCCGACGGAGCCAAATAAACAATAAATAAATAAATAATTTTTTTTTAAGAAAACAAAGACTGGAAATACAAGAGGAGAAGCAAGTTTGGGGGATGGCACAGAGAGGTAAGGGGCACACATAAATTTGTTGTTGAGTTTGAAGGGATTAAAAGACATATAGGTGGAGACGTTTGCTGCTTGATGATCAGTTCTGGCTCTTTCCGGTAACCCCACACAAGCGAAACCGCAACTAAGTGGCCCCATCATTTTCCACAACACTATGCAACGTCTCTGTAGAGTTTTGAAGTACTCCACCATTATTGATTAGCCATTAGTGATTCCCTCTGACCCTGCTAAGTATTTCCTCTCCCTCTTTAGTACTACCACCTACAAATCTCTAGAAATGGGGGTTGAGCAGGTGCGGATCCAAAGACAAAACATTCTTCTTAATGTGAGAAATTAATCTGTAGCTCTAATTGCCTCAAACTCTAAATGAAAAAAAAAAAAAACCTGCTTTCTCCCAGCATTCAAAATAGAATGCAGGCTTTCTCTGAATAAAGAAAATAATCTGTCAGGGGAGAAAAAAAAGGACTTAAGCTGCTAAAAATGTCAATCTTACCACATTGTTAAGGAAAAGCAAGTTTAATTACATTCAAATCTACATAGAATCGTTTTTGAGCGATGCACACAGGAGCCTGAAGGTCTAGGATTTCAGAATTGACAAGGTACGTTAAACAAAGGCAATGCGGAAAGAGCAAAGTATAATGGGGGGGGGCATGATTTCAGAACTGAAGGCTTTGAGTCCTAGAGCCAGCCTGCCACAAAGCCCTCTAGGACCTTTGTCAAGTCCTGTATGGTAGTTCTGTCACATGTAATAGAGGGTGCCAAGGTGTAAATGTTCTCAAGTTGCCTTTAGCATCTATGAAAAACATCACAGAAAATTGAGTTTAGACTCTTTTCCCCCAAATTACTGATTGTATAGAACACAGACTCATTGGTTGTTCTATATCCCTATGAAGTATACAAAAAAAGGACCTGGAATTTTCCAATTCACAGATGTCAAAACAGAGGCTAAGGAAGAGGTCCCATCTGAGGTGATCAACCAACGGTGACTCAGAACTTGATGGACGAAAACCATATTTTGTCCCAGAAGCCAGGCCCCGGAGCAATCAACTAAAAATAAAAGGCAGCTAGTTCTTACTTTAGAGAACATGAGCCTACCCTCATCCATCTTCCTTTTTCCCACCCCTGATCCACCCCAGAAAACAATAATAATAATAATTTGGGGAGAAACATAATGGTAAGTGATTCAGTATATGGAAACCACCAAGGAATGCTAGCTTCTGAGGCAGTGACCCAGGAGAACATGGGCTGGCACAGGACAGCCCTGCCGAAGGAACCAGTTACCTTAGCTGAGCAATTGCCCTGCACCAGGGTGTGTAAACAGGTGTTGGGGAGGAAGATTTAGACAACTCAGAAGACTAATTGCTTTAATAAGCTTTAAGGGGTGTACCTCAGGAGGGAGCTGCTCACCGGCAGCCAGCTGTAGATGTCCTCTGCCCCCAGCTCAGGCTGCTGCATTATCATTTCAAATGGCCTCTACCCACTTCCCAGAGTCAGTGTGGCAATTACTAGCCCACCTGGCCTTTCCCCTTCTTATTTCCTGTTCAAGAGCAAAGCCATTTGAGGAACTCAGTTCTTGATCCAGTATATGTCTCCCCACTCCTGCGTTGCATCTCTGGAGATCTTTAGGGGCATCAAGAAACAGATGGAGGGACTTCCCTGGTGGTCCAGTGGCTAAGGTTCCACGCTCCCAATGCAGGGGGCCTGGGTTCAATCCGTGGTCAAGGAACTAGATCCCACATGCATGCCACAATGAAGAGTTCGCATGCCACAGCTAAAGATCCCTCACGCAGCAACGAAGATCCCTCATGCTGCAACTAAGACCTGGCGCAGCCAAATAAATAAATAAATATTTTTTAAAAAAAGAAAGACCTGGAGAAAAAAAATGGTAGACCCCAGAAATCTATTGAGGCAGGAAACTGCAGCTAAATTGTCATTTCCATAAACAGTGGCCTGGCAAGGTCAGCGCATGCAGATAGGAATACTCCAGGCTAAATCCATCTTCCATAAGGACAATGCTTGGCCCAGAATCTCACCTGCAGAAGTCAGAAGGTTCCAACTGGTCCACAAATCAATCTACAAGAGCACCTGAAGAGGCTCTCTAATTCAGGGCGTTATGAAGACGACAAAGAGATTGATTGGAATCTGCCCTGTGGAATTAGAGCTACATACAGTTTAATGGACAGTTAACTTAAACATAATTATACAACGGACAACAATAAGAAATGTACAGCAGGTTCTGATGTTAACTTCTAATCTCCCCTCTTTGGGGAACTGGTGGAAAGATGTAGTCAGAGGTGGTGGGGAATTGTCTTTGTCTGGTCCTGTGGGGGTTTATTTTAGTCTCACGTAATCCAGGTTCCGCCGATCCTCCATGTCCCAGGCTGTTCTTGTTCCATGCCATTCTGTGCCAGATATCAGTGTCATTATCACTAATTTCAGAAAATGTCTGTCTCTTCGCTTCAGATTTTCAGGAGTCCTCATCTATTGTAGTTACAGAAGAGTGCTTGCTTTTCTCCCAGAGCTCTCTGTTGAATGTCTATTTGCCAGTCATTTGTCACCTTGGGACTGGCTTTTTCTCCTACATGACCATGGCTTTCTACCTCTCCCTGAATATCTCTGAAACCTCTGGGTTGCCCGAAAATCCTAGAGGAAGATAGGGCATTTATAAGCTTGCTCCTTTTGACAGGAATAATAATTTACAAATCCAAATAGAAATGTTTCTCTTCCCCACCTCTGCAAAAAACATTGCTGGCTTGCTACTTCTGGCACACTCTCCTGCCTGCAGCCCTAGATTTGATTCTTTAACCATTTCACATCCTCCGTTGTGTTAGAACAAACCTGCCAAGTTTGCCCCCAACTAAAGTGGGTTCTCCTTGCATTCTGACTCTAGTAAAACACTGTAATTGTATCAAGAACTCAATTAAGGCCATAAAAGTTTCAAGGATACATGAGCTTTAAAAAATAATCATTTTTTTGCCTTTATACACTTTTACTTTCTAAGGTTTGGTTGAGGGTGGGTTACCGTAGGTAGAATCTATACCTGGCAATGAAATGTATCCAAATGACAGAATATTTTGCCCCTGATTTGGTTTAGATATAAATCCAAGCAACCTGACTACAGTTCTAAAGGAAATGTTTGGACGCTGAGTCTATAAAACAGTATTTTTATCAAAATGCATCTAATGGTCCCCTAAAGCAAGCTTTAAAGAGTTTGTCTCTATGAGTTCTCAATTAAAACATTGTTGTAAAAGCCATTTCCAGGTGGAAGCAACCAGTGCCCATCAACAGATAAACGGATAAAAATGTGGTCTATCCATACAATGGAATATTATTCAGCCTTAAAAAGAAATGAAATTCTGACACATCATGCAACATGGATGAACCTTGAGAACATTATGCTAAGTGAAATAAGCCAGACATAAAAGGACAGATACTGGAGGATTCCAATTATGTGAGGTACCTAGGTAGTCAAATTCATAGAGAAAGAATGTCGAATATGGCTGCTGGCATCTGGGAAAGGAGGAATGGGGAGTTAGTGTTTAAAGGGTACAGAGTTTCAGTTTGAGAAGAAGAAAAGAGCTCTGGAGATGGATGGTGGTGATGTTTGCACAACAAGGTGAATGTACTTAATGCCACTGCATTAAATAAAGTGGTTGAAATGGTGAGATTTATGTGATATAGAGTTTACCACCATTTTTAAAAATATGACATAAAAATTCATTTCCAAGTGAGAATTTTTAATATTCCCCCCAAATATCTGGCCCTGTACCTGAAATGATTTCCAAATGACTTAAATCAGCTGATCTTAACAACCTATTAAAGAATACCTAGGCATTGGGAATATAGGAAAGTCGTGATATTCAGCTACCAGGATTTGAACATTCAGAGACAAAAAAAAAAAAAAAATCACTGATGCTTTTTCTTGGCTTTCTGGACAACCCTCCTAAAAGGCTCTTCAGCTCTGCAAAATTAAAAACGTTGTGTCTTATTGTTTTACTCTCAAAGGGAGGAGACTCTCGTGGCTATAGACAAATGCATGGCACACAGTTGCCCGTGACAAATCACACGGCAGCATTATTCTCTGGTTTGAAGCCAGTGACCCCAGAAGCAGTGCTGGGTACCATTCTGCCTCTCGGACCTCCGTCCAGCTGGGGGTCCCCACACCCTGCCCACCGCTCTCCATTCTGAAAATACTCTGCTCACCGAACTGAGTAGGAATGAGCAATTAGGAGGAGCCAGTTACCCAAAAGGGATAAAAGATACACGTATACATATTTTCACTTTTAAAGAGAGATCTCTGAAGTCCCCGCATTACCAATTTTATAACTGTTGACGATATCAACTTTAAATAAGGTATATATTCATGACCACATGGCAGCTGAAATGAAAATAAATCCCACATGAAATCCTAATGAAAATAAGTTCTTAAAATAAAGTCCTTACTCTTTTTTTTTCAATAACTTTGCAGATGATTCTGCATTTGTTTCCTTTTTCCACCTCTGACTCTGTTTCTGGAATGACAGTGATGTGGCAAAAGGGGAGGGGGAAGAGAGATGGGCTGTAAAGCCGGAAAGATGGATTCGATCCCTGGCCCTGCCACGTACCAACTTTGTAGCTCTGGCTCTCTCTGGAACCCCAGCTGTCTATCTGCAAAATATAGATGATAATACAGGCATCAATACTACAAGGCTGTTAAAAAAAGATTAGAAATTATGTATGACTAGCGTGTGCAGCAGTGTCTGGCACGTAGTAGGTGCTCATTAAATGATGGCAGTGTCCATGATGTCTGCATCCTATAGCACACAACAATGTCATCACACAGTTCCATCGCACCTCCCTCACCATTCCTCGGTAAAAGGTGTTCTGCTCATCATCACCAGTAAACGCTGCGTTGGGAAGTTATCTCTGCCTGTGCAGGGGCTCAGCAGATTGAGAGCTGGGGGCAAGAAAACCAGTTCGGAGGTTCCTGCCATTGCTCAAATGAGCAATCATGAAGACCTGACCTGGCCTAGGAGACACTTCTGAGATAAGGTCACTAGGATGGGTGGTTGGTTGGATGTGTGAGAGTCAGGAGCAAGGACAAAGGTTCCTCCAACTTTTCAAACCTGTTTGACTGCAAAAAGGTGCCATTAGAAGAACTGGCTCTACAGTAGGTCCTTATTAGTTATCTATTTTATGTATAGTAGTGTGTATATGTCAATAACACAGGGAACTCTACTCAATACTCTAATGACCTATATGGGAAAAGAATCTAAAAAAGAGTGGATACATGTATAACTGTAGATGTAGATGTAGATGTATAACTGATTCACTTTGCTGTACAGCAGAAACAAACACAACATTGTAAATGAACTATACTCCAATAAAAATTTTTTTTTAAAAAAAAGAAGAAGAACTGGCTCTCAGAAAGAAAAGGAAATAATCAAAATGGTTGGGGCATGCCAAGCATGGAATAGTTTAGCTTCTCTTTTTGAAACATCCAGGGAAGGCTTACATATCCCAGAGAGGAAGTGACTTGTCCACAGGTTCCCATAGGAAACCAGGGGCAAGCAAAGACCCCCATCGTGTCTCAAGGGCAAACACCCATAAGACACCAAGCACAAAAATACAAGCCAGCTGCAAGGGAATAGGACCCCAGACTGTGAGGTCTAATTATCCAAAGTCATAGACAAATGGTCAAGATCATTCTCCCAAATAAAAAATGTTTTCTTTCTCCAGGCTTAGCCCTTCTGAGGACACAGGCTGGCAGCATGACCATCAGCTGGAATACTGTCAGATCAGATAGTCAGCAAATGTTTACTCAGGGCCTACCAGATTGGGGTTCGCCTAGAGAGGTGACATTACTGGCTCCCCTGAGGATTCAACCAGCTTACGCACACATATGGGGTCACGGAGACCACTGTTTGTTCTCCAGAGTAAGTTCATTTGTTTCTCTCCGAGTGAGCCACAAATAGTGGCTTCTTGCGGTGATGACCAGGGACTCTCTGTGCTCCATGACCCAGGCTGGATGCACTTGGCTGTCACACTCAGAAAGCTGTCATAGAAAGATCATCCAGTGCCAATCTTCTTTCTCCCTCTGTTTGCCACTGGATCACCAGAAAAGGCAGATGGTACACTGCAAACACATCCATAAACCAAGCAAATGTGAGCTATGTTGATCATGGAAATCCAGCACTGGGCACACCAGCCCATGGGGACCCTGGATGGGAATAGGAAGCAAGCTTCAGGTCAACATGGGAAGAACATCCTCACTTGTCACGAGGATGCCCTACAGAGTCAGCCTTCTCCACCAGCACCAGCTGTGAAAACTCTCCATGCCTCCATTTCCACATCTTTAAAAAGAAATGTTGCTTACGACCTCCTAAGTTGGAGATGAGCATAAAGAGAGATACACCACATGGAGATGTTGGCGCAGTGACTGCCACGTAGAAAGCACCCAATAAACATTGACTGCTCTTCATCTCATTCAGTGAAGGAGTGGCCTACCTCAGCCCACTATCGTGTGCTTTTTCACTCAGAATTTGGACCCCTTTGTCAATAATATTGCAGAGGAGATTTCAGCTTGGGTGGGAAATAGACACTATTTTGCTTACTCCAAAGCCACTTTCCCTGCTGAGACTCTGAAATCTGAAGTCCAGCTACATCATTTCTTTGTAGGCGTCTGCATCACCCCATGTCCGCTCAGCCAATGTTCACGGGACGCCTGCTATGTCCAAAGCATCAGGCACTAGGTGTCCACAGTGGGGAATTTTAACCACGAAGGCTGGGCAAACTTGTTTACACCCAGCCAGGGTGGCCATGGTGCGAACGACCCTGGGAAGGAGACACAGAACAGCCTACATGCACTAATCAAACGAAGACTTGTTTTCTATTTCTGCTTTGGGGATTATCCAAGGGATTGGCAAGGGACCGAGCTGCTTGACCACGACACCAGAAATGCTCCTGAAAACACCCTGCTAAGTGTGATGCTTGTTTATCAAAACAAGGTTTAAAACATCTTTTCTTTCAGTTCCCACTCTATTTCCTAATCGAGAAATGCATAATCCCAGGAGAAAACCAGCTCTCATTCCTCTATCTTTTTCTGTCTCTCTCTGTCTCTCCCCCCCTCTGTCTCCTTCTGTCTCCCTCAGTCTCCCTTGGCCTCCTCCCTCCCTCTTTCCCTCTCCCCAGACCCCCTCCAGCTTTTATCATTTTAAGCTGTATGCATGCCATTCTTCAGGGGATTAAAGTCAAATTTAGTCTTCTGCAATTGTTATTACCTACCCATTGGCTTATGAGATGCATTTGCCTGCATTTGTAATGCATCAATAACTTCCACTCTCCTCCACTTGTAAACAATGCATTATATTAAATAGCCTGTTTCTAGCCTTGTATTGAAAGAGACGATAAATTAGGACTTTCAGTTCTTGGTTTTTACTGATTCCTAAGCCTGCCAGTTACATGCCTGTCCGCCCCACTGAACATTCTCTCTAAAGCTGAGAATGCACAAAGCCCTTGTTCATCGTTCTCCTGTCTCCATCACTGCTGCCGGCTGTCAGTTTCACACCACCAAGCAGACTGTAATTGGCAGGATGAGGTGCAGAAATAGGGAATGGTTTGAATATGTGGTTCTCACCACACACACACACATACACACGCACAGAGTCTTTCTGGCTTATGATAGTCTGTAAATTTAGGGACTTGATATGTCCCTAAATCAGAACCCACAAGGGCGGCCCTCATTCGCTAGCCTACGGATTGGAAGCAGAGAAAGGGAACACAATGCAATCAACACCTAGTGCTGTCCGAATCCAGTGCAAGCCTTGCCGGATCCTGGATGGAGGTGGCTTTGGGAATATGCCCTGCTGGGAGCCAGCCCTTGTGCTTTGTTGGGCGGCTTCCCTGGGATCTGAGATCTGCAGGCTTCCTGAGAGTCAAAACTGTCCTGCTCAGCCTTGAGTGAGGTCCAGAAGCAAGGAGCAAACTCTAGCTCAGAGAATGTCGGGTAGTTTTCATGGACCGTTTCCTTCCCAGAAATGAAAAGTCAACATCAATCTTACCACGCGGTGTATTCCAATGTCTACCGTTCTTATACAAATTCAAACCCAGCTGAATGAGATCGCTTAGAGCAGGGTTTCCGAGCCTCAGCCACAGTGATATTCTAAACCAGGTAATTCTTTGTGGTGGGGACTGTCCTGTGCACTGTAGGATGTTTAACAGCATCTCTGGGATCTAGTATCTACTTACTAGATGCTGGGAACGACACGCCCTGATTCGAGACAATCAAAAATGTCTCTAGACCTTGCCAAATGGCCCCTGCAGGGCGAAATCAGCTTTGGTTGAGAACCACAACAACCTAGAGTTATATTTAGTCCCAACGTCTGCCTGGGAGTTGAAGAATTTCAGACCTAATAAAAACAAGGGAGTTCCTCTACACCTATGCTTCTCAAAGTGTGGTCCCCCGACCAGCATCACCTAGAAACTTGTTAGAAGTGCAAATTATGGAGCCCCATCCCACACAGACTAAGTCAAAAACTCTGGGGTGAGGCCCAGTATTCTGTTTTAATAAGCCTTCCAGGTGATTCTGACCCAAGTGAAAGTCTGAGAACTATTGTGCTATTTCTTTTTTTTTTTTTTTTTTTCTTTTTGCGGTATGCGGGCCTCTCACTGTTGTGGCCTCTCCCGTTGCGGAGCACAGGCTCCGGACGCGCAGGCCCAGCGGCCATGGCTCACGGGCCCAGCCGCTCCGCGGCATATGGGATCCTCCCAGACCGGGGCACGAACCCGCATCCCCTGCATCGGCAGGCGGACTCTCAACCACTGCGCCACCAGGGAGGCCCCTATTGTGCTATTTCAACACTCACATTTACAGATAGAAAAACAAAGACCCAGAGAGGTGAAGTGACTGCCCCAAAGTCACACAGCTACTGTAGATTCAGATCTTCCACTGCCCAGACTTTTACTCCATTTGAGAATTGTCTACCAATTAAGCTGAGATTGGATTTAACCGTCTTTCTGTTCATACTACCTTCCTGCTAGCAGTGGGGTATGTGGCAGTGCACATGGCGTGAGTGTGGGTCTGTATATGTTTGTGGGTGATCTCTGTGTTTGTGTCTACATGTGTGCAAGTCTCATGTGTGTGCAGAAGGCCCACAAAGGAGAGAGGCTGAGGTTCCCATCGAGTGGCCCTGCTCGGGCTTTCAGGCCCCCATCTCTGATCGCAGGATCAGTAACCTGGGACAGCTTCTGGTGGCTTGTCCTGCAGTTTGAGGGCCAGTGGCAGGCATGAATTTTGTAAGGCAGATTTCAGCAGGCAGAATCTGACATGTCCCTTCTTTCAGATGGGATGACGATGAAAATTCATCTCTTGGGCCCTTCCAGAAAACACCCATGTCAATCCACAGTCAATAGGTTGACAATTTTTGACTGAAATTCAAACAGCCTTTGTGCTTTTTACCCACGTACCCCCCCGACCCCGTCCTGAACTGATCAATTGCTAGAAGTAAGAACAGTTATTTTCACATCAGATGGACAGAGCCTCTGACCCCTAGTCTTGTGTGAACGTTAATAGTTTAAAAATAAATGTCAGATTTTGGGCATGAACCACCGGTTCTCCTTGCTTGGCCCTGAAATAAACATCTCTCTGCTCAAATAAATAAATATAAATATATATAGATATATATACACACATATATATACACACATACCTATATATCAGATTTTTCTAGCACAGAAGCAGCTCTGAACTGCTGTCCAATTTATATCTTGATTTTAGTCAAGTGTAGATGTATTGGGGTGGCTATAGAAATACTGTGTTTAGGAGACAGGACAGCTCGAGCTGAAATTCACAATGGAGCTTGGAGCTTGGGGAAGAACCCTGGACCCCTGACTGCAATCAACATGGTTACACGGTTACGTTCAGACAAAGAGTCTCTCTCTGACCAGCTTTATCCAGGCTTCTCTGAGCTCTCTGCTCAGCTAGGCTCAGCCTTGGGTTTCTACCTCTGTCCCTGTAGAGTCCAGTTTTAGCAAGAATGCTGCTAAGTCAGTTTAGAGTGAATCTTCACCCTCAATATCTGATCAAATTTCCCCGTCCCCACCAACAGCCCCCTGAGTGGTATCAGCCCACCCTGTCCTGCCTTCAGCAAGAATCCTGTTGGGTCAGTTTAGCAAGAATGCAGCTCTTCCCGATGTTTCCTCTTAGTAATTTCCCATCCACGGACCCCTACCCTGCTCCTTGGCTAGAAATGTCTTTTCCTTCTTGTTTTCAGAGTTGGGCCCCATGTCTCTATCCTGCTGTAAAACCCCACTCTGGTAGTACCGCTGAACAAAGCCTTCCTTACCATCTCTAACAAGTGTCATGAGTCATTTTCCTTTAACTGTTCACACGTCAGCCAGGATTTATCCATTGTGAAAGTTGAAACAGACTCTTCCTTGACAGGTACCTGGGATGGGGGAGGGCTGGTCCTTGGACTTGGCTTCGGGCAGCAGCTGTGAAAAGCTAGGCTGCAGAGGCCAGATGAGGCCGTGCTTCCCTACCCAGGACTCAAGACTTCTCTGAGCTCCTAGAAATGGGAAGATTCCATTACCAGGAAAGGATTACTCAATAGATCTGCAGGGAGAGGCCCCAGATGAAATTGCCTTTGGACCATACGAAACTGCCTTCTTATAATCAAAAATAGTAGAATGCTGGCAAGCTCCCAGGGTTCAATGTCATAGCATTCATGAGTCTCTTAGGAGCTGTCTTGTAAAGGCCCACTGTGTCCACAAGGACTTAAGGCACAACAGGGGAGAGGGGAGGGAAAGGACACAGGCGGCTTCAAAGAGTTTACGATCAAATTCAATATGCAGAAAATTAAAAATTTGCTCTTGTCTTATTCCTGAGTCAGAAAACTCAGAATCTAGCTCTATACTTCTCCTATAGCTGCTTATCTTTATGGGGAAGTTTCCTTAACACCAGAAGTTATACCTTGACTTAAAAAACAGAAGAAAACTGTGGTCTCTGGTGATAATCTGCACTTATTAAGCATGTTTGTTTACTTTAAAATCACTTTTGTTTCTTGCAGGTGAAAGCCAGCTATAAGAAAAACAATGTTGGAAGGGATAAATTAGGAATTGGGGATTAACAGATACATGCCACTATATGTAATATAGATAAGCAAGATAATAGATAACAAGGACCTACGGTATAGCACAGGGAACTATATTCAATTTTTCATAATAACTTGTAAAGGAAAAAATCTGAAAATGAATATATTTATATGTATAACTGAATCACTTTGCTGTACACCTGAAACACTGTAAATCAACTATACTTCGATTTTTAAAAATACAAATGAAAAATAAAAAAGGAAAGAAAAAAAACAATGTTTTGTGGACCATCCAATGAAAGGCTGACAAAACTTGCTTCCTGCAAAAGGAATGGGCCTCTTGCAGGACTAGACAGAAATCAGTGGGCAGAGATCTGGAACAGAGGACCTTGGATTGCGTCTGTGAGCTGGTGGCCGTCCACAAGCTGTTTGCTACCGGTTCAGGACAAGGAAGTACAGAAATTGCAAGTAATCATTTAAAAACACTTATAGCAATTTGACATAGTAATTTTATTTCTGTTTACTCTAATAATAAAAAATTGGAGTTTGAATTTTGCATGTTTGGGTTTTTTATTCCATTTTCCCAGTTATTCAATGTTATTATATTTTACAAAATTATCAGTCCACAATGGATTGGAATTTATTTTTTATAAATTTATTTATTTAATTTTTGGCTGTGTTGAGTCTTCGTTGCTGCGAGCGGGCTTTCGCTAGTTGTGGCGAGCAGGGGCTACTCTTTGTTGTGGTGCGTGGGACTTATTGCGGTGGCTTCTCTTGTTGCGGAGCACAGGCTCTAGGTGTGTGAGCTTCAGTAGTTGTGGCACACGGGCTCTGTAGTTGTGGCTCGCGGGCTCTGGAGCACAAGCTCAGTACTTGTGGCGCACGGGCTTAGTTGCTTGGCCACACGTGGGAATCTTCCCAGACCAGGGCTCGAACACATATTCCCTGCACTGGCAGATGGATTCTTAACCACTGGGCCACCAGGGAAGTCCTGGAATTTTTTTAAGTCCTTTACCACAGATGACTGAGAAGCACTGATGTACGGGAAGGTAGACCTCAGCTTAATGTAAACAAACAATGACATTCTCATAATATTTATTATCTAACAGGTCCTGTTATAAAGGCTTGCAACATAAATGTATTTACTTCTCACGACCCTTTAAGGCAGAAACTATTACTCCTCTGATCTCACAGATAAGGAAACCAAGGCAGAGAGAAGATAACTTACTTTCCCAGTGTTGCACAAGTGAGATGAGAATGCAGGAAGTTTGGCTCCTGAGTCCGTGCTAGTGACCTCTGTCTTGAGACTCTATAATAAAGAGAGCTTGACTCGCATGTAAGTGGTAACATATAAAGAAAATCAAGAAATGGTTAACACCAAAACTCTGGAACAAGACCCCTCTGGGAGGAAGGAAGGCAGGGAATTAATTGGAGAGGTGCACAGGCCAAGCTTTCGGGGTCTGATCATGTTTTATGCCTTAACCTGGTAAGGGATATATGCAAGTGTTCATTCTACTGTTATTCTTCAACAGTACACAACACATTTTATACACTTTTATGTGTATGATACATTTCACGGTTTGAATTTATATATATATATATGTATGTATTTTTTTAAAGCCTAACTAGAGTCGTCAACCAATGGTACCCACAGGCTCTGGAGAGGGTGAGCGCCCCCTAATGGAGCAGACAAGTACAGCCATTCCCCTCCAGCAGGCACAGGGCAGGTGGGAGGTCAGGAAAGGATCCAGGGTTTCCTTCCATTGCTCCGAGTCTAAGATTCTTCCTTAAGTCACATTCTAGAACTCACAGGAAGGAAGAAGCTCACATTACCTGAGAATCTGAACCAACCCCTTTATAAAGCGATGCAGAATTAACATTTAAGGCTGACGGAAATGCCACACTTGAAAAAAAAACATACAAGAGCACAATTTACAGTGATAGAGGTACTGAGGAACTTCTTGATATATTCCAAGAGCTTTCACTCATTGTATGTCATTTATACATTAATACCGATGTGAGTGAGATGGGGCCCACTTCAGCAAACAGGTGAAGCTACTTGTCTTATAAGAGACGGAGGTGAAATGTGTTTGCATTACACAGGAACTCTTCTTGCTGTGTAGAGGGCTTAGTGTTGCTAAGGAAAGTCTGGGCTTGCAAGGTTTGAACCATTTGGGGTGTCCTGCCAACAGTCACGTGAGACAAAGACAGGGATGCCTACTCATCAAGAGAGCCGGGTTGGTGTGCCAAGCAATTCAACAAGCACGGGACTGATGATTCCCGGCTCTCACACCAAACCCACTGAATCAGCATTTCGTGGGAGGAGAGCCCAGAAATCTGCATTTCCACAAATCACCTCCCCCACCCCATGACTCTAACTGAGATATTCCCAGGACCATGTAAGACACACCAGGTGAATTAAGAGCAAATGTTTTATAAACATAAAATCCAGGCTGAATCTTCCTTCTGCCACTCACTAGTTGTATGGCCTTGGGGTTATTTAACTTCACTGAGCCTCAATAGTCCCATCTGTAAAATGGATGATAATATTACTTACCTCTCAGAGTGACTGGGAAGATTTAATGAGAGAGTATATACAAAGCACTTGGCATATAATAAATGCTCAAAAATTTTAGCTGTATTTATTTACTATCATTTTTTTAAGATGTTGGGGGTAGGAGTTTATTAATTAATTTATTTATTTTTGCTGTGTTGGGTCTTCGTTTCTGTGCGAGGGCTTTCTCTAGTTGTGGCAAGCAGGGGCCACTCCTCATCGCGGTGCGTGGGCCTCTCACTATCGCGGCCTCTCCTGTTGCGGAGCACAGGCTCCAGACGCGCAGGCTCAGTAGTTGTGGCTCACGGGCCTAGTTGCTCCATGGCATGTGGGATCCTCCCAGACCAGGGCTCGAACCTGTGTCCCCTGCATTAGCAGGCAGATTCTCAACCACTGCGCCACCAGAGAAGCCCCTATTTACTATCATTTATGCGTATCCATAATATACAAGGCAATGTGGGGAAGGGGTAAAGAGAAGAATACAAAAAAAGAACAAAATAGCCCCCTACCTTCAAGGAAATTATATCTAGTGAGGTTACATTTAAAGTTTTCCTATAAATTTACCAGGAAAAAAAAATTCTCAACTTCCTTTCTGGGATTATCAAGGTGTTACCAGCCTGAGTCAAAACCACTTTAAAACTCTTGATCTTATTCAGGAGTCACCTTTATAAGTCAGAGGCGGGAAATCTTCTGGGAATATGTATGGGCCTAAAAGCTAACCCTCCTTGGAACCAGGCTAGGCACTAGGAGTGACTTTAAACTACCAGTTGTTGACCAAGAGTTTACCAGCCTATGTCCTCTCCTTCACGCTGAGCCCTTGTACCAATTGGTTTGATGCTGGAAAGCATTACAACCTTAGGAGACATGCAAGAGTGCTCTCGGCCGCGTTTATGGATCTCCTTCAAACGCCCCTTTATGGGATGGTAGCTCCCAGGATTCTGTTGACCTATATATGCCAACTGAGGAGAGCAGGGGATAAAGGGGACCTTCCCAGACCTGACCCCATTAAAATCCATCCCCTCTGAAAAGAAACCAGACCCCCTATGAAAGCATCTCTGATTCTGCAAGGTTCCATGGTAATGTTTTATAAGCACTATTGTCAATTCTCTGTGCCAAGGGAGGAATATCATCAGCAGCTATATTTCAAAATTATAGCTAATTCCGAAATCATATCTGGGGTCTCTAAGACTGCAAAATGCTTCAGAGAAATCACCCCATCCAAACTGAGCCAGGCAAAGCTTGTACCCCTGCCCTCACCTGAATTCCTCCCTTACCTGTGTCCATTCAAGAGATAAGCAGTGAACACCTCCAGAGCTGATGTAAAACAACCCGAAGCTGATTTCCCTTCTTTCTGATTCAAACGCAGTTAGAGTTGTTAAGAAAGGGATTTAATTCAAAAGGCCTCTTAGTAAAATTATAGACTGCATAGAGCATAACTAAGTGAGAGCTACTGAATAAGTTGAAATAAGAACTTTATCACTTTTGCTAATTATGTCAAGAAGAAATTTAAATCAAGAGTTTCTGGGCCTCCCTGGTGGCACAGTGGTTGAGAGTCCGCCTGCCGATGCAGGGGACACGGGTTCGTGCCCCAGTCTGGGAAGATCCCACGTGCCGCGGAGCGGCTGGGCCCGTGAGCCATGGCCGCTGAGCCTGCGCGTCCGGAGCCTGTGCTCCGCAACAGGAGAGGCCGCAGCGGTGAGAGGCCCGCGTACCGCAAAAAAAAAAAAAAAAAAAAAAAAAAAAGAGTTTCTCAAGAGGAACAATGGTTGGATAATCCATCAGATAAGTGTTAACTCCTTACCAAGAAAAGAGTTACGATGCTTAACTTGGTACAGTGATTTCAGTGGTAGTTCTTTAAAATATTGATGCCAGACCCTACCTCCAGACCAATTCAGACCAATTAAATCAGAATTCCTGGGGACTGGGCCAGGGCATCAGTATTTTTTGAAAGATTCCCAAGTGGTTCCAATGGGCAGCCTGGGTTGAGACCTACTGCCTTAGTTAACAGAGCTCAGTTACCTGAGGTAAATGCTGCTTTTAAAGCAGTTTGACTTTTTCCCTTGAGCACCAGACAAATCATGTTGATTAATTAGCATTTTCCAAACAACAGCAATGAATTAACTGCTGCTAATGTTCAGACCATGGAATTAGACTTGACTCCTAGGCATCAGATTCATCTCCCCCAGATAGAAGGTTGAACAAGGATTTCCGAGAATGAGTGCTTGGCAGACAAGAATCAGAGACAGGTTGACCTTGACTGAGCAAGTACCATGTAGGGAACAAGAAGACAAAACTATGAGTTCATTTCTAGACATCCACTCAAATATTTATTAAGTGTGCCAAGCACTGTGCTAGGGCATGGAGAGTCTGAGGCTAAGGGAATATAACTGATGCTCCCACAGGAACTGACAGCCTAATGGGGAGAAAGAAACATAGACAAAAGTTTCCAGGCATGCAATATATGGTTGAAGTACACAACAGGTACTTGGGGAGCACTGAGGTAGCACAGAGACCTCGAGATGACAGATGAGGATTCCTGGAGCTAGTAAATGAGATGAATCTAGAAGGGTGGGTGGAAATCTGCTAGGTCAGTGGGGTCTGTAACCTGTGCCAAAGTGAGGAGGAACATGACTAGTTCTGGAAACAACACAAGGGACAGATAAAGCTGGAAAGATAGGCAAGGAGCTGAAGATAAAGATGCTTGTATGCCATCTAAGGATTTTGGATTTAACCTTGGAAGTGATAGGGGTTATTGATGGATTTCAAGTAGGAAAGTGACATGATCAGGTTCACATTCAGAATGTTCACTCTAGCAGTTTATAGAGCCTTGCCACTCAAAGTGTGGTTCACAAACTGGCATCATCAAGATCACATGGGAGCTTGTTAGAAATAAACAAAACAAAACAAAACAAAAACCCCCACAAATCTCAATTCCCATCCCAAATGTACTAAATCAGAATCTGTTTGGGTTTTTTTGTTTTTTGTTTGGCCAAGCCACCGGCATGCTGGATCTTAGTTCCCCGACCAGGGATCTAACCCGTGCCCCTTACAGTAGACGTGCAGAGTCTTAACCACTGGACTGCCAGGGAAGTCCCAGAATCTGCATTTTAACAACCTCCCCAGATGATTCATATGCACATTAAAGTTTGAGATGCACAGTTAAAAAGGAGAAATTTTCATGAAAAAGAGAGATAAAACTTTATGAAGACCAGTTAGGAGGCTATGGCAACGATTTGTTAAACCATCCTTTGAAACAGCTCTTTAACAAACACCTATGGATAGACCCTCATCCAAAACATCCAGCTGATAAGTGAAACACTCAAGCAACACTTGTATAGACAAGCTGAGTTTTTCCTTCAAATTACCTTCATTTCCCACCAGATTAGCCAGAATGCTATAGACACAACCACAGCATGAGAACCACAGGTCATGTGCACTGGAATATGCAGTGGTATCTATTGTGGAATTTCAGGTAAAGTTTCAGCAGAAGGGAGGAAAAGTTCCTTTATCTAGTTTTGCTAGTGGATATAGGCAGTGAGACCATAGTCTTTCTCTATCTCAAACGCCATATGTGGGGTGAACACTACCTTGGTAGTAAGGAATCGGAGACCCAGACTAAAATCAATTGTGAACTTTAAAATTGCTGATTGGCTATGCTGAGAGATACATAAACAGACACAGAGATAGACAGAGAGAGATAGAGAATCTGAAAAGAGAGATAGGAGAGGCTGTGTGTCTTGGGGGGGTCTTTGGTGGAGGTAATTTCCTCTGTTTGATCATGGGCAACAGTGACAATGGGACTTAGCTGGGGCTCCCCCAGGCACTCCTTTTCATCAGAAAATAGCCTTCCCACAGAAGTGAATCTTGAAGACTTTGAAAAAAGAAGTGTGATCTACTAAGTAAGAGGTAGGGGGTTTAAAAGGACAAATAAGCAATTAGTCTATAAATAAGCAGAACTGTACCTTATCTTTAACAATCACTGTGTTATTGAATGAGGTGTACAATTGGACTGGGGTTAAATTAAACCTATTTTAAGCCCATTCTGGGAATTTGCTATCTAAAGGAATCCTTTGTAAAGTGGATAATCACCCACTAATGAAGCTTTTGTTCAATCTGGAGTTCTACAAAGGTGAAGTTCCCAAACAGACTGTGACTGGAAGATCACCCCACAGATATCTGGTGGAGTACAATTTGTCTGTGTGCCAGAGAAATGAGCTCTGTAAAGAAAGCCCAGTGGTTAGGGAACCCACCCTTGAAAGGAAATAGAGTGCTACCTTTGAGGAAAGTGGATCTGTAGAAAGATATAATAACACATACCTTGGTGACTACAAGAGAATCTAAGACCCAAGGGTCAAGTGAAGCAAGTGGAAGACTGATAAGGAGAGAGTAGATGGATTAGTAGACAGCGCCTTGGAGACAGACAGAAAAAAGGGTGAGTGAGCACCAAAAGTCTGGAGAGCGTACCTAAATCACAATGAAATCCTTCTTTATTCATCTCAAGATTTGTAGTGCTGGTATCCAGAATGTTTCATAATTCTGTTAATTCAATTACCTGAGGGGCATCTGTGAATTCTTAACTAGGCAGAGAGACATTCTGGTTGGGAGCAACGTAATAGACAAGCGATTTAGTGTTAATCAAGTGATCTTGCATACCCTGACTCTAAGTGCCAAAAGGAGCTGTTCTTCTGTGCTGAACTTCTTGGAATGCCTTCACAGAAAAGATGGAACTTGAATGGGAAATTGAAAGATGGGCAAAGTTTGATGATTTGGAAAGGGAGGTAAAAAAGGGAAACAGAATTAAATCCAGATATATAGCTATTTAAGACTCTCTCTTTAAGTTACCAAGCAAGTCATGGACTCCCAAATAAAAAGATACATCCATTTATAAGCATGGTATGGGACTCCAAGAAAGAGCCCAGGGTGAGGAGATAAGGACCAAGCATATTCCTCTTCCCAAAAGCCATTTAAGGTCATCCTCAGAGCCTCACACTTTCTATAAAGTAGAATGCCCCCTTCCTACAGGGCAAGGCTGAATGAGAAGGAGGTTGGGAGATATAGAAGCACCAGTCCAATGAATCAAAAGAGAATTCAGGAGATGAAAAAGAAATACAAGAGATGGGCCAGTGAAAGGGTCAGAGAGGGGTTACACAGAGTCAAAAGAAGTCCCATTAGATTTCAACCAAGATCAGTACAAGCTATTTCTCAAAAGCTTCTAAGACTTCACATAACTTAGCAGCTCACCTCTTTGTTTTTATCCAAGTCAGTTTCTCTGTAGTTATTATCAGAAAATAAAAATCCTTAGGATTGTGCATTTACTGAGGGATGAGAAGTAAGGGGGGAAAAATATGTACTGTGTCCTGTTTGGCAAGGTTGTGACAAGACGGGACAGGACAAAGATGAGCAAAAGCTCCAATCTTTGGGGTCCTGAAAAGAAAAATCAAAGCCTGAAGGCCATCCCTGGCATCCAGATGTGCTTTCAGGAGAGTGTGCCCCAGAAAGCCCTTGGTGGGACAGTTCCTTGAGACACTTCAGAATTTTATTCATCACCTACCTGAAAATCAGAACGAAACCATGGGATCAGTCTTCCTAGAGCCCCTGTGGTATCCCACATTGAACCAAACGGGCTGGAAAATAAGCTGGGCTCTCTCACAGTTGACCTGGGACCCCACGAGAACCCTTAGCCCTCCGTCCCCACTAGATTCCTGTTCTCTCTTCTTAGTGAAGAATATTTGGAAATGCCATGGGCAGTGAATTCTCCCAGTTGTCAGGGGCGAATCACTGGAATGGTAGAGAGAAACACACACACACACACAGACACACACAGACACACACACACACACACACACACACACACACACCCCTTGTCCTCTCCTGGCTGCTGCCGTGCTGTGGCAGCTGCAGGCACAGCGCCCAGGTTCCACACTAGCTAGGCTACATGATATCCAATATCAGCACCACCCTGGCGGACAGCTCACAGCAGGGCCCTCTGTGGAGCTTGTCCTAGAAATGCATTCAAAGCTCTCAGGAAGGCAAAGAAAGCAAACGTGCTCACAGGCTCAGCTGCCCCTTTCTGTCTGCCCTGAGACAGAGCCAAGAAGTCCTGCGACACTCTCTTGGCTTCAGGAGGGTTCTCATAATTCCCCCCAAGACGTCCATCGCTTTTCACTTTAGAGTGTTAGGCACCTAGAGGTAGATGGTTATTTCTACGGGTTTAGCCCTCAGTGATGCCACCAGGAATTCCAGGTCTACCTTTCCATTCTGCCGTCCTTAGTTTGTTGGCCTTCTGTCATCTAATGGTCTCAGGATAGCTGCGCCTGCTCCAGGTATCACAGCGGCATTCAAGAAAGATAGAAAGGAGAAGGGATGTCACTGTAGGCCATTTTATTAAGAAAACAAGGGTATTCCCTGAAGCACCCAGAGATTCTCATTTAGGTCTCATTGGCCAGTACTGTCAGATGACCCCTTCTAGCTGCAAAGGAGGCTGGGAGAATGAGTATTTAGCTTTCTCACCCTTTTGTAGTCAAAGGATGCAAAGGCAGAAGTTAACATGTCTGCCATAAGCAAAAAACATAACCACTGTGAGGCAACTTCCTAATCTATAAAATGCAATAAGTCTAGCACACGTATTTCATAGACATGATGTCAACCTACTGGGCATGGTTCCCATAGACTACAGGGCACACAGGCACATCCGGTTCCAGAACAAACATTGGATATTTCACAGTCATCACAGGAAGCATGCAAGCAAAACTCTGGATTACAATGTGATGTTAATGTCTATAAAGAACTTTTGAGACAAGAAAGGTACACATCAATATAAAAGTAATAGGGGGACTTCCCTGGTGGCCCAGTGGTTAAGAAACTGCCAGCTAATGCAGGGGACACGGGTTTGAGCCCTGGGCCGGGAAGGTCCCACATGCCACGGAGCAGCTCAGCCCATGCGCCACAACTACTGAGCCTGTGCTCTAGAGCCCGCGAGCCACAACTACTGAGCCCACTTGCTACAACTACTGAAGCTCGCATGCCTAGAGCCTGTGCTCCACAACAAGAGAAGCCGTCGCAATGAGAGGCCCAGACATCACAGCAAAGAGTAGCCCCTGCTCGCCGCAACTAGAGAAAGCCCGCGCGAAGCAATGAAGACCCAACACAGCCAAAAATAAATAAATAATTAACAAACATTAAAAATAAAGTAATAGGAAGCTTGAATCTTCATGATCTCAAAAGGCTGATAAATTTGACTACGTTAAAATTAAAATTATCCCTAATTTGCAGAGGAGAAGCTCGAAGAGGTTAAGTAACTTGCCCAAGATTACATAGGTAACAATGTTCATGACAATAATAGCTACCATTTATGAAACACCTAGTATGTACATATAGTACATGTAATCCCACAACAACCCGGCAAGACAGGTATCATTATCCCTATCAAGCTAATCTAGCTGGCAGGTCAGGAGATCCAGTATGGGAACCAAGGGTTGTCGGATTCCAAAGCTCTTCCGTCCCACCTTAACGTGGTCCGTACGAGCCCTTTCTACCTCCAGAGATGGCACCCAAGGAATGATCAAAAATAATGTTCAAGCAGGTCAGTTCTGGGACCTGCACTTTCAATAAATAGATCAAACTACTGCAGATTAGCTGAGGGGAGAGGGCTATTCAGCCTAAACTATGATGAAGCAAAAAACTCTGACACACCCTTGCCTGGCGACCTGCTGATAAATGAGCCGGGCTCTCAATTCAATGAATTCTCAATTCATCCACCTACCACCGATCCCTGGCCAGCTTCCCAGCTGTCCCACAGCTTCTTCTCACCCCTCAGGAAGAATTCTCCTCCTCAAAAGACACCCCCCGCCCCGTCCAACCTAGTGTAGCACCTGAGATAGTTACCATGCTGAGGGGACCTTGAAAAGTGGCCATATCTCTGGGAGATGTCATTTATGCTGAGTTTGTTGGAAGTTAATTTAATTCATTCCCTTTTTAATAGACAGTCGTCTAAGAACAAAAGGAAATGGAACCTCTTGTGGGTCACATATTTTGAAAAGAAGAGGGGCACTAGGTCAGGTAAAATGGGAAGAGCACTGGATGGAGAGTCTGGAGCCCTGGATTCTGATTGCAGTTGTGCTTCTCTGTTTTTTTGTTTTTGTTTTTGTTTTTTTTGCAGTACGCGGGCCTCTCACTGTTGTGGCCTCTCCCGTTGCGGAGCACAGGCTCCGGACGCGCAGGCTCAGCGGCCATGGCTCACGGGCCCAGCCGCTCCACGGCACGTGGGATCTTCCCGGACCGGGGCACGAACCCGTGTCCCCTGCATCGGCAGGCGGACTCTCAACCACTGTGCCACCAGGGAAGCCCTGTTGGTTTTTTTCTAATAAATTTATTTATTTATCTATTTATTTATTTATGGCTGTGTTGGGTCTTCGTTGTTGCACTCGGGCTTTCTCTAGTTGTGGCGAACGGGGGCTACTCTTTGCTGCGGTGCGCGGGCTTCTCATTGCTGTGGCTTCTCGTGTTGAGGAGCATGGGCTCGAGGCATGCGGGCTTCAGTAGTTGCGGCACACGGGCTCAGTAGTTGTGGCTCACAGGCTCTAGAGTGCAGGCTCAATAGTTGTGGCGCAGGGGCTTAGTTGCTCCGCGGCATGTGGGATCTTCCCGGGCCAGGGCTTGAACCTGTGTCCCCTGTATTGACAGGTGGATTCTTAACCCCTGTGCCACAAGGGAAGTCCCTGTGCTTCTCTGTTGATTGGTTGACTTGGGTAAGTCTTTTCAACTGCACGAGCTTCAGGGTCTTTTATATCTCAGGCCCTGGAGTGGCAGGAAGCAGGTCTGGAGAGGCAGCTTTCTGAAAAAGGGGTCAGGATCTTGCTTAGCCACTAGGTATTATGAGGTCTCTGATTGAAATTTTTTAGGGCAACTGATTAGGGGTAGAGGTAGGTGGATGGAGATGTTATGCAGGGAGCAGCTGTCACCACTCACTGAAAAATCCAAGAAGACTACATCCACCTGGATTTCCAGGTGAGGAGCAAAGGGCTCTGCTTGTCTTTGCAGACATCCAGCCCCATGCTACCCTTCCGTGCAGTGACGTGAGTGGCCATGGTTTCCCTTCCTCGGCGAAGAGTGCTCTTAACTGAGAACCGTTTTTGAACAGCTTGTTGGCTGGTATGTCAAATAGTATGAAGCTTCTTTATTCAGTCAAGAGATTGAATCCAGCAACAGCTTCCTTCGAGGCACTGTGAGCAATACAGAGACTCCTGGAAGAAGACACATACAGAGAAGAAAACTTTCCTTGAGCACCAACTTGTGTCACGTCCAATGCTAGGAGGTTTGCATCCACTATCTCATTAGATTTCAGAGGTCAAAAGGAATAAATTGCCATGAGAGATTCAGATGACAATAATCATAATAGAGCTAATACGCTATGGTGAAGTCTCTTCATTTTCCCCCTCCCTTTCTTAGTTTTCCCCTAATCATCCTGGCTTCTATTTCCTGAGCTTCCTTCCTGCTGTGTGAGGCCTGTGAGCCTGTCTTTGTTCTCAGTCATAAAGTGATTCTGGAAAAGAGAAGAGATTGGTCTCGATAGGCTGAGATCCCCCAGGGTGGCCTTGACCAAAATGGAGACTTCCATGGAGAAGAGCAGGAAAGAACAGTTCCCCAGAGAATGGCACATTAAGGAAAGGGCATCCCTAGGAAGTGACCCGTCACTCGTGACATTTAAAATGGAGCTGGGGGGACTTCCCTGGTGGTGCAGTGGTTAAGAATCTGCCTGCCAATGCAGGGAACATGGATTCGAGCCCTGGTCTGGGAAGATCCCACATGCCGCGGAGCAACTAAGCCCGTGCGCCACAACTACTGAGCCTGAGCTCTAGAGCCCTCGAGCCACAACTACTGAGCCCACGTGCCACAACTACTGAAGCCCAAGCGCCTAGAGCCCGTGCTCCGCAGCAAGAGAAGCCACAGCAATGAGAAGCTGCACACTGCAACGAAGAGTAACCCCCGCTTGCCACAACTAGAGAAAGCCGGCGTGCAGCAACAAAGACCCAACACAGCCCAAAATAAATAATAAATAAATAAATTTATTAAAAATAAATAAATAAATAAATAAATAAAATGGAGCTGGGAAGAGTCAGAGGGCAGGGACCAAAAGAAAGGAGTTCCCTGACTAATGCCCAGAAGAATGAACTGGATGTGCCCCTTCCAGGTCTCATCTCTCTCTCCCCAGCTTCCACCCAACAGTGGCACCACCCAGGAACCAGGTAGTGAGCTGAGCCTCCCTCAACACAAGGACTCCAAGTTTTAATCCCAATTAGACTCTCCATTTGCTGCTTGACCCTTGATCTCTTAAGTAGTGTCTACACGACCCTAAAACATCAGTTGAATCAAAAAATTTAGCCAGACATTTACCTAGAGGTCTGGGCTCCAAATTTCTGGACCAGTTTGAAAGGATGCATTTATTGAATTGATTAAATTGGCCAGATGTTTTCCCTTCATGTTGGCATGGCCTTGGGTTCATATCTGGTTACAGCACTGGATCCTAAGGGGAAGGATGAATGGGAAATGAACGTGCATTTTTTAAACCCACGGTTCTGCTTACTGCACTTTACTTGAAGAAATTAGAATGAGTACACTAGGTTTCTGTGAACCAAATCTATGCAAAGAGCCCCCTCCCTGCTGATGACCCTTATTTAGTAACAACTATAATTCACAGGGCATTTGACTATCACATTATTATTTCATTGAAACTCAATGCAAAACAAAATATTATTTTTCTTATTTCACAATCAAGAATCAATATTCTCTCACCCATAAGGATCACCTGCCTCTGGTATCTGGTATAACCTAAATAAAATCCAGACTTCCTGTGCCTGTTATCAGGCTCAACTCTTGGGATCTGAGATTTGGGGGTCATTCATACCCAAAAGAAAGCAAATCTGGCTCCAAAAAAAGACCTTACAGAAACTTGCAGTCAAGATAATCCAATAAGTTCAAAATTTGGTGGATCTTTCTGCTCCAACTCATAGCATTGATAGATAACATGTTTTTTAGAAAACATTTAAACATGGATAGCTTGACTCAAAAGCCAATAAACATCCCACATGCTATCGATGGAACAAAAAAAACAAGGGTGAGTGTGAGCAAGACTGAAGCCACAGCTGCTGGATCCAGGGTCCAGGGGCAGCAGTGGCAGCTGGGAACTGCACTCCAGTAGACAGTAGTCACTCAGAGTGTTCTTTGTGAGACTGAGGACCACATCTGGGATTATTCTAGAAGCCACAAGCAGGGTGGTGCTCCTCTAGTTCCCCAAGTCCTTCCACTTTGCTCTTAAAAAGAGGTTTTAAACACCACTGCTGAACAGAGGATTTTTAGGGCAGTGAAAGTACTCTGTATGACACTATAACGGTGGATACATGTCATTAGACATTTTTCCAAGCCCACAGAATGTACACCACCAAGAGAGAACCCTAATGAACCCTAATGTAACTCCCTGGACCTTGAGTGATAATGATGTGTCAGTGTACTTTCATCAATTATAACAGATGTGCCACTCTGATGGGGATGTGGTAATGGGGGAGGCATGCAGGGGGCGGCGGGAGGGGTGGTCCGTGGGAACTCTCTGTACCTTCTGCTCAGTTTTGCTGTGAACCTAAAACTGCTCTGAAAAATAAAGCCTATTTAAAAAAAAAAAAAAAAACCTGCTGCTGAGAGCTCCCTTATTCCGTGCTTATTCTGAACCGGGGGTCTGGGAGCCTGGAGTTGGCTGCAGGAGGACCCAGAGGTGGTCTCTCTTTTTTTTTTTTTTAAGAGTCTTTTTTAAAAATAAACTTATTTATTTATTTTTGGCTTCGTTGGGTCTTCGTTGCTGCGCACGGGCTCTCTCTAGTTGCGGCGAGCGGGGGCTACTCTTGGCTGGGGTGTGCGGGCTTACCGCGGTGGCTTCTCTTGTTGTGGAGCACGGGCTCTAGGCGCGCAGGCCTAGTTGCTCCGCAGCATGCGGGATCCTCCCGGACCAGGGCTCGAACCCGTGTCCCCCGCCCAGGCAGGAGGACTCCCAACCACTGTGCCAGGGAAGCCCCCAGAGGCAGTCTTGTATCCAGGAACTAACCAAACCAACCACTGATCTGGCAGGGTCACATGTTGCTTAGGGACAAATAAGATGAGACCCCCCATTCTTCTGTGATGGTGGTTCCACCTCTCACCAGTCACTAAGTATCAGAGTGCCCCGGGTGCTATCTTCAACCTCTTTGGGCTCTATCTACAGTCACTCCTCTATAGTGTTCCTATAGCTTGATGCTTTCCAAATTTATGCGAGTAGCCTTGACCTCCCACTCGGAGCTCTAAGCTCATATAAATAAATTCTGTGAGGACAGAGCGTGTCTTAACTCATCTGTGCATCCCTGACGGTACCCACGGCAACACTGAGCCAGTAGGTCTTGGTGAGAGGTGCTGCGTTAAATTCTCTCCTTCCCAAACACAAAGGCGAGATTGGTCGTGCAGCCTGCAGAGTCCAGTACTCATTGCTCAGGCCCGTGGTTTCACTCTCAGGACACTTGAGGATGACTTGTCCTTGTGGCATTCCAGGGCTCTGTTCCTCTTTGCTCCCACAGGAATGCCACGCTTCTCCCAGCCTTGACCGAAATACCATCACCAACACAGATTTTCAGCTCCCACACAACTGGAAACACAAACAGCCAAAATTATTCAGCTCAATCAGAATGATTTCTAGAATAAATCCAAGAAGCTCTTGGGATAAGACAGGAGGGGATTTCTCCAAGACTTAGCAGAGACAGTTGGTATAAGTTACCATCGGAATAGTATACCCATGTGGTAGCCTCTAAAATAACCCCCAATCATCCCCACCCTCGGTATTCACACTTTTTGTGTAATCCCCTCCCCTTGAGTGTGGGCTGTATATATTGACTCACTTCTAATGAATAGAGTATGGCAGAAATGATGGTATGCCAGTTCCAAGATTCAGTTATAAAAAGACTATGGCTTCCTTTGGGGGCTGCGCTTGAGGCAGCCCCATGGAGAGGCGCACGTGGCCAGGCCCTGGGGCCTGCCAACAGCCACGTGAGTGAGTGTGAAAGCAGAGTCTCCTCCAGTTGAACCCGGAGCCCCAGCTGACAACTTGACTGTAGCCTCGTGAGGGACCTTGAGCCAGAACTGCTGGCTAAGCTGCTCCCAGATTCCTGACCCACTTAGAACTGTCAGATAATAAATAGTCGCTGTTTTCAGCCGCTGTATTTTGGAGTGACTTGTAATGCAGCAATACATAACTAATACCAATAGATAACCAACTTTAACATGGATAGCCTTTTCCTACAATTGTTCAGATGCTAACACACACATTCAATTGTGACACACACCTTCAGCTCAGTTCTTAAGCGCGTGTTGGTACTTCCTTTCAGAGTTGGATGCTAAACACAGTACTGAAATATAACATATTCATTTAAATGCACAGGAAAGCTTTCAGATACTGCCTTACCTCGGGTCCCCAAGAAAGCAGTCTGCATCAAATCTTAGGTGCAAACACACCACCAGCGATGCAAACCCAGGGCCACCAGGGTGAAGACGGAGAGGGAAGAGAGGCGGGGAAGGATGGAGACAAATGCAACGTGGTAATTACCAAGCTGGCTGCAGCTTCACAAAACAAGACAGCCAGCTGCTCAGTCACACCGGAAGTCTCCAGAAAGACCATATGGAGTCAGGGCACCTGGAACAGTCCAGGAGGGGGAGAAGAAAGGAGTCATTTATTTGTTGTTCCTTCCTGTCTCCTGTCTCAGCCAATGGGACATCACAACCCCCCAAACTTGCAAGTTATGTTATCCAGCTCCTCCAGGAAAACGGAATCGCATGTGGAGATCTGGGACTTCCCCTAAAACCAAAGCTTCTGTAGGTGCGTCAGGTCCTCCCTGGGCGCTGGAGCCGCTGTGGCTACCACTACAGCAGACGCTATGGAGGCCTTGCCAAAGTCTGGCCCTCGCTCAGGGGAGGCTGAGACAGATGGCAGTATTAGAAGATGAGGTGACAGAGGAAGCAGCTGGGGTTCTTCATTGATCAGACAGCCAAGAACTAGAGGGTAGGTGGGGCTGAGCAAATCGGGGAGGAATATAAACCGGGTCTGGAACAGATGTACACACAGATGAACACCTAGTCATGGGGATGCTACTTTTATATTTGAACTGTGTGTGTGTGTGTGTGTGTGTGTGTGTGCATGCGCATTACACATTCAGGTCTTACTTATATTGACTCAGACTTTATTATTTGTCCCCAAGGAAGAGCCACCCTGTACAGGAGGCTTAGGAGAGAGGTTCTGCATCTCTGAGCAGTTTTGTTTCATGGAGACATCCTTATCCCTCGAGATTCCACTTTCCTGGAAACTTAATATTATTTAATATTATTTAATTCCATTGTCTGGTTTCATATCATGATGTCACCAAGAACACAGGAGGATGGGAGCTAACGCAAGAGGAGATGACAACTAAAACTTGAATCAATCCTACAGAGGGCTCTGGAGCTAAGAAGGCCCTTCAGGGTTGTCCCAATTTGAAGGCAAGGGACCCGGCCTTTGTAACCCGGTATTAGCCAGTCATGGGGCAGGCCTCTCCCTGAGGAGGATGGAAGCTTGGATGATGCAGTTCCTTGCTGCCAGAGCAAATCTCAGCGAAAAACACAATTCTGAGCCCTTCAGAGCCAGTGCTCCTGGTGACCAGGGTTGGAGCATCAGCCCCAAAAAGGGGATCTAGGTGGGATGCCACCGTATCCATGAGAGTTGGCTACTATCTTGACTAAACTTCTCAGGGTGAGAATTATAACTTAGTCTAACTCTGGTTTTCCTCCAAAATTGAGCACACTGATTCACCCTAGATGTTTCCCCAGAGTCAAAAAGGCTTCCCATTAGTTGTCATAAAAGATTCCCAAGATGTGTTGAGAATGATCATGTGATGTTTCTTTCTGGGCTTAGATGATTTCCTGAGTTACCAGAGTGAAGGAACAGGAGCCAGGCCAGAGATAAGCCCAAATTCCAGGAACTTTTTCCTTTACAAATGCTCTGAAATACAGATTCAGCTTTCTTAACCACCATGCCTGGATTTCCTTGTCCCACCTGACCTAAAGGGCAAACCCAGCTATTTGCTCTAGTCCAAGAGACCACTGTCCTGTCGTCTCCTTAGACTTAAAGAAATTAGCACAGTAAAATAAAATAGCCTCACTCCTAGGTCAGAAATCTCATAACCTCTCCCCACTACAGCTATGGCCAATCTCTTTACATATTCTCCCTCACCTACCTCATGGTCCTCCTGCTGCCACAAAGGCTGCAGAATCCTGTCACTGGGCCCAAGTCCTCAAACTCTGCTTACTCAGCAAGGCCTCCAGGACCCCCTGGTTCCAAAAAGCCAGTGTTTCTCAAAGTGCAGACTGACTGCTTTGGGGTCTGACATAGCAGGGAATGGGCCCCTACCCTGGCTTTTTTCAGAGCAGCTGCTTTGTTTTTTTGTTTTCTTGTTGTTGCTTTTTATCTGTTTTACACACTGTTCTTTATGTAAGATGTTTTCTGAGGGAAGGTCAAGAAAATCAATTTGAAAATCTCTCTTCTTATTCAACATTGAAGTGTTTAGCATTAACGACATAAAACTGACCTCCGTTTCAGTGACTAGGCTTCTGTTTCTGAGCATAAGTGCCCATCTCTCCGACTCTTGCTAATTTCCCACTTTAACTGGAAAAGTGTGGGCTATAGCCCTTAGCAGTATCTAGCTGGCATTACATAACCTTTTTTTCTTTCCATTGTGTTCCCTCTACAGTTGCCTTCTATTCTGAAGCAGTATTTGCTTACCATCTACATTTCTGGCATAAAGTTTTCATTTTCAATAAATATATTTCAGATCTTTAAATGAATACATTTAAAGAAAATTATTAAGTAAATAATAGAGCAGGCTCACAGAGTTATGGCAAAGAACATGAAGGTGGTACAGGGATGAATGCCATCCTCTGTGGGGCGTTTACCTCTTGCTGGGCATTCCATCTGTGGTCCATCACCACCATCATCCAAATGCAGCACAGCAAGAGTTCTCCACCTGATTGTGCAATAAGAAGCAGAGATTCTAATTCAATACGTTGGAGGTGGGGCCCAGGAATCTGCATTCTTAACTGGCACCTCAGCTTATTCTGGTGCCTGATTATCCCCTTCTCAGCACATCAATTCTCTAGATCCACCAGACCGGGAGTTCTTTAAAGTGAAAAATCATATCTCACTTATACTAAGCTGTGCTTAGGACATAGTCCCCAAATAAATGTTTGGGGAATACAGTCAGGCACGTAGGACAGAAATGACATGAAATCAGAAGTGACAAGCTGGGAAAGGCCTTTCCGTTATACAAATGGATAATGGAGCTCAGAGAGGTTGAAGTCCTCGTGCACAGCCCTTGGCTAGTGAAAAAAGAGCCACAGAGAAGGCCAAGTATCTGGGCTCCAGCTCATAGTCTTAGACCACTGCCTCTCAAGCTGGCGAGCCTCCTGGGATTGGAGCAGAAGTTGACAAGAACTTAGATCATGGGCATATATTCAGTTAGTTTGACTCACTCTGTTCCATTGTGTAATTTAAGCTCTGAATATTTTCTAAAGCATAAGGGAGACTGTAAGAGAGACTGGGTAGATCTGCAGACTGGAAAAAAAGAACAAAAGAATCTCCTCCAAGGAATCAGTAGCAACTTCTTCAAATGTAGATGTCAGCCACTGAACCTGCCCTGGAGCCAAATGAATGAAATGCCTTATGACACAAGGAAGTTGGGCCCCTCCCCCATGTGGAGAATGTGAGGTCCTGTGTAGCCATCTTTATCCATCCCTATGTCCGTACCCTGTTGCCCCAGTACAGGACTCCATTAAAGACCTCTCTGGGAGACAGTGTAGTGCAGTAGTTAGCACGTGGGCTTTAGAACCAAATTCCTGGGTTCAAATTCTGACACTGCTTTTTACTATCTCTATAATCTTAGTCAAGTTCCTTAACACTCTCCTTAATTTTCTCAACTGTAAAACTGGAATAAATAGTAGCTCCTACTTCATAGGGCTTTCCCTACGTCAAGGGTCAGGCCAGTGCCACCTAACAGGTGGTAAGCACTTGGTTAAGTGTTAGTAACTATTTCACATTTTTCAATAATCACCAGTCAAGCACCTATGTTAAGCACCATGAAAAATACAGTTGCCCTAGTGGTATGTTCTGGACTGAATGTTTGTGTCTCTCCAAGGTTCATATGTTGAAACCTACCTCTCAATGTGATGGTATTAGGGGGTGGTGTCTTTGAGAGGTCATGAGGTCATGAGGGTGGAGCCCTCAAGAATGGGATCAGTGTCCTTATAAGAGACCCCAGAGAACTCCCTCTCCCCTCATGCTGTGTGAAGACAGCAAGAAGACTGCCATCTGTGAACCAGAAAGTGGGCTCTCACCAGACGCTGAGTCTGCTGAAAACTTGATTTTGGACTTCTCAGCCTCCAGAACAGTGAGAAATAAATTTCTCTTTTTTATAAGCCACCCAGTTGATGGTATTCTGTTGTAGCAGCTCAAAGGAATTAAGACAAGGTACATGCAATCTGATAGAGATTCAAAGTGTACAAAAATAACTATAACTCAAGGAGAGACCATAGGGTCATAAGACTGTGCACATAATCAGATACCATATGGGAAGAGTCTATCTAGGATGTGGATACTCCAGTCATTACCCTTGGACCAGCAATGGGACTGAGGCAGAGAGTGGCTACTTCACTTGCCCATAATCACACAGGTAATGAGTAGCGGAGTCAAGCTCTGAGGACCAGCTTCTCTAACTACAAAGCCTGTCTTCCTAACGATACAGGTTTCATGATAACATGCTAGCTTGCAGATCCAGCAGGTGCTGGGGTTCTAAATAAACTGCAGCAATAGACCGACATTCCTCAGAGTTAATCTTACTGAATGTAATAAACCTCCACTGTATGTGCTATACGGTCCCTAATTTAATTAATGACTTAATTGGTTAGTGGACTTACTAATGCATTAATAAGCCATTAATATCTCATTATGCCTATGGATACCAGCCTATTACTAGCACCGTTAGGCTGGCAATAAATGCTTCACAGGCACTATTCACTCCCTGGTACCCAGAACAATGCCTGGCACATAGTAGGTATTCAATAAATATCTGTTGAATAAATAAACATACTCCTGTTTTACCCTCATTTTCATGTTCAAATAGCTTTAACATTTTTGTGATTGTTGTTTGTATTTTTTGTGTAAAATACCTGGCCTCACAAGGACTATGAACTCACTAATATTAAAGCAACATCTCGAGAATTCCCTGGCGGTCCAGGGGTCAGGACTTGGCGCTTTCACTGCCGGAGCCTGGGTTAGATCCCTGGTCGGGGAACTAAGATCCCACAAGCCCCGTGGTGCAGCCAAAAAAAAAAAAAAATCAACATCTGGCCTTTCCTAACTCCTCCATCAATTGATGAAAACCAGGGATCACAAAAGAAACTGTTCTGTTGTGCAACTCTACCAGAAGCCTAACCCAGACAAGGAATATCGGGGGGCCCTGGGTGAGGAGGGATGGGGTGAGAAGCAAACTCATGGATTCCGAAGAGAACAAAAATTCTGCAGCAAAGAACATGTCAGCACAATTAAGAAAAGTAGACTGGGAATTAGAGATAGAGCCACCTGTCAAAAGATAAATTAGAACAGGTATGCAACCACTGACCCAATATTCCTCTCCTTTTTTTTTTTTTTTTTTTTGGCCTCACCGCACGACTTATGGGATTTTAGTTCCCCGATCAGGGATCGAACCCACGGCCCTGGCAGTGACAGTGCCGGCTCCTAACCACGGGACCTCCAGGGAATTCCCCCCACCATTCCTCTTCTACTATCTTTAGTCAACATGGCCAATGCAGTTTACGTGCCTATCAGCTGGTACACTGATCCGGGAAACTGTAATAACAAGTCTTATTTTAAAATATGGCCTGCCTTCCCCTGTCTTGCAAGGAAAGTTCTCCGCTCCACACAACACGAGTTGGAATGGGCTGGAGTAGACAACAAGCATGAAGCAAGGGGGAACTGAGGGTCTCTAGTCCTGTGCAAGGAAGCACAGGGCTGGGTGTGGAAGAATCAGGCCTGAAGTGAAGGGCTCCCAGCAGTGATGAAGTAAGACGGAGCCATCAGGTGCAGGAGGCAGACGTGGGAGAGTCCCTGGGGCTCCAGTACAATCTGTAGGGAGAGTTGAGGCCCCCAGTGGCCAGGAGAGATCATGGAAAGGGCCATGTTAGTTCACCCAGGTGCACAAAATCACCTCACATACCATGATGGCCAGGTGGAATTTTACGTATTTTTGACTTTTTATCGGTCAGAGTCCTGGCAGGAAATGAATGGCAACTCAAGCCAGGTAAAAGAAGAGAAAGAGAAAAAGCCACTATTTTATAAAGGAGTCATCAGGATTAGAAGAAACTAACCAGGGGTGGCATGGTACCCCAGGGCTGGCAACACTGGGAACCCACTGCCATTCCTGGAGCCAAAAGGAGAAGAGGAAGTGTGGGTTGCCTGCAGGAAAGTAACTATATAAAGAGATGCTCCCTAATAGCAGCTGTGGCCTTTGGTACAGGGACACAGCCAGCCATAGCAATGCAGCAAGGAAGAAGCCAAGGAAATAAACACCCTGCCACTCTTCCAGGTGGTGCATCCTGTTGGCCAATTTTAACCAGAAACCAGAGGGCATGGGTGACCCTGAGGCACAAAGCAGAGTGAAGGATGGAGAGTGGGTCAGGATGGGGGCGGGGGAGGGGGGAGGCAAATGTAACAGAAGTTGACTTCACACCCCTCCCCAAAGTTCTCACCCTTCTCCATCCTACTTTCTACTTGCATGGACCGTATCAAAGGCTTACCATGATCTCTGGCTGCTAGCTGGGGTTAGCCGTTGGCAAAGATGAGAATGTGGTCAAGGTGTTTATTTCTCTGGTCATCTCGAGCCTTCCTTCCACAAAGGAAGGCCTACTTTACACAGCTCTCCCTTCAGGCTCTGGTAACGCTCTCTCCACTTGTCCTTTCTGATTATGTCACTGTCTCTTGTGGCCGCTCTACAGCTCCACACCTTTGTAAAGAGCTCTTTTTCTTTAAGGCCCTTTGACTTAACCCATTTTGAGGGTGCTGCCTTTTTCCTGTTGGGACCCTGACTAATTCACTTTATAAGGATGATTTTTATAAGGTGGCATTTTTCTACATACTACAGCTCCAATTTTTTAATAGAAGTGAATAAGAAATTAGAATTTATTTACCAGAAATCCATTTTTACATTTTACCAACATTTAGAGCATATACATTCCACCACTTAAGGGATACTTGGACAAGGAAGGGTTCATTACAATTATTTTATTATGCAAGTGGGGAACATAGGAGACGAGGGCTTTCCTTTCCCCCCATGATGTTGAGACTCTGCTACTGGCTAGCTCCGAACTTCAGCTTAAGTAAATGTTTCCCAAAGCTAACATTAAAAGCAAACTGACCAGGACTTCCCTGGCAGTCCAGTGGTTAAGACTCCATGCTTCCACTGCAGGGGGCACGGGTTCAATCCCTGGTTGGCCATGTGGCACGGCCAAAAAAATAAAAAAGCAAACTGACCATTTAGCTTAACTATTCAGCAAAATATGAATTGAGGGGACATTAATCAGAACAGGGTTGGAATTCCAATTGTGTCTGTCCTATCTTAAAAAAAAAATAATATATACAGCAGAACTTTGTAACACAACTTTGTAAAGCAGTTATACTGCAATAAAGATGATAATAATAATAATAATAATAATAAATCATAACAGAAAAGAATATTAAAAAAAGAATGTATATATATGTATAACTGAATCACTTTGCTGTACAGCAGAAATTAACATAATACTGTAAAACAACTATATTTCAATAAAAAAAGAAAAACTTCCATGGCTGCTCGTTGTGTATAGAATGAAATAAAGCCCAAGGCATACACTCAAAGTCCTTTGAGATCTGACCCCAACCTGCTCTCTTCTCCCCTTGCCCTCTGAGTGAATATCCTGCATTCCAGCTACCCCAGACTTCTACAACCCTGTTCCCTGTCCACATCCTGTCTTCGCCTCTCTGTGGCCATGTACTCCTTCTGTCTGAAATATGTTTTCATCTCTAGATGTCAAAATCCTACTCGACATGCAAAGACTTGTACATAAATCATCATAGCAGCTCAATTTTTAATAGTCACGCACTGGAAACAACCCACATGTCCATCAACAGGTGAATGGATACACAAATTGTGGTATATCCATACAATGGACTTCTACACAGCAACAAAGAACACACTCTTGACACATTTGACACATGAAACAACATGGATGAATCTTAAAATCATTATGCTGACTGAAAGAAGCCAGATGAAAAAGAGCACATACTGTATAATCCCATTTATATAAGATTCCAGAAATTGTAAACTAATTTATAGTAGCAGAAAGGAGATCAAGAGGTTGCCTGGGGATGAAGACAGAGAAAGGAGGGGTTACCAAGAACTCTTTGGAGGGTGATAAAAATGCATGTTAATCTGAATGTGATGATGGTTTCACTGATTTATACATATTTCAAAACGCATAAAGTTGAACATTTTAAATATGTGCAGTTTATTGTACATCAGCTATACCCCCAAAAGGTATGAGAAAAAATACGACAAACTTGAAAAACTACTGGCAGCAAGCCAATAACAGATTATTCGTTAAAATATATTGTGCCCAACAAAGAAAAAAATACAAATAAAGCAATGGAAAATGAGTACAGAGCACAAGTAGGTAATTCAGAAACAAATACAAATGACAAACATGCTTGCCTATAAGTGTTTTGCTGGAACAGAAGGTAAAAATACACCCTATTCACCAAGGGGTCTGAAGGACCAGCTACACGAGGATCTGTAATGATCATCAGTGAGCAGTGGACCTCTGGGCGGGGAGTGGGCTTTACCCCAGCATCTTAACACAGCCTCAGCCCTTTGGCCTTCATCCCGCCAGGCTCAGCATTCTGAGTGATACCTGGCATGACAGGTCACCAAACTCCTTATGTGAAACTGAAGTCCCATCCCGTATGTACACGTGTCCTTAAATTGCACCTTTTCAATCCAGTCGTTACCTGAACATGAGCATATACTGGTCACAGTTACATTTACTCCAGTGCAACACCAAGAAGGGGTGGTCACTAGTCCTCAGGCCAGGACAGAGTTCCCAGTTGGCTTTATGACAGCCTACATTCTGCTACAGTGAGTGGCACACCTACGTCTCTCTCCCCCATGGGGAAACACAAACTCCTGCAGGCCACAGGGCGGTCTGGTCATTGCTCGCCCCCTAGGAACCCAGCACAGGGCCTCCAGCCCCGAATGGGGAATAATATCTTGAGTTTTAGCACAGGACCTGCCGAAACACTGTCACACACCCTTAAAATTCCACTTTTACAAGAACCCTGAGCTAGTAGGATGATTAATAGTATCGTTACCCTTATTCTCAATGTGAAGAAACAGAGGCTTGCGGTGGAGCGCCTCTCCTCCAGGTGGCCCGCTTCATCAGAAAGGAGAGAAGAGCCTCCCCCACGCAGCGCTGTCCCCCGCGCCCCAAACACTTTGGAAACGAGAGCTGAACGGAACTTCCGCCCAGACCCGGGGCGGGTGCACCCGCAATGCGATCTGACTGCTCAAGGCTTTCCCTTCCTCTTCGCCCGCGTTGGCCTGGCTGTTCCACTCGGTTCGCCCGCAGCGGACTGAAACTGACAGGCTGGCGAGGGAGCTGCAGCAGAGCGGGGCGAGGGGGAGGGGCGAGGGGAGGGGGAGGGGCGAGGGGGAGGGGCGAGGCAGGAGGAAGACCCGGGATGGAAAAATCCCAGGTGACCGGGGAAGAAGCAAGAACATCCACAAGAAGAGTGAGACAAAGAGAAAAAGTTGGACACCCGAGGACACACAAAGCTGCAGAAGCCGTTATGAAAGAAAAAAAACCCAACAAAACAAGAACGGAGGATGGCTTATTTATTCATTACTAACAAACAAGTAACACTAATGAATATCATTATTAAAGAGCATTTTGTGAACATTAATATGTAGTTATACTCTAAATAATGTTCTCCCCGTGGGCAGCCAGTATCCTTCCAATCTTCCTTCAAAAGTCAACTATTTTAACGATAACCACTGCCCCCCATCAAAACCCCACAGTCACAACCCTGATCCCTTGTCTCTTCTAGACCTTATCAGCAAGAAACACTGTTAAGATGTGATTTTCCACTTTTATTTTTACTGTCTGTCTCCCTGCACTAGAGCAGATGCTTTACAAAGACATGGATTAATGTGTTTTGTACACTGATGTGAACAAGTACCGAATTCACGGTAGGTGCTCAATAAATATTTACTGAGAAAATAAAATAAGGCTAAACGAGAAAGGGAGAGGGGTTCCCTTCAATACACCACACCCACTTCCTGCAGAATTCCTCTCCCTGTCAGCTCTTTCTCTCGTCCATGGCTTGTAAGAGAGGTGAAGAAAACCACAAGAGAGGCAAAGAAAACCTCAGTTCGCCATGAGCTTTGCCTTTCCCTCTGAGCAGGCTTCTAGCAGCAGAGAGGCTAGAACCCAGAGGCCCCACCTCAGAGCTCCTGGCTGCTGCCCCTGGACCCTTGGAACCGAGGGCAGCATCCTCCCATTCGAGCACATAATCAGAGCGGCAGAGTTGAGAGGACTGAACCCTCTTGTTTTACAGATACAGACTTTGGGACCCAGTGAGATGGAGTGACCTGTCCAAGGGTAGGCGTGAGCTCCCAGGTCCCTCTAGCCTCTCTCTTGATTCATGGGGATTTGTTGACACGTGGCCAATGGCCCAGCTCTTGGCAAAATGCCCAAGGTAGAGGATGCACCGGCTTCTTGCAGCTTTGTCTTTCTATGTTCTTGTCCCTCCTCATCCTTGCACACAGCGGTCCTTTCCCAACCTTCCCAGAGGCATGGCGAGCTGGGTGATTCATTCAGAGATTGCACTTGGCTTGGCAGACAACACCCTATTTGTATTACCCCAGGGGAGGAGGCTCGGGCAGTAGAGATTCAGTCCTCAGGAACCCATATGACAGAGCAGATGTCCAAAGCCAGTGAGAGGAAATGACTGGCCCAGAGTTTCTCTGTGTGCCGGGGCTGTGGGAATCCAGGTTTTCCGGTTCCTAGTTCTCTACCTGCAAAATTTCTCTCCCCTCCATTATCATCACATCTTGAGCAGAGAAGAGCCACATATACAAGGAAAATTCCAGGCAGGTTTTTCCTGATGCTCCCAGATCTGAGTAAGCCTGACATATAGGAGCTTGTTTTCACCCATACGCTTGCAAATGGACAAACCACATCTTTAGAAGCAGCCAGTGGAGCACGTGGAACAATAGCTAAGAGACTACCACTTAAAACAGGCCACAGTGACTTCTATGTGTTGAGCATCTAATAGGTGCCAAGCACTTCCAATGATTTATCCTCGGATATAATCCACACAACTGTCCTACAACATAGGCTCAGAGAGGTTAATCAGCTTGCCAAGTGCCACACAGCCAGTTAGTATCAGAACTGGCATTCAGACTGAGGGCTGCACGACAACAGAGCCAATGTTTGTGCTCCCTGTCACGCCACTTCCCTAAAATCCTAGCCGCAGTGGGCAACATCAAGATAGTGCACAGGGCCAGCTTCCGTCTCCTTCAGAATGATGACTCTCTTGTCCCTCAGAGGCTGCCATCTCCACAGGGTCCTTTCCATCCCAAGTTTCCGGGTGCAGTTTTCCACAGCTCCCATTGCCATGGCAGGAGGGGCTCTCGACACCATTCAAAAACCCAGAAGAGGAAGAGAAGAGGGCTCAGCTCTTTGACTTGAGAGCTGACCAGTTCTTTTAAAAGATAAACTCAATCTGGTCCTTGAATCAGGCTTCGAAATGGAAGACAGATAATGGCACTTGTAGGCATTACAGTTATTTAGCTGCTTGCTCCAAGGAGCTCAGTTCCCTTTTCAGACATGATCTCATTCTTCTCTGCAGGACCTTAGAAGGAGACCAGAGAACAGACCGGAGACAATTCTCTGTGGGGTGAGACTAGAAGAAGGCTCACCGCCCCCGCCCATGTGTCTGAACTTGGTCCTTTTCATTTTTTTCCTGCCAGCATGAAAGATAAAAATGTCACAGTACTGGCAATGTTACATGAAAGCAGGAATTTATGTGAGGTCCATGGTTTGTCCCATCAAGTTTAAAAGATCAAGAAATAAGGACTTTGCGGGTGGTGCAGTGGTTAAGAATCTGCCTGCCAGTGCGGGGGACACAGGTTCGAGCCCTGGTCTGGGAAGATCCCACATGCCGCGGAGCAACTAAATCCGTGCGCCACAACTACTGAGCCTGCGCTCTAGAACCTGCGCGCCGCAACTACTGAAGCCCACGCACCTAGAGCCCGTGCTCCGCAACGAGAGAAGCCACCTCAATGAGAAGCCCGTGCACCGCAACGAAGACCCCACGCAGCCATAAATTAAATAAATAAATAAGTCAGCTGCACAGTTTGGAGACTATTGGAGCTGAGACTATTACTGTTCCAAGCCCCATTCCCCCCACACACACCAAGCACCCACCTGGCACCTTCCAGAGGAGCAAACGGAAGCCCAGAGAGATTAAGTGAACTGAAAGGAACTAGCTTCACCTACCCACCTTCAAAATAGCCTCTAGGGATTGGGACCACCTTTCCTGCGGCCAGGGAGAAGCAATTTCCACCCCCTTGAGGATGCTCGGGGTATGTTTTGTTTATCACTCACTCTTTTGGGTCTTTGGTTTTCCTCCATGACTACTTGCTCTTAGCACATTGGTATAGTGGAAGCAAAATGCCTTTTGGAATCAGGCAGACTTGTTTAAAGCTCAGCTCTTCCTCCACTGAAAAGCTGTGTGATTTTAGGCAAGTTACTTAATATTCTCTCAATCTCAGGGCTGAGAACAGTCTGAATAGGCCCATTCGAAGCCCAACACTCAGATTCCCTGTCCTAGTTTACTTAAATAAGGTATCAAAAGATTCCAGGTCCTTGCTTTGTGTTCCAACATTCTAGTGCTTGCACTTCAAATGTTTTTAACTTTCAGTTTTGGATTCCACATCTCAAATTCTCCAAGCTTTTATATTGAGACGCGATGGTTTACGTCTGGTTGACCGGTTCTCATACAGAGGGAACTGTTGGGAGTTCTATAACAGAAACACATACTAATTTCCCACCTGGCTAAACCACTCATTGATGAGAGGAGAAGAGACAGACCCCTTGCTTTTGTAGAGCATGCTATTCAGTAACCATTTCCCAGTTTGAAGGTGAGGCCAAGGGTGTTAAGCACTGTTTGTTTAGTCTTCTATGAATCAGTGCTCTCAGCCCAAACTGCCAAGGAAATTTTATTTGCATTTTCCAACAGTCTCAGCCTTGGGCAGCACATAAACATAGAGGAGAGAACTGGCCTAAAAGTGCAATTCTAGAACTTCCTATCCCAGTCAGTACATTGGAAAATCAAACACTCTAGGCACTATTTAGAAAGCATTCATCCAGGAATTCATCCTTATATTTAAACTAAACTGTCTACTTACCTGTCTTGTCAGAATTAGTCTCAAAGTTAGTAGGGCTTGGAGGGCTAAGTAATATTCCGATAATTCCAGAGTTGTAAACATTCACAAATCCTTTAGTGCCCAGCAGGCCTGAGTTTAAAATCCTTAAGCAAAAGTCTTGGGGAGAAATGGGGCTAATGGATTTGAGATTTCTTTTTAGGGTGATGAAAATGTTCAAAAATTGATTGTGGTGATGGTTGCATCATTGTGAATATTTAAAAAACCATCAAACTGTATACTTTAAATGGGTGAATTGTATGGTATGTGAACTAAACCTTAAAAAAACTGTTTTTAAAATTCCTAGGCATCTAATTCTCAATTTCATTATTACAAAATGAAGATAATACCTTAAAACGCTAAGTGACTATAGTTAAGTACCAAGCACTGGTTTACAGTAGATACTCAATTAATAGAATTTCTTATTGTCAGAGCAGCCGTAGTAACAGTGATTATGACGGTGATGGTAGTGAAATTATTCTCATATCCTTCATAGTTTCTTAGTCCATTGTAGTCCCAAATTTCCTTTCTTCTCTAGATTATTGTCTATACAGTTCATTTGAAAAATTGAAAAAGTTAATGATCTATCTTTTGTGGTAGCTCTCCTATTGTTGTCTGGAACAATTATTCAGATCTTCTATTCAGCTACTTTTACAGTTAAAAATAACTTTTTGCTTGTTTATATCATCTTTCCACTAGACTATGAATCCCCAAGGACAGAGAAAGTATCTCAGTGCCCCTCCCAAAAAAATTGCACTTGGGAGGCCCTCAATATGATTTCTTGACCGGGTTTTCTTATTGCATCTGTTGGGAGTATGAAATTAATCTCCTTACAGCTTCTTTTGTCCCTCTGTTCCCCCATCTGTCCTTTCTTTCCTAATTTCCATCTAGTGGCCCATCAGTCATGTATCTATGAGTGTAAAGAATCAGTCTTTAAAAATGTCTTCCTCCACTTTCTCCCACCCCTGTGAGTCAGACAATACACCAGAGCTGAGAGGAGGGAATCATCATTCCAGCTGACAGATCATCAGTTAGAGAGTTTTGCATAGAAGGGTGGGTGTGATACCCTCTCAATATGTTCCTTTGAGGAAGATTAACAAACATGGCCTCCAGAAACCCACTTTATACAGAATCTTGGGCCTCCAAACTGGCTTCTAAGGAGGAAAAGAGTCTTGCTACTTGACAAATAACTCCTTCCCTGGTAGGTTCCTTGTTCTATATAACCAAAGGACATTCTTCCTACCAAAACCAACAAAACTACCTAAGTCAAGCAATTAAGTTAGAAAATGAGGCTTGGCACCTAGAAGAAATAGAACCAGCTATGATTAAGAATGAATCTGAATATCTAACAGAATAGAATCCACACACTTGCAGAATATGTCCCCTAACTACTGCCAGCTTACATCATCAGAAACACATGGCGAAGAATGGCAGGAGTAGGTTTAAGAAGCTCAGTAGATTAATTTGCAGTACTGTTTGTGGAGCTCAATAGCAGGCCAAGTATGCACCATATCTTTGACAAATGACCTAGACTCATCTCCCGACCAGCAGCTGAGTGTATTAGAATGCTTTTAGCTGCAAGTAACAGAAACCCCTTCTCAATCCATAAAGAACTTGATTATCTCACATAACAGGAAGACCAGAAGAAATGCAGGTTTCAGAAGTGATTGATTCAGTAGCTTGGCAATGTCACCAGGAACCTAGGTTCTTTTCACCTCTCTGTCATCCATGGTGTTGGCTTTAATATTAGGCTGGTAGCAATTTGGCAGCAAAAGTTCTCAGCATCTCATCTAGACACTTCACCATCCCTTAGGGGCAAGGAAGCCTTTTCCAGAGCCCTCGCAGCACTAACCACTGACACAGGGGAGAGGTCAATCAGGCCTACTCTGGAGCTGGGGGCAAGGTCAGCTTTCCACAGGCATGTGGCTACGTGGGGAATGGAAGATACATGAAAGCAACTGGAGTTCTGTTAGGGAAGCGGAAGCTGTGTAGACAACCAAGCATTATCATTGCACGAGCCACCCTAGGACACAATGGAATGACTGGCAAGGGCTGAAAGCCTATATGAGTACAAAGGCAGGAGCTGCATTATCCACAGCCTGAGGGCTCACCCTCGCTTAGAGACAATACAAAGCAGTCTTTCTTAGGAACTCTATAGGAGGTCAAATCATGCAAAAGATATGGCAGCAATGAACGGAAGTGACATGAAGGTAGCCGAGAGATGGATGGGAACATGTGGGCAATGACTAACAAAAACCCACAGGCTCCTGCAAGGTTCTGCAATGTCTAACTGCCAGTGGGAAATGAGGGTGGAGGAGGGCATGTGTCACTAGCTGTTTCCAGCAGCACTGTGACTGTCCGATAAATCAAGGGTGTCAGTGTGAGTGTCCCTGGCTTATTAAGTTAATGGAAGAAAAAAAATTTTTTTCAGATACAGAAGGGACTAAAGCCAAGTTCACAGACTTTAGCCAACTCAAGGCAGGATGACAAGTATCCCTTTGAATTGTCCTGGCATCACTATCTGCACCTCTCTGATGGGCATGGTTTGACACTCTCAGGGCCCACAGTAGTTAGGAAACCAGAAATTCCAATATCTTCCCATCAATGGTTTTGTAGGAACTGTTATTATAATTATTGGGTAGCACTCTACAGTTCACAAAACAATTTCTCACAAATGATCCCATTAACTTTAACTTATGATGTGTATTTGACTTAATCTCCTTTTACAGTTGAGGAAACTGAGACTCAAGGAAGTTGAGTGAACTGTTCTAATCTTCAAGGTTGGTGAAGAAGTAGAACTATAACCAGGGCAGCCTCTCACAGAGGTAGAATATCAATGTGCCTTTTATTGCATAATGTGTGGCATCTCTGAGGCCCTGGAGATTCTTAGAGGCTATCTTCTACCTTGGCCTGAAATTGAGCCTGAAATTCCTACTAGTGGGAACATGCCCATTGATCCAAGGCACCAGGACTGCAAAAAGTCCATGTACTGCCTGGGAAAGTAGAAGAGAAATGGGCATCCCGCTCTCTGTCAGTTATACTTTAGTACCCATCCATGCTTCCCCTGAAATCCAGGGCAGTTTAGACAACTCTTGCATGGAAAACAGTCACCCAGGGGTCCAAGGAAAGAAAGAGCATACTTAGACTAAAAAGAATGAGATTAGTTATGGTGATGCGGAAAGAGATACCACAGGATTCCATCTTCTTTCTGATAGAATGGGGCAGAAAGGATTAAATAAATGCCTCAAGCAGCTAGAAAAAGAAAAGGGAGCCCAAAGAACACACTTTAAAGGAATCTAGGTTAGTCCCTTAGATTCTGAGTCTTCCTTAAGACCCCAGGTTCCAATCTCCAGCACAGCTTGCCAAGGACACCGAATCAAACATGCAGAACTCCCCAATGTAAATAGCCACGGAGTCCCGGCTCAGTTTCCGAGGGGTGTCTCACGAGGCGCTGTCTTCGGTGCTGAAGTAGCACAGCCTGGAGCCAGGAACACGCAGAGACAGCAAGGGCGATGCCGCGGCTCCGCTTCTGATTACACTTTGGAGTCACACGGCCCTGGACCCTGGAATTGCTTGTTTCAGAACTAGGACAAAATGCCTTAAATAACCACCTTTACTTTTACTCTCATCACTCAAGCCAGCTTCTTGAAGGCCCAGGAAAGGGATTTTTGAAGCCTTGAGACCAGTATCAGGCAAACTGCCAGGTCAGATCACGTGACTCCCAAGAATCCACTTTTCATGTCCCATTTCCTCTTTCTGTGGTTCTTCCTCCCCGCCCCCCACCCACCCCACCCCGTTTCAAGTGCAGCTCTTCCACAAACTGCTTCCCCAGCCCAATCTTGGAAGAGAGAGTCTGGGAGAAATCTATCACAAGCTAGAGTGAATTTAAGTCAGTGTGGGACTTCATCTGAAACCTTACATGCCATGAAATGAAAGGTTACACTGCCATTTAAGAAAGATACTTGGGGGCTTCCCTAGTGGCACAATGGTTGAGAGTCCACCTGCCGATGCAGGAGACACGGGTTCGTGCCCCGGTCTGGGAAGATCCCACATGCCGCGGAGCGGCTGGGCCCGTAAGCCATGGCCGCTGAGCCTGCGCGTCCGGAGGCTGTGCTCCACAATGGGAGAGGCCACAACAGTGAGAGGCCCGCGTACCGCATAAAAAAAAAGAAAGACTTGGGAGGCAATAGGAAGGGGGAGATTCCTCCAGGCTTATAACATCACACGCGTAGGCAACTTCCTGTTGTCTCTACGTATAACCAGTCCTTGTTACTATTGCCGTTATACAATGTGAAAGGCTTTGGTGTTACAGGAAAAAAAACACACATTTAACTTCTTATAAACCAGAAATATTTAGTCATAAGGATGACCCAGACACAGGCTCTATTCTCAAGGCATTCCCAATCTAGTTGGGGGGGATGGGTGGCATACTGCAAACTAATCATGTATATACCAACACATAGCCAAGTTTCATGGGTGCCCAGAGACCTGCCTTGGAGGGTCTAGGCATGGACCTAGAGAAGATGTTTATTAGGCTAATAAAAGAGAAAAGGGAAAAAGTGCAGGTTTTGTGGTTAGAAGATGTGGGTTCTGGTCCTAATTCTGCCAATTAAGGCGTGTTCTTAAAAGAATCATCTGTCAAATGAGAAGAAGAAGAATATCAGACTTGCTGAGTTATTTTAGAGATGAATTGAGATAATACGAAAACACACTTCCTAAACTGCAAAGCACCATTGAATAAAAAGCTAACCATTTTCTGACTGAGTGATAATACTGAAGCTTGTGTGTAAGTGCCCTGAAGGCAAGGCTGGGTCCTCCTCGAGGATACAGTGCCTAGCCCAGAATCATGTTCCCAGAGAGGGTTGTCAAGAGCATTCTGATTCCAAAACAGCTCTGACTCGGGGAAGAAAAAATGCAGTGTTTGTCCTCAGTTGCCAGTCCTGCCCAAGCCACCCCTGGGGTGCAGGGCAGAAAGGTGCAATGGAAAAATGACGGCTCTCACAGGAGGAGTTGGCCTAAAACATTGGCTCCAGATGGAATTTCAGCTGGAAGTATACAGCAGCAGCTGAGCTCAAAGAAATGAGTGAGGTTTTCTGGACCTACTCTCTGGCTGGTGGATGAGATGAATCAGAAAGGAATAGAGGACAGGTGGTGCCGGCAGACGGGAAAGGAGGTGGGATGAGGAGAAGCAAAAGAGAGGTCACGATGGAGGGTCGCATTCCAAATCTTTTGCTTGGGTGGAAATTTTCAGCTAATACAACTGCCACTGGATATCGCTGTAGCTTCACGAGGAGATACTTTTTAGAAAGAAGAGAACCACAGATTATTCAAGTTGGAAGAGACCTTTAAAATGATCTAATCCAACACCTTCATTTTACTGATAAGATTAGGGCCAAGAAAGGTGAAGTTCAAAGTCAAAAAAAAAAAATGAGTTCCTGAGAAAAACAGAACTAGGATTCTGGTCTTCTAATTCTCACGTCAGTTTTTATTTCTCACTACTCGATAATTGAATTAAGGTGAAGTTTGAGGTGCTGCAACAAATAAACCCAGCACTGCAGAGACTTAAAGAATAGAGGGTTTTCCTTCACTCATGTAACAGTCACAGTGTGAGTGGTATATTGGATTGGATTCCCTAGGAAATAGACTGTTAAGGAGACTTGCACGGAAGGTTTACTGAGGAGTGCTTTCTAGAAGAGCAGCTGGGCAGAAGGTTGTTGGAATTACAAAGAAGCATCAGCGGATACCACAGGGAGCTCTGTAGCTAGGATGCCCTTTAGAGTTGTCCAAAATTGAGGCATAGGGGCCAGGCCTTTCATTGACCAGGCATTGACCAGTCATTGCATGTGGGCTGTCCCTGGAGAAGGGAATGGAGCTTCAGGTGGGACAGCTCTCTTTGGCCAAGAGTCATTGCTGAAAAAGAATTCAAATGTGAACCTTCAGGAGCCAATGTTCCCAGAATCTGGAGGAAATCGTGTTATGGCCTGAAGGAGGAGATCTAGGTAGCGTTCCACAGCATCCACTACAGTAGCCCAGGTTTGGGGAGGGGGCAGCCCCCTTACTCCACATGGTTACTTAGAGAGACAATCACTGCTTGGCCATCCCTTAGAGAATCAGCATCATTCACATGTCCAAAGCTGGGTCACAATAATGTCTGGGTTCATGTCATGGGAAGGATAAAGAGAGCATGGTGGGGACACATCAGTACCTTAAGTAACAAAACTGGAGGTGGCTTACATTCCATTGACAAAAACTAAGTCCCATGGCCATACCTAATAGCAAGGGAAGATGGGAACCGTAGGCTTGCCATGAAATACATAACAAGCTACAATTCTGCTACTATGAGAGAACATACTAGGAAAGAAGGCCCTGAGCTGCCATTTATTTTTCACTGAATATATATATTTAATATATATTAAAAATATATATTTTTATCCTTTTTTTAATCCTTTCCTTTGGAGCTGGATAACACATGTTCCTTGAGTCTCTTCTATCCTATTATTCTTCCTGAAGTCAAATTTACTCCAGAGAGAACTGCTCCCTCCAAGACAGTGGTCAAGCCAGACTACTCTCTGGATACAGTCTTTCTCACCTGCCCTTGAAAAGACCAGAAAACTATCAGTGAGACTTTCAGAGACTATCACTCTGTTTTAGAGAAAGCCTAGGTTCTAGAGTTTCTCCATGCCCAGCAAAATCTGAAAGGCACAATGACTTAAGAGTCTCCCCCACCCCCAGCTCCCATGTATGTAATCACAGGGCGAGCTACAGAGACTTTTCAGGTGAAAGTTTCACCGAAGTCACAATCTGCGAATATTTCATCTCTGTCTCCCAAAGTCTGGCTGCTGAAAAGCAGCACCTCTTCTGGCTCAATGCCCAATATGACCAGACCTCACTTATCCCATATCAGAGCCCTGTAACCTAACTGCTTTTGAAGAAATGAATTTTTCAGGGTCCAGGAAACAATTTCTAAGTATTCTGTCCAAAATCCTAGAACTGGACCGATAGTTCTGGTTCTCTGAAACCCAGCAAAGCCTTCTGAAGTTGTGGTGCAAAAGCATTTTCCTTTCTCCGCATTTATAATCCTACAGCCACACTAAACCCACAGTAAACTTTCTTCTTCCAGGGCATTCTCTTAGGTCTCTAATCCAGAGAATATAGAATTGGGATCTATGCTCAGGTGTTCCTAATAGTCATGCAGGAAGCACAGCCGGAGTCAAAAAGATCCAGGTGAAACCAGCCCAACTTGCCTGGGACTCCAGTTCTAAAGGAGGAATGACTAAGCCTATTCTCATGTGAGCATCAATGGGTTGATCCTGCTTCGAAAAGTGTTCAGAGATCCTTAGAGCTTTACGTAACAATAGGTCTGCCTGTGAAGACATTCTTCTCTGAATATGCATCCTTACCGTGGTTTTCATGTAGTCACTTCTTGTAGCTTACACAGCATATTTACCTCCATCAAGTCAGGGGTTTCCAAAAAAGGGTACAAATAAGTATGCCAGGGGATATGCAGAAGCATCCACGGAAGTTCAGGAAAGGAAATATCAGAACCTCTGTTTTGTCTTAAATATCAGAAAGAAATGAATTTTTATTAATATCTGATCTATGAATTGACATTGATGACCTTTAGAAGCCCAGGGGTCGCTTACAGAAGCATGTTATCCTGAGGAAAGAATGCGACTCCCTCATGTGGAAGAGTTTAGTGGAGATGCAGCGCAAACCGTCTTCGTGTTAATTAAACTAACCCCACACACTCACAGGGTGGATGCTTGGCTTAGAAAGATTCCCGTGAAGAAACCCCAAATGCAAGTGAATACTAATACCACAAGCAACAAGGAAAGGTGAAGCTGACATTTCCACTCCCAGTAAGAGCTCAACCATATTACAACCACATTCACAACCATGTTATAAGATCAAAACAATGATGACTCATTCAGATCCAGGAAGAAGTTGGCCAACGTTTTTTGAAATTGTCCCAAGTGTTTGAAATATCATTTAACATCCACTACCATTAGTAATGAACTTCATCTTTAGCGTATTTTTTGACTTGAGGTGTTAGCTAAGGACATGTGTGTTATGTAATTTACAAATACATAAATATACACACACTGGGGGTACACACGCAAATAAATTTTTACTGATGGAGAGCATTTTCAAAAAGATTTACAGACCGTTGCCATAAATCATATAAATTCTTCATGATCACCCCGTGGGTGGTGTTATTCTGCAGAGGAGAAAACTGAGGACTTACCTGGTGGCACAGTGGTTCAGAATCTGCCTGCCGGGCTTCCCTGGTGGTGCAGTGGTTGAGAGTCTGCCTGCCGATGCAGGGGACACAGGTTCGTGCCCCGGTCCGGGAAGATCCCACATGCCGCGGAGCGGCTGGGCCCGTGAGCCATGGCCGCTGAGCCTGCGCGTCCGGAGCCTGTGCTCCGCAACGGGAGGGGCCACAGCAGTGAGAGGCCCGCATACCGCAAAAAAAAAAAAAAAAAAAGAATCCGCCTGCCAATGCAGGGGACATGGGTTCAATTCCTGGTCCGGGAAGATCCCACACGCCGCGGAGCAACTAAGCCCCTGCGCCACAACTATTGAGCCTGCGCTCTAGAGCCCTCAGGCTTCAACTATTGAGCCCGCGTGCTGCAGCTGCTGAAGCCTGATTGCCTAAAGCCCGTGCTCCACACAAGAGAAACCACCACAATGAGCAGCCCACACACCACCACGAAGAGTAACCCCCGCCCGCCTCAACTAGAGAAAGCCCGTGCACAGCAACGAAGACCCAGTGCAACTCAGAAAAAAATAAAAGAAAACTGAAAGTCAGGATGACAAAAACTCCCAGAGCCCATCAGCTACAGAATTTATGTGGAAGCAAAGACTAGCCACCAATAAAACTGGCACCCCAAAAGCTGAGTGAGCAGTTCAGGGAGACATCTGTGGAAATTACAAAGCAAACTCCCCCTCCCCCCATAGCAAATGAGTCTCAGGCTCTGCCCTGTTCTATTCCCCAAAGATTATGCCAAGAAAGCCGGCACCACAAAACACATCTCGTCCTATCAGGCTGAATGATGTCACCTGGAACCCTGGAAGCCTACAGAAACATCACCCTTTAAGGAAAAAGCCAGGCATTTCCCCTGGCATTTAGGGATGCTTAAAGACCCTGTCACTATCCCCATCAACAAATACCCGTGTTGTCTTAGTGTATATCTGGAGCAGGAAGCAAGATCACAATCCCGGACACTTGAGTCTGACTTCACAAGGGGGGCCTGATCTTGGCAAACGCCAAGGTTTCTCAAATTCATCCCTCTGGGGGTTGCAATGTTGAATTTCTTCCCACCACTAACACTCACTGGGTAGAACTAGCCCTTGGAAGAATGGAAACCCATTTCCATCTGCAGCAATGCAGTCTGCCTCCCAACGCTCAGAAATGTGCTGCGCTCAGCACTTCTGTGCTAAGGCAGCATCCATGGTGGAAAAGGCGGGCGGCTGCAGCAGCCACAGCTGCATTTGCTCAAGAGGGTGGAAACCAGATTGCACCGTTTCTACATCATCTGGCAGCAGAAGCGTCGGGTCACAAGGAAGATGATGTTCTAGTCCAGAAGCAGCTGGGCTATGTCACTCTAAAGGTGGTGAGTAAAATGGCTATTCACTGGGGTGTTAGGTTTTTGTGCTATTTCCCTAGGTGAAGATTCTGGTGTGTAAGAGGATGCGTGTGTGTGTGACTGTACACGTGTATGGACCTTCTTATTTTCAGTGAGCAGCAATACTTGGGAAGCTGTGCGTGGAAAAAATAAATAGAACGTAGTGTTGTCAAGATGGAGAAAGGGAGAGAAATCATGCCTTCCGAGCCCCTTGTTTCACAGAAGAGGATCCTGAGGTTCAGAGAAGTGAAGCCCTTTGCCTGAGATTACAGAGCTAGTAAGTGGCCAGGTCTAGAAGCCAGTGTCCTGGCTTCCAGTGCAGGATTCTTCCCACGGCTCTATCTGGGTATAAGATGACCACCTCTATGCCAAGTGACACGTATCCCTGGGACTAGACTGAAAACTGCAGCCACAGCATCAGCGTCGCTGAGACCCTTCTCGATGTTTCCAGTAAACATGGGAATTCATTTCTGACTAACTGCTGCCTGAGGCACAGCAGCAAAAAGCAGCACTTGTTTGCTACAAATTGCTCCAGTCCTAATGGCTACCTTCTCCCCCAAGGTTATTCTTTGGGTCACACTGCAAGCAAAGTGTGTGCAGCACCAGCAAATCTTCCCAGCAGGGTCAAGTGGGCTCTTGGTAGGGCTGGAGAGTATGCTTCATCAATAATACCTCCCTTTTCTTGGAACAAATATTTGCTGAACATCATGCATATGCCAGGCACTGGGCAAGCGACCGTCACATTCTTTATCTCATTTAATTCCCACCGCTGCTTCGTGAGGTATTATTATTTATACCTGACAAGTAAAACTAGGCTGGGTGAGGTTAAAATGTGCGAGCTATTTTTGGCCTTTTAAAAATTCCTAGTTCTTCCAAGAATTATGGTTTTAAAAATAGTTATTTTCTATGATCCTCCTTACCAGAATGACCGTTGCCCTTGAAATGGAAGGAAATGTTCTCTCCTTAACGAAAAGCAATTATCTGCAACATTCTGGATCAAATGTGTAGTCAGTGCAGGAAAATGTCATAGAACATTTGGAGGCTTTGACTCTAAATTAGGCACTGCATGGGCCTTTCGTGTGTTCTCAGGTTTTTCTCCTATTTTTCTGGGTTCTGGTTCAAGTTAAGATTATACCATAAGCTTAGGAATCTTAGCTTTTTAATGCAGTTCTACCCCTAATGGTGTGATCTGGAATCAGTTACTTTACTTTTCTGAGTCTCAGTCCTCTCATTGATAAACTGACAACCAAGACTAAGTGAGATCTGTCCTCCCTGTGAGCGTTGAAATGTTTACGTACCTGTTCATTCATTCATTTATTCAAGCATTTCTTGAGTTCCCGTGACATGCCTGGTATAGTGCTGGTGGGGGAAGGAATTTTATTTTTTTTATTTATTTATTTAACATCTTTATTGGAGTATAATTGCTTTACAATGGTGTGTTAGTTTCTGCTTTATAACAAAGTGAATCAGCTATACATATACATATGTCCCCATGTCTCTTCCCTCTTGCATCTCCCTCCCTCCCACCCTCCCTATCCCACCCCTCTAGGTGGTCACAAAGCACCGAGCTGATCTCCCTGTGCTATGCGGCTGCTTCCCACTAGCTATCTATTTTACAATTGGTAGTGTATATATGTCCATGCCACTCTCTCATGTCGTCCCAGCTTACCCTTCCCCCTCCCCGTATCCTCAAGTCCATTCTCTAGTAGGTCTTTGTCTTTATTCCCGTCTTGCCCCTAGGTTCTTCATGACTTTTTTTTTTTTTTAGATTCCATACATATGTGTTAGCATACGGTATTTGTCTTTCTCTTTCTGACTTACTTCACTCTGTATGACAGACTCTAGGTCCATCCACCTCACTACAAATAACTCAGTTTTGTTCCTTTTTATGGCTGAGTAATATTCCATTGTATATATGTGCCACATCTTCTTTATCCATTCATCTGTTGATGGACACTTAGGTTGCTTCCATGTCCTGGCTATTGTAAATAGAGCTGCAATGAACATTTTGGTACATGACTCTTTTTGAATTATGGAAGGAATTTTAGAGATAGTTTCCTCCAGTCCCACATCTTTGAGCCTGGAGAGGTTATCTGCCAACAAGTATGGTTCTAGACTAGCCCCATCAACACGCTGTCCAGCATGCTTTCTATGAACTACGTACGCTTTATCTCGAGCCTCCCTGTCAGCTCTAAAGGATTTGAATTTCCTCTCCCCTTGCTCTTTTCTTTATCATTTGTTGAGTACTTACCCAATAAAACACAGTGCCAGGCACTGTGCTAAGCAGTTTTCATGTATTACATCATTTAATCCAGATAATAATCCTATTCAGTAGAAAATATGATAAGCCCTGATTTGCAGATGAAGAAACTGGCAAAATTGCACAGTTAAAAAGTGTGAGCACAAAGTTTCTGTTTGGGATAATTAATGAAAAACTTCTGGAAATGGATAATGGTGGTAGTTGCACAGCATTATGAATGTACTTAATGTCACTGAATTGTACAGTTTAAAATGGCTAAAATTGTAGGTTTTATGTTATGGATATCTTACCATCACAATAAAAAAAAAGTAGAGGGGATCTGAAACCTAAGTAGCATCCAACTCTAAAACCTTCTACCTCTAATCACTCATTCATCCCCACCACAGACAGGAATCAGAAAGGAATGTGTTCCCTCTCCAATGGAGAGTTTAGGAATTTTTTTTTTTTTTAATTTCTTAAGAAGTCTCAGGATCACACCCAGGCATCAGGAAATTTCTTTCTGTGCTGAAGGTGAGCAGTAGCCTGTTCTAAATACAATCAGATTCCCAAGTCTGGAAGAATCAGAAATCACTCCCACCTTCCTTCTTCCATTTCTCTTCCAGCCTATAAGCTAATGCTCTGTCTACAAACTCAATTCAACTTCAAACACATTTCAGTATCACGTGGCTCCTTTGCACAAGTCCTGGCTCACATGCTGTGGAGGAGCAGGGAGGAGAAAGATCTAGTTTCTGCCTCGAAGAGTTTACAATCTAGCAAAGGGGGTAAATAAGCAAATTACTCCAAGGGGAAAGTCATTGAATGGAATTGCTGAGCACCTATGCTAGATGTAAAACCTACAGAGAAGAACAAAACACAGTTTTAGTCCACTGCAAAGATGGTGCAGATTTGGTGAGAAGGGCCTTCAGAGGAGAGAGAATATATTCTGCTGGAAGGGATAGGTATTTGCAGTGGAGGGATGTTTCTCATCCATAAAATAACCATGGACCTATTCTAGATGGTGCTAGAGTCTGAATCTCACCACCTTTTTTCCCTGTCATTATTTTTTTCTTCTCCTTTCTTTGGGCTTTCTCTGTTTTTCTTTTTTTTTAACTTCTTCCATTGGACACTTAGATCATTAACCTTTGGTCTTTCTTCTTTACTAATATAAGCATTTTAAGCCTATAAGTTCTCCTTTAGGTCTTTCTATAACTGTAAGACACAAAATCTTGATATGTAGTATTTTAATTAATTAATTAACCATAATATGCTTTCTTCTTGAACCAGTGAGTTATCTAGAAATGTCTTTTTCCCCCAAATGCATGGAGAGAAGCAGGTGGGTTTTGTTTTGGTTTTTTTTGCTAATCATTTCTTACTCAATTACATTGTGGTCAAACAACACAAACTGTAGGACATCATATCGTAGTATTTGTTAGGACTTCATTTGTGAGCCAGTACATGATCAGGTTTTGTAATTGTCCCATGTATGCACAAAAAGAACATGATTTTTCTAATTATTGATAAGAGGTTTCCAAGCCTGTCCATTAAAGCAAGCTTGAGAGTGTGTTGTTCAAATCTTCTAGATCCTTTCCAACTGTTTTTATCAATTTCCAAGAGAGATGCATTAAAATCTCTTACTATCATTTCCAATTTGTCATTTTCTTCCTAAAATTGCTTTTATATTTTGAAGCTGTGTTTCTAGGGGCATACAAGTTTAGAATTATTCTTCTACTTAATTGTCCTTATGACTTTAAGAAACTACCTCAGTTTTCTTTTGGTTAGTATTTACCTACTATTTCTTTTCTCATTTTTTCCTTTCAGCCTTTTTGCTCCATGTTTTGGATGCAACTCTTAGGAAGAGCATATAGCAAGATTTTATTTCTTGTCCAGTTATATTTATTTCCTTCAAGCTCTACTATGCAATTAAAAGAATATTCATATACCTTATCTAGAATTTTTAGGTGTTAATTTCCAGGAAGTTTTCAGGTTTCTTACTGCCAGAAATTAAGGGTCTAAGACCCTGCTATTTAAGAAGATGTCTATAGATGCTTTTTACAATGTCTCCCTTAGAATGTTAAAAATTGACTCCTTCTCTCACTCAGTCTGTGCTGTTCCATCACAACAAACAAGTCCTAAATTTCATCTTGTCTCTCCCAGACATCCCCAAAGAACTTCACATCCACAGCTAAAGTCTTCAATGTCTCCTTGTGTTCCTGCTAATAGATTGTACCAGAAGTGTAATGATGATAAAGTAGATACTGCAGCTGTCACTTCCTTGAAAACAGACCCTAAATTTAAGGCTTAGTTCTCCAAAAGAAAGAGAGTCAATTTGACCCTTGGCAAATGTGGTTACAATTGGCCTCCTCTGCCATTAATGATGATGTCATTACCACAGACGTCGGGGAACTTCTCTGGTTTTTTCACTGAGAAGAAAGCCAATTACACTAACACTCTTTCTTTGCCAATAGCATCATGGCTGCCTTTTTTTTTTTTTTTTTTTGAGGTAAAAAAAATGCCTTCAGCTAATATTGTTGAGCACTTACTGTGACAAGGCATTGTATTGTGTGTCTTGTGCACTGTGCCATTTTATCCTGGTGACCACACTCTGAGGTAGGTATAGCTATTATCCACCTAAAAGAGAACCTCAGAAGCTTGGGGTTCTGTCAGAGCTGTGCTCAGGCCCAGTGAGAAAGCCAGCAGACTCTCCAAATTCCCCCAGCATAGAATTCTACCTCTTCTCATCTGGACCCTCCTCTGCCCCCCTTTTCTCTTTGATTCCAACCACCTAGTAACTGGGGAGCCACGGAAAGGTGCTTCACTCCTCTGGGTCTCAACGTCCTCATCTTCTAGCTCTAAGCTTCTCTTCCATCTCTGACCACTCCACACACAACAGGGCCAAGACTGCCGGTCAGGTCAGGGAGGCAATGTCCCCCACCTGCTCAAGCTCCATTTCTGTGGGAGCTTCTGAGACCCTCAAGATTCCAAAACATTCTCCCAGGATTCAGGAGGAGTTCATAGCTGTATTTCTTCCTATTTCACAATATGCTGTTTCTCATTGCTTGTTCAGTCAGAATCTTGTGGGTCAACTGCAGGATGTGTCATAAAATCATCCTTCCCCAGGTCCCCTTCTGCTCAGACTGGCGCCAGCCATGGATCCCACAGCATGTGGCATTGCATTTTCCCTGCCCACATCCCTGCATCCTCTTTTACTGGGGAGGTGGAGGGGATGACAGAGCAGGGATCATCCCTGGCCCCCCTTTTAGAGAGAAGGCAGAAAGAGAAGTACAAAACTGGCATTTATTGGGTGTTCTCTGAGTAAACACTAGCCCTGTGAGGTCGGCATTATCATCCTCCTCATATTGCACGTGAAAAACTAGCCAAAGTCACTGAGCAGGTAGGTGGTGGAGCCGGTAGCTGGTATGTGGTCTGGCGTCTGTCTTGGCCCCAAGACCCCCGCTTGTTCTCCTACAATGTCCACCCTCTGTAGCAGAAGAGGACAAGGACCCACGCAAAACCAGCACAATTTCAGAAGTGCCAGGAAAGCTCCTCTGTCTCCCCCAACCATCCCTCACTGGCTTAGGGGTTCCCCAAATGCTGTTAATTGATGTTACAGCCTTTTAAAATTCCCTGAGGAGAATGAATGTAGTGCGGTGACAGTTTCAGAGTTGGGATCTTGTCCTGCGAGCATCAGGAGAGAACCTTATGAGCGGGGAGCCGGGGACAGAACAAAGGAAAGTTGGAGCTCTGGGTCCAACCCCTGCACCCTCCACGGGGAAAGTGCCTTGTCCAAGGTCACTGCAGCAAACCGAGAACTAGAAGCCAGGCCTCCTGGCTCCCAGGCCAGTAGCCCACCCCATGCAGGCAGCATTCTGCGAGCATGCTAGCTTCTCTACCAGACAGGGAACTCTTGGTGATATTGTGGCTGTTGACATATGACAAGCTGAGGAATTTGGAATAAAATGTCATCGTTTCCTGTCCTGGGGCAGCTCAATAATTTAAAAATACATATTAAACAGAGAAACAAGTCCCATAAAAGCTCAATTCCCATCATTTTTTTCTCTTCCCTCCCATGTGGATTTATTTTTTCTTCCTTTCCTTCCTTTCTTTCCCTCTTTCCTTCTTTCCTTCTTTCTTTATTTCTTTTTTTCTTTCTTCCTTTTTTCTGTTTTTGTTTTTGTTGTTGTGGCTTAGGACCAGCTCAGGGTATCTAATCATGTACCAAAACCAGGAAACATCTCTGCCGAGCAGGGGGCTTGCTTATCAGCCCTGCCTTGGGGGAGACAGGAAGCAGGAGACCTACCAGAACCAAATGGAAGTATGTTCACATTGATTTACCATCCTCCATCCCAAGAATTTCCCCGGGCACTCTGCCCCCAAAGGAGCCCCTAAGTCCTTCTCTATTTTCCAGCTCCCCTCCCCCACCCCACCCCAGGTGACAAGACGCTGTGACTGCTAAGATGCTGTTTGAATGTAGAATGTTATTATCACTACATATCATCTAGATAGGCTTTCTAGGTTGTACTAAGATGTCAGAATGATGCAAGCCAATATTTTTATTATTTAGGATACAGTATACTAAGTTTATGTTGATTACTCTAAGTATCATCTTTGAAAGATATCTAGCATTAAAGTGTTGATAACGTTCCACTTTTGCAATCATATTTGCATAGTGTACTACAGAGTTTAGCAGGAAAAATTATCTTGAGTGGTGTTTCTCATCTGCTCTGTCAGCCTCACACTGCTCGCTTCAACTTGGTACAGGAGGCAGGACAAACGCTTACCATTTTTTTTTTATAGCAACTTTACATTATATAACGCTGTTCTTGTTTCTTTGGGGAAGCCTGCGGCACGGAGTCTTTGACGCCGGTCATAACTGGATTCCAGTTCCAGCTTATGCACTTCAGAAAGTCGTTTAACCACTCGGGGAAGCAGTCACCTCTCCTTTTAAAATGGAGTTAGTAAGGCTGTGAGATTTAGATCATATAAGGAAAACACCTAAACAGCACTGTGCCTGGCTCGTAGCTGCCTGGCATGCAGTGCCTCTTTGTTTTACGTACAGTGTTTTTAAATGCCTGTTTATCACATTTGGAAATTAAAGATGGGAAGTAAACCGACTTTGCACTGCGCTTCTAGCTGACGATTCTGTGGCCTCCCAGCAGAGTTATATATGCAGATAATCTGTTTGATGCTGCTCAACACAGAAGGGACACTGATTTTATTTTATAAAAAATAGTTGAATGTCTCCTGAGTGTCGGCTACTTGGAAATAAATATTCTAGATTTCATCTCTTCATTTAGTCATTACAAACAAGCGACCCCCTCATTCTCCCCTTTCCCCTTTCCTTTTTTTTTTTCACACTCCCCCAGGCCTACCACAGTCTTTTTGCCCAACTGGATGCTATTTTTCATTTTCGTCTTATCACCACCTAATGTCCAAATTTATTTAAATCATCCTCAGACACAATCCTACAAGATATGAATCACATTTGGGTTTTTTTTTGCTCTGACTTGTCAGCTGTCTCATTTGTGATTGACAAGATTTCCATTTCAGTAATTTCTACTAATTCTGCTTCAAATCTGTATATGTAATGAACACACCAATTGGCATCTCATTATTTATTAGTCAGGACCATTTTTCCAAGGGTAATGCGCTGGTTTCATAACTTATAGTACAGGGTAGCTGCCTCTAAATGAAACTCAAAGAAAGCCTTGTCCAGTTTGCATTAAAACAGTATCAACACATGAGTACCAACATTTTTTCCTCTCCATGATCTGATCCTTTACGTGTAAGAACGCTGTTTGCGTGCTCCCGTCAGACTCTTAAACACCAACAAGGCTTTTCTCTTTGTAAAGGTATGTTGAATTGTATATCTCTGCATAAAGACGAAAAGAAACACCGGATAGTTTGCCCGCACCAAAAAAACAAACAAACAAAAAAACAGTCCAAATTCTCCAATGCAAACACAATCTGACACATGCTAAAAATTGCCTGAAGCACTGGCAAGTTATAGATCTCCCTGGGGCAGATAATTCATTAGGAAATAGCCTCATGCCCTGTGTAGCAATTTAAACAAAAATATTTACTTGTGGTAATATCAGATGATAAGGGTAACAGGGGTTTCTTTCTGAACAAGGGGGAGGGAGGACCCTGCCGTAGATGCCCATCATAAGCATTGCAAATGAATCATTAGTCTTCTTCCTACAATCTAGGTCAGGATGGAGCTAAAGGGGAGGGCTTTTAAATCTGCTACAGGGCTCAGCTTGGATCTGCTTCTGTGAAGGCACAAGAGGCAGACAGTTACACAGTGCTGAGGGATTCTAAGTGTGATAGAAAAATGCTTTCACCTGATATAGGGACCTTCTCCTGACCCAGAGAGTCATCAAGAATAAAGAGGGTTGTACTTTCAGGTGAATGTCATTGAAACGCACACACAACACTTCTTGAAGGTTTCTGGGTTCAACTTTTCAGGCCCTGAAGAGTATTTGCCAGGTAGATCTTAGAAGGAAAACAGTATCTTCCAGACTCAGGAACATGTGGATTTTCTTTTTTTAAACAACAGAATCATACACTCTTTGTGTTGAAAGGGACTTTAGAAACCAACTACTCCAAGCGTCTCCTGTTGAAGAGGAGGTTTCATGTCCTCTAGGATAGAGTGACTAACTTGCCCAAGGTCATAGAAGTCATCTTCATCATGCCACAGTTTATTTTACTTTTGGGGTTTCTTTTTTCCCCAAGGTTCCTTTTTTGTACAATATGAATAATTTATTAAATAATGCAGAAACAAAACAAATTGACTTTGTAACTGCCACCTGATAAACTAGATCTGTGTCACAGGCTCCTGCCACGTGCCTCATCCTTCCCCCAAAATGATTCTGAAAGGATGCTGTTTGCCAGACCTCTGTCCTGGGGGTCCTTCCTCAAAACCTCCAGCTCTGGCTTTCATGTGATTATCTGCTAGGCATGTTGTGGCACTTAATTCACTCGACCAAAGGCTCAGAAACTTTTGTGTGGTTCTTGCTCTATCTTTCCGGAGCCACAAGAGGTTGGCAGTGTGTATTTTTCTAAATTTGTTCTGAAATATCCCTAAAACTAGAGAAATCTAAATAGAAAAACTTGCATTTCAAAATTAAATCCAAGCTACACACTAAATGGACTTGCTAGGGTAGGTGGGCTTTTACTTTCAAAATCATAAGAAAACCTAAAGTTCAAATATGATATGAGAAAAACATACAGGCAAAAAAATGAATGGGTTTTGTTCTTAACTTTACCACTGAATTTGCTACAAACCATCCACATGATATGTAGAAGCAATTTTTCCTTCTCTCTAGGCCTTGTTTTCCTCTTCTATTCGAGTAAGAAGGAAACCAAATGATCTCCAGGGTTCCCTCATTGGTTACGCCATTCAAATAATGTCTCCAAAATTGCTTTATTTTTTTAAAGCCACAGTCACTGCAGAGCTATCTGTCGCTATTTCCAAAGATGTGAAGTGACAGTAAAGGAACACTTCAGTATCTGCTAAATCTATGTAAAGCTTTCAGAGGATGTAGTTTCACTATTGAAATAATTTCTCCAAAACAATGTTGACTGACTTTGGACTCCGAGCTTATGAATCTAATCCTCTAACCAGTATGTTTTTTCCCCCATGTCACTCTCCAGGTTGATTTGTGAGGGCTTTTTTTTTCCCCCTCTTCCTTATTTTAAAATATTTAAGGCCTGAAGAGAGGTAGGAGTCTGGAGGATGCAGCATGTGAATACACACACAGAGAAGTAAGAACAGGCCTGTTTCTTATCTAGCCTGAACACTTCAGTAGGGACCGAGTTTTGAATTCCGTTTCTCCAGCCCCAACTTGAAGGTTATAGAATATTCTATTTCAGGACACCTTTAAAAGCGAGGAGCCCATTTCAAAGTACTGCAGAGTGTTATTTTGATTTCTGACACAGGATGAATCATTCCTCCTGAATGCAAACACCAGCAAAGAATGCGTTAGAGGATCCGCCATCATATTAAAAATTAAATCCGGCTGCATTTCATAATGGGCTTTCCTTTTTAAAGCACGGTTTCATCTTCTCACCATGGAAATTGCGCTCTGATGGCTGTTCTTTATGGTTAACGCTGAGGTATCGGCTGAGGTCAGAACCCTGCTTCTCTGAACAGGGAACCACAAATGTCACCAACACATGGTACGCTTGGCAAATAATATATCTCTTTCCAGTCTCCCTTGTCTTCAGTTTGCCTAACGTCATGCTTGTGGTGAGCTGGAGAGAGTTTGTTTCTCTGGTCTTCTTCTCTTCCTTTGGTGGGACCAGCGGGAGGCATTCAATTTACAGTGAATTCAAAAGTGCACCTCTTGTGATTTTTGTTGTTGTCTTTATTTTAACCTCCAAGAAGAGAGAGATTTAACTCAGTCTTCACCCCAGGCTAAGCTAATACTTAGGTCATGTCTGAGCTCTCTGGGGAACCCCTGCTTTATACCATCCGAGGGGCAGTGGTGTCTTTTCACGTGGAGCAGCACAGCTGTCCAGCCATATGGGCCCCAAGCAGGCCAGTCAATCGGATTTGGGGAGGTTTTACAATGTAATTTCTTAACGTGTGAGTATTTGGGGTGAGTTTGTTCAGGAGTATAGACAGCTCTTAAGCCCAAGGGTTTAGGTTTTAAGAAGCCATCACAAATGTCCCAGCATCTGATCAGACTGTTTAAAAACAGATATGAAATCTGTGACTGGGGGAGGGGAAAGGACTCGTGACCCCCGTCGTTGGAGAAAGCCCCAGGGGGATGCTCTAACGATTAATTCAACATCAGCTGCTTTTTTTTTCTTTTCTCTCCTTTTCTTTTCTTTTCTGTTTAGACTCGGGGCTCATCATTTAAGGCGTTCCTACTCAGGCCTGCAGAGCCTGTTACAAAACCTTCTCTCTGCTCCCCTCCCCCCATGCCGCAAGATGAGAGGGCAGATATCCTGCATTGCAGCGGCGGCGCAGGAGGACCGCACTGAAACCGTCCTCAAGTAAAACAAAACCAGGCCTTTAAGAAAAACCAAGGAAAGGGCAGCAGCGGTGTGTCCTGCTGCCGTTCAGTCGTGCAACCTAGAACTCAGGTCGCAGCCCCATGCCTCCACGCGGAAGGTGTTCAGGGACTGCTTGCTTAAGGAATCCTTAGTGAGTAGGAAACACAGAGTCCTGAATCTAAAACCCTTATCAAAATGGTGGCAGTCTTGAGCCAAGCGACCGCCAATATAGTGTTTCCACCAGAAAAGTATTGTAGTTTGTGGGCAACGTTATCAGAATGGTAAGTTTTCCCCGGAAAGAGATCCCTTTCCGGGGATCTTGGAAAGACAAACTACAGTCGTCAGAAATTAAAAATCTACTGCAGGGATGTTTTATATTCTTTTCCTCTCCTCTCTCTCTCTCTCTATCTCTCCCTGTCTCTCTCTCAATCTAAAGTGAAGCTTTCAGCTTCTTGGAATTTACAAAAACTGCTTATTTTTAAGCTTCTCCTGGTACATTGTTGGAAGCAAAAACCCAGTGCTAAGAGGTTGTGTGATGGCTATTCTTCTTTTAATGAGGCAAACACCCAATAATTAACAAGAACCGAAATGGCCTGGGAGCGAGCAGGGCCGAGCCCAGGGTCACCGTTCACTGGGCCGGTTCCCGCACGGTGGGCGCGCGTCTGCGGCGACCGCCGCGCGCGGACCGTCTGATTTGCGGAGCTGCTTGTAGCTGTCAGGGGCTTGTTCTTTCTACCCATCGCTCGTTGCTCTGAATCCAGCGCTGCCCAAGGAACGCTTAGATTTTTCTTTCTCTTTTCTTTTTTCTTTCTTTCTTTCTTTTTCTTTAAGTCGTCAGAGAAGAAAAGCCTGAGTAGGGGAAGCAGATGGGCCCTGCGTGTGCGGACATCGCCGGGGTGAGGGTTGACTCCCGCGGCTGCTAAACCGGCTCCCGGGAAAGACCGAAGATTTCTCCTTTGCTGGCGCTGGGTCTGTGTTGGGGGGTCGGGGCGGGGGGTGTTTGGGGGTTTTGTTCTAACGGGCAGATTATTCATTCTGCGTCCTTCCTTAAGGCCAAGCTAACCCCGCGCTCCCGGAAAAACACTCCACACGGGGCACACACCAGCACAACAAAAGGCGCCTCCCGAAGTGAGTCTAAACGTTCGCGGGACGGGTGGCGGCCGGACGTGGAGACGCACTTGTGTGCGCTCTAATCTCGGGCGTCCATCTGGCCCCGGCGGCGCGGCGCGGGCGGGCGTGCGGGCGGGAGGGCGCCGCGGGCAGCGAGGCCGGGAGCCAGGAGGGGCGCGCGCACGTACCCAGAGGCGCGGGCACGCGCGCCCGCTCTCCTTCACGTTCACCTTGACTGCAGGGGGGCGGGGGATGGGACTACCTCCCCGCAGCCCCCGGCTCACGACAACCCCTCTCCCCCCCACCACCGCCCCGCCGCCGTCCTGCCCTGACGCAGAGGCTCCGGCTCGGGGAAAGGGGGGGGGCGAGGCGCAAAGGCCCTCCGGTCGCCGCAGCGGCGGGAGAGCCGCGCGCTCTCCGCAGTGATGTCAACCGCCTCCGCCGCAGCCCCCCAGCCACCCCGCCCCGGGCCTCGCCCGAGCCGCGTCCCGCGGAAACCCTCGTCCCGCGCCTCCGGCCTGGGGTTAGAAGCAGAGGGCGTGCGGTGCCCTGAGCATCCCCCAACTCCATTTGCCAAAGCAGGAGAGACAGGGGGTGGACCACCCGCTGGGTAGGAAGCGGAGGAAGGGTAGCGGGGCGGAGGACCAGGTGTGGGTTTGCTGGCCCGGGCCGCTGAGCGGAGTCGTCCCGGGGCCGGTGCGGGTTACGTCAGGGAGGGAGGGCACTGACCACTGCAGGTGCCGCGCGTGTGGGCACGGCGAAAGCGCCCCCTTCTCCCAGGATAGAAACGGATAAACGGAAGCGCGTGTGAATGTGCGGGTGCGAATCGCCACCTCCCGCCTTGGTTTTCCCGCCCTTCCGAGCGCTCCCACTTGTCACTTTCCCCAAATCCGCATTTTCCTTGGCGCAGCTCTCCCCAAGCAAGCAGGAGAGGGAGGTACCCGGGGGCAGTGAGAATGACGTGTGCTGGTGCAGAGAGGGGGCGGGGGGCTGCGGGCCCGGCTCTGTGGACCGGTTTCTAATCCTCTTGTTTTCGGTACAGTCAGCAGATGTGGCTTCTTTTAGCTGAATAATCCGTTATAGGAAAAATAATTTTTCAAAAGGACCTCACCCGAAGAGGATGGCGAGCGAGACTGGGGCTTGGTAAGATAAATTAAAAGGCTCCAAATTCTCTCTGTCCCTCTCTGCCTTCCTCTCTCCCCTGTTGCCCCTCCCTCCGCCTCCGTCCCCTCCCCCCCCCTTCTTCCCCATCCCCTGCAATCCGCCCTCGACGTGAGTTCACGCGGAGGGCTGGATTTCCAGGCTAAACCGCAACTTGCGCTGCGCGTTATTATTATTCATCGGAGGGTGCTGCCGCTGCAACCTTTGCCTCCAGCTCTGCTCTCCGCTCCTTCCCCCCGGCCGCCGCCGCCGCCGCCGCCAGCAGTGCGGTCCCTCCCGCACGCATGCTCTGGCTCACCAAAGGGAGATTCTGAATTTTTTTATCATGCTCGTGATCATCACCATGACGCTTCTTATCGTGGTTATCATTTCCTCCTGCCAAGGGGAGCGACCACCAGCGCCTTCTCTCCGCCCGCCGCTTCCCCAGCGAAGGCAGCCACTCGGGCTGGGCCCCGGCGGCCGCTCCCTAGATGCGGACTTCCTTTGCCTCTCCGTATCCCTCCCTCATTCTTCTGCCTGTACATTCTCTTGATCCCTTTTATTCCAGTAGATCTACTGCCTTTCGTTGGAACGCTGCGGACTGCGACCAGTCTCTTAAAAAGAAGAACAGAGAGAAGAAGACCCTGAATAGACCCCCCCACCCCCCGGACAAAGCACTTTGGGTTTCGCCAGAAGGGATGCGCGTGAGCATTGGTTCGGGAATACGAGCGATCTCCCGTGCGGTAGGGGGCCCGCCCGGCGTGCGGACCTCGGAGGGTATTCGAATTGAATTTTATTTATCCTCTTGGTGTGCTTGGACCGTGTCATTGTCGGGGAGGAGTTGCGTTTGCTTGTTTGTCTGTCTGTCTGGTTGTTTTCTGGGAATGGGAGCGGAATTGTGGGAGATCAGGTAGACGCAACTTGGCTTTCCTGCTGCCTGCCTCACCCTCTGGAGATCCGGGTGTTGGAGAGGAGACTGGGGAGCAGAAGGCTTAGAAAAGAGTAGAAGCCGGAGATGATGCCTGGAGGGCTACGGGAACAGTGGCGGGAGGGGGACGTGAGTGGGGATGGGCCAGCTGGAGGAGGAGGGTGAAAAGAAAGGGTCTGCTTTAATCCCCCTTTGGGTTCACAGGATAGGTTTTGCTGGGGATGAGAATACTGATGTCTGTTGATAGGAGCTCTGAGAAATTGATGAAAAATTGATATGTCCATGTACACGCTTAAGGAGGCGTCTGGATTTGTGTGTAAACAGAGTGGAGAGGTAGAGGAGGGCACCGAGGGAAGGGGCTGAAAATAATGTCTTATTATCCCTTTGGTTTTGGGGACTCTCATTCTCTGGCCCTCTCCCCCTATTTTTCCGGGGGTGGGGGGAAACCCAGGGATCCAGCACATTAGTCAAGAGTGACTTAAATCTGTGCCCACCCTTCACCTGGTAAAGCCCGTTGACAGTTTGGGGTGGGGTGGGGAGAGTGGTAGGGGTGTTTCGAAGACATCGATATTCTCTCTCTCTCTCTCTCTCTCTCCCCCCTTCCCTCCGTCTCTCCCCCTCCCTCCCTCCCCCCTCCCCTCCGTCTTCTCCTCCCTCTCTATGCCCCCCCTTCACTCTCTTCCTCCCTCCTACCTCCCTCGCTCCCTCCCTCCCTGCTGCATTTTGCATGAGCTATCTAGGTCATTAGCATTTTAGCGTATGCAAGACTTGACAAAGCTGATGAGGGGCCAGATGGGCCTCGGTCTTATGGGTGTTTTTTTCCTCCCCCCCCCCTTTTTCTTTTTCCCCTCCACCACTTGGGACCTGAGCGAGAGGACTGCAGCAGCCGAGTTCCGGAAGGCTGATTCCCCAGATCCTGGCCCCGGACCCCGGCAGCTAGCCCCTGCGGCACGCCCGGCCCGGCTGCTCCTGGACTCAGCGAGCGAGGTAAAGGCTGCGGCCGCGCGCCCTGCCCTGCCCTGGCAGCCGCTGCAGAGCTCCTGCTGCCCTGCTCGTTCCTTGCCCTCGTCTTCCCCCTCCTGGCCCCTCTCAGTTTCCTGGGCAAAGCTGAGGGCGAGGTCAGTGGGTAGGATCTGCTGCGCTGGGGCGAGGTGGGGTTGGTGGGGTTTTTTGTTTTGTTTTGTTTTGTTTTGTTTTTTTTCATTGTCTGGGCTTGCAGGGGAGGCAAGGCTGGCGGAAGGGGCCAGGGGAGTCGGGGTAATTAACACGGGGGAGGCACCCCTCCGTTTCCCACTTCCACCCACATCCCGCAACCCACCACCCCCTCCGCTTTGCAGGAAAAAGCCTGGATCCGAAAGGATGGGGGAGAACAAAGAGCCTTTGGAAGACGTCGCTGTTATCTCATTGTCTGTGTGATCGGGAGAGCTGCGGTAGGGAGGATGCTGTGGTCCTTTTCTCCCTGCGCTCCCCACCCCCAAGCCCGTCCCCGCTGTCAGTGCGCACGCACACGCGCCGCTTTTTCCTTGTTTTTCCTCGTTTTCTCGTTCCATCTTCTCCCCCTCCCCCTTCCTTTCTTCCACCTTTCCTTCCTTCCTCCTTTCCTTCCTCAGGAGAAAGGCCTCTCTCTCCGTGTTCACAGCGGACCTTGATTTAAATGTCCATACAATTAAGGCACGCGGTGAATGCCAAGAATGGGGCTGGCTGTGCACCGTCGGTCCGCGAGGGCCCTCCGAGGAAGGAGCCACAGAGCCGAGTCGCCCTCCGCAGAGCTCAGCGCTGCGGCTTCAGGCGGGAGGGGTCGCGGGCTCTCGCCGGCTGGGCTGCCCCAGCCGGAGCCTTTGGGCTGGGGAGGTGTGTGGCTTGTGACAAGACAGGGGCTTAGAGATGCAAACAGACTCAGAGAGAAACAGAAGCTGATTCTGTAACAGAAACACAGATCTGTGCAAGCCCAGATGGGGGGTGGGGGTGGGGAGCGGGGAGGCAGTTGCTGTGAGCGCATTGCGGAGTGCTTCTCTGTGCAGATTTTTCTCTGGGGTCGGGGTGCATTGTATGCGGGGCGACACCTTTCTTCGTGGCTGTGGTTTTGCTCTGGTCTTAGCTTTTGGTTTACCCTTTAAACAAATGATCTGGCATCCAGAAGACCGGCAGACTGTGTCAGGGCTGGGACTGCAGATATATTGGGTTCTGCTGTCGGTTGGGGGATGGGGGGAGGGCAGCCAGTAGGAAGGGAGGAGGGAGGTGTTTGTCCCTCTTTGCTGTAGCGCTGTGGGCACCTGACAAGCCGAAGGAAGTCATTGAGATACAGGGGGAAGAAGCACCAAACTCCTGGACCATTCACCACAAGCTCCATCAGAGCTGAAAGTATGGCCAGGGCTCTCAGGAGAAACTCACTTCCTCCTGGCGGCTGCAATTGCAGTTTCAGGCAGAGATCCAGATGCCAAGGAGGGGAGAGGTGCAGTAACCTACATGGACCCAAGGGGGTGGAGGCGGTGCGTTCCTTTTTAAAATCTGAACAGAAGGAAAAACAGAATGTGTACATGTGGGGGTGTGCGGAAAGACTGTTTTTGAAAGAGGCCATTCAGGGAACGGTAAGGGTTAACCCTCCCTCATCCTGAAGAACCTGCTACCCAAATCAGCTTTCCTCCCCATCGGCAGACCTAGTGCAGCAGCTGGTCCTAGAGATCCCCCTGCGCTCCACAGTCACAGCCCCACCCCCGACCCTGAGCTGCAGTGGAGAGACCTAAACTCATTAATTTCCAGGTGGAGAAAATGGAGGAGGGGCAGGTCCCTGCAGAGAAAGGAGGCCAAGAACTGGATCTTCCCATCCAGGAAGGCTGCTGCATCCCTTTCCCCGACCCTGGCAGAGGCCCGTCTTTGCAAGACCAAGGCCATAAGGGATGCTTACAGTTTTAGTTTGATTCCTGACAGAGTAATCAAGGCCTAAAAGAGTCTCAGCTGAAGCTTACACAGGAGCTCTTTCTTCTCCAAAGCCTCAGCATAGCCCGCTAAATAAATGAGTATTCATGGATGCCTAGCCTCATCACCTCCCACATATTTACTGAGTACCTACTATGTGCCGATCATTGTGTAATTATTATATCTTGAGTTTTTCCTTTGCCTTCCTAAGGGAGTGTCTGGAGTCAGGTGAGGTTAAGTGTGCTGTGCCCCATTCCAGACACTCCCAGAACCTTCTCTGAGTCTGGCAGAAATGTGCCAGAACCTACTCACCCCTGCAGAGAAGGATGCAGTTCACATTGTGCAAAGTGCAGGCGCAGGGCTCTTCTTCACACTCCAGAAGGCAGGCCTGGCTGGAGGACAGAAGAGAAAGCAGCTTCTCTCACCCCGGAGCCTTAGCCAGGGCTGTCCTAAGAGGGACCGGCAGCCACTGCCTTCAAAACAGTCCTCCCTCTAAATGGTCCCTCCTTGGCCCTCCCCGCCCCCTCCTCTGAGCGCTGCTCTTACAGTGCTTTGGGGCCTGACTTAAGCCTCTGATGACCAACCCTCGACCCCACAGTTGTCCACATTAATGAGCCTCATCTCCGTAATTGCTTCCCCGTAATTCCATCAGACGTGACTGTGCCCTTCGCTGATGTGCCTGCCGCCAGTACAATCTCCAGATGCCTCCCCAAGTAACGCCCCTTTGAGGTGGAAACCTAACACGCTTCTCCCTGAGAGTTTAAACCGCAGGCACCGTGGACGAGGCCTGCCAGGTTCCTGCTGCCGATGATTAGGATGGCAGGGGCGTATTTTCTTATTTTATTACTTATATAAACTCTTGTTCCAGAAAGCTCTAACGTGTGTGGGAGTGTTCTGGGTTTGCCGGGGCTTTTCCAGTGTTCACCAGGTCTCATTGTGAAATGCGGTTTTAAGGGGGGCTTTAATGGCCGAAAATGGCACCGATGAATGCACCACGCTGCCCCCTGGGTAATTTCAAGGCCCCTTTTGTGTTCACCAAATATAGGGATAAGGTGAAGATCAGTCCTAGCTTCTTACCTTCTGCTCTGTTAGGGGCCTATTTCTGCCCAGCGGTATTTTTGTAAGAAACCTGATGATTTCTGCTCTTTCAAGGCATTTCTTTAACCCTCAACGTCATCTTCACCCCTCCCTCTCTATCTGAGCCCCTCTAATTACAAGCTGTGGCTTAAATGTAGGAAAAACTATATGAATTTTTAAATGTAGGACATGTTTGGGGGCAGTTTGCTGACCGAATATGCTATGAAGACCCCCGTCGGTTCACTCACACCACCATCATTATGGTCCTCACGGTGATGGGAGCTCATAGGTTTCTCAAGGGGACAGCACCAGCTACTTTAAGATGGATTTAGAAATGTATCAAAGGAAAACTTGGTAATATTCTTCTTTCCCCTGCCAGAGACGGCGCAGGCCCAGATCTCTATTTAAGCGGAAAAGAAACTGATCCTTTAACAAAGGCAAAGGTAAATTCCTGTATGGCCTCTACATTCCTTTCCCCAGCAGGGTGGACAGTTTCTGTGGGCGCATGAGGAGCCTTAACCCAAGAGATAAAGATTGAGGGGGAGGGGTCATTTCGCAGCAGGCATATGCCCGTATACACATATATACCTAGATTTTCTTGCACAATCATAACCATTGCTAATGTTTATAGGAAGGCATTTAACCGCACATACAAAACATCCATCCACCTGTACTATCTCCGCAGGGAAATAATTTTCTCTTTCCCTCTACTGAACTTACATAATTCCCCCACCCCTTGTTCCAATCTTAGAATGGAGTCCTTTGGGGGCAGCTGCAAAGCATCCTCCCCAGGACAGATGGAACCATCATCTACTCTGTGGGTGGGTTTAGTGAGTCAACACAGGCTGAGGGGTGTGCTGGTGGTTTGTGTTTGAGGCTTGCCTGGCCGATTATTGTCAATGACAATTATGGGAATTATAATACCTAATAAAGATGGTTTTTTCTTCCAAGTCCCATCCAGAGTTCTTTTATTTGGGTGTTTTTGCCAAGTCTTACTCAATTTGACTTCAGTTTAAAAAACAATAAGAACAACAACAAAAAAAAAACCATCTAATACTTAATTGCATCTCCAGTGTAGACATAGGACAAGAAAAAGGCTTCAAATGGGATGCATTCATGTCCACGTGTGCTTGTTCTGGGCCACCGTATGGGGACTGCTGGGGGCCTGGAGAGAGCTGCGTCAAATTCAGATGGCCTCGAAAAAAAAAGCAGGTATTATTGAGAGCAAGGAATGTTCCAGGTCAGAAATGAGGTGTCAGCACCTCTCAATAGAGTCACCTTTTCATTTTCTAATCCTTCTTCCTTTTGTCTTAAAATGGAAATGTTACCCGAGAAATGGGGACCTGGGTCATGGTTTGCATACACACACACACACACCCCCCACACATAAACCTCCAGGATCACTGGGGGCTTTCTCCAAATTAAAGCGGGGAGGGAGGTTTATTTTAAATTAAAAGCCAATCTAATTATTTCTTAAACATACACAAGTATAGAGACCTAGGACCTAGGAGGCAGTATTTTCGCTGCAAGTTCCATTTGCTGCTTGGTGCAACGTTCTCAAGGCGGTTCTTCGCAGGAAGCGGCGGGCGAGCGGGTGCTGCCAGGCGGCCGGCTCTGCTGCCGGGGCACCGGGCTAGGCCTCGCCGCCCATCCGGCCCGCGGCCCCGCGCCCCCGCGCCCCGGGGCTCCCAGTGACCCGCTTTCCAACACGCACGAGGCTTGCTCTTTTCTCTTTTTCTCCTCATGCCCCCAAGACACCTAAATCGAGCAAAGCGAAGATGAACAGGGCTGCTTTCCCTTTGCTTTTCTTTTTTGGCTCCTGTTTTCCCGGCTGTGATTTTTTTTTTTTTTCTCTTCTTGCTCGAACCAAGAAACTTGGGGCCCCAAAGACCTAGGTCAACCCTCATTTCCCGAAGCTTCCGACTGATCCAAGGTGAGGGTAGACGCGGAGAGGACAGGGCACCCTTGGCACGGGGCCACCAACGGGAGGGACAGTCCCCAGAGAAGTTACCTTTTCCACGCACCTCCGCTCCCCCAATTTCACAGATGGGCACACAACGGCCAGCAGAGAGGATTACGGAGTCCGGGGTAGGAATGGGGCGCGGGTCAGGGCGGGGGTACATATTCAGCTTCGAAGAATGGGACGTGGCAAACCGAAGGCCTTGGTAGGTGAAGCATCCTCTCCTCCCAGCTCCCCAGCGCTTCCCGGCCTGGCCTTTGCGCCGGGACCGCCAGGTGCCCCCGCCTCGGTCCCTCTCCCCTCATCCTCATCCGGGCCTCCTTCCCGTCCACTCCGGGCCCTGCGGCCCCGACGACCTCATCCCACACTCTGGAAAGGCTCGGACTGAGCCTGGAAGAGCGGCGGACGGGCGCGGCCCGTAAGGGGGTACATGGGAGGAGGGTGGGAGAGGACCCGGCGGAAAAGTCACTTCTTAGCACCCCCTTTACTTCCCACCAGCAGAGCGCGAGCCCTTCGCGAGGGTTTTGTTGGCTTTTTTTTGGGTGGGGGGCCTTTCCCACCTCACTGCCTCCTCCCGGATTCCAGCCTCCACCCACGGCCTGGGCTTCTCCCCCCAGGACCCAGCGATTCACCACCCCCAGCGACGCGCCCTCGCCCTCCGCAGATACCTGCCTTCCCATCCCCAAACGCCCTCCTTCCCCACTCCCACACACACTCTAAAGAAGCCAAAACAACAGCGGAATCCTCAACCCAGAAGGAAAACGACACATTTCTCCTTCAGACTTAGCGCTGGTTCCAGATCCTACGCCAGAGGGGACCGAGCCGCTGAGAAGCCGGCCTGACTTGCTCTTTCTGGCTCCGTGAACCTCCAGATCCCAGCCCCGCCCCCCGCCCCCCGTCCCAGGCCGAAGGAGATAGGGCCCTTCCGTCCACTGGACCTGGTTTCTGTTTTAAAAAGAACTAAACTCTTCCTTTCCCTCGGCTGCTGGGCCCACCAGGGTGCAGAGTTATTGATGCAAGCCTCCCCTGGATGAACAGGCCAGTGCCCTGAAATAACCTTCAGAGCACTGGTCTCAAGGTCACGTGCCCAAGGAAAGGGGCCGGTGAGCCTCCAGAGGCCACACACAGGTCAGGAGCAGAAGGTGCCTGACAAAGGTCGTGCCTCGGAAAGCTTGTGACACGCAGGAAGGTGCACCTGGACGTCACGGGGGGGCTTCCCTGCAGCCCCTCACACATACCCAGATTGATGTGGCAATATTTATTCCCATTTAATTGAGACACTGATTTCATTTCACATGGCTTCGGCTTAAGGCTCAAAGGGGTTTTCTACAGCTCTTTTCTCCGGTGCCTCTACGGAAACTAATTGCTGTTAATATCCAATTCTGGCTTTATTATTCGTTAGCCAATTATGTATCCCATAGCCCGGGCCCCTTGCTGCTTACTGTCTCTGCTGGAATCAGCAAACACTAGGCCTGGCTTCTGCTTTTTTTCCTTGCCTCTATTCAAACCCTTCCCCCATCCAAGATGATTTACTGGGCACATCAGTCATTTTGTTTGTTTGTCCCAGCACTTAGCCCAGTTGGGGCTGGGGGACTGGAGTGGTTACTTTCAGGCTTTTTCCCACCCCCCCTTTTGAGGGAGATTTTTCCTTTGCAGTTGAAGTAAATAATTCCCACTTTTTAAAAAAGAGAATTTAAGTTTTTCCTCCCTCTTCACCACCTCTGGGCTTGCTTTCTCTGGAGCCATTTTTGGAGCGGCACTTTTCAATCAGAAGAAAGCATGGGGCCTCAGCCTCGAGTTCCCCCCCTCCCCCCTCCCTCCCCTCCCCAGAAAGTCCATCCAGGGCCGACTGTGTTATACACATGTATAACACAGTCGATTCACACGGAGTGCTCGGACCACGTCATTTCACATTTCGAGGAGGGAAACTTGAAAAAGCGATTTGGGAAAGGCACCGTTTTCGGAGATGAAGAGGGAAGCTTTTGTCTCTTTTCCCACAGATGCCCTGGAAGCAGCTCCTGCTTTACTTCCTTAGCATGTGGAGCTGTCGCAAGTGGGGGCAATAGCCTTAAAAAAGAAAAAGAAAGAAAGAAAAAGTGTTCTTTTGCCTCGTTCTATTTGTGTGTTCATTGATATATGGAAGCAAGCACTTCCCATTACGGGTGCTCTGGAAACAGAAAAATAAAAGTAAAAATCATAGCTACAGCAGGGAGATCCTTCTTTGTCTGTTTTCCTTTCTTCCCCCATTTTGAAATAATGCTTTAAGTGCTCTAATGTGCTCTTACTACCTTGAAGAGTTCTATAGCAAACTTGCATCGTGTCAGCATCAGAACTGAATGGAGAGGAAACAAAATGTCAGAGCAGCTGGCTTAGGCTGAGGCATACCATTGCCCCCCGGAGGCCCGGCCCCTTCTGCTGAGGAGGCCAGAGGCTTTCATTCTGGCCTGGGAATCCTATGGTCAGGTTTTTCGTAGGGAGGATGTAGGGGCGAGTGGTGTGTCAGGCTGGGACATTGTTAAGAAGGTGCCTTACACATAAGGCTCAATAAACACCACCCAGATTGGCTGTAGTTAAATTAGCAGCATCTGCCCTTCTGCTTTTGCTGCAAAAAAAAAAAAAAAAAAGCTACAATTATGCATTAAGGCCTCTTGGACACAGGATAGAGTGGCTCATCGGCAAGGAAGGGGCTTAAAAATGTTTCTGATTCATCCCTTAGCCCCAGCCTTGCTTAACTCACCCAGATGTGCGGACTTTGCTTTTCAAATAGTTCACGCATGGTAGAGAGACGACATACAAGCCCAGTCCCAGACGTAAATTCAAAGAGTAAAAAACTCTCCTTTGAGCCCTTCTATCTTCCTTGTAGAGCACTTGTTTTCCTTTCTAGTAACCCCTACACTCAAATCTTTCCCTTCACCACCCCCAATTCACATCACAGCCAAGGTCTTCCCAACCGGCGTTTGCCATAAATAAATATCAATTTCTCTTTCCTTCTACACTCCTCCCCCAGCCCCTTGAAAATGTCTATATTCTCAATGGTCAAGAGGTGTTAGGAGAAAAGCAGTGAGGTTAAACCATCTCACATAAACATGTGAATTGCTTAGTCTCAACTTTCCCAGAGATATTTACATCTTAGAAGAGGCACTTAGATAACAAGTGGAATCTAACGGTTGGAGTTTCTCATAAAAGCATCCAAAAGGGGGGAGAATAACCTCAGCTTCCCCGCCTTTTGTGCGAGGATAGCATCCTTACCCCTTCCTTCCAGACTTACTGATGCTCCGCATATCAATATGACCCAGTTAATAAGAAAACACGTTTCAAGAACCTCAGGTGAATCCTCTTTGGTTTCCTCTCCCAATTGAAGGCTGGTAGGAGCAGCCTGAGCCTTTAACAGAGACACCTGTGATTTTTGCATATTAAGTGCTTTCAGTCTAGGTCAAAGCCACCATCTTTAAAGCCAGACCGTTCATGTCACTTTGCATAATTGTGAATTCTGATTTCATTGTTCCATGAAGAATCACACTTAATTATTTGATTAAATACTGGACGATGTGACCCAGTGAGCCCAGTTCACTACAGTACCTCAAAGTAGACTCAAAGGCATTCCAGATGAACCTAGGAATTGAATAGTTTACGGGTCAGGCCACCCAAGATGGCTAATCTCTTGCTCTCTGTACCTCCCCTGCTCAACCAGTACCGGCTTAACCTACACCCTAATCACATGACTGACCTTCCTACATGTTTGCCCCAGCCCCAGGTGCTGATTGTTCTAATCTTTAGATCAGAACATCTCCACCTTGATAGCTCAAGGAGAGGAGGGGCATTTTCCTCTGCTGGTTTCCCTGGTAACGGACGAGCCAACCTGACATCAGTTCCCGCTATAACTGGTAACCTCCCTACCCCACCCCCCAGGGAAGACTGCCGCCATGCTGCCCCACACGGTGGGGTGTCACTCCAGGACCTTGCTTCAGACATGTAAGTTTCCCCATGCATTAACTATTGATCCCTCTGTCGCTGACTCTGGGCTTTTTCTTCAGTCTTGAAGCTGGGCAAGTACACGCCTTGTAGGCCTGCAGGGTGAAGCACTTGACTTTGGTGCGTCCCTGCGCTGGTTTTGTTTACTCTCCTCACCGTACTCTGTCTTCCCTTGCCTACGTGGAGTTCCGTCATCTCCTTGATACCCTGACGGCATCCATTCCCATGGTGCATCTACATTGGAAACGATACAAAGCCCGGACTCAGAGCAGGTTCTTGCAGGGCAAGGAGCAGAGTGGGTTGTGACTTTATATAGGGAGCTTGAGGCCAGCACGTTCCCATCATGACGGAGCCTTCCCGGGTTCCCACCAGCCTCTTAGAAGACTTGGTCTTGGAAAATGTCGAAAGTCTCTCCCTGGTTTCCCCTGTTTCCCTTCCGCCTCAGCGTCGTGCCGCCTTCACCTGGATGATTAATCAACAGCAACAACATAGCTCGAGAGGCTAGGAGAGTGATCTCACCACCAGCCTGTACCCACCCCTGTTTCGATAAACCTGTCTTACCCAATTCCTGAATCACTCCTCATACTACCGACTAAAAACTATCCTTGGCAGCATTTGGGGCGGCTAGGAGAATTATCTAATGTGATACCAGGGCCTTTCAGAAGTCTGGAGGGGGCTTCCCTGGTGGCGCAGTGGTTGAGAGTCCGCCTGCCGATGCAGGGGACACGGGTTCGTGGCCCGGTCCGGGAGGACCCCGCGTGCCGCGGAGCGGCTGAGCCCGTGAGCCATGGCCGCTGAGCCTGCGCGTCCGGAGCCTGTGCTCCGCAACGGGAGAGGCCACAGCGGTGAGAGGCCCACGTACCGCAAAAAAAAAAAAAAAAAAAAAACAGTCTGGAGGGATTTGATCTCTTCCATTTCTTGAGGCTTCCAGGATATTACAAAACTAAGAAATGCCAAAGCAGGGTTACCAAAATGGTGATGTATTTTGTATGCTTATAGTTAAGAATTTGAAATTAAATGATTAATAATCTGCTTTCATTTCTGTTACTATACCTATGCTGTATGTATAACATCTTCAAATATATTACCAAAAAGTCTGCATATGAGGCCCTTTGTTATTCTGGCACCCAAGCAGAAGGCCAGAATCACAAACAGCCTGCTATGCTTAGGCCTAGCCCCTGGTCCCCGGAGGGAGCACAGCACAGTGTGTATGACTTTGGGTAAGTTCCTAAATCTCTCTGAGCATCCTTTGTAAAAAGGTGATGGTAATAATGCTATCTACGTCATAGAGTTGTTTGTGGAATAAATTAAATAATGCACGTTAAAATGTTTAGCAGAGTGCAAAGCACTCTTCAATAGAAATATAAAGCAAGCATGTACAAAATTTAAAACTCTGTAGTAGCCACATTTTAAAAAGTGAAAAGAAACATGTAACATTGATTTTAATCATGTTTTAACTCAATATATATAACCCCAAATATTATAATTTTAACATTAATCAACATAAAAAGTATCAATGAGATGTCTAACATTCTTTTATTCAGACTAAATCTTCAAAATCTTACACTTACCATGCAACCCAATTCAGCTACTGAATTTTCAACAGAAAAACTTGCTTCCTGTTAGATTTCATAAAATTTATAGTTGAAGAAAGAAATTCACACACCCTAATTAGTTTCAACCATTCTTAAATATTTTCTAATAAGCTAATAGAGTACTTGTTTTAAAGCTTAAATTAAATCAAAGATCCCATTCTTCAATTGCAGTAGCCACATTTCAAGGGCTCAGTAGCCACATGTGGTTAGTGGCTACCCCATCAGGCAATGCAGGTTTTAGCATAATGCTGGCATATAGTAAGTGCTCAATAAACACTAGCCATTTACTTAGGGCCCCACCTCTCCCCGGATGGGAATAGGGAACAGCTCCTTCTCTTCCCTCAGACTCCAAATTGGCGGCCAGGACCATTGTTTGCTCCATGCACAGCCTGTGAGATGAGCCCACATCCAGCAGCTCCAGGGCCCCTTCAGGTACAATTTCACAGTCACTGATGAGGCAATTTGCCAGAAACGTCTCCCTGACTTTCCCCACTGTAACTCTAGGAAGGCTTTCAGAATCTCCAGGATTATTTTGCTACGTGCATGTGTGTAAGAAGCAAGGACAGTGAGGCTTTCGTGGAGGGTTATTCTTGGAAACATGAACTTGGTACATCTGTACAGCAGGAAAGACGGAACTAACATAGCCACACCTGTGACTGACATTTGTTCCTATTTACAGACCAAACTGCATATGCGAGAAGGTAGATGTGAGTGGGACACCCTAAATTTATCCCTGTGCTAATTCTTGTGCTGTTGATTACAATATTCTCAGCTTCTCCAGATTCATTTGCAAGCAACTTTTATTGAAATCTTGCTGTTCGTCAAACACTGCTGTCGGCCAGGAGGAATTTGTGGATACATAGGACTCCCTCCCTCCCTGCCCTCCATAACCTTAGAGTCCAGTAGAAAAAATAAGACAAATCCATAAATAATTATGACAAAGCCAGATGTGGTCAATGTCATACAAGAGAAACAGTCAAAATGCTATAAGAGTTCAAATGAAAGAGATGCCTTCTCCAGTGAGAGGGTTAGGGAAACTTCAGGAGGCAGGTGGAATTTGGGGGCGGGGGAACAGCCTATATGGTAAGATTAGCAAGAGCGCCATCCCTGGCATGAGGAGGGTTTGCAGGACAAAGCATAGGTATAATGACTCTATAGAAGAAAGAAAGTTTGGGGCCAGATTGCATGAGGGGATCGCTGGATCATATAGTGTCTTAGTCAGCCCAGGCTGCCATAACAAAATATCACAGACTGGCTGGCTTAAACAGAAATTTATTTCCTCCCAGTTCTGGAGGCCGAAAGTCCAAGATCAGGGTGCCAGCATGGTCGAGTTCTGGTGAAAGCTCTCTTCCTGGCTTGCAGATGGCTGCCTTCTTGCTATGTCCTCACATGGCAGAGAGAGACAGAGAGGGGGCTCTAGTCTGGTCTTACAAGGGCCATGATGATGACCCCACCCTCATCTCAACCTAACCACCTTCCAAGTACCATTTGCCATCTCAAATACCATCACTTTGAGAGTTAGGGCTTCAACATATAAAGCTGGGGTTAGGGGGAGACACAATTCAGTCCATAGGACATAAGAGTTCTCTTTTTAATTTTTTGAGGACCTGCCATACGGTTTTCCATAGTGGCTCCACCATTTTGCTTTCCTACCAACAATGCACAAGAGTTTTGATTTCTCGACATCCTTGCCAACACTGACTGTATTTTCTGGTTTCGGAGCGGGGAGGTTGTTTTGTGTTGTGCTTTTAGTAGCCATCCTGATGGATGTGAAGTGATATCTCATTGTGGTTTTGACTTGCGTTTCCCTAAAGCTTAGTGAGGTTGAGAAGCTTTTCAAATGCTTATGGGCCATTTGTATGTCTTCTTTAGCAACATGTCTATTCAAGTCCTTTGCTCATTTTTTAAATCAGGTTATTTGCTTTTTGCTGTCACTGTGACAATTATGTTGGCAAAGCCGAGGATGGTCTGTCAGATGGAGTGGAAGTATCGATCCTTTACCCCCTGAGTAGTGTCTTGCTGTCCTGAGACTAGTATCAGGTAGTTGCCCTGGTCAGCTGTATGCCGGATGCTCATCATGTGTCTCCTGACAGTTTGTGCTTAAATCCTCAAACTATCCTCCTTGGTTGAGTCTCTGAAACCCTTCCTACCCCTTGCCTGCCTCTAATTCCTGAGAGCTAGTCTTGCTCTCTGGAGGGCTCCTACTCCAAACCTGATAAAGGACTTAAAACAGCAGTACTCTCACATCCCTGACCTTGACCTCTAGCATGTTATTCAGAACTCTGATGATTTCAAGTGCCAGAAGCCCAATCTGAACCAGCTTAAACATGAAGGGGAATTTATCATCTCATGGAATCCAGTTGTTACTCATGGACAGCTGGAAACATGGACTCAAAGATCCTTCTCTACTTCTCTAGCGTCTGCTCCCCTCTGCACATATTTCATTCTTCTCTGTTTCTTTGAACTGGCCTCTGCTTCCCAGGCCCACACAGCAAGAAACATGCCCACTGGGATTTCCCAGACCTTACATTTTACAGCCCAGATTAAGTCAAGTGCCCACCCCTGGACCAATCAACTTGACCAAAGGGATGGAAAACCCTGATGGGTCAAATGGGAGTTAGATGTGTGCATGGAGCTCCATGGTAACTGTGGAAGAGAGGGAGAGGCAGCTGCCTAGAAATAAGTACTGGTCATGTGATATCACATGTATTACTGCCAATGTCCTGTGAATGGTGCATCCGGAGTTGTGCAGTGCATACCCCATGTGCTGGAGGCTCTGGTAGAATATCTTATTTCTGGACTCTGATCTACCAGATTGGCATCTTCTTCCCACATCCTCCCTCCTCAAAAAACCTCAACACAGGGTCCATCACATTCTTTGGAGTCCTATGGTTTGAAATGCTGACCATTTCTCCTAACCCTCAAGACAAGGACCCAGCACACTTCAGCACTGAAGTTTAGTGTATGACAGAAGCTGGTATGGAGACCATAAATTGTTACCTTTTTTTTCTTTTTTTTACCAACTGTATAACATTTGGTGCTTTTCACAACACCACACTGCTTCTGTCTTACTGTGCTCTCTCCCTAGCAAGGCACCAATATGTCTTGTCTCTTCCCGAAAAAAAAAAAAAAAAGGGAGAAAAGCACCAGAAATGCCCATGCTCACCTCTCCCAGAGGTTCCTTGACGCAGAGCAATTTGGGACCTAAAGGAAATCCCTATGGAGAGGCCCTGCCCCCAGGTCTCACTAATTCTGGATTTAATTCTCTCCTATGAGCCAGGCATTAAATTACTGCCCTCCCAGCCATACCTCCTGTTTTCCATTGTCTCATCTAATAAAGGTTCCAGATCTGAAAGTCCCTGAGACCCTAACCCTAATCCAATTAAACTCTGCAAAAGCAACTAGACTCGAGAAAGACAAAGAGGTGAAGAGGTTAATAGCAGACAGAGCCTCCACTGACAAGCTAAATTAGCCTGCCCACCTCAGGAGAAATGGTAAAAGCAGATTATTAAGACGGCTGGTGGTGATTAACATTTGCTCAAAATTCTAAGTAGCTGATTTTTTTTTCCAAGTTAAATGTTAACCTGAGGATAGAGGGACAGTAGCCATGGGAGAGAAATATGAGGAAGGAAACAGAAAGACCAGCCTGCTGGCTGGATGTCTTTCTTCCCAAAGAAAACAGAAAGACGAGCCTGCTGGGTGCATATTGGGATTTAGGATGCTGAGGAAAAATTTCCCATTGGAACTTGTTTCCTTCCCAGGTATGAGAGATGGAGATTTTCAACATTTTCATTTCTCAGAGAAGCTGTATGCCAGGAAAAGAATGGAAACAGGGAAGCATCTACCAAACCTGACCTTGGAGGGGCTAGATCAGGAACTACTTGGAGGGCTTCCAGTTTTGTATCCTGTCTTAGTCAATTTGGATTGCTATAACAAATACCATAGACTGGGTGGCTTAAACAACAGATGTTTATTTCTCACAGTTCTAGAGGCTTGAAGTCTAAGATTAAGGTGCTAGTCAATTCGGTTCCTGGTGAGGTCCATCTTCTTGGCTTATAGACAGCTGCCTTCTTCCTGTGTCTTCACATGGCAGGGAGAGAGCTCTGGTCTCTTCATCCCTTTATAAGGGTGCCAATCCCGTCATGGGGGCCCCACCCCAAGGACTTCATCCAAACCCAATTACATCCTAAAGGGCACACCTCCAAATATCAACACATTGGAGGTTAGGGTTTCAACATATGGATTTTGAGGAGGGTTATACACAACCAGTTCATAGCACATCTTTGTGAACCTGTCTGTGGGGTGGATTTGTTCTGATGTAATAAGTAGCTGACACTGTGGAAAAGCACCATCTCCACTCAGTATTTCCAGGCACTTGGGTACATCAGGACAATATTCTCGGTACAAATACGTATCTTGATTTCCCTTGAGATCCTTTAATATAGGGGTCCCCAACCCCTGGGCCACAGACTGGTACGGGCTCAGCAGCCTGTTAGGAGCCGGGCCACACAGCAGGAGGTGAGCGGCAGGCTAGCAAGCAAAGCTTCATCTGCCGCTCCCCATGGCTCCCCATCGCTCGCATTACCGCCTGTACCATCCCCCCATCCCCGTCTGTGGAAAAATTGTCTTCCACGAAACTGGTCCCTGGTGCCAAAAAGGTTGGGGAGCACTGCTTTTTTTTTTTTTTTTTTGGCGCTGCTTTAATAGAGGTTTCATTTACCATGATGAAGAGTAGAAAGATTATGATGTGACCGTTCGTGTGACTACCTGTGCATTGTTAGTAGGGTGTCAGTGTGGATAGAAATTCAGCCCTTCAACAACCAGTGGGGCACAGCACTGAGGGGCAGAACATCAGTGGGCACAGCATTAAGGCACTAATATAGACATCTGGGGGGAAATGGAAAAATGGGACATGGATCTTACCTTTTAGGAATTTATAATACAGGAAAGAGAAGACTTATGTAGAAGTGGCTAGAAACATAATGGAAAGCACATAGAATGCTGTAAAAAGGTCATGTAGTTTCAAGAATGTAAAATAGTGCAGCCACTGTGGAACACAGTATGGCAGTTGCCCCCAAAATTAAAAAAACAGAATTACCATAAGACCCAGCAATCCCACTGATGGGTATAAATCCAAAAGAATTGAAAGCAAGAACTCAAACACATACTTGTACACACATGTTCATAGCAACATTATTCACAACAGCCAAAAAACGTGAAGGCAACCCAGGAATCCATCAACAAATGAATGGATAAAGAAAACACAGTATAGGGCTTCCTTGGTGGCTCAGTGGTTGAGAGTCTGCCTGCCGATGCAGGGGACACGGGTTCGTGCCCTGGTCCGAGAGGGTCCCACATGCCGCGGAGTGGCTGGGCCCGTGGGCTGTGGCCGCTGAGCCTGCGTGTCCAGAGCCTGTGCTCCGCAATGGGAGAGGCCACAACAGTGAGAGGCCCGCGTACCGCAAAAAAAAAAAAAAAAAGAAAACACAGTATATACCTACAATGGAATACGACTTAGCCTTAAAAAGGGACAAAATTCTGACACATGCTACAACATGGATGAACTTTGAAGACATTACGCTAAGTGAAATAACAGAGTCACGGAAGGACAAATACTGTATGCCTCCACTTATATGAGGCCCCAGAGTAGTCAAATTCATAGAGACCGAAAGTAGAATGGTGGTTGCCTGGGGGTGGGGGGAGTAATATGGGTTATTGTTTAATGGGTACAGAGTTTCAGTTTTGCAAGATGAGTTCTGTGGATGGATGGTGGTGATGGTTGCACAATAATATGTATGTATAATACTTAATATCACTGAACTGTGCACTTAAAAGTGGCTATGATGGGGCTTCCCTGGTGGCACAGTGGTTGAGAGTCTGCCTGCCGGTGCAGGGGATGCGGGTTCGTGCCCTGGTCCGGGAAGATCCCACATGCCGTGGAGCGGCTGGGCCCGTGAGCTATGGCAGCTGAGCCTGCGCGTACGGAGCCTGCGCGCCCAGAGCCTGTGCTCTGCAACGGGAGAGGCCACAACAGTGAGAGGCCCACATACCGCAAAAAAAAAAAAGGCTATGATGGTAAATTTTATATATTTTTTACCACAATTAAAAAAATTTTTTAAACATTTCATACAACTTTTGAAGCTTACTTTCCATTTACAGTTATTAAAAAATATTGGCTCTATTTCCCATGTTGCACAATACATCCTTGAGCCTATCTTACACCCAATAGTTTGTACCTCCCACTCCCCCACCTCTGTTTTGCCCCTCTCACACACACAATTTTTAAAAATATCATGTTGTTTCAGATGAGACTTCCTAGAAAAAGGTGGCACTGAGCTGGGCTTGAAAGGGCAGATGAATTTCAATAGGTAAAGAAGAGGAAGAAAGACATGAGAGGCAGAAGGAAGAACATGAAATGTCCAAGGGCAGTGAAGCTTCGATAGGTAGGCACAACGAGTTAGGTTTAAGTTTCCTGGAACAAAGTGTTCAGGAAGGAACATAAGGTTAAATAGCTGTTGAAGCCAAGACAGCACAGCCTCAACGGCGAGACCAAGGAATTTGGATTCTGTCCTCTAAGCCAGCATATCCAGCATTTCCATAGTGTGTTCCACAGAAGGCTAGGTACCTGAGATGCTGTGGGAAAAAAAAGCAGGGGAAGGGAACCATAGTTGGATAAGTCTGGGAGATGTTGCATAGCCCTATAGGCAATTTACAATGCCGTATAAGTCCTGACGTAAAGAAACCTGACTCATTTTGTTTAACTTAGTGTTGCCCCAGCTCATTTGATCATGCTACCCTTGGATCCTCACAACACCTATTAACATCCTCCAAGAGGGTGTTCCACAAGTTGAGAAACACCTCTCTAGGACAAGAGGGCTGTTGTAGATTTTTGAGCAGAGACATTGACATAGTCAGAGTTTTGCTTTAGGAAGGCTCATCAGACAGCAGGTGGATGAATGGATTAAGGGGAGCTGGGACAAATGACTAGAACTGTGGATGATATGTCATTAAGGATGGGGCACATGTCAGATTTCTATAATCCCAGTTTGAAAAAGTGTCAGAAACACCAGAGACTTTTCAAGCATGGAGAAGATACCACCTTACTGAACTCAGATGCTGGCAATCAGCAGATACCCCCACCCCAAATTTTGACTCATCCTACCTTGAAGCACAACATCTTCCCCTCTAGGTCCATCCTTTGGGTGTTGGTCCAGATCCCCTCAGTCCCCAGAGTCAGATGAAGTGAAGCATTGGAGTGGCTCATACCAGCTCATGAGAGCTATTTAGGAATTTTGTAAGAACCATTGGTAGAAGTCTACCACGGCAGGAGTATTTATACCATGGAAGTCAGTCAGTGCTACAAATGTGTTCTTTTGTTTTTGGAGATTGGTTTACCAGTGCACTACTGAGCAGATGTCAAGATGGGATTGAACATGTAAGGATTCTATTTGGGGAAGCATCTGTATGAGAAAAAAAAAATGGGAAGGGGGTCAAGAAAGGCTGGGAAAGCCAGGTCACACAGCAAAGCAAGTCGGACCCCAAGTGAGGGAGGAGGGAGGGAAGAATAGCTAGTGGAAGCATCCTAAACTATATGTGCATTTGAAGGACAGTTCTGCAAGGCTGTTGGAGAGTCCTTGAGCCAAAGTCAGCCATCATTGGAGGTCTCCCAGAAACCAACCTAAGTATCCCTGTAGTACTCTGTCACTTATAAGGAGCACCCCATGGGAAGTGTGGCCTCCGTGCAAATATGGCAATGATTTTCTGAGCCCAGCAGCCAGGGCCCTGGCTAATAATGTCCTTGTTGTTGGTTGTCCATGGGGCACATTCTCATTACCACCACAGTCCACCCCTTGGGCTGCACCGGAAGTTGCAGGAAGCAGCTCCTTCAAGGTTCCATTGGATATTTTTCCCTGAAGGATAAGCCAACAGCCTCCACCACTGCAGTTGATCTTGGGACTATAACTAAGCATCCTCATCCTTCTTCCACTCTTCATTCTAAACCCTCCTCACCCTTGTTCTCAACTTGGCAGGTGTTAGTGTCTTACCTGATGGTATTGAACTTCATTCCTGAAGGGTCTAAATTCTTGATCATTGTACCCTTCTCAGTTTGGGGTAGCCGCACATGTCTATTCACAGTTACAGTGAGACAAGGGAGAGCCAGGAGGCACCCCAGTGGGTTGCCTGGTTTCCGTACTCCCACCTCCTCCTGCTGATGAAGGTCAATGACTCCTCTCAATATGATGACCCCCCTTTTCACCCACTGACTCCAAAGTGTCCTGGTGGCAGCCTTAACTTGTAGTTCAATGGGTCTCTTGCTGTGTCTCCTGGCAAAGGTATATTCTCTTTTGGGACCAGGACTTCAAATCCTGCAGAACACAGAGTTGCAGGAACATGAGACAAAAAATCTGCCCAGTGGGTCATTAAGAGTGATGTAAGTGGGGTCACTTCTGATTCTACATTTGGGTTTTATTAACTTTAGTAATATAACAGCCAGTTATTTTAGCAGCAAAAGTGAGTTTATTCAGGAATAGCCAGAGGAATGACAATTCATGGTATGTGAACTACGGTAGACCATAGGCAAATTCAGAGAACAAGGAAAGGGGACTTGCTTTTAAAGGGAGAAGGGTAGAGTTGGGAGGGGCTGTAATAACCAATGCCCATTGGAGGAAGCTGAAAATCCAATATGGAGGCTTCTCATTGATTGGGCTGCTACAGTCTCTGATTGGCTGGGCTGTCATCAGAGGGAGATAAGTTTTTCTTCTTCTTCCAGGTAGATAGTAAAGTAGGCAAAACCTTCCTGTCAGAGATGTAGGCCTATGACTCTTTCTGTTTGGATAGTTGATAATGCAGGGCGTGAGAGCTCTCCATAAAAGCCTATCCTGACTCCAATTTTAGCTGAGATTTCTTTAATTAATTCCACTTTCCCCCTTTTGATCAAGATCTTTCCTCAAAAGCATTGCTGATCAAAAGTCGGGATGTCTGCATATAGTGTTTTGTCCCTTAGTGCCAGGAAGACCCTTCTCTGTTTGTTATATCTCACATTTGAGGGAAAGTACACAAATCAGAAACCTCATTAGGCTGCATTTGATTAACAAGGAAAGGTAGTAGGGAGAACTCTCAGGCATTTCTTTTAAAAGACCATATTTAGTCAATGTCCTAAGTGCTAGAAATTATCTCCAAGCACTGAGTTAGCATCAGCTTATGAGGTATGTCATTTTTATAAATGTTAAGACAAGCATTAGGGCTTCCCTGGTGGCGCAGTGGTTGAGAGTCCACCTGCCGATGCAGGGGACACGGGTTCGTGCCCCAGTCCGGGAAGATCCCACATGCTGCGGAGCGGCTGGGCCTGTGAGCCATGGCCGCTGAGCCTGTGTGTCCCGAGCCTGTGCTCTGCAATGGGAGAGGCCACAACAGTGAGAGGCCTGCGTACCGCAAAAAAAAAAAAAAAAGACAAGCAATAGGTACAGAACTTAACCACAGTATACAGTGCAGAATTTAAAACAACATAATAAACTCAGTTTGCAAGATGATTCTAAACCAGGAGCCCATACTTGAAGGTAGCCAGCTGAATAAATCAAAAGATAGTGGGTTGTCAAGTGAAATTTGCTGTAACCAATGTGCTTGCTCTTTAATTTTATATAATTGGATCTCTAATTCCCCAGAGGCATTTATGCACCTGCAGCAAGAGGTGTTTGCTATTGCACAGACACCTCCTTGCTCAGTGAGTAAGTAATCATGGGCTACGTGGTTATGCAAAACCACCGTGGCCAATGAGTTAAGTGACCATTGCTGAGCTGAAAATGTGTTAGCCACAGAGTCAGCTAACTATCCTAATATCAGAGAGGGATTCCTGTTCATACATTCATTGGCGCTCACTCTGATCCATGGAAAGAAAGCTCTACCTACAGAGGCAAAGCCAGAATCACATACACTTCCTGTAAGTTCTCACTTACGGAAGCTATAGAGGCTTAATGGGATGAGCCAATGAAAGGCTTCTGTTCGGTTATGTAGGAAGAATAGGACAGTGAATACAGCAAGGGCATGCTGTCCTTGTATTCTCCAGGTATCAAACTGATGAGTTGCTCAAGCATAAAGGCCAGTGCCAAAACTTCCACATGTGAAGGTGTAACCATGGTGTGTACATAAGGCCCCCACATAAGTCATAGTATCTATGGATTAATTCATTGCCATAAAGGTGTTAGCATTATTTAACCAAGGCTCAGACATTATGTTGTTACACACCAAGAGGTTACCTAGATAAACAGATATGTCAGCAAATTTACAAATGATCCAACTTGTATTGCCAACTCCACAGGAGCTTTCATACAAACATTCAAAAGATCTTATTTTCCCATAACAAGATTGGGTCAAATTGAAGCAAGAAATAATTTTAAGTGAGCTTAGCCCTCTGACTCTATAAAATGGGCCCATGGAACAATCTGGACCGACAACAGCATTTGGATCCCCAGTAAAATTACTTATAGAGTGAACCTAAAGACCATTCCTATCTCGGACGGACTGAGGTTTCTGATGGCAAATTCAGCAATCAGAGAGGTTTCCCTCTTTTGCAAAGGATTGGGAAATATGGGTGGGGGCTTTGTTCTTCAACTGAAGGGAGGAGGAAAACAAGGTAAGAGACAATATTGAAAAAAAGATATATAGGCCTGGTCCAGATACCTTGGAAAAGCTGTCAGCCTCAGATGTCATCTGCTTCAGATCCTAGAGAGCTTTATCTTCAGGTTGCTGGACGGTGAGCAGGTTCATCTGGAGTTTAGTGTCTTCTTTAGGTGTGACATGTGGATCCAGGGGTCTACTCCCCGGAGTTTGGTGGCACAACGGTTAGTTAACAGTACCTGATAGAGACTCATCCAGCAAGGCTGGAGAGAGTCCTTTTGAAGGGGTCTTCTCCAGTACACAAAATTTCCAGGTTGTATGGTGTAACGTGTGGGGTCTTTGTCCCCCAGGAGTGTGTTGCAAAGAGAGTATTCTACCAGGGCATGGTTATTTTTTAACAGAAACAATTAGGTCTTTACGATAGAGAAGTATGTATCCCTTTATCAGCTGTGGAGCAAAAGAAGCAGGAGGCAAGTTACATTCAGTGTCCTGTTACAAGGAGAGCAGACTCCTACTGAAGCTATGCAAACACATACATGTTTATGAAAAATAAGAATTTTAAATAAGAGTTTCAGAACTCTTGAGGGATCAGGTAGGGAGAAAAGTATAAATGCTGTAACCTTTGTTGCAAATATGCACTTCAGCAAATTGCTTTAAGTTATAGACAGCTTAAAGAAGCGTAGAAAAAGGGTGGTCCTTTACATCTGGAAAACAAAACCCCAAAGCACTTGGTTTTCCATTAGAGTTTTATAAATTCTTACCCAGTTCAATGCTATGATCTTAAAGTTATCAAAGACCTGTATTCCAGAGTACCTGTCAGAGTCCTTTCCATGAGTTTCTCTGAAGATGAAGCACATTTGCAAAAGTATCTGAGTAAAGTAATAACTGTCTATTAATGACAAAAAGACTTGAAAATGCCCATTATTAAAGATTTCATGAGAGTTCATTATAATTGGATTGACAAGGGGATCTGCTTATTTCTGTGACGTACATTTTAAAATTATGATGGAAAACATTATATCAGGACATCTTAGAATTTCAGGAATTTCACACAATTTGGAACACTTATATTAACATATCCCTATGCAAATAAAAAGGTTTAGCTTTCCTTCTTATCTGACAGGCTTCTCATTTAATTTAGCATGTCAAATAAACCTGGTTAGTTTAACATTTTACCAAATGAGAGACAAATCCTTTGAAATTTTCCAGGAGCCCTCTGGAAGAACTCAAATTTAGTTCAAAGTCAAGAAGACTTCAGTTAGAACCCAATTTTTTGGGTAAGTTTGTCAAAAATATGAAAATGTTTTAGGCATTTGACCAAACAAGACCACAAATCATTATGAAATTATATGTAATTATCTATTTGACCAAAGTAACAAAGATTCCAAAGGCAAATACCAAAAGGTTACATAGTTGTAGGTAAAACTCAGCTCTTTCAATATTGAGAAGGTTCAGTCTTCTTTAGAATTCAAAGACCTGATTAAGACCATGTGAAGTACAGGAACTTATTTTGATAAAACACAAATCTTTGTGTTCTAAGCAGTTTACTTAATAGGTTAAACAAAAAAACCCCAAAAAACAGAAACAAAAACTTTCCCCCATCAGGAACAGGCCAATAGTAAAAGTATATTTTCCTCATGGTAATTTTCCAATATGGCACAAAATATGTTTACCAGGAGACCCAAATATCTTCAGTTCCTATGTAAAGGAAAGCAAAAGTGGATGAACCAATATTTGTAGTGTTTCAGTATTTCATCTTATTTGGAAGTGAGCTAGCTATTTAATGATCACCCATCATTTAATTTAACTTAGCCAACCTCTAAAGTTTCAAGTTACCAAAAGGTTTCAGGAAATTATTTATCAAGCACATATACTTTAAAACATAATTATTTAATCCAAAAACTCTTATCCCATTTTCATCCATCTAAATCATTTGTTCCCAACTATTGTGTTTAGATTACTCACAAAGCTTTGTGTGATAGTAAAACAGTTAACCATCGTCTTAAGTTATTTTTCTTGCTGACAAATTGTGTAACAAAGATAACATGAACTTATCTGACCAGTAAAGACAGACAGAATGAAAGTTATATGCCTGTATTACTTTCAGCATTGATAAATTCAAAGACATGCTTGTTTTAATGAAAACAACAACCTTAGCCTAGCTTTCATTTGATAAAATTTAATCATAGATAATGTGTAGGGCATTTGGGATCAGTTTTTGTAATATTTCTTTAACTTTTATAAGTACATGTTTGTTTTTAAGCCGATTAAATAGAGCTCTTTACCAATTAATCTTAGCAATACCATCCAGAGGTAAAGAATACCATGCATCTACAACACACATATATAGATACAGAAGAGCATACAGACAGATGCAAACAGCGACCTTATAGTTTTGTTTTAGATTTTAGTCATATCTCAGATACAAACTCAAAAGAATAGTTGAATCTAAATTATTTTTCTGGAAGATGGACTAAGTTAAGGTTACTTGCTCAAATGACCAAAGTTTTTTGCTTGTTTTGTTTTGCATGCTATAAGGATACTTTTCTATCTTAGCTGTTTTGGGCATCTCTTTGTCTTTTAGAAACTCCTGCATACCAATCAAAGAATGCATTTCATTGTCTCCCAAGAGGTTTGGGATCCTCTCTTTTAAGGGTGCCCCTTAGGTGGACTTATTTAAAACAAAATTTCCCCCTTTTGAACAAGATGGATGACTTACCAAAAGGCTTCAACAAACAGACAGAAACAAAAAGCAAGTTTTCTCCTAGGAGTTTTGGAATATATTTGGCTATTGTCAAAAGTCTAGGACTTCCCTTGTGGTGCAGTGGTTAAGAATCCGCCTGCCGGGCTTCCCTGGTGGCGCAGTGGTTGAGAGTCCGCCTGCCGATGCAGGGGATGTGGGTTCATGCCCCGGTCTGGGAAGATCCCACATGCTGCAGAGCGGCTGGGCCCGTGAGCCCTCTGAGCCTGCGCATCCAGAGCCTGTGCTCTGCAACGGGAGAGTCCACAACAGTGAGAGGCCCGCGTACCGCAAAAAAAAAAAAAAAGAATCCGCCTGCCAATGTGGACACAGGTTTGAGCCCTGGTCTGGGAAGATCCCACATGCCGGGAAGCAACTAAGTCCGTGAGCCACAACTACTGAGCCTACGCTCTAGAGCCCGAGAGCCACAACTACTGAAGCCTGAGCACCTAGAGCCCATGCTCTGCAACAAGAGAAGCCACCACAATGAGAAACCAGCGCACCACAACGAAGAGTAGCCCCTACATGCCGCAACTAGAGAAGGGCCTCACGCAGGAACAAAGACCCAATGCAGCCAAAAAGAAAAAAATGTCTAGGGAGACTGCTACTTTAATCTTTCTTTCTAGTTGTTTATATGTTACAATTAAATTAGAAACAGTAATTAGGGGGTTAGCATTTGGATCCTCAGAGGGTCCAATTTTAAAGGAGCAGGTTTGGGGACTTCCCTGGTGGTCCAGTGGTAAAGAATCCGCCTTCCAATGCAGGGGACACAGGTTCGATCCCTGGTTGGGGAACTAAGATCCCACATTCCGTGAGGCAACTAAGCCTGTGCGCCACAACTATTCAGCTTGCGTGCCTCAATGAGAGAACCCAGGTACCACAAACTACAGAGCCCATACGCCCTGGAACCCATGCACTACAGCTAGAGAGAGAAAACCCTCACGTCACAACTAGAGAGAAGCCCGTGTGCCACAATGAAGAGCCCGCGTGCTGCAGTGAAAGATCCAGCATGCCTCAACGAAGGTCCTGAGTGCTGCAACTAAGACCCAACGCAGCCAAAAAATAAATTAAATAAATAAATAAATATATATATATATATATATATACTTTTAAGTTTAAAAACAATAAGTAAAGGGGCAGGTTTTCACAGAGGAGGAGAGAGGAAGATGGCAGAGGAGGCAGAGTCTGAGCACAAAACGGCTGCCAGGAAAGACACAAAAGATGGCACCCGAGACAACAAAGGGGAGGGGAACACAAGAAACATGAGGCTTCAGAAGCCGCATATTTATTTATTTATTTATTGTGGCTGCGCTGGGTCTTAGTTGCAGCATGCGGGATCTTCGTTGCAGCATTTGGGATCTTTAGTTGCAGCATGCAGGCTTCTTAGTTGTGGCATGCATGCAGGATCTAGTTCCCCAACCAGGGACCGAACCTGGGCCCCCTGCATTAGGAGCACCAGGGAAGTCCCCAGAAGTCATTTAATTCTTTTCTAGTTTTTTAGTTTTTTCAGTCAATGTAGAAATGGCATTTGCAAAGAGGCAACTTTATAGTTTTGTGCACAATTGGAAGCTTCTGGGTACCAATGAAAATAAATATACCATTCGTTTTGCTTAATTTTAGAACTGTAGTACTCCAATTTAATCTTAGGAAAAGTGAACTTGGTGAAATCAAAAGTTCTTCATAATGACCATTGTAATTCTAGATCACTTTTGGTTTGGTCAGACCACTTAGTTTAAAAATGAGCATGTGTGAAGTCACAGTTTTTAAACATAAAATAAGCTTGAGTCTCCAAAGGAGGGCTGCCTTTAGAACATTTAGATGGCTGGGATCCCATTTTCCTAAGCTCTTCTGAAAACACAAGAAAGTTGCTAGAGTCCTAGCCTGAATCCCAAAAGGAATCTACAGACAAAAAAAACCAAACTTGGATTCCAGTTAGTCTGATCCCCCAAAGAGAACTTCGCTACCTTGCATTTCAGAAAACAACTGAGTACTCACCAAGGACAAAGCCTTAAACTGGAAAAGATGAAATCTTTCCCCTGATAGGACAAAGCCTTTCCAGATCCAGAATGAAGTCAGAGAGCTCAAAATGCAAAAAGAGCAAAGCTTGAAATCGTAGGGAAAACTCATGAAACTGAAAGCATGAGACCTTCATGGAAGCAATGAGCACAGGGGATTGGTGTGAGTGCTCACTCAATTCCAGGGGGCCATCATTTCTGGAGTTTGCCTCCTTTGGATCCCACTTCTGACACCAAAAATGTCAACTTTAATAATATAATAGCCAGTTATTTTACCAGCAAAAGCAAGTTTATTTGGGAATGGCCAAAGGAATGTCATTTGGGATATGTGACTATGATGGATCACAGGCAAATCCAGAGAACAAGGAAGGGGAACTTGATTTTAAAGGGAAAAGGGAAGAGCTGGGAGGGGCTATAATAACCAAAGAGTCCATTGGAGGAATCTGGGAGTCCAAAGTATGGAGGTTTCTCATTGGTTGTACTGCTGCAGTCTTTGATTGTCTGGGCTGTCATGGGGTAGAGAGAAGTTTTCTTCTTCCCAATGAACAGTAAAGTAGGCAACATCTTCTTGTCAGAGATATAGGCCTACATCTCTTCCTGTGTGGAATAATTAACAATGCATGGCAGGGCATGAGGTCTCCCCCTACAAGCTTGTCTCAACTCCAATTTTAGCTAAGTTTCTTTAATTCCACAATTTCCAGACTTACGTGTTTTTCCTTTTAGGAACACAAGGCCATATATAGTTCTTTGGGCACTAAAAGATGGTATCCCATCCTTTCAGGGTATTCCCTGCAAGCTGGCACTTCAGTTGCTCCTTTAGGACACTCCAGGATTCTATGAGGCCAACTCTCTCAAGGTGGTGTGGTATATGATACAATTACCCACTTCTGAACTTCCTTAGCTATAAGGTGTGTCCCATGTTTCAGGGTCCCAGATTGTCTTACTCTGCTAGGCCTGCCATAAGAAAATACCACAGACTGCATGGTTTAAACAATAGACATTTGTTTTCTCACAGCTCTGGAGGCTCAAAAGTCCAAGATCAAGGTGCCAGGCAATTTGGTTTCTGGTGAAAGCTCTCTTCTTGGCTTGCAGATGGCTGCCCTTTTGCTGTGTCCTCATGGCATGGGGGAGGGGAATGGCAGGGAGAAAGAGAAAGCTCTTCCTCTTCTTTAAGGCCACATCAGACTAGGGCCCCACCCCTATAATCACGTTTAAACTTAATTAACTCCTAAAAGCCTTATCTTCAAATATAGTCACATTGGGGATTAATGCTTCAACATATGAATTTGGATGGAACACAGTTCACTCCATAGTACAGATTTTCCCATGGCCCTGTCCTTTGCATAACAGACCTGCCTTAGCTGAGCATTCGAACATCTCTGGAGCTGTGACTCACAGTGAGGTCTTCAGCCTGCCACTCAAGTATCTCTGCCTCTCCACTCTGGGTAGCAAGGCCTCTTTGTGAACTACCACTGGGGCATTCTGGCTCTTGCACTCAGCCTTTATCTGCTTGTTAATAGCCTTCGGTCTCTCATTATCCTTTTGCAGGGCAACAGCACAACTTTGCAGTGAACAGTGAATTCCATTGTCTTTGTAGGCATTGTTCTCCCCATATTTTTCAAATTCCTGCATCACCACACCTGCCACAGAATTCCCCTCCACCATGACATTTCCCAGGTCACCACCAGTAAAATTTTTAGCAATTGGGCCATCACGCTGTGCCAGAGACTATCCATGTTCCACCTCCTAACCTTCCTCTTCATGTGTTGGGTGGTGGGTAATCCAGGCCCACATCCCCAACTTGCCCCCTGTTCTCTCAGACTACTCTCAGTACCACTTGTGTTAGTCCAGGTCCTCTGAGAAGCAAACACCAAGGAGGGATTAAGCATGCAAAGATCTTATGCCGATGGGAAAGCAAATGGGGAGAGAGCCCAAAAGGCTGGAGAGCCATGTCAAACCTCGAAGCAAGTCTGACCCCACGTGAAAGAGGGCGGGAAGGAGGGAATTGAATAGAAGCATCCTAGAGTGCCATGAAGTCTAAGGAAGTTTCTACAAGGTCGTCAGGGAGTGCTGGAGCCAAAGCTAACTGTCAGAGAAGTCCTAGTATCCTTGCACACTTAGTCATTTGTTGGCAGCTCCCAGCGGGAAACATGGACTCAGCACAAATACTGCAATGGATTCCAGAGCGAAGTACCGGGGGTCTTTGGTCAATTATGATCCCTCTAGTTAGAGGTCCGCGAGGTGCAATCACCACTCTACAAGGCTCCAGGTCTTCTCTGACTCCAGTGGGGCAGAAAGAAAAAAAGTGTTACAGTCAACAAAAGAATAAGCACACAGTGTTTTTTAATCCTTGAGTATTGATCTAAATATCCACTTCTGCCAAAAACCACAGAGATAAACTTCTTTAGCGTTACATAGTCTCCACCATACTGGTAGGTATTTGTTATTTTTTTTTTTTACAAGTCAAAGTAAACACTGCCCCTGATGGCCAAGGATGTTAAAGACCATCTTCATTTTCTCCCATATCTCTCCAATAATTGTCTTCTGGGGAGCTCACCGCCAAGAAGTATTCAGAATGACGTCCCATTGCCATGGTATCGTTTTTATAATGTTCATGATGCTGGGCTAATAACTACGTGAAAGTTAAATGGTCGATCAAGGTGCATCCCCACACTAGTTTTGTTTTGTTTTTTTAAATATTTATTTATTTGGCTGCACTGGGTCTCAGTTGCAGCGTGCGGGATCTTCGTCGTGGCACGTGGGATCATTTTAGTTGCAGCATGCGGGATCTGGTTCCCTGACCAGAGATCGAACCCGGGTCCCCTTCATTGGGGGCGTGGCATCTTAACCACTGGACCACCAGGGAAGTCCCTCCACACTACTTTTGAAAGGAAAGGAGTGAGCAGGTAGGATTCTGTTCCTTTACCTAGAAGTAAATCTCAAGTCCACGGCAGCAGAGCTATTGCAGGCCTGAGTGCTCTGATTGCCAAAGGCGTTTCACAGGTACAGTTACAAGTCAGCCCTGTGCCAATGGCCTTTTACGTCTCCATTCAGTTTTTTAATTTTCTTTTCTTTTATATCCTACCCCAGATCCTCCTGCCACTAGTCAAAATCGATTCCCAGTCATGAATGGCAGAGCCCCATCAGCTCCTTCTGGCCTAAATTCATATAAAACAAGAAAAAGAGCCTCTAGGTTGTCAACTCAGCATTTATGGAGCTCCTGGTGGATACCAAGCACACGCTGTTAAGTCCTGGGATACGGAGACAATAAAATACGGGCCCTACTTTCTTAAAGCTCCCAATCAGCTTTTTCACAATCCTCATGCTCTTTACTGCATTCCGAGTGCCAGGGTCTAAATTATGGACAGGGGATAAAATGGTCTATTTTGGGGTAATTCCTATCACACTTCATGGTGACTGCTTCCATTTTTAAAATAGCCTCAAGTGTGACTATTAATCAGGATATCATTAAAAATAATATCTGTCAGGATGACATTCACTTCTGTTCCATAAATAATACCACCAGCATTGAATTCCTGAACAGTGGAACATGTACAAAGTTACAGAAGGACTCTGGGTAATGAGCTTCTGGAGGAGAGGGCTGTGCCGTGTCTTCTGCTTTTCGAACACACGGCACCTGGGACAGTGCCTGACACATGGGAAGAGCTCAGCAAATGTTCGCTGGATTAGCATTTAAACCCCTACATCTCACATTGTGACCCTGTTGTGAAAGTATGTGGTTCTTTGTGACGTCGAGCTCCAAGGTTAGGAGAGTTTCCAAAATGTCTTAAGGTGTCTTAGAGACCCATTCTTGCTTTCTAAAAGTATATTTACAACTTCATCCTCTTACATCTCTTAGTTGAACGTATTTCATAAGTTCATGACTCAATGTATGAAAAGGTACATAGTTCTATTGATTTTAAATCTACTTGTATTAAAGGTCAAGAGCTGTCCCTTTTGAACTGGATAAAAATCAGTGTCAATGTAGCTTTGTCTATTTCTACTTTTCTCTAGCACCAACATTCTAGGCTTATTTAATTTTTTAAATTAGATTTTGAGATAATGGCAGAGTCACATGCAGCAGTGAAAAGTAATACAGAGTGATTGCATGTACCCTTCACCCAATCTCCTACTAATGGTATCATTTTGTGTAACTACAGTACAATATCACAACTAGGAAATATCACTCGTGTGTGTATGTGTGCCTTTAGTTCTATGCAATTTTATCACATGTGTAGATTCGTATATTCACTACCACAGTCAAGCCTCAGAACAGTTTCACTGCCACAAAGATCCCTCATGTTGCCCTTCTATAGATCCACCAACTTCCCTCCCCGCCTGTAACTCCTGGCAACCGCTAATCTGTTCTCCATCTCTATAATTTTGTTTATAGAATGTTATATAAATGGAACCATACAGTATGTAACCTTTTGAGATTTGAGATCCGTCCAAGTGGCTATACATATCAATGGTCTGTTTCTTTTTATTGCTGAATAGTATTTCACAGTATGGATGTAGCACAGCTTAACCATTCACCCACTGAAGGACATTTGGGCTGTTTCCAATTTGGAAGTTATTTTATTTTATTTTTTTAAAATAAGTGTATCAGCCATCAGTTTTACCATCTTCAAAAGCCCAAATACTTTCCTTTCTCATTCCCATCCTTGGCCATTCCTTTAACGGTTTTAAAGCCCTTCTCGGGTCCTAGCATATTTTTCTGAGATTTGTTGATCAAAATTCCACATAGAATTCAGACTGAAAAACGCAATACTTTTTTATGATAGTAGGACAATGTTTCCCCTTGAGTTTATGATACCTTTCCTGATTGGGCCCTACCCGTAGTCAACTTCTTTGGCTACTGGAAGCTGATAAGCTCAGAGAACAGTCTCATACTGTGTGTAGACATATTTTAGCCCAAGGAACTATAAGTATAGTTTGGATTATTATTTTTCTCAAAATTCCATCTTTCACTTACCCATCCTGAAACTAATCTGCTGCTTTTCTGCAGCCCAGAGAATCTGAAAAGAGCTTCCCCCATCTTATGCGTCTTAGCTTGTGTTCTTTCTGCCTGGTAAGTCCTACGAGGTCTGCAAGCTTGGAGGCTGCTCCGCACAACCCCCCTCCCTACTCTTGTGTACAGGTCTAGGGCTTGCGGCCAGCTTTTCTCAATTTCCTGTCACTGTGTCTCTTGCTAATGAGAGTCTTATCTATGATTGCTTTCTGCTCAACAGAAGGAAGGAATTTATCTGACTTTCCAAAACCCTGAACCAGCTTTCTGAGCTCTAGGAAACCAGCATCATTCCTGTCTTAGGTTGAAGAAGAAAGAGACCCACGAGCTACACCAGCGGTTCCCACTTCTGTCCGCACATCATACCCAGGTGTCACCTCCAGTGTATTAAATCCAGGGAAAACCTAGAACATGAGCATTTTTTTAAAGTCCTCAGGACTCAAATAAATTATAGTACACCCATACACTGGAATACTATGTAATCATATTTTTTAAAGACTGAGGAAGTTGTCTACATACTGATAAGGAAAAATCTCCAAGACAGAGTGTTATACGAATGAAGTTGGTATAAATCCGTATGCTACCATTTGCGCAGGAGATGATAGTGTACACATGTCTTCGCTTATCTAGGCATAAAATATCTCTGGAAGCATTTATAAGACTCTAGGGACAGTGGTTGCCTCTGGGTGGCTGGTAGGTAATGGTGAGAGGGCAACTTTTCACTGTGTACCTTTTAAAATCTGTTGAATATTAAACCAGCTAAATCGATTGCTTATGTCAAAAACCAAATTAAAATCAACCAAATTAAAATAGAAGGACGGTGATGCTAATGTACAGCCAGGATAGCTACACGATCATGAGCTGACAGTGAAAACTACAAGTCCAATTACAAGTGTCCTGGACCATTTATTATTTGTTTGTTTGTTTTGGGAAAGATTGAAAATCCCCTTTGAAGTGCCGTGCATACCTACCTTTTAAAAAATTGAGTGTGAGCATTTTTACTGTACTATATATAGTAGTGTACTGTATAGTAGAGGGAACTCTACTCAATACTCTAATAACCTATGTGGGAAAAGAATCTGAAAAAGAATCGATATATGTATAACTGAATCCCTTTGCTGTACCCTTGAAACTAACACAGCATTGTAAATCAACTATACTCCAATATAAAATAATTTTTTTAAAAAAATCAAGGTCTAATATAGAGAAAAGAGAGCACAAAAAGAGTATATCTTAATGAATTTACATGTTGTACACCTGCATTCAGAGTGGGAGGCAAACCATTTCCAGCATTCAAGAAGGCCCTGCATGACTCCCCTCAATCAATAACCCCCCTCCAGACGCAACCACTGTTCTGACTTCTAGTGTTTCTTCTTCTTTTTTTTTTTTTTTTTAAGATGTTGGGGGTAGGAGTTTATTGATTTATTTATTTATTTTTGCTGTGTTGGGTCTTCGTTTCTGTGCGAGGGCTTTCTCTAGTTGTGGCAAGCGGGGGCCACTCTTCATCGCGGTGCGCAGGCCTCTCACTATCGCAGCCTCTCTTTTTGCGGAGCACAGGCTCCAGACGCGCAGGCTCAGTAGTTGTGGCTCACAAGCCTAGTTGCTCTGCGGCATGTGGGATCTTCCCAGACCAGGGCTCGAACCCGTGTCCCCTGCATTAGCAGGCAGATTCTCAACCACTGCGCCACCAGGGAAGCCCCGTAGTGTTTCTTCTTGAACTTCATATAAATGGAATGTGTCTGGCTTCTTTCATGCAACCTTACGCCTGTGAGATTAATCCATGTTGTTGCATGCGGCAGTGGTTTGGGGCTTTTTATTGGGGAGAGGGGTGCAGAGGGGACTTTGCTAAGTAACCTCCCATTTATAAATATACCACAATTTACTTATCCATTCTTTGGTTGATGGATGTTTTGGTTATTTGCAGTTTGTTGCTATTATAAAGCTATATGGATATTCTTACGGCCGTCTTTCAGACATAGGTGCTCATTTCTCTTGGGTACTCTTGTATCTTCTTAAGAGAAGTCTTTGATTATGTGATTAACTGTTCTTTGTTTATCTTCCCTGACGGATTATAAGCTTTCTGAAGGTAGGGAGAGATCTATGACTGTTTACTGGGGCATCCTCTGAATGAAAAGGAAAATTCCCTATTGCCCCTAACCTTACTGTATTCCAACCTAGAATAAGAATCTGATGTCTGAAAATATGGCAACCACCTTCTGATAATGAGAACAATAGCAAAAGAAAGGCAGGGCAGGCAGCTAGCTATGAGGTAGCTAGGTTCTGATGATATTGAAGAACCACAGCACCAACCCTGGACTGCCTACCTTCAGACAGGTAGGAAGAGAAAAAAGAAGACAGAAACAGAGGCACAGAGTAGAACAGAGATGAGGGATGGAGGAAGTCTGATAAGTGTGAGTCTCAAGTCCCAGCTCATTCCTGAGACCTGATTGCACACTGCCCTCACATCTTGCAATGCACTCTGTCTTCCAAGAAATCTTTCTTTCTTTGCTTGATCAAGCACCACTGGATTTCTGTTACCTCAACCAGGGGTCTCACCTAAGTCACTATTTCAGCACTGTATTATCACTGATTTTTATAATTTTGCCTCTAATACATCAAGTAAAGGTGAAAAAGATGCTTATAATCTCTAATTTGTAAAAAAAGTAGGAGAGTTATCACAGTGTGATAGCAAAAACGTAGGCTGTGGAGTTGGAAAAAATTGGATTCAAATCTCCATTCTGGCACTCACCCAACATGTGATTTTAGCCAAGTTACATAAGTTCTCTGGGCTTCCGTTTCTCTTACTGGCTAAATGGTGATAATAATATGTACTTTGCAGGGTTGTTAAGGGCTGAATGCAATAATGTTTGTAAAGGGCTGGTAGATAATTCGTATTCAATAGTGAGAGGAATTTTCTTTGAAAAAAGGTGGAGTAGTATGTATTATATAGTAGAAAGATTTACCTTGAAAGTGATTTTTCTATTTATGGGATTTTTTTTTCAGAGAGAGGGAGAAAATTACCTTATTTCCCAATAGTGCCAGATGGTAGACCACCAACACACTAGTCCAAACTTGGAGTATTGCAAATATTATTTTTGCGTGTCAATAAACCATCAGAAAAATCATGTGCTAGCTAAATGATACCTTCAAAGTAAGATTTCTAAAATTTATAGGCTCTGTGTAAAGAGATTGGCAGCCCAAGGCTGCTTCAAGCTTCCCTTGCCAGAGCCTGGGGACAAATCAGGTGTCTCAGAACACCAGATGACTTTACAGACCCCACGCCTCCTGCATTCGTCTAAGCCCTAGAGGCTTTGTGCCATCTCTGGACCAGAAAACCACATCCACGGGTCTGTGCTTCATCATGGACAACCATAGCTTAAATACAAGACAGCACTTTACAATCAAATCCAGATGGACAGCTCTCCCAAAGCCAAATCTATACCCAGGACACAGATTTCTAGAGGAAAATGCAGCCAAGGCAAATACAAAAACAACCCAGGGAACAAAAAGTCCCAGTCACTCTAATGTCATCGATCACTCTGCAGCTCAGCATTGAGAGGCACATGCGCAGTGTGATGGCAGGCATGGGGGTGGGGAAGACCAGGAGCCAGATGCCAAAGCCCAGGAAATGCACGGGGTGAGCGGAGGTCAGCAGAAGACAGTGGCAACAGTAGGGAGGGCATATGGTCCACTTTCTCTCCCTTCCTTGTTAGAGTGTGAGGACCCGGCCTCACACATATCCACGGTCCTACTATGTACACAGCCCTGGAGTGTGGGCCGCCATCCCCTGTGTCAGATATGACACGTGGAGGGGATGAACTGTCTAGAGTGCTTCCATCTTGCTGAAGACGCTGCAGCTCCTCCTCTCAGCATCACTGGCCAGGACCTCCATTTGGTCCGTTTGCTGAGTAGTGTCCAGACCCTACGGGACTGTGCTGAGCAAACTTGTAAGAGATTCGCTGGTAAACCAGATGTCTACTGGCTGACTCTTTTACTAGGAGGCACCTCCTTCACGTTGCCTTCATTTGTCATATCTCTCGCTCCAAACCTTCTTGTATTCCACCAACTTAGATTTACCCTATGTCCATGTCTTCAAGACCCTTCTCTTTGAGGCTAAACTATCTGATACACTTGATGATGGTGAGTGGTCAAGGATAGGCTACTTCTTTTTTAATTACAGTCATAATAGTTACCATGTGCCAGGCATTTTATGTACATGATCTCATGTAATTCTCAACCTTATGTAATGGGCATTATTACTATGATCCTGACTTTTATAGATGAAGAAATGGAGGCTCAGAGTAATTCAATAACTTAAATGTCCCAGGTTGAGCTCCCCAGGAAACAGACTGGATTCTTGGACAGCCTGTTTGTTAGGGAGTGCCCTTGAGCAGGGGTGGTTTTGCATAGCTTAGAGAGTGTGCCCTTTAGATCAACACCCATGGAAGGAGGGCACGGGGACCGGAGTGAACAGAAGGAGAAGTCGAGCTCTGATGCAAACCATCGCTGGCCTCAGGCAACCCATTGGAAGTTCTGGAGATAGAATGACCCACCTTTCAGAGTTGTGTCAAATTGAGGTGGGAGGACCAGGTCTCTATACTCCCTTTCAGTCAGTCCTGGGACATGGGACCCCCCAGAAGGGTGGACTTTGGGTGACATGGCTCTGCAGCTGAGGCAGACCTCAAAGGGGCTGATGGCTGCGGACAGTCTGCTGATCACACTTCCAGAAGCTGGGCCAGCGTGTCCTTCACTGACACAGGAACTGAGTTGCCCATCACCATGTCTGGAATGTTGAGAAGGTCCCACAAGTCGTGAGTGGTAGGGCAGGCTTGGGACAGAGCCTCTCTGGCCCTAGATCCTTCCAGTCAGCCATCTTTCTACAGCGCCTCTCACAACCCTTTAAATCGGTTGTTGAATGTTCAGCTCTCGAAGGTGGTTTTCTTCTTTCATGTGCTTTGCCTGCAAATTGGCACCCTCCCCAAGCCGGCGGGCCCCTTGGGCACATGTATGATTGTTGCCTAAAGGAGGATGACCCTGTACCTGTCTAGGGAAGACCAGTGGCCTCAGCAGTGTTGATGTCCTGAGCCCTTAGCTTGGGGGAAAAAAAATCCACAGATACCTCTGTCCCCCTCATAACATGCTCAGTGGTCATTTCAGCCTCAAGACCAAACATACATGCCCACAGGATGAACCCAGATATTTCAGCAGTCCCACTTCAGCCTACGACCCTGGAACTATTTCCTTCTTTAAAAATTAACTTTGGGATCTTATTTATTTTGTTCTTTCCTATCAGCTTTTAAAGTAAAACAAGAGGGAGACAATGTTCAGAGTCACAGATCCTTTTTGTAAAAATGACACTATCTCTGTAAGAGTTGCAAGCCATGTATTTTTTTAAAATTACTCAAAATGACATCACCTGGGGGTAATCACTTAACATTTTGAGTATCTCCTTTCAGACAGTGCTGTGCATATATATATAGACTAAAATACGTGTGTTCGTTTTTCATAAATGGGGATAAGCCATGCATGCGTCTTAATCCGCTTTTTCCTCGCCAGTGTGATAGGGGACATCTTTCTATGATGACAGATTTTCACACTGGAGCCTGTGAGGAGCTAAAGATGACCCTGGGGATGTGGACAGAGTTGGGGAGATGGGGACGGCTGTGATAAAGGTTTAAGATCTTATCCTAAGTATGAGGAGGAGATACTGAAGTACTGCAAAATTCAATTTATTTTTTAAATGGCTTACTCTGACTACTGGTTGTGACATGAGTGTTTGTTGTCATGATTCAGTCAAAAATCTATGTCTAAGTAATGTTTCCGTGGTGTTCAACCTTAGACATAAGAGCGGGAAATGTCAGCAATTTCCACTCGATCCACACCCATACATAGGCTTCTTTGGTTAGAATTTACTAATTACCAGAGAAAGCTGTCATCTATAAAGGCTTTCCCATCTTTATAAATATTATCTGTCTGCTTTCCAGAACCAATAAATGTTCATAGTAGAAAATAAAGAGAATTTTTTAGATTTATTTATTTTTATTTATTTTGACTGGGTCTTCATTGGGTCTATCATTGGGTCTTCGTTGCTGTGCATGAGCTTTCTCTAGCTGTGGTGAGGGGATGCTACTCTTGATTGTGGTGCATGGGCTTCTCATTGCGGTGGCTTCTCTTGTCACAGGGCACAGGCTCTAGGTGCATGGGCTTCAGTAGTTGTAGTACGCAGGCTCAGTTGTTGTGCCTCACAGGCTCTAGAGCACAGGCTCCGTAGTTGTGGCTCTCAGGCTCTAGAGTGCAGGCTCAGTAGTCGCGGCACATGGACTTAGTTGCTCTGCGGCATGTGGGATCTTCACAGACCAGGGATCGAACCCATGTCCCCTGCATTGGCAGGTGGATTCTTAACCACTGCGCCACCAAGGAAGTCTGAGAATTTTTAAAAAGAAAACCTAACTCACTTGTAATTCTATCATCCAGAGATAACCACTAATCATTACCGTGTTGGAATGTCTCCTGCCAGTCTTTTTCCTAAGAATAATTTTTTCTATTACAAAAAAGAACAACCATATTGTACAAGCTGTATTATATTTAAATATCTTTCTAGATCATTAAAGGTTCTCCTACAACTTCATTTTCAGTGATCATCTAGTATCCATTTTGTGGTACTATCATTTGTTAAACTAGTCCCTACTTGGTGAGAATTTACGTTGTTTTGAGTTATTTACTATTATAAAGCACGCTGTGATGAACACCCTTGTAGGTAAATCACACTGTGATGATCTGCTTTAAGATCTCATAGACTCTATCCATCCTTACAGCCTCACCCCACATCACCATCAAACATGATCAAATATACCTCAAGCTCACACTAATATGGTTTTGCTATAAAAAAATTAAGAGGATTTTTCTAAGTTGCTTTTGAAATTGTTTAGCTCCAAGGTACACATTTAATTTACCTATGAATTCTCAGCAGTTATTCAGCTTATACCAGAATTCTTGTGAAGTGAGAAAATCAAATCTACAGATGGGTTTTTGTTTGTTTCTTTTTTATTTATTTATTTTTAAAACTTTTATTGAACTATAGTTGATTTACAATGTTGTGTTAATTACTTCTGTTTAGCAAAGCAATTCAGTTATACGTGTATATATTACTTTTCATATTCTTTTCCATTATGGTTTGTTATAGGAGATTGAATATAGTTCCCTGTGCTATACAGTAGGACCTTGTTGTTTGTCCATCCTGTATATAATAGTTTGCCTCTGCTAATCCCAAACTCCCAGTACTTCCCTCCTCTTCCCTCCCTCCCCCTTGGTGTTAGTTTTCTAATATAATGAAATTTTATGAACAATCAATTTAATAATTCATTCAATTGATATACAGTTGAATTTTGTGAATATTTAGTTTCAACATCTGTTCATTTAATTTTTTCTTTTTCTTTTTTTCTTAATTTTAGAGATAGACATTTTTTTCAAGGTCTCAAACATTTTTTAGGCTCTTTAAAAGCTCATAGGTGGGACTTCCCTGGTGGCGCAGTGGTTAAGAATCCACCTGCCAATGCAGGAGACATGGGTTCGAGCCCTGGTCCGGGAAGATCCCACATGCTGCGGAGCAACTAAGCCCGTACGCCACAACTACTGAGTCTGTGCTCTAGAGCCTGCAAGCCACAACTACTGAGCCTGCATGCCACAACTACTGAAGCCTGCATGCCTAGAGCCCGTGCTCCGCAACAAAAGAAGCCACTGCAATGAGAAACCCACGCACCACAATGCAGCCCCTGCTCACTGCAACTAAAGAAAGCCCGCGCACAGCAACGAAGACCCAACACAGCCATAAATAAATAAATAATTTGAAGAAATAAAATAAAAGCTCATAGGCGTCAGGCAGTATGACTATAAATCCTAATAGATGAACAGACTGCAAATATTGCTAAGAGGGGCCAATAATATAGAAAGATTTTCAAACAAAGCATGATCACTCTCACTCAATAAACTCTAAACTAACCCTCCAGCTCTTTCTTCTCCTCTTGCAGCCCCTCTGCATGAAACACAGACTACCTGTAGGTCAATGGGTTTCCCCAGGAGAAACGAGAAAGAAAAGCATATTGCTTCTCAGAGGGTGGTTTCACACAAGGGTCTGCTTGCTATTTTTTTTTAATTAATTCTTATTGGAGTACAGTTGCTTTACAATGTTGTGTTAGTTTCTGCTGTACAGCAGAGTGAATCAGATATATGTATACATATATCCCCTCTTTTTTGGATTTCCTTCCCATTTAGGTCACCACAGAGCACTGAGTAGAGTTCCCTGTGCTATACAGGACGTTTCCATTAGTTATCTATTTTATACATAGTAGTGTGTATATGTCAATCCCAATCTCCCAATTCATCCCACCACCCCCTTCCCCCCTTGGTATCCATACGTTTGTTCTCTACTTCTGTGTCTCTATTTCTGCTTTGCAAATAAGTTCATCTGTATCATTTTTCTAGATTCCACATACAAGAGATATTATACGATATTTGTTTTTCTCTTTCTGACTTACCTCACTCTGTATGACAGTCTCTAGGTCTATCCACGTCTCTGCAAAAAACACAATCTCATTCCTTTTTATGGCCAGCTTGCTTTTTTTTTTTTTTTTTTTTTTTTGTGCGGTACGCAGGCCTCACACTGTTGTGGCCTCTCCCGTTGTGGAGCACAGGCTCCAGATGCGCAGGCTCAGCGGCCATGGCTCACGGGCCCAGCCGCTCCGCGGCATGTGGGATCTTCCCGGACCGGGGCACGAACCCGTGTCCCCTGCATCGGCAGGTGGACTCTCAACCACTGCGCCACCAGGGAAGCCCCCCAGCTTGGTATTTTTGATGGACGGTTTTTGTGGGTCAGCACACACATTGGCACATGGACTTGCTCTTGCCAAATGGACATCTGCAGAGATGAAAAGGTATTTGTATGGACACGTGTCAACAGGGCTCTGAAGATGTTCACAGCAATGGAGGTGTAGGTCACCGCAAAAGGTCACCCTGCATCAGAACCCCACACCCACCACTCCTCCCAGCGTTGCCTTTGCGTATCTGGGGAAGCTCACTTTTCAGCGTGTGTCTTTTTATAAATTTATTTTTTATTATTATTTTTTTTTACCGCATTGGGTCTTCGTTGCTGTGCGCGGGCTTTCTCTAGTTGTGGTGAGTGGGGGCTCCTTTTCGTTGTGGTGCGCGGGCTTCTCATTGTTGTGGCTTCTCTTGTTGTGGAGCATGGGCTCTAGGCACGGGCTTCAGTAGTTGTGGCAAGAGGGCTCAGTATTTGTGGCTCGTGGGCTCTAGAATGCAGGCTCAGTAGTTGTGGTGCATGGGCTTAGTTGCTCCACAGCAGGTGGGATCTTCCTGGAACAGGGCTTGAACCCATGTCCCCTGCATTGGCAGGCAGATTCTCAACCACTGCACCACCAGGGAAGCCCTCAGTGTGTGTTCTTATGAGGCCAAGGGATCTTCCTCTGAAAGGCATCTTTAGCACAGAAGTCAGGAGGAAAGAAACCCACCCCTTGCAGCCATCTGGGATTAAGCAGGCTTTAGCGTGCAGCCCCCAGATACCTCGTGGCAGGATTTCTCATACCATCTCCAAATGTCAAGTAGAGGAATGAGTTACAGCTCATCAATAGATGCTTTTTTCTTTGAAGAGACATTTTAGGGGAAGGAAAAGGTCACTGCCTGTCCCTATCCTTCCCTTCTCCCTTACCTTTTATTTGATAGACTATTTTTAGAGCAGTTTTAGGTTCACTACAAAATTGAGTAGAAGGTATAGAGAGTTCCCACATACCCCCTGCCCCCCTCACATGCACACAGCCTCCCCACCATCAACATACCCCACCAGAGCCTCACTCATTTTTTTCAATGCCCTCCATTTCTTCTTTTGGATTTTCTTTCTTTTGGATTTTTCTTTTAGCTTCATTACTCCTTCCTCCTCCAGAAATCCGTCTCCTTTCATCCCATACTTAATGTTCTTTTGGCTTTAGCCCCTTATCATTGGCCTGGAGCCTCTGGGCTTCTTCCTTAGGTCCTCAACCCAGCTAAGTTTTCTCTACCAAAAATTTCCCTTATTATTCTCTGTGTTTATTGGCAATGAATTTTCTTCTTATTGCATTTTATTTATTATTATAAGAGTAGTGACATGAACCCACATTTCTTGACATTTAGCTATGACCAAATCCCCCATCCACCCAACCCACCACCACTAACTATGACCATCAATCATTCACTCAACAAACATTTCCCAGATTCCCACTATGTACTAGGAACCACTCTAGGAACTGCAGTTGTCCAAGAATGTTTCCTATAGTTGCTGTTGTTTTGGCTTTTATCCAAGATCCAATCAAACATCATGCATTGCATTTATTATGATGTCTTTCTGCTCTCTTTTAAGCTAGAATAGTCTCTTTCCCTTTAAATATAATTATTAAATAATTAAATATTAAATATAAGAATTATATTATTATATATTAGTATTATAGTATATTATGATATCTTTTGACAAGCCCAGGCCACTTGTCCAGTTGTCTTATATTTTGTCCAGAATAGCTCATATTTTGGATTTGTCTGATTGCTTCCTCCTGCTTAGTTTCAAGTTAAACATTTTTGACAAGAGCACATCCTTGGTGATGTTGCATTCCTCTTGTCACTTTAGGGGGCACAGAATGTCAAGGTGTCCCATCATTAGTGTTGCTAAATTTAATCCCTGAGTCCAGGTGATGACTCCCAGCTCTCTCCACTCTAAAGACACAACGTTAATTAATTGCCCTTGGTAATTGGTAAGATTCTGAGAAGTGACACTTTGAGACCATGAGAATATTTTATCCCTCAACAAACTTATTTATCCATCAGCAATCCTTACCTGAATTGACTGTTACATTGGAGGTTAGAAATGATGGCTTTCCAAACTTCTTTCTACCATTAATTTTTTTAAGCTTTATTCTACTTATTCACAGGGACTCGTGGAAATTTTAAAAATCAATGTATTGTCTAAACATAAGACCCCAAACTATAAAATTCCGAGAAGAAACATAGGGGAAAAGCTTTATGACATTGGATATGGCACTGACATCTTGGATATGACATCAAAAGCACAAGCAACAAAAACAAAAATAGAGGGGCCTCCCTGGTGGCGCAGTGGTTGAGAGTCCGCCTGCCGATGCAGGGGACGCGGGTTCGTGCCCCGGTCTGGGAAGATCCTACATGCCGCGGAGCGGCTGGGCCCGTGAGCCATGGCCGCTGAGCCTGCGCGTCCGGAGCCTGTGCTCTGCAACGGGAGAGGCCACAACAGTGAGAGGCCCACGTACCGCAAAAAAAAAAAAAAAATAGACAAATGAGATTGTATCAAACTTCAAAACTCTTGTGAATCAAAGGGTGATATCAACAGAGTGAAAAGGCAACCTACGGAATGGGAGAAAATATTTGCAAATAATATATCTAAAAATACTGGACATGCTTTTCAGTATTTTCACTATAAGCATCTTTGCCACAAGCATTTTCGCTGCAGACATTTTGGCTGCATAACTAATTGGCCGTAAGGCAATTTTGCTGTGAAAGACAAAATAACTGGTTGACAATTTTGGGTTTGACAGTTTGGTTTCAAATAGTTGAAATGCATTAGCATTTCTCCCAGTTAGCAACATTATCGCTGGCTTTACTGAGCTGACAGATGACAATGATTTGCCCCAAGAGTTGGTTTCTTAGTTTGAAACATACTGCATTGGAGGAAGAAGAGGCCGAGGGCTTCAAAGGAACAGAGTTGAACCCACATTTCCCGCAGAACTTTGGAATGTCTGTTAGCGGACATATGACAGCATGCCAAGAACACACAACAGTGTAGAGGCTTTCACAAGGCAATACAAAGTTCAGTTACAGATATTCATCCTAGTGTTTAGAAACTGATACCTCTCTTAAAGAAGGAAGAAATGTTAGCAAAAAAGAAGTGCCCTGCTGAACAAGGAAATGAATCAACAAGCAAAAAAGTATAGAGCCCAATGGATGCAAGACTTGGAAGACAAGTACTTAGATACAGCCCACAAAATAAAATCCATTATTTGTGCGGTATTGCCATGAATCTACACACATTTTCAATGTATTCAAATATTTTGTATTTTGCAGTAAAGTCTTTAATTTTGTTATTCATTTCTCATGTTTCATTATATCCTTTTTAATGTCTCCCTTTTATTTTTCACTATTTAATCTTTTATGGCAAAATTGCTTTACAGCCAATCAGTTATACAGCAAAAATGCTTGTGGCAAAGATGTCTAAAGCAAAGATGTTTGTGACAAAAGTACCTAGACCAATATCCAGCATATATAAAGAATTCCTACAACTCAACAACAAAAGGTTCAAATAACCCAATTAAAAATAAGGCAAAAACAGTTACTGAGCCTGCATGCCACAACTGTTGAAGCCCACGCACCTAGAGCCTGTGCTGCGCAACAAGAGAAGCTACTGCAATGAGAAGCCCGTGCACCGCAACAAGGAGTAACCCCTGCTGGCTGCAACTAGAAAGGCTGCACGCAGCAACAAAGACCCAACACAGCCAAAAAAATGAAATCAATTTTAAAAAATAATAAATAAGGCAAAAGACGTGAATAGACATTTCTCTAAAGATGATTATACAAATAGCCAACAGGCACATGAAAAGCTGCTCAGAATCACTAATATCAGATAAATGTAAACCAAAACCACAATGAGATACCAACTTATGCCCATTGGGATGACTACGATGAAAAATAATAATAAGTGTTGGCAAGGAAGTAGAGAAATTGGTGGGATTATAAAATGGTGCACCTACCATGGAAAATAGTATGGTGATTCCTCAAAAAATTAAAACTAGAATTACCATATGATCCAGCAATTTCACTTCCTGGTATATGTCTAAAAGAATGGAAAGCAGGGTCTCAAAGAGGTATTTTCACACGCATGTTCATAGCAACGCTATTCACAATAGCCAAGAGGTGGAAGCAACAAAAATGTCTATGACAGATGAATGGGTAAACAAAATGTGGTGTATATGAATATTACTTAGCCTATAAAAGGAGGGCAATTCTGTCACACGGTACAACATGGATAAACCTTGAGGACATTATGCTGAGTGAAGTAAGCCAGTTACAAAAGGACAAATACTGTATGATTCCACTTAAGTCAGGTATCTAAAATAGTCAAATTCATAGAGCCAGAAAGTAGAGTGGTGATTACCAGGGCCTGAGGGGAGGGTGGGAAAGAGAAATTGATGTTTAATGGGTGTAGATTTTCAGTTTTGCAAGATGAAAAAATTTGGGGGGGCGTGGTGGTGGGATGAATTGGGAGATTGAGACTGACATATATACACTATTGATACTATGTATAAAATAGGTAACTAATGAGAAGCTACTGTAGAGCACAGGGAACTTGGTGCTCTGTGATGACCTAAATGGGAAGGAAATCCAAAACAGAAGGGATATATGTATAGCTGATTCACTTTGCCATACAGTAGAAATTAACACAACATTGTAAAGCAACTATACTCCAATAAAAATTAAATGAGCTTTATGAATCAAAAGAAAAAAATTCTGGAGATGTCTCACAACAAGGTGAATATGCTTAACACTACTGCATTGTATAATTAAAATGGTTAAGATGGTAAATTTTATGTTACTTTTTTTTTTTTTGATGTTGGGGGTAGGAGTTTTTATTAATTAATTTATTTATTTTTGCTGTGTTGCGTCTTCGTTTCTGTGCGAGGGCTTTCTCTAGTTGTGGCAAGCGGGGGCCACTCTTCATCGCGGTGCGCGGGCCTCTCACTATCGCGGCCTCTTGTTGCGGAGCACAGGCTCCAGACGCGCAGGCTCAGTAGTCGTGGCTCACGGGCCTAGTTGCTCCGCGGATGTGGGATCCTCCCAGACCAGGGCTCGAACCCGTGTCCCCTGCATTAGCAGGCAGATTCTCAACCACTGCGCCACCAGGGAAGCCCCTACATTTTTAACTACAATTTAAAAACCAATGTGTTATGATCAATTACTGTCATTGTTTTTGATGCTCAAATTATTCTAAATTTGACCAATGGGCACTCCTTCAAGTCAGTCCCTTTGTGCTTTTGACATTATTCCATTTGTCTTCAAGCACATCCTTGCTTTCTGGCTACAAGACTGAGTTTAAGCCTCATGATAACCGTATTACAGAAGCACACTATCCTTATGTTTCAGGCTCTGTGTCTATGCATATTGCACCTGCATAGGCAACTTCTGGAAGTCTTACTCAGGAAACTGCTCATGGGGGTTGCCTCTGGAAATGGGGTCTGGGACTCAGGTACCCAATGAGACCCCAACTGGCAGCTTGCCCAATCTTATGGAAGAGTACCCTTGTATAATTCCGTTTAAGGCTGCCCTTAAGTTGCTGAAGACCTGGAACAGGCAAGAGCAGAGAAATAAGCAGCGTCTTCCCATGACCTGAGGATGCTGGCACCACAAATTTTCTTCTTTCTCTCCTTCCATCAGTCTAAGCTCCTCCCTCCTGTAGCTGACCCCAGAAGTGCTCAGCCTGGCTATGTAAAAATAACATTAATTATTTTTATTTACATGAATGGCTTGCCGTTTATGTTTAATTACCATATAGCACAATAAGAAACACACTCTAAGAGGGTCGGGACACTTTTGTTGTGGATTTTATTTCCAAACCCTGCATGTATATATTTAATCTTCATAGTTCAAGTAACGTTGCCTATTCACAACTTAAAATACTTAGGAGTTTTGCTGAGGAGGATCTGAATTCCTGCCCCCATAATTTTTATAAAACAATAAGAGATCACTTTTATTGAGCATGACATCCTTTATCATTTGTCATAAAAGCCTGATGACCCAGGTGTTATTATTATGCCCATTCTACAGATAAGGAAAGTGAGGCATAGAGCATTTGGGTCAGTTGCTCAAGATCATACAGCCTAATGGCAAAGTCAGACAGTGTGACTCCAGAGAAGCAGTGTTTCATGATGAGGGCACTGATGGTATTCTTTACCATATGTTGCATGGGAGGGGTTGAGTGGTTGTCACTAAAAGGAATTGAAGTGTCAGCTTGGACCAGTTGTCAGTGGAAGCCAATAATATTTTTCTTACCAATGAGATTCTAACCCACTCTGGGGGTAGGGACCTTGTTGTGCATCCCAGTGCTTAGCATATGCATAACAGTTTCTGCTACTTCTGAAAATAATCCCAAATTCAGTTGATGTCCCTAACCCAATCACATGGGTTAGGGACGCCCCCTAGCCCCACTGACTTATGACCCTCACCCCCTAGCTCCACCCACTTACATCTCCATGAATCACCTAACTTGGGTCAGTTCTACTGAAACAGTTTTCCAACTCATCAGCTCTTCTCCATCCCCACTGCCTCTGCCCCAGGCTGGATCCTGATCATCACTTGCCTGGCTTAGGGCAACATTCCCTTCTCTGCCTAGGAAACCCTTACAGAGTCTCCAGACAGCATTAGTCACTCTCTCTGAGTAGGGCTTATCCCATTCTATTATATTTACTATAAATTCTTTTGCAGTCTCCAATCAGAATGAGTTCTTCCAGGAAAGATGCTGTCTTTTCATATCTTCATCCTTTCTCCCTAGCACCGAATCTGGAACACAGTCAATGTCAGTGTTTGCTGAATTTAATGATCTCCTGAAGATCTTTCCTAAAATGTTTCAAGATTTAAAAAAATCATATGTACAAAATGCAAAATAGTCAAACAATATAGAAATTGCAAAAAAAGATAAATCTTCCTCCCCAATTTAGTTCTCCCCAATGATTATCTGTATATAGACTTTTTCACTTACAAAATAGAATTACCCTGTATGCATATCTGTAGCTTGATTTCGTTGTGTGCATCTGGGAGATATTCTCTCTGGAATTTGCCTCTCTCCTTTAAACAACTGCATAATATTTCACCATATGTATATCTACTTAACCAGGCCCCTATTGGTGGACTTTTGGGTAATTTTTAGTTCTCTGCTATAATACTGTCCCAATGAACTTATATTGAAGGCCCTTTTTAAAGTCTTATTTTTAAAACACGAGTATCACATCCATATGATTCAAAATCAAAATGTACAAGAGGGTATAAAGTAAAAAGCCTCCCTTTTCCCCTATAATCCTCATTCCATCCTTCCTGCAGAGTCCCCAGCCACCCAGGTCCCCCCCGTGGAGGCAATTAATGTCACTACTTTCATACCTGTGTCTATATTGCCATATATATATATTTTTCGGTACGTGGGCCTCTCACTGTTGTGGCCTCTCCCGTTGCGGAGCACAGGCTCCGGACACGCAGGCTCAGCGGCCATGGCTCCCAGGCCCAGCCGTTTCGCAGCATGTGGGATCTTCCCGGACCAGGGCACGAACCCGTGTCCCCTGCATCGGCAGGCGGACTCTCAACCACTGCGCCACCAGGGAAGCCCCAATATTGCCATATTTTTAAGAGAATATCCAAGAGCTAAATTCCACGTCCTCAAATTGCCGAGTCAAAGTGTATGTGGTTTTTTTTGTTTGTTTGTTTTTGTTTTGTTTTGTTTGTTTTTTTTTTGCGGTACGCGGGCTTCTCACTGTTGTGGCCTCTCCCGTTGCGGAGCACAGGCTCCGGATGCGCAGGCTCAGCGGCCATGGCTCACAGGCCCAGCCGCTCCGCAGCATGTGGGATCTTCCCGGACCGGGGCACGAACCTGTGTCCCCTGCATCGGCAGGCGGACTCTCAACCACTGCGCCACCAGGGAAGCCCTTGTTTTTTAATAGTTGATACTGCCAACTGTCCTTCAAAAAGATTGTACTGATGTAATTAGTAAATATTAATTAGGTGGTTAGTAATACTAATTATGATGTAGTAAATACTAATTTACATTCCTACCAGCAACAAACAACATTTCTTTCCCTACATCTTCACCAACACTGGCTATTTTCAAACCTGTAAATGTTTGCCAAACTGATAGGTGGTAAGGAATACCTTGTCGCTTTGATCTACAGTTCTTTAATTATGGGTGAAGGCACGCAGCTTTTCATATGCTTATTGCTGTTTGAATTTCTTTTTCTGTGAACTGCCTCTTCAGGTCCTTTGCCCATTTTTCTTTTAGGTTGTTGTATTTCTCTTACTGATCTGTACATTTTTCTGGCATGGCATCTGCAAATATTTTCCCTCCTAACACGCTTATAATTAAAACCATGTAATTCAAAATTTAAAATTCCTATTCAGGGATGTCACTTTTGTCTCTCCAGTCAGCTTGTAAACTACGCAAAAACTGGGACCTAGAATCTACTCTAGTCCTACATTGCACGGCAAACTCTGGTTGTTCAGCTGCGACCTTCATTCTGGGCACAGGGCATGGACTGAGATCCTCTGGGGAAGAACTGTGCCTTCTGTTGTGACGGAAGGAGATGAGATTCGACTTCCAGGGTCAGCCTCTCCATCTATCTAGTGTATCTTTCTATGTGACAGGAGCAACAAGAAGCATGTTGAAGAGAATCCAATTACCCTTTCTGACACCCGATTCAAAAGGTTAGGAATTTATACTATGTATCGCCCTTTGAGATCTTTCTCCCACCAATTCATCTAAACCCCTCCTGAACCTCAGTATACAGTCCCACTCCAGGCACTACAGGTAATGAGTTCTTTTGTTTATAATGCAATATATCAACTTCTGGGTCAGGAGAGCAGCATTATATTTACGGAAGCACATATAACTCTCCCCACTTCACTCCAAATACCTATAAATAATAAATAAAAAGTAGGTTTGAAATATTAACAAAATGTTCCCTTTATTAGTTCCAAAACTATTTGGAATAATAAAGGGAATAATAAAGGGAACTATTTATTAGTTCCCTTTATTATTGCAGAACTATTATTTATCCCTTTATTAGTCTTCAAACTTTTCCTTGACCTTTTTATTGTATATTATTACATACAGAAAAAGACAAAAAATATAAATGTACAGTTTAATGAATAACGTTAACCCTACAACTATGTAATCACACCATGTGGAAGAAGGGGGTCCCCAAACCGCTTATGTGTCTCTTCCCCACAAAGAGAAGGTAAACACTATCCTGACTTTTGAGATAATCATTTTCTTGCATTTTAAAATGTTCTATCACCTATGGATATACCCCTAAGTGCTAAACTTTGGTTTGAGCTGGTTTTGAACTTTATGTAAACAGGCTTTATGTAAATGGGCCGTCTGTATTTTTTGTGTCTTGTTGCTTCCCATCAACATTAAGTTTTTAGGATTCACCCATGTTTGCTGAGAATAGTTCTAAGTCATTCATTCTCTTTCTTGATAGGTTTCTATTATATGACTATACCACAATAAAATTACACATTCTACTGATGGACATTTGGGTTGTTTCCAGTTTGGAGTTATTACAAGTAATGCTGTTATTCTTATAAATGTATCCTGGGCCATGTGTATACAATTTTCCCTAGGGGTATACACAGGACTGAAACTACTGAATCTTAGGGATGCATATCTTCAACTACAAGATAGTACTGCCAAACATCTTTCCAAAGTGGTTACACTGGGAATTCCCTGGTGGTCCAGTAGCTAAGACTCCGCACTTTCACTGTCAAGGGCACGGGTTCAATCCCTGGTCGGGGAACAAGGCGCACAGCCAAAAAAGAAAAAAATAATAAAAATAAAAAGTGGTTACACGAATTTGCAACTCCCATTAATAGCACCTGAGAGTTCTCGTTGCACTATAGACTCCTTAACACGTGGTGTTGTCAGAGGTTTTTTAATTTTGTTTTGTTTTTTAATAGCTTTACCAAGGTATGATTCACATACCACACAATTCACCCTTTCAAAGTGTACAATTTGATGGTTGTTAGTATATTCACAGAGTTGTGCTTCCATCATCACAATCAACTTTTGAACACTTTTCTATACATATATCAAATCATCACAATGTACACTTTAAATACCTTACAATTTTATTTGTCAGTTATACCTCAATAAAGCTGAAAAAAGAAGAATTAATATTTTGAAAATTTTAGGACATTTTAATTACCACAGAAACCCAAACCCGTTTGACACCACTGCTCATCCCCCCAACCCCAGCCCTAGGCAACAATGGTTGTCTACTTTCTGTCTCTATAGATTTGCCTGTTCATTTCATTTCACGTAAGTTGAATCATACAGTAATGTGGACCTTTGTGACCGGCATCCTTCACTTAGCATTATTGCTTAAGCTTCACCTATGTTGTAGCATGTATTAATATTTCATTTTTATTCCAAATAATATCCCATTGTATGGCTGTTATTATTTATCCACTAATCAGTTGATGGACATTAGGGTTCTTCCCCTTTTGGGCTATTACGAACATGCTGCTGTTATGAACGTTCACGGACAAGTTTTTGTGTGAACAGGTTTCAATCTCTTGTGTATATACCCAGGAGTAGAGGTCCTGATCATATGGTAACTCTACGGCTAATTAGCCTTTTAAGGACCTGCCAAACTGTTTTCCAAAGCCGCTGCACTAGTTTAAAGCCCCACCAGCAGTGTGTGATGGTTCTAATTTCTCCACATCCTCACCAACACTTGTTACTATCTGTCTTTCTCATAATAGCGATTCCACTGGGTGTAACGATGTCACCTTATGGGGGTTTTTTGGGGGTTTTTTTTTGTGGTACACGGGCCTCTCGCTGTTATGGCCTCTCCCGTTGTGGAGCACAGCCTCCGGACACGCAGGCCCAGCGGCCATGGCTCACAGGTTCAGCCGCTCCGCAGCACATGGGATCTTCCCGGACCGGGGCATGAACCTGTGTCCCCTGCATCGGCAGGCAGACTCTCAACCACTGCACCACCAGGGAAGCCCTCACCTTATGTTTTTTTTTTTTTTTTTTTTTTTAATTTTTTTTTACAAATTTAATCAGTTATACATATACATATGTTTCCATATCCCCTCCCTTTTGCGTCTCCCTCCCACCCTCCCTATCCCACCCCTCCAGGCAGTCACAAAGCACCGAGCTGATCTCCCTGTGCTATGCGGCTGCTTCCCACTAGCTATCTACCTTACATTTGGTAGTGTATATATGTCCATGCTGCTCTTTCACTTTGTCACAGCTTACCCTTCCCCCTCCCCATATCCTCAAGTCCATTCTCTAGTAGGTCTGTGTCTTTATTCCTGTCTTACCCCTATGTTCTTCATGACATTTTTTTTTCTTAAATTCCATATATATGTGTTAGCATACAGTATTTGTCTTTCTCTTTCTGACTTACTTCACTCTGTATGACAGACTCTAGGTCTATCCGCCTCATTACAAATAGCTCAATTTCATTTCTTTTTATGGCTGAGTAATATTCCATTGTATATATGTGCCACATCTTCTTTATCCATTCATCCGATGATGGACACTTAGGTTGTTTCCATTTCCGGGCTATTGTAAATAGGGCTACTATGAACATTTTGGTACATGTCTCTTTTTGAATTATGGTTTTCTCAGGGTATATGCCCAGTAGTGGGATTGCTGGGTCATATGGTAGTTCTATTTGTAGTTTTTTAAGGAACCTCCATACCGTTCTCCATAACGGCTGTACCAATTCACATTCCCACCAGCAGTGCAAGAGTGTTCCCTTTTTTCCACACCCTCTCCAGCATTTATTGTTTCTAGATTTTTTGATGATGGCCATTCTGACTGGTGTGAGATGATATCTCATTGTAGTTTTGATTTGCATTTCTCTAATGAGTAAAGATGTTGAGCATCCTTTCATGTGTTTGTTGGCAGTCTGTATATCTTCTGTGGAGAAATGTCTATTTAGGTCTTCTGCCCATTTTTGGATTGGGTTGTTTGTTTTTTTGTTATTGAGCTGCATGAGCTGCTTATAAATTTTGGAGATTAATCCTTTGTCAGTTGCTTCATTTGAAAATATTTTCTCCCATTCTGAGGGTTGTCTTTTGGTCTTGTTTATGGTTTCCTTTGCTGTGCAAAAGCTTTTAAGTTTCATTAGGTCCCATGTGTTTATTTTTGTCTTTATTTCCATTTCTCTAGGAGGTGGATCAAAAAGGATCTTGCTGTGATTTATGTCATAGAGTGTTCTGCCTATGTTTTCCTCTAAGAGTTTGATAGTGTCTGGCCTTACATTTAGGTCTTTAATCCATTTTGAGCTTATTTTTGTGTATGGTGTTAGGGAGTGATCTAATCTCATACTTTTACATGTCCCTATCCAGTTTTCCCAGCACCACTTATTGAAGAGACTGTCCTTTCTCCACTGTACATTCCTGCCTCCTTTATCAAAGATAAGGTGACCACATGTCCATGGGTTTATCTCTGGGCTTTCTATCCTCTTTCATTCATCTATATATCTGTTTTTATGCCAGTACGATACTGTCTTGATTACTGTAGCTTTGTAGTAGAGTCTGAAGTCAGGGAGCCTGATTCCTCCAGCTCCATTTTTCGTTCTCAAGATTGCTTTGGCTATTCGGGGTCTTTTGTGTTTCCATACAAATTGTGAAATTTTTTGTTCTAGTTCTGTGAAAAATGCCAGTGGTAGTTTGATAGGGATTGCATTGAATCTGTAGATTGCTTTGGGTAGTAGAGTCATTTTCACAATGTTGATTCTTCCAATCCAAGGACATGGTACATCTCTCCATCTATTTGTATCATCTTTAATTTCTTTCATTAGTGTCTTATAATTTTTTGCATACAGGTCTTTTGTCTCCTTAGGTAGGTTTATTCCTAGATATTTTATTCTTTTTGTTGCAATGGTAAATGGGAGTGTTTCCTTGATTTCACTTTCAGATTTTTCATCATTAGTATATAGGAATGCCAGAGATTTCTGTGCATTAATTTTGTATCCTGCAACTTGACCAAATTCATTAATTAACTCTAGTAGTTTTCTGGTAGCATCTTTAGGATTCTCTATGTATAGTATCATGTCATCTGCAAACAGTGACAGCTTTACTTCTTCTTTTCCGATTTGGATTCCTTTTATTTCCTTTTCTTCTCTGATTGCTGTGGCTAAAACTTCCAAAACTAGGTTGAATAAGAGTGGTGAGAGTGGGCAACCTTGTCTTGTTCCTGATCTTAGTGGAAATGGTTTCAGTGTTTCACCATTGAGGATGATGCTGGCTGTGGGTTTGTCATATATGGCCTTTATTATGTTGAGGAAAGTTCCCTCTATGCCTACTTTCTGCAGGGTTTTTATCATAAATGGGTGTTGAATTTTGTCGAAAGCTTTCTCTGCATCTATTGAGATGATCATATGGTTTTTCTCCTTCAATTTGTTAATATGGTGTATCACGTTGATTGATTTGCGTATATTGAAGAATCCTTGCATTCCTGGAATAAACCCCACTTGATCATGGTGTATGATCCTTTTAATGTGCTGTTGGATTCTGTTTGCTAGTATTTTGTTGAGGATTTTTGCATCTATGTTCATCAGTGATACTGGCCTGTAGTTTTCTTTCTTTGTGACATCCTTGTCTGGTTTTGGTATCAAGGTGATGGTGGCCTCGTAGAATGAGTTTGGGAGTGTTCCTCCCTCTGCTATATTTTGGAAGAGTTTGAGAAGGATAGGTGTTAGCTCTTCTCTAAATGCTTGATAGAATTCGCCTGTGAAGCCATCTGGTCCTGGGCTTTTGTTTGTTGGAAGATTTTTTATCACAGTTTCAATTTCAGTGCTTGTGATTGGTCTGTTCATATTTTCTATTTCTTCCTGATTCAGTCTTGGCAGGTTGTGCATTTCTAAGAATTTGTCCATTTCTTCCAGGTTGTCCATTTTATTGGCATAGAGTTGCTTATAGTAATCTCTCATGATCTTTTGTATTTCTGCAGTGTCAGTTGTTACTTCTCCTTTTTCATTTCTAATTCTATTGATTTGTCTTCTCCCTTTTTTTCTTGATGAGTCTGGCTAATGGTTTATCAATTTTGTTTATCTTCTCAAAGAACCAGCTTTTAGTTTTATTGATCTTTGCTATCGTTTCCTTCATTTCTTTTTCATTTATTTCTGATCTGATTTTTATGATTTCTTTCCTTCTGCTAACTTTGGGATGTTTTTGTTCTTCTTTCTCTAATTGCTTTAGGTGCAAGGTTAGGTTGTTTATTCGAGATGTTTCCTGTTTCTTAAGGTGGGATTGTATTGCTATAAACTTCCCTCTTAGAACTGCTTTTGCTGCATCCCATAGGTTTTGGGTCGTCGTGTCTCCATTGTCATTTGTTTCTAGGTATTTTTTAATTTCCTCTTTGATTTCTTCAGTGATCACTTCGTTATTAAGTAGTGTATTGTTTAGCCTCCATGTGTTTGTATTTTTTACAGATCTTTTCCTGTAATTGATATCTAGTCTCATAGCATTGTGGTCGGAAAAGATACTTGATACAATTTCAATTTTCTTAAATTTACCAAGGCTTGATTTGTGACCCAAGATATGATCTATCCTGGAGAATGCTCCATGAGCACTTGAGAAAAATGTGTATTCTGTTGTTTTTGGATGGAATGTCCTATAAATATCAATTAAGTCCATCTTGTTTAATGTATCATTTAAAGCTTGTGTTTCCTTATTTATTTTCATTTTGGATGATCTGTCCATTGGTGAAAGTGGGGTGTTAAAGTCCCCTACTATGAGTGTGTTACTGTCGATTTCTCCTTTTATGGCTGTTAGTATTTGCCTTATGTATTGAGGTGCTCCTATGTTTGGTGCATAAATATTTACAATTGTTATATCTTCTTCTTGGATCGATCCCTTTATCATTATGTAGTGTCCTTCTTTGTCTCTTCTAGTAGTCTTTATTTTAAAGTCTATTTTGTCTGATATAAGAATTGCTACTCCAGCTTTCTTTTGGTTTCCATTTGCCTGGAATATCTTTTTCCATCCCCTTACTTTCAGTCTGTATGTGTCTCTAGGTCTGAAGTGGGTCTCTTGTAGACAGCATATATATGGGTCTTGTTTTTGTATCCATTCAGCCAATCTGTATCTTTTGGTGGGAGCATTTAGTCCATTTACATTTAAGGTAATTATTGATATGTATGTTCCTATTCCCATTTTCTTAATTGTTTTGGGTTCATTATTGTAGGTCTTTTACTTCTGTTGTGTTTCTTGCCTAGAGAAGTTCCTTTAGCATTTGTTGTAAAGCTGGTTTGGTGGTGCTGAACTCTCTCAGCTTTTGCTTGTCTGTAAACGTTTTAATTTCTCCATCAAATCTGAATGAGATCCTTGCTGGGTATAGTAATCTTGGTTGCAGGTTTTTCTCCTTCATCACTTTAATTATGTCCTGCCACTCCCTTCTGGCTTGTAGAGTTTCTGCTGAGAGATCAGCTGTTATCCTGATGGGGATTCCCTTGTGTGTTATTTGTTGTTTTTGCCTTGCTGCTTTTAATATGATTTCTTTGTGTTTAATTTTTGACAGTTTGATTAATATGTGTCTTGGTGTATTTCTCCTTGGATTTATTCTGTATGGGACTCTCTGTGCCTCCTGGACTTGATTAACTATCTCCTTTCCCATATTAGGGAAGTTTTCAACTATAATCTCTTCAAATATTTTCTCAGTCCCTTTCTTTTTCTCTTCTTCTTCTGGAACCCCTATAATTCGAATGTTGGTGCGTTTAATGTTGTCCCAGAGGTCTCTGAGACTGTCCTCTGTTCTTTTCATTCTTTTTTCTTTATTTTGCTCTGCAGCAGTTATTTCCACTATTTTATCTTCCACCTCACTTATCCGTTCTTCTGCCTCAGTTATTCTGCTATTGATCCCATCTAGAGTATTTTTTATTTCATGTATTGTGTTTTTAATCGATGCTTGATTCATCTTTAGTTCTTCTAGGTCCTTGTTAACTGTTTCTTGCATTTTGTCTATTCTATTTCCAAGATTTTGGATCTGGGAAATAGAATCTTGGATCATCTTTACCATCATTATTCTGAATTCTTTTTCAGGTAGACTGCCTATTACCTCTTCATTTGTTAGATCTGGTGGGTTTTTATCTTGCTCCTTCTCCTGCTGTGTGTTCTTCTGTCTTCTCATTTTGCTTATGTTACTGTGTTTGGGGTCTCCTTTTTGCAGGCTGCAGGTTCGTAGTTCCCGTTGTTTTTGGTGTCTGTCCCCAGTGGCTAAGGTTGGTTTAGTGGGTTGTGTAGGCTTCCTGGTGGAGGGGACTAGTGCCTGTGTTCTGGTGGATGAGGCTGGATCTTGACTTTCTGGTGGGCAGGTCCACGTCTGGTGGTGTGTTTTGGGGTGTCTGCGGACTTTTTATGATTTTAGGCCACCTCTCTGCTAATGGGTGGCGTTGTGTTCCTGTCTTGCTAGTTGTTTGGCTTAGGGTGTCCAGCACTGTAGCTTGCTGGTCGTTGACTGAAGCTGGGTGCTGGTGTTGAGATGGAGATCTCTGGAAGATTTTTGCCGTTTGATATTATGTGGAGCTGGGAGGTCTCTTGTGGACCAGTGTCCTGAAGTTGGCTCTCCCACCTCAGAGGCACAGCACTGACTCCAGGCTCCTCAATTTGGGATGATGTGTTGTCTATTCATGTATTCCACAGATGCAGGGTACATCAAGTTGATTGTGGAGCTTTAATCCGCTGCTTCTGAGGCTGCTGGGAGAGGTTTCCCTTTCTCTTCTTTGTTCTCACAGCTCCTGGGTCTCAGCTTTGGATTTGGCCCCTCCTCTGCGTGTAGGTCGCCGGAGGGCGTCTGTTCTTCGCTCAGACAGGACAGGGTTAAAGGAGCAGCCTCTTCGGGGACTCTGGCTCACTCAGGCCGGGCGGGAGGGAGGGGCACGGAGTGCGGGGCGAGCCTGCAGCGGCAGAGTTCGGCGTGACGTTGCACCAGCCCGAGGCGCGCCGTGCGTTCTCCCAGGGAAGCCGCCCCTGGATCCCGGGACCCCGGCAGTGGCGGGCTGCACAGGCTCCCGGAAGGGCAGTGTGGGCAGTGACCTGCGCTCGCACACAGGCTTCTTGGCGGCGGCAGCAGCAGCCCCAGCGTCCCACGCCCGTCACTGGGCTCCGCGCTTTCAGTCGCGACTCGCGCCCGTCTGTGGAGCCCCTTTAAGCAGCGCTCTTAATCCCCTCTCCTCGCGCACCAGGAAACCAAGAGGGAAGAAAAATTCTCTTGCCTCTTCGGCAGCTCCAGAGTTTTCCCGGACTCCCTCCCGGCTAGCTGTGGCACATTAGCCCCCTTCAGGCTGAGTTCTCACCGCCAGCCCCAGTCCTCTCCCTGCGCTCTGACCGAAGCCCGAGCCTCAGCTTCCAGCGCTGCGCGCCCTGGCGGGCGAGCAGACAAGCCTCTCGGGCTGGTGAGTGCCGCTCGGCACCGATCCTCTGTGTGGGGATCTCTCCGCTTTGCCCTACCGAGGTATGTGGGGAGTTTCTTGCCTTTTGGGAGGTCTGGGGTCTTCTGCCAGCGTTCAGTAGGTGTTCTGTAGGAGTTGTTCCACGTGTAGTTGTATTTCTGGTGTATCCGTGGGGAGGAAGGTGATCTCCGCGTCTTACTCTTCCGCCATCTTACCCGGAAGTCCCTCACCTTATGTTTTGATTTGCATTTCCCTGATAGCTGATGAAGCTGAACATCTTTTCTTGTGCTTATTGGTCATTTGTATATCTTCTTTGAAGAAATGTCTATTCAGATCCATTGCCCATTTTTTAATTGGGCTATTTGTCCTTTTATTGCTGAGTTGCAAGATATACATAAATATCTACCTCACCAGATATATGATTTGCAAAACTTTTCTTCCGTACTCTGGGTTTTCACTTTCTTTTTTTTTAAATTTTTTTAACTTTTTATTTTATATTGGAGTATAATTGATTAACAATGTTGTGTTAGTTTCAGGTGTACAGCAATGTGATTCAGTTATAACATATACATGTATCTATTCTTTTTCAAATTCTTTTCCCATTTAGGTTGTTCCATAACATTGAGCACAGTTCCCCATGCTATACAGTAGGTCCTTGTTGGTTATCCATTTTAAATACAGAGTTTTCACTTTCTTGATGGTATCCTTTTTTTGAAGCACAAAAATTTAAAGTGTTGATGTTCAGTTTACCTATATTTTCTTTTATTGCTCATGTTTTGGTGTCGTATTTAAGAAACCATTGCCTAATCCAAGGCCATGCAGATCTGTATCTATGCTTTCTTCTACGAGTTTAATAGTTTCAGCTCTTACATTTAAGTTTTTATCTATTTTGAGTTAATTTTTGTGTATTGTGTGAGATGTGAGTCCACCTTCATTCCACGTGGATATCTATTTACATGTAGATATCCAGTTGTCCTAATACCACTAGTTGAAACGACAATTCCTTCCCCCATTGAACTGCTTTGGCACTCTTGTCAAAAATCAATTAACTGTAATTGTGAAGGCTTATTTCTGGACTCTAAATTCTATTCCATTGATCTATATCTCTATCCTTATACCAGTATCACACTGTCTTGATTACTGTAGCTTGGCAGTAAGTCTTGTTTTGTTTTGTTTTGTTGTAAGTTTTGAATCGGGAAGAGTGAGCCTACCTTTGTCCTTTTTCAAGATCGTTTTGGCTATTATGGGTCCTTGCATTTCCATATGAATTTTAGGATCAGCTTGCTGATTTCTGCAAACTCAACTAGGATTTTGATAGTGATTGTGTTGAATATGTGTATCAATTTGGGGAGTATTGCCATCTTAAAAATACTGTCTTTTCAATAATGAACATAGAATGTCTTCTCATTTATTTAGGCCTTCTTTAATTTCTTTCAACAATGTTTTGTAATTTTCAGTATACACATCTTGCACTGCCTTTGTTAATTTATTCTTAGGTATCTATTCTTTTTGGTGCTATTGCAAATGGAATTGTTTTCTTAATTTCAATTTTGGTTTGCTCATTGCTACTGTATAGAAGTACAAATGATCATTGTATATTGACCTGGTATCCTGCAACCTTGTAGAACTCATTTATTAGTTCTAAAAGATTTTTTAGTGGATTCCCTAGGATTTTCTATATATAAGATCATATCATCTACAAATAGTTTTATCTCTTCCTTACCAGTCTGTATGCCTTCTTTTCATTTTCTTGCCTTATTGCCATGTCCAGAAACCCCAGCACAATGTTGAAAAGAGTAGTGAAAGTGGACATCCTTGTCTTGTTCCTGATCTTAGGGGGAAAGCTTTCACATTAAGTATGATGTTAGCTATAGGTTTTTCTTGGTTGCTCTTTATCAGATTGAGGAATTTCCCTTCTATTCCTGGTTTGTTGAGTGCCTTTATCATGATAAAGTGCTGGGTTTTGTGAAATGTTTTTGTTTTGGTTTTGTTTCTGATTTTTGGCTGTGCTGCATGGCTTGTGGGATCTTATTTCCCCAACCAGGGATCAAACCCGTGCCCCCTGCAGTGGAAGCAGAGAGTTTTATCCATTGGATCGCCAGGGAAGTCCGGTGAAATATTTTTTCTGCATGTAGTCAGATGATCATATTATTGTCCTTTATTCTATTGATGCGGTGTATTACATTAATTGATTTTTGAATGTTAAACCAAACTTGCACTCCTGGGAAAAATTCCACTTGGTCACAGTGTATAATCTTTTCACATATTATTGAATTCTAGTTCCTAGTCTTTTGTTGAGGATTTTTATGTCTATGTTCATAACATTTATTGGTCTGTAGTTTTCTTTTCTTGTCATATCTTTGTTTTTGCTATCAGGATAATACTAGCCTCATAAAATGAAGTGTTCCTTCCTTTTCTGGGTTTTTTTTTGTGGCAGGAAGAGTTTGTAAAGAATTGGTATTAATTTTTCTTTAAATGTTTGATAGTTGTTGAACTTTTTATTTCTCCCAACTCATGAATGTATATTGGTGTCTCACAGTGGTTTAAATTTGCATTTCTCTGATTACTAAGAAGGTTGAACAATTTTTCATATGTTTTTCGGACTTCTGGATTTCCTTTTATTCAAGCGTTTCGGTCATTTGGGGAAAGCTGTCTTCCTTATTGATTTACAGAGGTTCTTTTTATGTTCCAGATACCTGTCCTTCATAAATTATATGTGCTGCAACAAATATCATTTTCTTTACTGTGGGTTTTTAAAATTTTTTGTAAAGTCTTCATAAATAGAAATTCTTAGTGTTTATATAGTCAAAAATATGGGCTTTTCCTGACCATAAGGTCAGGAAATTTGTGTGTCTCATGTAAAAATATTTAAAATATTCAAAGATCATTAAATATTCTCCTGTAGGGCTTCCCTGGTGGCGCAGTGGTTGAGAGTCCGCCTGCCGATGCAGGGGACACGGGTTCGTGCCCCGGTCCGGGAGGATCCCACATGCCGCGGAGTGGCTGGGCCCGTGAGCCATGGCTGCTGAGCCTGCGTGTCTGGAGCCTGTGCTCCACAATGGGAGAGGCCACAGCAGTGAGAGGCCCGCGTACCGCAAAAACAAACAAACAAACAAACAAAAAAATTCTCCCATAATATTTCCTAACTTTTTTGCCTTTCATTTTATCCACCTAGAAATGTTTTATTATAAATGATGTTAAATAGGAATCCAACTTTATTTTTTTCCCACATGGATACTTATTCATCTGAATACTATTTCCTGAAAAAAAATTATTTCTCCACTACTCTGCACTGCCAACTCTAGCACACATCAAGTATCCATAAATGTTTCTGGGTATCTATTCAGTTCCAATCATCTATCTGTTCATTTTTATTCCAATACCATAGTTTTAATTATTATAACTTTATAATACTTTTGCTAACATAAAATAGCTAATTCAACCATGTTTCTCTGCATGAGTGTCTTGATGCTTCTAGGCCCTTTGTATTCCATATACACTTCATAATTATCAAGTTTCACCAAAAATTTGTTTGAATTTTTGACAAGGATTGCATTGAATCTACTGATAAATTTGAGTAGAAATGCCATTTTATAATATTGAGCTTTCCATACTGTAAGTATGGTATATTTCTCCACTTATTTAGATATGCTTTAATATCTCATGGTAAAGTTTTTTGTTTATTTCGGTAAAGGCACTGCACAGATATTTTCATGTACTTCATATTTCTAATGGTATTATAAATTACATTTAAATATTTTCCATTTTCTGTTTATGACTAATCTAGAAATATAACTTATTTTTGTACCTTGATCTTTGTAAGCAGTCACTTGGCTAAACATTCATGAACATTAATCTTTGAACTATAAATTCTTATGGAATGGAATGTACACAATGAGATAATCTACAAATGATGGAAATTTTGTTTCTCCTTTTTCATTGTTTTTCTTGCATTATTATCTTGGATTCTTGTTTCTCATCTCAAAGAGAAAGTGAAGTTTCATTATTAAGTGTGTTGCTTCTTGAAGCTTTGTTTGTTTTGTCTGACTGTGTTTTGTTTTATAGACATCTTTTATAAGGTTAAAAAAGTCTCCTTCTCTTCCTATTTGGCTATGAATTTTTATCATGAAAGGACATTGAATTTAATCAAATGCTTTCCCTCCATCTTTTGAAATGATGATCATAAGCTTTTCCCCTCTAATCTGTCACTGTGGTGATTTACATTAATTGTTTTTCTAATATTAAATCAACCCTAGAATAAACCAACTTGGTGATAGTATATTATCCTTTTTTATATATTGCTGGATCCTATTTGCTAATATTTTGTTTAGAATTTTTGTATATATGTGGGATTGGCCTATATTTTTCTATTCGCCTACTATCCTTTACAGATTTCATTATCAAGGTTATAACAGCTTCAGAAATGAATTAGAAGAAATCTTTTTGTCTATTTTCTAAAAAGTTTGTGTAAGGCTGGAATTATTTGTTACTTGAATATCAGGTTGAACTTTCCAGTGAAGCCATCTGAGCCTGGAATTTTGCTTGCAGGAAGATTTTTAATTACTAATTCAATTTTTCCAATGATTTATAAGAATTTTTGGGTTTGCTTTCACTTCCAGAGTCAGTTTTCATTTCATATAACCTTATTGAGGTACGACTTATATACAATCAAACTCAAGCATTTTAAGTGTACAATTCAACAACTTTTAGTACACAATTTTTTGTGCAACTATAACCAGAATCCTACTCTAGAACCCAGATTCACTTAGGGTAAATTTTTTTTCCAGGAATTTGTCCATTCCATCTGATTTCTGGCATAAAGTTGTTCATAATATCTTATTATATTGTTAATTTTTACAGTATCTAAGTTATGTTCCCTTTCCACTCCTGCATTTTTGTAACATTTTCTCCTTTCCTTGATCAGTCTCACCGAAGTTCTGTCATATTTATTAATCTTTTTGGAAGAACAACTCTGGGTATATCAAAACTCTCTGCTGTGGATTTGTTTTCTATTCTACTAATTTCTGCTTTTATCATAACTGTTCCTTCTTTTTGCTTTCTATATTTTATTTTTATTTCCTAATTAGTTAAGAAGGATGCTTAGCTCATTTTTTCAGTCTTTTCTCTTTTATATCTGTTAAGAGTTATGAATTTCCCACTAAGTACTATTTTAGCTGTACCAACTAGTTTTGAAATGTAATGTTTTCTATTATTGTTCAATTCAAAATGTTTTAAAATTTCCATTATTATTTCCTTTTGCATTAAAAAAATATATTTATTTATTTATTTATTTATTTATTTATTTAGGCTGTGCCAGGTCTTAGTTGCGGCATGTGAACTTCTTAGTTGTGACATGCGGACTCTTAGTTCCGGCATGCATGTGAGATTTAGTTCCCCAACCAGGGATCGAACCCAGGCCCCCTGCATTGGGAGCATGGAGTCTTACCCACTGGACCACCAGGGAAGTCCCTACATTCGTTATTATTTATTTTTGGCTGTGTTGGGTACCTTCTTTGCTGCCCACGGGCTTTCTCTAGTTTTGGAGAGTGGGGGCTACTCTTCGTTGTGGTGCATGAGCTTCTAATTGCAGTGGCTTCTCTTGTTGCGGAGCACAGGCTCTAGGCGTGCAGGCTCAGTAGTTGTAGCTCATGGGCTCTAGAGCGCAGGCTCAGTAGTTGTAGCACATGGGCTTAGTTGCTCCGCGGCATGTGGGATCTTCCCGGACCAGGGATTGAACCCGTGTCCCCTGCATTGACAGACAGATTCTTAACCCCTGCACCACCAGGGAAGTCCAATTCATTATTATTTAGGGACACAGTTCTTTAATTTCCAAATTTATGGAGATATTTTGATACATTTTTATTATTGATTTCTAGCATAATCCTATTTTGTTCAAAAACAAATATTGTGTGATTTCAGTACTTCACAATTTTTTACTTGCAGCCCAAAACATAGTGAAATTTTTAAAATATAAAATGTGCACTCAAAAAAAATGTTATTCTGACAACTAGGGCACCTACCAGGCACCAGAGGGGAACCACGGACACCTAAGGGGACAGGAGGAACCCCCAGTGACCAGGTAGGACATGGGGTGTGGGGGGAGTGAGGTGGGGAGGAGAAGTGGAGGTGGGATGGGACAGGTGCCCTGAGGGGTGGCTGGGGGAGGGGAAGGGATCCCAAGCTCGAAGGGGGAAATTGGGGAACCACTGGCAGGGCAGAGGATCAAAAGGGAATGTGGCCAGGTTTCCCCTGCCCACTTGGGTCCCCAGGAACCTGCTGAGATCCCAGGTCTGATCCTCAGCCCACCTAGACCCCCTCCAGCTGCGTGGGTCCTGAGGGAGTGGGAGGGAGGGAAGAGGGAGCAAAAGTAAAGGCCAGACCTACGGGAACAGCACCCCGGAGGGGCGGCTGGGGGAGGGGAGGAGTTCCTACACCCAGCAGGACCCACCCTCGGTTAGGGGTCCAGTGGGGGATGGGGGAGACCCTGGGGAAACGAGAGAGAGGGGCATGAAGGAACAGAAGGGAAGGGGGGCCAGTGCTTTCCCTGTCCACTTATGCACCTGGAGCTTGTTGGGCCCCCAAGCCTAATCCTCTGCCCTCGGAGCCTCCCTCTTGCAGTGCAGAGCCCAAGCCCTGTCCTTACACCCCCACCCAGGGCCCCACCTCTACACTCAGAGATGCCCTCTGAGTCGCCCTCCAACACGCCGGGCCTAAACCCCACCCACACACGCGAACTCAGGGCCTTACCTCCAAACTCCTCAACTCCGCACTCCAGAGGCTCTCCTTCCAACGTGCTGCCTCTCCCCTTCTGCGCAGGTCCTAAGCAGAGTCTCCGCCCCACACTCAAACGTCACCCACCTACCTGCCTAGGTCCCGCCTCACCCTAAACCCTGCCCCTGCCTAAGTTCCACCACCATAATAAAGGCTTTTTTTTTCCTTTTTTCCTCTTTTAGATTGGGGTTCTGTTTTACCTTGTTGATTCATTGTTGTTGATTCTTTTATATTTTTATTTTTCCTAATAAATCTTTTATTTTTCTAATTTTATTTTATTCTTTATACTTTGTTATTGTTCTCTCCTTTAGGCTTGTTCCCCCCACCCCCCCACCCCCGTTTTTTTTTCTTTTTTCTGTTGTGGTTTTATTTTGCCTTGTTGCAGTTGTTTCAATTATAGTTTTATTTTTCCTAATATATTTTCTATCTTTCTAATTTTATTTTGTTTTTTATTCTTTGATATTGTACTGCTCCTTTTTTTCTTTCTTTTTTCTTTTTTTCTTTTTTGTTTACCATGCCACGAAGCTTGCAAGATCTTGGTTCCCAAGCTGGAGGTTGGGTCTGAGCTCCTGTGGTGGGAGCTCCAAGTCCAAACCACTGGACTAACAGAGAAACCCAGACCCCAGGGAATATTAATCAGAGTGAGGCCACCTGGAGATACTCATCTCAGCACCAAGACCTGGCTGGATCTCAGCACCAACTCCAGTGGTGGACGTCTCAGGCCAAATGACCAGTAAGACAGGAATACAGCACCACACATCAAAAAAAGAAATGACAAAAAATATGTTACAGACGAAGGAGCAAGGTAAAAACCTATAAGACCAAATAAATGAAGATGAAATAGGCAACCTACCTGAAAAAGAATTCAGAGTAATGATAATAAAGGTGATCCAAAATCTCAGAAACAGAATGGAGAAAATACAAGAAATATTTAACAAGGATCTAGAAGAACTAAAGAGCAAACAAACAGTGATAAACAACACAATTACTGAAATTAAAAATACTCTAGAAGGAATCAATAGCAGAATAACTGAGGCAGAAGAATGGATAAGTGAGCTGGAAGATAAAATGGTGGAAATAACTGCCAGGGAGCATAATAAAGAAAAAAGAGTGAAAAGAATTGAGGACAGTCTCAGAGACCTCTGGGACAACATCACACACACCAATATTCGAATTATAGAGGTCCCAGAAGAAGAAGAGAAGAAGAAAGGGGCTGAGAAAATACTTGAAGAGATTATAGTCAAAAACTTCCCTAACATGGGAAAGGAAATAGTCAATCAAGTCCAGGAAGCACAGAGAGTCCCATACAGGATAAACCCAAAGAGAAACACACCAAGACACCTATTAATGAAACTATCAATAATTAAATACAAAGAAAAAATATTAAAAGTAACAAGGGAAAAGCAACAAATAACATACAAGGGAACCCCCATAAGGTTAACAGCTGACCTTTTAGCAGAAACTCTGCAAGCCAGAAGTGAGTGGCAGGACATATTTAAAGTGATGAAAGGGAAAAACCTACAACCAAGATTACTCTACCCAACAGGGATCTCATTCAGATTTGATGGAGAAATTAAAACCTTTACAGATAAGCAAAAGTTAAGAGAATTCAGCATCACCAAACAAGCTTTACAACAAATGCTAAAGGACTTTCTCTAGGCAGTAAACACAAGAAAAGGAAAAGACCTACAAAAACAAACCCAAAACAATTAAGAAAATTGTAATGGGAACATACATATCAGTAATTACCTTAAATGTAAATGGATTAATTGCTCCAACCAAAAGACATAGACAAGCTGAATGGTTACAAAAACAAGACTTGTACATATGCTGCCTACAAGAGACCCACTTCAGACCTAGGGACACATACAGACTGAAAGTGAGGGGATGGAAAAACAAATGGAAATCAAAAGAAAGCTGGAGTAGCAATTCTCATATCAGACAAAATACACTTTAAAACAAAGATTATTACAAGACACAAAGACAGACACTACATAATGATCAAGGGATCAATCCAAGAAGAAGATATAACAGTTGTAAATATTTATGTACCCAACATAGGAGCACCTCAATACATAAGTCAAATGCTAACAGCCATAAAACGGGAAATCAACAGTAACACAATAATAGTAGGGGACTTTAATGCCCCACTTTCACCAATGTACAGATAATCCAAAATGAAAATAAATAAGGAAACACAAGCTTTAAATGACACATTAAACAAGATGGACTTAATTGATATTTATAGGACATTCCATCCAAAAAAACAGAATACACTTTCTTTTCAAGTGCTCATGGAACATTCCCCAGGATAGACCATATTTGGGGTCACAAATAAAGCCTTGGTAATTTTAAGAAAGTTGAAATCATATCAAGTATCTTCTCTGACCATAACGCTATGAGACTAGATAACAATTACAGGAAAAAATCTGTAAAATATAAGCACATGGAGGCTAAACAATACACTACTAAATAACCAAGAGATCACTGAAGAAATCAAAGAGGAAATTAAGAAATACCTAGAAACAAATGACAATGGAAACACAAAAACACAAAACCTATGGGATACAGCAAAAGCAGTTCTAAGAGGGAAGTTTATAGCAATACAATCCTACCTCAAGAAACAAGACAAATCTCAAATAAACAACATAACCCTACACCTAAAGCAGTTAGAGAAAGAAGACAAAAACAACCCAAAATTAGCAGAAGGAAAGAAATCAGAAAGATCAGATCAGAAATAAATGAAAAAGAAATGAAAGAAACAATAGCAAAGATCATTAAAACTAAAAGCTGGTTCTTTGAGAAGATAAATAAAATCGATGAACCATTAGCCAGATTCATCAAGAAAAAAAGGGGAAGATTCAAATCAACAGAATTAGAAATGAAAAGGAGAAGTAACAACTGACAATGCAGAAATACAAAGGATCATGAGAGATTACTAAAAGCAAATATATGCCAATAAAATGGACAACCTGGAAGAAAGGACAAATTCTTAGAAAAGTACAAACTTCCGATTCTGAACCAGGAAGAAATGGAAAATATAAACAGACCTATCACAAGCACTGAAACTGAAACTGTGATTAAAAATCTTCCAGCAGGGCTTCCCTGGTGGCGCAGTGGTTGAGAGTCCGCCTGCCGATGCAGGGGATACGGGTTCGTGCCCCGGTCTGGGAAGATCCCACATGCCGCGGAGCGGCTGGGCCCGTGAGCCATGGCCGCTGGGCCTGTGCGTCCGGAGACTGTGCTCCGCAACGGGAGAGGCCACAACAGTGAGAGGCCCACATACCACAAAAAAAAAAAAATCTTCCAGCAAACAAAAGCCCAGGACGAGATGGCTTCACAGGCGAATTCTATCAAACATTTAGAGAAGAGCTAACACCTATCCTTCTCAAACTCTTCCAAAATATAGCAAAGGGAGAAATTCACCCAAACTCATTCTACGAGGCCACCACCACCCTGATACCAAAACCAGACAAAGATGTCACAAAAGGGCTTCCCTGGTGGCGCAGTGGTTGAGAGTCTGCCTGCCGAGGCAGGGGACATGGGTTTGTGCCCTAGTCTGGGAGGATCCCACATGCCGCGGAGCGGCTGGGCCCGTGAGCCATGGCCGCTGGGCCTGCGCGTCCGGAGCCTGTGCTCCGCAACGGGAAAGGCCACAACAGTGAGAGGCCCGTGTACCGCAAAAAAAAAAAAAAAAAAAAAAGATGTCACAAAAAAAGAAAACTACAGGCCAATATCTCTGATGAACATAGATGCAAAAATCCTCAACAGAATAATAGCAAACAGAATCCAAAAGCACATTAAAAGGATCATACACCATGATCAAGTGGGGTTTATCCCAGGAATGCAAGGATTCTGCAGTATATGCAAATCAATCAGTGTGATAAACCATATTAAGAAAATGAAGGATAAAAACCATATGATAATCTCAATACATGCAGAAAAAGCTTTTGACAAAATTCAACACCCATTTATGATAAAAACTCTCCAGAAAGTAGGCATAGAGGGAACTTACCTCAACATAATAAAGGCCATATTGACAAACCCACAGCCAACATCATTCTCAATGGTGAAAAACTGAAACCATTTCCTCTAAGATCAGGGACAAGACAGGGTTGCCCACTCTCACCACTATTATTCAACATAGTATTGGAAGTTTTAGCCACAGGAATCAGAGCAGAAAAAGAAATAAAAGGAATCCAAATCAGAAAAGAAGTAAAGCTGTCACTGTTTGCAGATGACATGATACTATACACAGAGAATACTAAAGATGCCACCAGAAAACTACTAGAGCTAATCAATGAATTTGGTAAAGTTGCAGGATACAAAATTAATGCACAGAAACCTCCTGCATTCCTATACACCACTGATAAAAAATCTGAAAGTGAAATTAAGGAAACACTCCCATTTACCATTGCAACAAAAAGAATAAAGTACCTAGAAATAAACCTACCTAAGGAGACAAAATACCTGTATGCAGAAAACTATAAGATACTGATGAAAGATATTAAAGATGATACAGACAGATGGAGAGATATACCATGTTCTTGGACTGGAAGAATCAACACTGTGAAAATGACTATACTACCCAAAGCAATCTACAGATTCAATGCAATCCCTATCAAACTACCACTGGCATTTTTCACAGAACTAGAACAAAAAATCTCACAATTTGTATGGAAACACAAAATAGCCCAAATATCCAAAGCATCTTGAGAAAGAAAAACAGAGCTGGAGGAATCAGGCTCCTGGACTTCAGACTATACTACAAAGCTACAGTAATCAAGACAGTATCGTACTGGCATAAAAACAGATATATAGATGAATGAAAGAGGATAGAAAGCCCAGAGATAAACCCATGGACATGTGGTCACCTTATCTTTGATAAAGGAGGCAGGAATGTACAGTGGAGAAAGGACAGTCTCTTCAATAAGTGGTGCTGGGAAAACTGTACAGCTACATGTAAAGAATGAAATTAGAACACTTGCTAACGCCGTACACGAAAATAAAATAAACTCAAAATGGATTAAAGACCTAAATGTAAGGCCAGACACTATAAAACTCTTAGGGAAAAACATAGGCAGAACACTCTATGACATAAATCACAGCAGGATCCTTTTTGACCCACCTCCTAGAGAAATGGAAATAAAAACAAAAATAAACAAATGGGACCTAATGAAACTTTAAAGCCTTTGCAGAGCAAAGGAAAACATAAACCAGACAAAAAGACAACCCTCAGAATGGGAGAAAATATTTGCAAACCAAGCAACTGACAAAGGATTAATCTCCAAAATTTACAAGCAGCTCATGGAGCTCAATATCAAAAAAACAAACAACCCAATCCAAAAATGGGCAGAAGACCTAAATAGACATTTCTCCAAAGAAGATATACAGATTGGCGACAAACACATGAAAAGATGCTCAACATCACTAATCATTAGAGAAATGCAAATCACAACTACAATGAGGTATCACCTTATACAGCTCAGAATGGCCATCATCAAAAAATCTACAAACAATAAATGCTGGAGAGGGTGTGGAGAAAAGGGAACCATCTTGCACTGTTGGTGGGAATGTAAATGGATACAGCCACTATGGAGAACAGTATGGAGGTTCCTTAAAAAACTAAAAATAGAACTACCATATGACCCAGCAACCCAACTACAGGGCATATACCCTGAGAAAACCATAATTCAAAAAGAGTCATGTACCACAGTGTTCACTGCAGCTCTATTTACAATGGCCAGGACATGGAAGCAACCTAAGTGTCCATTGACAGGTGAATGGATAAAGAAGATGTGGCACATATATACAATGGAATATTACTCAGCCATAAAAAGAAATGAATTAAGTTATTTTTAGTGAGGTGGATGGACCTGGAGTCTGTCATACAGAGTGAAGTAAGTCAGAAAGAGAAAAACAAATACCCTATGCTAACACATATACATGGAATCTAAAAAAAATAAATAAAGCTAGGGGCAGGACAGGAATAAAGACACAGATGTAGAGAATGGGCTTGAGGGGGAAGGGTAAACTGGGATAAAGTGAGAGAGTAACATTGACATATATACAATACCAAATGTAAAATAGATAGCTAGTGGGAAACAGCTGCATAGCACAGGGAGATCAGCTTGGTGATTTGCGACCGCCTAGAGGGGTGGGATAAGGAGGGTGGGAGGGAGACACAAGATGGAGGGGATATGGGGATATATGTATACATATAGCTGATTCACTTTGTTTTACAGCAGAAACTAACACAACATTGTAAAGCAATTATACTCCAATAAAGATGTTAAAGGAAAAAAGAAAAAAAAATGTTATTCTGAAGTTATTGGGATCAGTGTGACTCTTGCTGCTACTTCTATCAGTTATTGAGAGTTAAAGTTTTTTTTAATCTCCCAGGATAATTTTGGATTGGTTATTTCTCCTATGATTCTGTCAAATTATCTTTAATTATATTCTGTGAATGGTTATTAGGTAAATACAAGTTTAGAGATCAAAAAATCTATCTGATGACTTGACCTTTTATCATTTTGATGTCACTGTCTCTATGTCTAGTATTGCTTTTTGCCTTAAAGTCCTTTGGTGTTTTTATTTTGCAAATAATGAAATTATTCTTTTTAGTACAATTCTAAAAGTTACTGAGAAATGCATGGAGTTGTGTAACCATCACCACAATCAAGATACAGGACAATTCCATCACCCCCCAAATTCTTTTGTTCTGCTCCTTTGTAGATACCCTACCACTGATCCCTGGTTATCCTTGATTTGTTTTCTATCACTACAGTTTTCCCTTCTCCAGAATATCATATAAATAGAACCATTAAGTATACAGTTTGTTGAGTCTGGCTTCTTTCACATAGCACTAGTTCAAGGATCATCTATGTTGTGGCACGTATCAGTAATTGGTTCTTTTTGTTGCCAAGGCGTAGTCCACTGTCTGATTGTAGCAAAATTTGCTTATCCATTCACCAGTTGAAGAACACTTGGGTTCCCTCCAGGTTTTCTGTGGTTAGGAACAAAGCTGCTATAAACATTTACATACAGGTTTTCCAGGGAACATTTTATTTCCCTTGAGAGTGGGGTTACTGGGTAATGTGATAAATGTACATTTAACTTCATATGAAACTGTCAAACTGTTTTCCAAAGTTGCTGCACCATTTTGCACTCCCACCAGCAATGGATGAGAGTCCCCATTGCTCTGCATTGTTGATTGTTGCCAGCTCTTGGTATCATTTGGTTTCTGTTTGTTTGTTTTTGGCCTCACCAAGAGGCTTGCGGGATCTTGGTTCCCTGACCAGGGATTGAACCCAGGGCCCCAGCAGTGGAAGCGTGGAGTCCTAACCAATGGACCACCAGGGAATTCCTGTTTTGTTTTCTTTCAGCCATTCTATTAGGTACGTAGTAGTATCTCACTGGACTTTTAACTTGCATTTCCCTAATGATCAATGATGTTGAAAAACTTTGCATGTGCTTATTTGCATCCATATATCTTTGCTGAAAATACCTGTTCAAATCTTTTGCTCATTTTAAAAATGTGGTTATTTTTATTGTTGTTGGGTTTTGGGAATTCTATATATTGAATACAAGCCCTTTTCCATATAACGTGATTTGCAAATATTTTCTCCCAGTTTGTGGTTTGTCTTTTCATTCTCTTAACAATGTCTTTTACAGAGCAATAGTTTTTAATTTTATTGAAAACCCATTTATAAGTTTTCTTTTTTCTTTTAAGAATCATGCTTTTAGTGCCATATCCAAAAATTTTCTCTAACTCAAGGTCACAAAAATTTTCTCCTGTGGTTCCTTTGAGAAGTTTTATAGTTTTAGGTTTTACATTTAAGTCTATGATGTATTTTGAGTCAATTTCTATATAAAATCTGAGGTAAGGGTTAAGAGTTCTTTGGGGGGGTTTGTTTGGGGGGTTGCATATGACTGTCCAATTGTTCCAGAATTATTTGTTGAAAAGATTATTCTCTCTCCCTTGAACTGCTTTTATAATCTTGTTAAAAATCAGTTGACCATATTTGTGGGAGTCTATCTCACATACATATAGACCTACAGTCTATCTTTTCCCACAATATCTCATTGTCCTAATTACTGTAGCTTCATAGTAATTTTAAGGTCAGGTAATATGAAACTTCCACCATTTTCTTCCTTTTCTAAGTTGTTTTGACTACTCTATTTCCTACCCTTTTCTATGTAAATTTTAGATTCAACTTGTCTATCTACAAAATCTCCAGCTAGGGTTTTGTTTGGGATTGCACTGAACCTACAGATCAAACTAGGGAAAATTTGCACCTTAAGAAAACTAAGTCTTCCTGTTGACAGACAGAGCATATATCACCATTTATTTAGGTTTTCTTTTATTTCTTTCTTAAAGTTTATTTTGTCTGATAGAAATAGAGCTCTACTAGCTTTCTTTTTGGTTAATATTTGCTTGGTATATCTTTTCCCACCTGTGGTACATCCTAGCAATCCCCATCCTAATCCTCAGAACCTGTGAATATGATAGGTTACATGGTAAAGGGGAATGAAGGTTGCAGGTGGGAGGAAGGCTGCTTAAAATCAGCTGACCTTAATCAGCTGAACTTAAGAGAAATTTTTCTGGATCATCTAGATGGGCCCAGTTTAATCAGCAGGATTGTTAAAAAGCAGCAGAGAGAAGAAGAGCATAGGCCAGAATGATGCAGTGTGAAGACTTAGCCCAATATTGCAGGCTTTGAGGAAGTGGGCCATGGGCCAAGGAGTGCAGGCAGCCTCTAGAAGCTGGAGAAGGCAAGGAAATGGATTCTCACCTAGAGCCTCAAAAGAATGCAGCCGTGACAACGCCTTGATTTTAGCCCAGTAAGACCTCATTTGTATCATTCAAGCCCTAAGTTTGTGGTAATTCATTACAGCAGAAATAGGAAACCAATGCACTCTCCTTCTACTCATACTTTCATTATTGTATTCTTAAGAACATCTCTGGTAAACAGCATGTGATTTGATTTTGCTTTTGTTTTTCTTAGAGTCTGACAATCTTTGTTTTTTAACTGGAGTATATAGTCCAGTAATATTTAATGTTCATATTAGTATATATATTAATTGCTCATATATTTGGTTTACATCTAGTACAGGCAGACCTCAGAGATACTGCGGGTTCAGTTCCAGACCACCACAGTAAAGCAAATAAAGGGAGTCACGTGAACTTTTTGGTTTCCCAGTGCATAAAACAGTTATGTTTACATTATACTGTGGTCTATTAAGTGTGTAATAGCATTGTGTCTAAAAAAATGGGCATACCTAAATTAAAAAATACTTTATTGCTGAAAAATGCTAACCATCATCCAACAAAGCAAGTGTATGGTCAGGCCATTCAAGGTGACTGTTCTCTTGCTCTCTGTACATCCCCTGCTCAACCAGGCCTTGCTTCTCACACATGACTATCCAATCTTCTTAATTATAGAGTTTAATTAGTAACTTCCCACACACTTGCTCCCTGCCCCAGCCGCTGGTTTCCCTGGTAATTGATGAGCCAACTTGATGTCAATTCCACCTATAAATGGTAGCCTCCTTCTCCCCCAAGTAGACTATGTCCTGCCCACTGTCTGCTGTCCATGGTGGGTGTTGCTCCAGGGCCTTTGTTTCAGATGTGCAAGATTCCCTGTCCACTAAGCCATTGATGTCTCTGTCACTGTCTCTAGGCTCTTTCTTCAGTCTCAAGGCTAGGCAACTAACTACAGGGCTTGCAGGCCTGCAGGGTGCAGCCCAACAGCAGGGTTGTCACAAACATTCCATTTGTTAAAAACAAAAACTCAGTAGCACCAAAGCATAGTAGAGCAAAGCACAATAAAACAAGGTATGCCTGAATCTAATTATCTCATGTATTCTGTTTCTTTTTCCCCTTTCCTTCCCTTTTTTCACTTGATTATGGTTTATGTCTTTCCTTCTGCTAAGTTATAATTCTGATTCTATATTAATGGATACCTAGAAATTAAAATATGCATAATTAACTTGCCAAATTCTAAAGTTAGTCACTATTTATCCTTTCCTTGGTTAATTAAAAATCTTTAGGGGAATTCCCTGGTGGTCCAGTGGTTAGGACTCCATGCTTTCACTGCTGAGGGCAGGGGTTCAATCCCTGGTTGGGGAACTAAGATCCCACAAGCTGCTGTGAGACCAAAAAAAAAAAAAAATCTTTGGAACCCTTTAGCTTCATTTATCCCTCTCCAGCATATTTGCTATGATTGTCATGTATTTTAATTTTATTTTAAATCTTACAAGCTACTATTATTGTTTTATCTAATCAACGTTAATTTAGATTTTGTCTAGATTATGTACCACTTTTTTCTTTATTTGTTTCTTATTTTGGTATCACATTATTTCCATTTGAAATATACTCTTTGGGATTTGCCTTATTGAAATTCCGATAATAGCAGACTCTCTCTTTGTCTATGTGAAAACTCTCTATTTCACCCTCATTCTTGAAATATACCTTTACTGTATAAAAAGTGGCCGATATTTTCTTTTCACGTATTGACATTATCGTTCCATTGTCTTCTGGCTTCCACGGTTGCTACTGAGAAGTCTGCTATTGGTCTTGCTAGCTCTCCTTTGAAGGTCTTTTGTCTCTGGGTGCTGTTAAGATCTTCTCTCTGTTTTTGGTCTTCTAAACTTCACTGTAATCTCAATATAGACTTTGTTGTTGCTGCTGCTTCTGTTGTTGAACCAGCTTGTGATTCTTGGGTTTTTACATCTCTGGGTTGATGTCTCTAAACATTTTTAGAAATTTCTAGAAAATTCTTCACCTTTCTTCAAATATTGCTGTTGCTCCATTTACTCTCCTCTCCTTATGTAAATTTGATTAAATATATGTTAGGTCTTTTCACTCTATCTCAACTTTTTCTGTATTTTTTTATCTTTTTGCTTCTCTGTGCTGCCCTCTGGAAAAAATTTCAGACCTCTCTTCAAGATGATTAATCCTCTCTTCAGCTGTGTCTAATCTGCTGGTGAACACAATCCACTGAGCTTCTAATTTCAGTTATTGTATGTTTTATTTCTAGATGCTCTTATTCTTTCCAGTTAACTTTGTTGTTGCTGTTGATTTCCATTTCCCTGCAATAATATTCAAGCTTATCTTTTATCTATATAAACATAGTAAGTAAGCACAGTTGTTTACTTGTGCCTGACAATTCCAATAGCTTGTGCCTTTGCGGGTCTCATTCTCTTGTTTTTTCTGGTTCTCAGTCACAGTTCTGTTCCCCTTTTGCATGTATTATCTTTGTGTGCTGTAACTGTACTAGAGGAATTATTTATAGGAAGTATTTGAGGCCTCAGATGAAGCTTCCTTTCCCCCAAAGGGATTTGCATTTGCTCCTGCCTGGCGTAGAGACACCACCAGTTCAGGCACTGCCTGAGGTTTCCTAAGCTACCCAGGTGGCAGAAACCTGTAGGAAAAATCCCTTGGAGAGCCAGTCCATCCTTACCCTAAATATATGGCCCTTTGTGCTTCAGATTATGGTCATACAAACTATCCTTCCCTGGGAACTTTTCTTCTTAAAGTACCAGAAATCTCATGGTGTTCCATCTAGAAATCCCTAACATTAAACAAGGATAAGACAATGTCTGGGTTCTTTCTTTTAATAATGTTCCCTGTGGTATCAAGAAACTTGTCGTCCCTTTAAGTCAAAGCAACATATTATGTCAGTTTCCTTGGGAAACAGTTTATAAAACAAAACAGTACACAATTCAAAAGATATTTATTAAGTGTCTGCCATGAACCAGATGCTGTGGTGTTAGGAATACAATGGTGAGAAATACAGAAACCAGCACTCCAATGACTATCTAATTTCTTTCCTGGATATAATTGGTGGCTTAAAGATTATTTTATTATTTTGATTTATAATTTTAAGGGTAAGATAAATCACTGTGTTTTCATTATTTTCCATTTGCTACTATTCCTCAGAGAGCTCAAAGCCTATTCAGGGAGAAAACATGAATCAGCCTGGGTAATTCAATTCTGCAGTTATTTTCATGGAAGGCCTCCTATAGGGAATACATGGGAAGTAATGGTCATTTGAGTTCTTACTTAGTAGGTTTCCAGTACTCTACATTTGTTTCTTACCAGAAGCTTATGAGATAGGCATTAGTATCCCCATTTTACAACTGAAGAAACTGAGGTACAAAGACACTCCCTTTCCTGAAGTCACATAGTATGAAAGGCAGCTTCTGAAATGGCTCCCAAAGATTCCCGACTCCTGATAACCACCACCCTGTGTATTAGCCCATCCTTTTGGGACTGGGCTAGAACCAGTGACTCACTTTAATCAACAGAATATAGCAACAGGGACTTCCCTGGCGGTCCAGTGGGTAAGACTCCACACTCCCAATGCAGGGGGCCTGGGTTTGATCCCTGGTCAGGGAACCAGATCCTACATACATGCTGCAACTAAGAGTCTGCATGCCACAACTAAGAGACTGCATGCCACAACTAAGGCCCAGCATAGCCTAAATAAATAAATAAATAATAATAATACTACAGCAACAGTGATGGGGTGTCACTTCTGAGATTAAACTACAAAAGACTAACTTTCCTCTCTCTCTTTCTCTTTTCCTCTGGCTCGTCTCACTTTTTCATTCTGATGAGGGAAGCTACCATGTTAGGAGCTGCCCTGTGGAGAAACCCATGAGAAGAAGCTGGGGCCTTTTGTCCAGCAACCCATGAGGAACTGAGGTCTGCCAACTACCACACATGAGCACGAAAGCAGATCCTCCCCCAGCTGAGCCATCAGGTGAGACCACAGCCCCAACTGACACCTGAAATCCAGCTAAGTCATGACCAGATTCCTGACCCATGGAAACTGTGATAACAAATGTTGTTTTGAGCCACTAAGCTTTGGCATAATGTGTTTCACAGTAGAGAACCAATACACACCACTAATATAAGGCAATCAGATATTTGACAGGTCTATCTGAGATGACTTCCTGAGCATCCTTATACACACACAAAGAACTAAATCCTCAGAGGAGATACATTTGAATAGAAATTTCAAGAAGGGTCCAGACAATATAAATCATAGAAAAGTAGAGCTAAACTTATTCTTTTTGTTTGTTTGTTTGTGTTGGGTCTTCATTGCTGTGCACAGGCTTTCTCTAGTTGCAGCGAGCGTTCGTTGTGGTGCACAGGCTTCCAATTGTTGTGGCTTCTCTTGTTGCGGAGCACAGGCTCTAGGCACACAGGCTTCAGTAGTTGTGGTACGTGGGCTCTAGAGCACAGGCTCAGTAGTTGTGGCACACGGGCTTAGTTGCTCCGCAGCATGTGGGATCTTCCTGGACCAGGGCTCGAACCCATGTCCCTTGCATTGACAGGCGGATTCTTAACCACTGCGCCACCAGGGAATCCCTAAACTTATTCTTAAAGCTCATGTTATCCAACTCTCTTATTTTACAGTTGGGGAACTGAGGGATTGAGACTTTCCCAGAGCCCCATGGCATTTGGGAAGGGCCAGGACCTGAACCTAGTTTGTTTCCTTATCCAAAGTGTCTACACTGCTTCAACCTCACTTCCTTGCTATTTAAGGCAGAACTAATGCCTTCTTGAGTTTTGCTCACTAACGTGTTTTGTATAAATGGCCTGCACATGTTATGAAGTAATGCATATTTGCTGCAAGAGAAGTCCAACCATAATGGGTCCTTGATAATCACAATGAAAAGTTGCACAGTGTCCCTTTCTACCCTTTTTTCTCCACCTCCCGCCCCAGCAGCAAGACACGGACATGGAAAAGAATTGTTAGGAGCCCTGGATAATGGGATACCTAGATGCTTTCTGAGCAGGACATTGTAATCCGGCCACACGTAGGCAAGAGGGAAGGAGCTAGTTATAAGAGCTAGATTTTGTAGCTTATCCACCAGAGAATTGCAGATATTTTGTAGCTCCTGGGATGTGTAAGGTGGTTCAGGAGATTAAGGAGAATTTTTCAGGGTCCAAGGAATCCTCAAAAGAAAACAAACAAATAAACAAAAAAGAGTACTCTTTGCAGAAGATATTCAATAGCAAGTAATCAACTTTTCTCTGGGCCGCATTCATAGGTTGTAATGTTAACATGTGTCCACCAGAGGTCAGCACTTACCACTACCTAAAGCAGAATTTCCACCATTTTCATCTAAAGACTAACCGACTTGAGATATTTTGTCTTGCCAAACAAACTGAATTTATTAAGAAATATCAACTTGGGTTTCCAATTTTTACTTCTAAAAGGCACAAATAGTAGCCATCATACGTTTCAGATCACTCTGAGCTAACGAGTGTTATAAAATTCCAGCACCCCCGAAGTATTTTTTAGTTGGCCTTCTCACAGAGGAATGTAAGAAGAGTTATTAAAATGCCGAAGATTAAAAAGAAGGAGAGAAGGAAGGAATGGAAGGAGGGAAGGAAAAAGGAGAGAAAGGAAAACAGTAAGAGAGGAAGTCTGAGAACCATTATGACTTCCCAGTTTCCTTGGGATCCAGAAGTTCTGGTTTTGTGAAACACCAATTTTAGCCAGAGGAGTCCAGCCATCTACTCAAGGTAGGATAGTCCCCTTTTCCTTTTCAAAGTAGGACTGGCATTCTTTCTTGGATAGAGCTTCCTAATCTATCCTATGTTGGGGGAGGGCTAAATATGTGTTAAAGAAATCTTCTAGCTCAGGCAATCATCTAATCACATGTTCTTGGCCAATGACAAACGTTTTGGAGGTGGAGTGGTGGTATTTTGCCTCAGCTGAATCTGTATCTACCTACATTTTGGTGGCATAAGCTTAGAGGGAAGAGACAACAGGCCAATTCAAGGCAAGATTAATTTAATCATCTTAACCAGATGTAATATGCTTGAGGTCAGGGACTCTATACTATATGTCATTTATTGTCTTCCAGTGCCACTACAGAGCTTGGCACACAGTATAAATGAGTCGATGATAACGCATTAGAAACCAAAACGTGGGCTTCCCTGGTGGCACAGTGCTTAAGAATCCGCCTGCCAATGAAGGGGACACGGGTTCGAGTCCTGGTCTGGGAAGATCCCACATGTGCGGGGCAACTAGGCCCGTATGCCACAGCTACTGAGCCTGCACGGCTAGAGCCCGTGCTCTGCAACAAGAGAAGCCACTGCAATGAGAAGCCTGCACACCACAACGAACAGTAGTCCCCGCTCGCTGCAACTAGAGAAAGCCCACGCGCAGCAACGAAGACCCAAGCCAGCCAAAAATAAATAAATAAATAAATATAAATAAATAAATAAATATAAATAAATAAATAGATAGATAAATAAATAAATAAAAATACCAGAACGTGTTAAGAAGCCCCTGATGAATAAAGAGCATCCATTTTCCAGAGTCTGACTCAAGGTATATGTAGAAATGGGCAGTGTACTATATATTCATTAGACATGTGATCGCTATTTAATTCTCAAGTTAAGATTTTAACAGTCGATGAAATTCAGAGGATTTGAAAAGGAATATTGTGTGTATTCTCGCATGGCGTTACGGAGGTCCACTACTGGGGTGCCAGTAAAAGTATTGGTCGCCAGGTGGCGCTGTTGCCTTACTGTCAGCTTCGCCGCCGCTTCAGTCTCCTCTTCAGGTGGATCCTTGTGTGTTGCTCTCAACTGAGACAAAACGACCTTCCGATTCGTTTTAATTACAAAAACTGACAAGAGAAAAAATAATAATGGGAAGAATGATAACGTTACAGCCAGACTCTTCACCGTCGGGCTCGTCTGAGATGCAGTTTGATTTTATCTAGAGGAGACAGAGAGGGAAACACATTTTACAGAAGCTCATTTCCTATTTCTAGCAGGATCAGTCAGCTAGGAGGTGAAGTGTTTCCCACCCGGGCTCCGTTCTCTCTGTTCCGTGGGGTCATCAGTAAGACGTGGCCAAGGTCTCATTCCTTGTGGAAGGAGAGAGATGAGGTCTGAGTATGTGTACACGGGAGGTGGAGAGAGGTTTCCAGAGGTGAGTTAAGAGGTCTGTCTTTCAACAGGGAACTATATTCAATATCCTGTGATAAACCATAATGGAAAAGAATATTAAAAAACAAAAAAAAATGTAAAAAAAAAAAAGCTCTTTCAACCAGCCCTGACCCTGTTTTCAATACCACAAAGCAGAGTTTATCAGATACAAAATAGACAGCAACAACTGGCTAGACCCAATTTGACAGAGCTGAATCTGCAGTAAATATAAAATCTCAAACCTGGAGCCAAATAAGTGAACGGCCCCCATTCAGCCAAATGCCCTCCCCACCCCATCAAGGCCACCATCCTCTGAACACATCCAGCTCCTTCACGACTGCTCTGAGCCGTGCCTTATTCAACCCTCACCACAATAGCCCCGGGAAGAAGCCATGACAGCCCCATTTCAGGCTGAGGAAAGCTCTGTGGTTTGGATACGTCTTCCCCGCAGAGAAGGTTCTTTCCACTTGGCCTGTGCAGCCTCTCCCACAAACTTCTGCGAAGAAGATGGGGCCGATGGGCCCTTCCCTGGAAGGGGGGCCCTTTGTGAGGGCCCGGGAGGGGCCTCCACAGGGAAAAATGCTCATGGTTGGAATGTTTACTACGAGTTATTGAGACTCTAAGGTGGAATAACATAGGAGCTGAAGGAACGCTGCCTCTGGGCCCAGGCTGCCTGGGTCGAGGGTCAGCTCTGTCACTCGCTCATGCAAACTTGAACGAGTCACTTAACCTCTCTGTGCCTCAGGTTCCTCATCTGTACCTTAGGGATACTAAAATGCCCATCAGAGAGTTGTGAGGGTTAAGTGAATTAAACACAGATAAAGCACCTTATATTGCACTTAGCACATTGCAAAAGCTGTATTTTTGCCATTGTTTGAAAAAAAAACCTGTATTGTTTATTGTTGTAATTAGATGGGTCACAGCAATTAAATTCTTAAGCAAAAATGAAGTCAGAGAAAGCTTTAAACCAGCCAAACTTTAAAAAAAAAATTTGTTTTCTCTGAACAAATCAGGACTGCTCCATCCTGCGAACCAGTGGGCCCAGGCTTTGACAAAGATTGTTCAATTTGTTTTGTTTTTTTAGTATATTTATTTATTTATTTATTTATTTTTGGCTGCGTTGGGTCTTCACTGCTGCACGCAGGCTTTCTCTAGTTGCGGCGAGCAGGGGCTGCTCTTCGTTGCGGTGTGTGGGCTTCTCATTGTGGTGGCTTTTCTTGTTGCAGAGCACGGGCTCTAGGCACACAGGCTTCATTAGTTGTGGCACGCGGGCTCAGTAGTTGTAGCTCAGGGGCGTATTTGCTCCGCAGCATGTGGGATCTTCCTGGACCAGGGATCGAACCTGTGTCGCCTGCACTGGCAGGAAGATTCTTAACCACTGTGCCACCAGGGGAGTCCCAAGATTGTTCAGTTTGATCAATGAGACAATTCATACCTTGGGCGCCTACTGTGTGCCAGGCTCTGGCTAGCTGTAGAGGGATTCACAAATGAAGCCACTGCCTTGCAGGCTCTCCCAGGGCTGCAGAAGAGACAGGAAGTTACAAACCACAAGAACAATGTGTTATATATGGCAGTAGATCAAGGCTCTTTAAGGGTGAGAGAGGAGAGAACACTTAATTCAGCCCAAAGATTTCAGGGAAGGCTTTCTGGAGGAGGGGGCATTTAACCAAGTGCCCAAGTGATAGGAAAGGGAAGAGAATTTAAACCACAGGGAACTCAAGAGCAGGTGGGCTTGGCTAAAAGGTGGGAAATTGTGAGGAAATGGCTGGACCCAAAGACAGAAGCCAGAAGGAGCCTCGGAGGAGAGAAGTCCCAAGCTTCGGAGTCCGATTTTACCTTGTGCAAGAGCATCCTCTAAGAATGAAGCTTCTCAGACTTTAATTTGCAGACAGATTACCTGGGGATTGTGTTAAAATGCAGGCCTGGGAGAGCAAACTCCCACGTGCTTCTAACTGTGCAGGTCTTATACTCCAGTGCATGAGGGCCGGCAAACCTTTTCTGTAAAGGGCCAGGTAGTAAATAGTTTAGGCTCTGCCAATCCTGGGGTCTTAAATGAAAGCACATGGCTGTATTCAGTAAAAGTTTATTTGCAGAAACATGCAGTGGCCCAGAAATAAACCCTCCCATATACGGTCAAATGATTTTCGGCAAGGGTGCCAAGACCATTCAATGTGGAAAGGAGTTTTTCTACGAACGGTGTTGGAAAAAATGGATTTCCACAAGAAAAGAAAGAGGCTGGGGCTTTCCTGGTGGCGCAGTGGTTGAGAGTCCACCTGCCGATGCAGGGGACACGGGTTCGTGCCCCGGTCCGGGAAGATCCCACATGCCGCGGAGCAGCTGGGCCCATGAGCCATGGCCACTGAGCCTGCGCATCCGGAGCCTGTGCTCCACAACGGGAGAGGCCACAACAGTGAGAGGCCTGCGTACCACAAAAAAAGTAGTCAATACATCCAAAGGGGTTGGTAGGTGGAGGTGAAGGGCTAACGCAGAAACACCTCTCTGGTATGGGGGCCCCGGCAGGACTGCAACTTATATGGGAAACGCACCAGTGTGACCTATGTGAGGAGGAGGAGAGATACAGATGAATGTAGAGATATGTATCTCACTGCCCACTAACAGACCTTCCTTTAAAATAAGTCTTGTATGGAATCCATTTCTGAGCTCTAGAATAAAGGGGAAAAGTTAAGTAGGGTGAGTGTCCTTCCCATCAATGGACACATCCAGTGGCTACAGGGGAATAAGTAGAACCTATAGTGAAAAATGGGGGATGACAAACAAAACACTTGTCTTGAATGAATATTGTGGTGAAAGAAAGATGATTGCAGAGTGTGTGAACAGGACACCTCTGGGCCTCATGTTTGTGGACTCAGAGACTATTGTGACGCCTGTAGGCAAATGGAGGGACAGATGAGTCACACGTGAGGAGAGACAGAGACAGAGAGAACAGGGAGGCCCGGGAGCTGCCCCAGCCGCGGGTGTGTGTGTGTGTGTGTGTAAATAAACCTTTGAATACAGAAAAGCATTTTAAAAGACTCAGAATCCCATCACCCAAAAATGTTGACCAAAAATAAAATATATGCATATAGTAAAAAAAAAAAAAAAAAAAAGGAAAAAACCTACAAAATAAAATAAAAAGCAAAATTTTTTTCTCTGCCAAGCACCTCTGGTGTCCTTCTAGAAAATAGCACTTATGCATGCCAGTTCATTTATGTGTACTAATTTTTGTATTTGTATAAAAATATTATCATACAGGGCTTCCCTGGTGGCACAGTGGTTGAGAGTCCGCCTGCCAATGCAGGGGACACGGGTTCGTGCCCCGGTCCGGGAAGAACCCACATGTCACGGGGTGGCTGGGCCCGTGAGCCATGGCTGCTGGGCCTGCGTGTCCGGAGCCTGTGCTCTGCAACGGGAGAGGCCACAACAGTAAGAGGCCCACATACCGCAAAAATATATATATGTATATAATCATACACATTGTTCTGTACCACCTTAGAAAGAGTTTTTTTGGTTTGTTTCTTTTTAACCCAAAAGAGGAAAGAAAATAGCCAGAAAAGACCATAAAAAATTAATGGCAGGAAAGGGTAGAGAGATCCATGAATACAAATGCTGTTCATAGGAATTTACTAAACTTTTTCTTAACCCAGTTTTTTCCAAAACATCCCTTGAGCAATTAAAAGTGTCAGCATCTGTAGCTGGAGCTGAAGATGGCAAAGATGAAGATCGCCAGTAACTTCAAATTTCTCATTAACACGTTAGACGTAACAGCAACATCAGAAATACTGTCTCATCAATTACACAGGATGAGAAAAGAAAAACACTCATTCAGTGTGCTTGAATGGGCTGCTTGCCATGGTTCCCTCTCTTTTCATCCCTGTCAAGGAGAAAACAAAGTATTCTGGACCGTTTTAATAGTATCAGGATTGGCAACGTTTTCAGAAGAAGATCGTCATGTGTGCTTTCAATTTTTTTTTTTTTTTTTTTCAGTATGCGGGCTTCTCACTGTTGTGGCCTCTCCCGTTGTGGAGCACAGGCTCCGGATGCGCAGGCTCAGCGGCCATAGCTCACGGGCCCAGCTGCTCCGCGGCATGTGGGATCTTCCCGGACCGGGGCACGAACCCGTGTCCCCTGCATCGGCAGGCGGACTCTCAACCACTGCGCCACCAAGGAAGCCCCATGCTTTCAATTTTTAATCCTTGGAATCTCCCTACAAGAAGTAGCAAATATTTCAACAAGTTTCACCATGCTCCCCATGGCATCCTACCTTTTCACAGGGTAACTTCACAGATATGGAAGTCTTCTTGCAATGGGAATGGAACTGCTTCTAGAAGAAAATCCTGTAGAAAGTTTACAGTTCAAGTTGCCAGGCACTTTGCTTGAAGTGCCTTTCTGTGCTGTATTTTGAGACGGTCACTGCAGGTGAATGTATTAAATACTCTATACTTGTTCACGACTCTCCATGGCCTTGCATTTTAAGGAGAAGAAATTCTTCTCAATCCTTGTTGAAAGTTCATAATTTTATCTACTTTTCTTCCTAGATCCACACATTCAGGATCATCTTTGTCTACCCCATTTATTTATTTATTTTGTAAAGACCCTGCTTTTCTTTTTTTGGGGGGGGGTCTGCGTTGGGTCTTCATTGCTGTGCACGGGCTTTTTCTAGTTGTGACGAGAATGGGCTACTCTTCGTTGCGGCACACAGTCTTCTCATTGCGGTGGCTACTCTTTGTTGTGGAGCACAGGCTCTAGGCGTGCGGGTTTCAGTAGTTGTGGCACGCGGACTCAGTAGTTGTGACTCGCGAGCTCTAGAGCACAGGCTCAGTAGTTGTGGTGCACGGGCTTATTTTCTCTGCGGCATGCGGGATCTTCCCGGACCAGGGCTCGAACCCGTGTCCCCTGCATTGGCAGGTGGATTCTTAACCACTGCACCAGGGAAGTCCTGTCTACCCCCATTTAAAAATCCAAAATATAATGAACAAGTACATTTCATTCAACAGTCATTTTACAGAACACTTGCTATGTGTTGATACTTGGCCCTTAGAAATATAAGGATGAACTGTCAGCCTCTGCCCTCGAGGGGGCGCTCACCGCTCACTGAGTAGAAAAGCTGTTCACTTCGAGTTCCAATTCTCAGCAAATGGTATCTCTCTAAGTTGCTAAACCAAAACCCAGAAGAACTACAAATTCGATGAAGCGAGACGACATTATGCTAAGTGAAGCAAGCCGGAAGGACAAATGCTGTAGGATTCCACTTACATGAGGTACCCAGCATAGTCAAATTCACAGAGACAGGGGGTAGAATGGTGGGTGCCAGGGGCTGGGGGGGTTGGGGGGAGGAGTTGATGAATGGGAACAGAGTCTCAGTTTGGGAAGATGAGAAAGTCCTGGAGATCGATGGTGATGATGGTTGCACAGCAATGTGAAAGTACTTAAGTGCACTCAACTACACATTTTAAAACGGTTTAAATGGTAAATTTTGTTGTTTATTTTACCACAATAAAAAAAATTGTTTTTAAGCCAAGAGTCCCCCTTGAAGCCTCTCTTTCATCCCAGATCTAATTCATCTTTAAGGCCTAGTAGCTCTACTTTCAAAATAGATCCTGAAGGTGACCACCTCTTACCATGGCCCCCGTCACTGTCCTGGGCTGCCTCCCACCTGGGCTCATAAACAGGCTCCCAGCCCCACCTGTGGCCTCTCTTCCACATGCAACGGCAGACACACTTCACTGCAGAAGTGACTTCACTCAACACTCCTACTTCCATGGCCTCTTTTTTTTTTTTTTTTTTTGCGGTACGCAGGCCTCTCACTGTTGTGGCCTCTCCCATTGCGGATAACAGGCTCCGGACACGCAGGCTCAGTGGCCATGGCTCACGGGCCCAGCCGCTCCGCGGCATGTGGGATCTTCCCAGACCGGGGCACGAACCCATGTCCCCTGCATCGGCAGGCAGACTCTCAGCCACTGCGCCACCAGGGAGGCCCTCCATGGCCTCTTTATTGTTCCCTGAGCTTCCCAAGAACATTCCCTCTGGAGCCTTTGCCTTTGCTCTCTTTTCTGCCTGGTACCCTAACAGCCCAGATTTGCACTGGCTCAGGCCCTGGCTTCTTCCACATCTGCACTCCCAGATCCCCTCCTCAGAGTGGCTGCTCTTTACCACCTCCTCTGACATAGTTCGTCCCCCTCAGCCTCCATCCTAGAGCCTTGCTTTATTTTCCTTCGTAGCAGAATTGCATTGTGTGTTGATTTGTTGGTGGCCATGTGTTCTCTGCGATGTCCCCTACATACGAACCTTCAAGTTGCAAACTTTCAAAGATGCGAACGAGGGACTTCCCTGGTGGTCCAGTGGTTAAGAATCCGCCTCCCAAGGCAGGGGACGCAGGTTCGATCCCTGGTCAGGGAACTAAGATCCCACATGCAGCAGAGCAACTAAGCCTGCCTGCCTCAACTACTGAGCCCACGAGGTCTAGAGATTGCACACCACAACTAGAGAGCCTGAGTGCTCTGGAGCCCACGTGCCACAACTAGAGAGAAGCCCATGCACTGCAACTAGAGAAGCCTGCACGCCGCAACTAAGAGTAGACGCAGACAAATAAATAAATAAAATATTTTTTAAAAAAACAAAAAGATGCGAATGTGCACTCGTACATCCAATCATGTGAGTTAGTTCCCATGACTGGCATATACTGTCATGTGCATGCGTCCTCTATGAGTGGTTGTGCTTTTGTGTACTTTACTGTATAGTACTGTACAGAGTACAATAGTACAGTATCTTTATTTCAAATCCAGGATGTCCAGAAGCAAGAGTAAAATCAGCAGTGATGTAGCCAGTACTACTGTACTTTTCAAGGTCCTGTACTGTAAGATTAAAAATGTTTTCTTTATTTTTCGTGTTTGTTTTTTATGTATTATTTGTGTGAAAAGCATTATAAATCTATTACAGTAGAGTACGATATAGCCGATTGTGTTAGTTGGGTACCTAGGCTAACTGTGTTGGACTTAAGAACAAATTGAACTTATGAACGCGCTCTCGGAATGGAACTCAGTCATATGTAGGGGACTTACTGTAGTGCCTGGCACATAGTAGGCACATTCAATATATGATGGTTGTTTGAATGAATGAATGAGAGAAACTTTGTTGTTTTCTATATATGAGGGCTGGGCTTTGAAGGAGCAGCCCATATCACAGGCGTGTAAGGTAAATAAGGCAGCTGGGGCTTTGTCTGACTCATGCCAACAGCCCACTGTGAGTCCAATGAGGCACATTGTGGTCCTAAGACAGGAGGTGAGGGAATTCCCTGGCGGTCCAGTGGCTAGGACTCTGTGCTTCCACTGCAGAGGGCACAGGTTTGATCCCTGGTTGGGGAACTAAGTATCCAGGTGTGGCCAAAAAATAAAAAATAAATTAAAAAAACAAAACAAACAAACAAAAAAACTAAGAGCACGAGGTGAATGGACATGTATCTCTCTGGTCAAGGCCTCACTGAATTTTCACCCAAAGAGAAAGATAACTTTTTTTTATAGAAGTATAGTTGATTTACAATATTGTCTTAGTTTCAGGGGTACAGTAAAGTCATTCAGTTATATTTTTTTTCAGATTATTTTTGCATTATAGGTTATTAAAGGATATTGAATATTGTTTCCTGTGCTATACAGTAAACTTTGTTGCTTATTTATTTTATAAATAGTAGTGTGTATCTGTTAATCCCAAACTCCTAATTTATTCCTCTACTGCGCCTTTCCCCTTTGGTAACTACAAGTCTGTTCTCTATGCCTGTGAGTCTGTTTCTGTTTTGTAAATAAGTTCATTTGTATTATTTTTTAGATTCCACCTGTAAGTGAGATCATATAATATTTGTCTTTCTCTGACTTCCTTCACTTAGTATGATCATCTCTAGGTCCCTCCGTGTTGCTGCAAATGGCGTTATTTCATTCTTTTTTATGGCTGAGTAATATTCCAGTGTATATATGTACCACATCTTCTTTATCCATTCATCTGTTGATGGACACTTAGGTTGCTTCCATGTCCTGGCTATTGTAAATAGAGCTGCAATGAACATTGGGGTGCATGAATCATTTTGAATTAGCATTTTCATCTTTTCTGGATATACAATAGGCCCAAGAGTGGGATTGCTGGATCATATGGCAATCCTATTTTTAGTTTTTTGAGGGACCTCCATACTGTTCTCCATAGTGACGCTGCACCAATTTACATTCCCACCAACAGTGTAGGAGGGCTCCCTTTTCTCCACACCCTCTCCAGCATTTATTATTTGTAGACTTTTATTTATTTATTTTTCGCTGTGTTGGGTCTTTGTTGCTGCATGCAGGCTTTCTCTAGTTGCAGTGAGCGGGAGCTACTCTTCGTTGTGGTGCACGGGCTTCTCATTGTGGTGGCTTCTCTTGTGGCAGAGCATGGGCTCTAGGCACACAGGCTCAGTAGTTGCTGCACGCAGGCTCTAGAGCGCAGGCTCAGTAGTTGTGGCACATGGGCTTAATTGCTCTGCAGCATGTGGGATCTTCCCGGACCAGAGCTCGAACCCGTGTCCCCTGCATTGGCAGGCAGATTCTTAACCACTGCGCCACCAGGGAAGCCGTATTTGTAGACTTTTTGATGATAGCCATTCTGACCAGTGTGGGGTAATACCTCATTGTGGTTTTAATTTGCATTTTTCTAATAATTAGCAATGCTGAGCATCTTTTTATGTGCCTGTTGGCCATCTGTATGTCTTCTTTGGAGGAATGTCTATTTAGGTCTTCTGCCCACTTTTTCATTGGGTTGCTTGGTTTTTTGATATTGAGTTATATAAGCTGTTTGTATATTTTGGAAATTAAGCCATTGTTGGTTGCATTGTTGGCAAATATTTTCTCCCATTCTGTAGGTTGTCTTTTCATTTTGTTGATGGTTTCCTTTGCTGTGCCAAAGCTTTTAAGTCTGATTAGGTCCCATTTGTTTATTTTTGCTTTTTTTTTCTTTGCCTTGTGAGACTGATCTAAGAAAATATTGCTACGATTTATGTCAAAGAATCTTTTGCCTGTGGTCCCTTCTAGGAGTTTTATGGTATCACGTCTTATATTTAGGCCTTTAAACTGTTGAGGTTATTTTTGTGTATGGTTTGAGTGTTCTAATTTCATTGATTTACATGAGGCTGTCTAGCTTTCCCAGCACCACTTGCTGAAGAGACTCTTTTCTCCTTTTTGTTTTCTTGCCTCCTTTGTTGAAGACTAATTGACCGTAGGTATGTGGGTTTATTTCTGGGCTCTCTATTCTGTTCCATTGACCTATATATCTAGTTTTGTGCCAATACACTGTTTTGATTACTATAGCTTTGTAGTATCATCTGAAATCTGGGAGGGTTATGGCTCTATCTTTGTTCTTTTTCTTTTTTTTGGCTGCACCATGTGGTATGTGGGATCTTAGTTCCCTGACCAGGTATCAAAACCTGTGCCTCCTGCATTGGGAGCACAGTCTTAACCACTGGACTACCAGTTCTTTGTTCTGCTTTGTTCTTTTTCCTCGGATTGCTTTGACAATTCTGGGTCTTTTGTGGCTCCATATAAATTTTAGGATTATTTGTTCTAGTTCTGTGGGAAAATGTCATGGGTAATTTGATAGGGATCACATTAAATCTATAGATTGCTTTGGGTACTATGGCCATTTTAACAATATTAATTCTTCCAATCCAAGAGCATGGGATATCTTTCCACTTCTTTGAATTATCTTCAATTTCCTTTATTAGTGTTTTAGAGTTCTCCGTGTATAGGTCTTCCACCACCTTGGTTAGGTTTATTCCTAGGTAATGTTTTCTTGATGCAGTTTTAAATAGAATTGTTTTTTACTTTCTCTTTCTGATATTTTATTGTTAGTGTAAAGAAATCTGTATATCAATCCTGTATACTGCTACATTGCTAAATTCATTTATTAGTTCTAATAGTTTTTCTGTGCAGTCTTTAGGGTTTTCTTTATAGAGTATCATGGTATCTGCAAATAATGACAATTTAACCTCTTCACTTCCAGCTTGGATACCTTTTATTTCTCTTTCTTGTCTGATTGCTGTGACTAGGACTTCCAATACTCTGCTGAATAGAAGTGGTGAGAGTGGGCATCCTTATCTTGTTCCAGAATTTAGTGGGAAGGCTTTCGGCTTTTCACTGTTGAGTATTATGTTGGCTGTGGGTTTGTCATAAATGGCTTTTATTATGTTGAGATGTGTTCCCTCTATACAGATTTAGGTGAGAGCTTTTATTATGAATGGATGCTGAATTTTATCAGATGTTTTTTCTGTATCTATTGAGATAATCATGTGGTTTTTGTCTTTTCTACTGTTGATGTGGTGTATCACATTGATTGATTTGTGAATGTTGAACCATCCTTGTGACCTTAAAATGAATCCAACTTGATCGTGGTGTATTATCCTTTTTATGTATTGTTGGATTCAGTTTGCTAATATTTTGTTGAGGATTTTTGCATTTATATTCATCGAAGATATTGGCCTGTAATTTTCTTTTTTTTTTTGTACTGTCTTTGGCTTTGGTATCAGGATGATGGTGGCTTCATAGGATGACTTTGGAAGTGTTCCCTCCTCTTCAATCTTTTGGAAGAGTTTGAGAAGGATAGATATAAGTTCTTCTTTGTATGTTTGTTAGAATTCCCTGGTGAAGCCATCTGGTACTGGACTTTGGTTTGCAGGGAGATTTTTTTTTTTTTACAGATTCTATTTCATTTATAGTCATTGGTCTGTTCAAGTTTTTTCTAGACTCAATTTTGGCAGGCTGTATGCTTCTAGAAACTCATCCATTTCTTGTAGGTTTTCTAGTCTGTTGGCATATAACTGTTCATAGTATTTTCTTTTGATTTTTTTTGTATTTCTGTGCTATAGTTTGTTATTTCTCTTTTTTCATTACTTATTTTGTTTATTTGGGTCTTCTCTTTTCTTCTTGGTGAGCCTGGCTAGACGTTTGTCAATTTTGTTTATCCTTTGAAAAAAACAGCTCTTGGTTTTATTGATCTTTTCTACTGTTTGTTTGTTTTAGTTGAAGTACAGTTGATTTGCAATGTTGTGTTAGTTTCAGGTGTACAGCAAAGTGATTCAGATATATATATACATGAAAAAGAAACATATTTCTTTTTCAGATATAATTTTCCATTATAGGTTATTATAAGATATTGAATATAGTTCCCTATAGGATCAACAAGTCGATCCTTGTTGTTTATCTATTTTATATATAGTAACGTGTATCTGTTAATCCCAAACTCCTAATTTATCCTTCCCCTCTGTTGGTTTTTGGATCTCTATTTTATTTATTTCCTCTCTGATATTTATTGTTTCCTTCCTTCTGCTGACTTTGGGTTTTGTTTGTTCTTCTTTTTCTAATTCTTTTAGGTGGTAGGTTAGGTTGTTTATTTGGGATTTTTCTTGTTTCTTGAGGAAGGCCTGTATCACTATGAACTTCCCTCTTAGAACTGCTTTTGCTGAGTCCCATAGATTTTGTAGGGTTGTGTTTTCATTGTCATTTGTCGTTTGTCTTGAGGTATTTTCTGATTTCCTCTTTGACCCACTGAGAAAGATAACTTTTGAAGAAGACCCATACCCCCTTCAGCATTCTCAAATGGCATTCTACATTTTCTCCAAAAATATATTCACATTTATGAAATTTATGCAAGTGCTAGGATTATGGATTTAAGGTTTCCCCTCATGCTCACCTCCTACAAGATTAGATTATCTGCCCGGCCAGCTTCAGAAAGCCATGAGAGATAAGAGGTTCTGGAGAGAAAATAGCTTGCTTCTTCTTTTTTTTTTTTTGCAGTACGTGGGCCTCTCACTGTTGTGGCCTCTCCCATTGCGGAGCACAGGCTCCGGACGCACAGGCTCAGCGGCCATGGCTCACGGGCCCAGCCGCTCCGTGGCATGTGGGATCTTCCCAGACCAGGGCACGAACCCGTGTCCCCTGCATTGGCAGGCAGACTCTCAACCACTGAGCCACCAGGGAAGCCCTAGCTTGCTTCTTTTGAGGAGTGTTGAAGACACTTCCAACAAGCATTTCAGAATAGAAAGGGAGTTGTGGTTGAGTGGCTTTTAAAGGGTAGAGATGAGCTGGTTCATCTAGAACTGGCAGGCAAGTGGCTGCTAAGAGAAGGGCTCCACAGGGAACTGTTTCTGGAGCCGGGGGGACAGGTGTAGACCGAGGGTCAAGGAAGAGGCTAGCACTAAGCTTTTGATCAGAGGGAATGAAGGGTGCATTGCAGGTCAACATCACAGCTGGGAGGGTAAAGAAGAGCATGGGAACAGCACCCAAGAGGAGCAATTCCTGGGCCCACCCCACTGAGACCTAGAGAGAGTCTGAGAACTGCTCAAGGCATCAGTGCTCAGAGCAAGGAGGACAGAGAAGGAGGGGCTTTATGCAGTCATTTAAAAAGAGATGAGGAGGGCTTCCCTGGTGGCGCAGTGGTTGAGAGTCCGCCTGCCGATGCAGGGGACACAGGTTCGTGCCGTGGTCTGGGAAGATCCCACAAGCCGCGGAGCGGCTGGGCCCGTGAGCCATGGCCGCTGAGCCTGCGCGTCCGGAGTCTGCGCTCCACAACGGTAGGGGCCACAACAGTGAGAGGCCCGCGTACCACAAAAAAAAAAAAAAAATGTTGAGATAGTGCTCAGTGGATGACCTTGGAGGTCCTTTCCAACTAAGAATCTCTGAGAACCAGATGGGATAAAAAGCAGAAATAAGTAATAAGAAGGAAAGGAGGGAGTGAATGTTCAGTTTTGGAACCTTTACTGTGGGCCAGATACTTTGCAAGGTGTTTTGCACTTACATCTTATTGAACATTCATACTAACCTAATAGGTTGGTATTATTATGTCCGGTTGGCAGATGAGAAGACCAATGTTCAGTTTATGGAACGTGCCCCATGTCACACAGCCAGCTGGTGGAGCAAGCAGGACTCAAATCCAGGAGTGTATGATTCCCAAGGGACAGTCCAACTTTTGGTAAATGAGAGAGAAATTGTGAAACACCTTGCAGTTATAGTTTTTTAGCCTTATTTTGAGCCACAGACCTCTTTGAGGGCAGGAGTTTTTAACCAAGGGTCCCATGGATGGGCTTTTGGGGACATGAATCTCCTGAAATTATCTGTGAAATCTACTTTGCATGTGTATTTTTCTGGAGAGGAGAACCATAGTTCTTTGTTCAGTTCTTTAAAGGTCTCTGCCCCCTCAAAAGATTTTAACCATTGTTTTAGGAAGTCCATGAACCTTTATGATAGCAAGAAGACAGAGAAAGACAAATACTGTATGATACTATAATGATGGATACATGTCATTATACTTTTGTGCAAACCCTCAGAAAGTAAAACATCAAAAGTAAATCCTGGGACTTCCCTGGTGGCACAGTGGTAAAGAATCCGCCTGCCAATGCAGGGGACATAAATAAATAAATAAAACATTTAAGAAAAAAAAAGTAAATCCTAAGGTAAATGATGGACTTTGGGTGATTATGATGTGGTTTTTTTTTTTTAATTAAAAAAATTTTTTTTAATTTATTTTTGGCTGTGTTGGGTCTTCATTGCTGCACACAGGCTTTCTCTAGTTGTGGCGAGCGGGGGCTACTCTTTGGTGCAGTGCGTGGGCTTCTCATTGTGGTGGCTTCTCTTGTTGCAGAGCACAGGCTCTAGGTGACAGGCTTCAGTAGTTGTGGCACACGGGCTCAGTAGTGTGGCTCCTGGGTTCTAGAGTGCAGGCTCAGTAGTTGTGGTCCACGGGCCTAGTTGTCCCACGGCATGTAGGATCTTCCCGGACCAGGGCTCGAACCTGTGTCTCCTGCCTTGGCAGGCAGATTCTCAGCCACTGCGCCACCAGGGAAGTCCTGATTATGATGTGTTAATGTAGGTTCATCCTTGGTAAAAATGCACCATTCTAGGGAGTGATGTTGATAATGGGGGAGGCTTTGCATGTGTGCGGGCAGAGGGTATATAGGAAATCTTTGTACCTTTGTATCTTCCTCTCAATTTTGTTATAAACCTAAAACTGCTCTTTTAAAAAAAATGAAGTCTTTAAAAAGAAAAAGAGATTGAAAAAGAAATAAAACAGAAAAAAGTATCCTGTGAAAAATGTAGGAATCATCATTAGAAAAAGAGTAAATGGTACAAATGAACTTATTTACAAAACAGAAATAGAGTTATAGATGTAGAAAACAAACTTATGGTTACGAGGGGGGACGGGGGTGTGGGGAGGGATACATTGGGAGATTGGAATGGACATATACACACTACTATGTATAAAATAGATAACTAATAAGGACCTACTGAATAGCACAGGAAACTCTTCTCAATCCTCTCTAATGACCTATATGGAAAAGAATCTAAAAAAGAGTGGATATATGTATAACTGACTCACTTTGCTGTACAGTAGAAACTAACACAGCATTTTAAATCAACTATATTCCAATAAAAATTTTTTTAAAAAGAGAAAAAAGTTTCTGGAATGATGTCAATAAAAAATTTATATTTGTGAAAAGAAAAACAGTAAAACTGATAGTTGTTTCTAATAGTTGTTTTTTGTTAGGTTTTGTATAATTCCAAGCAATCATGGGTATGGTCCTGAAAAAAAAAGCCACAACTTTTTAAAGGCCATTTGGAATAACAACACCAATGAGGGTCTTTTTGAGTAGTGTCTTCATGCTTTTCAAAGTGCTTTCATATATATCACCCCATTTGATTTTAACAGCCTGTAGGGTGACATAGCCTAAAACAGCTACAAAACTGCCACTGAAAATAGAGTGACTAGAAATGATAAAAGAGGAACTATTTTATAACTTAGCATTCTATTTTAGTCACAATAAAACAAGAGAAAACTAGACATAGGGCATTGTTTTAAAATTCCTGCCTAGGTGGAAATAAAATTTTGAGAAATCAGGGTCCCTTGAAGAATGATTGGAAAATATCAGAAGGATAATATCCTTACAAGGAAGTAAATGATAGGTATGTTATATATTTAAAGAATCAGAAGAAATATAATCATGGACTAGTATTTAAGGATGAGGGACTTCCCTGACTGTCCAGTGGTTAAGACTCCAAGCTTCCACTGCAGGGGGTGTGGGGGTTTTATTTATTTATTTATTTATTTATTTATTTATTTATTTATTTATTTTTGGCTGCGTTGGGTCTTCATTGCTGCGCGCAGGCTTTCACTAGTTGCGGCGAGCGGGGGCTACTCTTTGTTGCAGTGCACGGGATTCTCATTGCAATGGCTTCTCTTGTTGTAGAGCACGGGCTCTAGGCGCATGGGCTCAGTAGTTGTGGCTCGCGGGCTCAGTAGTTCTGGCGCACAGGCATAGTTGCTCCGTGGCATGTGGGATCCTCCCGGACCAGGGCTGGAACCCATGTCCCCTGCACTGGCAGGTGGATTCTTAACCTCTGCACCACCAGGGAAATCCAGGGGTGTGGGTATGATCCCTGGTGGGGAAGCTAAGATCCCGCATGCTGCAGCGAGGCAAAAAAAAAAAAAAAAAAAGAAAAGAAAAGAAAAGCTAAGGCTCAGATGAGAACTGCATAATTTAAGTGGTGGTATGAGATATGAGAATGGGGACAAACCCAAAATCAAATACTACAGACACGTGGGCACGATACCGACCTAGTTATTGGTCCAAGTGGTGGGTTAGATTGCCCTGTGCACTGGCCAGGAGGGTGACTGACTCACAAACACAGAAGCTTTGATGATGAGCTGGATCTTCCCCCCGCCCACCTAGCCCATCAGTGTCATGGACTGACCTTTCCCCCAGCCCCAGTTTAGCCCAAAGATACCTGAAGAGCGGTAGCTCTCCCCTCAGCCAAATACAGAAAAGATTTAGAGAATGTAGGTCAGGTCCACCCTTCCTGTAATTCATCCTGGTTCTTTAGGACCTAAAGCATCCTGCTCTTGGTGTGTGTGGAAGCGGGGAGGGGCAAGGACAGCACCTAGCCTTCCTCCACTCAGGATTCAAAGGTATGTTCTAGTTGAAGTGTGCACAAAGCCAAAGGTAAAGTTTTCTGTCCTCACTCTATTTCTTCTCTTCCTGGTGCGAATGTGATCTTTTCTCAAGAAAAACATGACAAATGATGCCATGAAAGGTTAACATAGCAAGGAAATGGTTTATTTCTCTTGTAGATATTCTGCTTTGATCCCTGAAGGGAGCTCAGGAGTTCCACTTGGTACCAGGAGGGAGCTGGGACCCCGTGGGGAGGATGGGGGTGGAAGGGATCGGGGCAGAGATTGAAGAGGGGAGACCTGAAACCAGGGAAAACCTCCTACGCCAACCAACGGCTGCCTCTACACTCCTGAAAGGTGATGTGATGGAAAAATACCAGACCGTTTCGGCCTTTTCTCTAGATTCCACTTGCTTGTCTGGGATCTGCTGGTAGTAAGATCTCCTTCCCTTCCAGTGGAACCGGGCTCTTTCTTTCAGATGTGGCAGGGCTGGATGGAGGGTTATAAACATTTGCCTTGATATTCTCCTTGGTCTTGAGAGGCCCCTCCAGTTTGAAACCTTGGACCCTGGTTTAGCTGGCATTGGACCTCACCTGCATCTGTGGTCTGCACTGGCCCAGGCTGACCTAACTGCCCCGAGGTGTGGTGAGCCCCCCTGCTGGCCCTGGATTCCCTGAGTCCTCTTCAGGAGGGCCTGCCTGTGTCCACTCTCTCAGGCCCACAACTACACTGGCTCTGACTAGGTGCATTTCATTTTGAATCCAGGCCCCCGACCTAGTTTGGAAGATTGCTGGAATTAGCTTGCTTTCAAAGTGGAAAGTGGGAGAAATCAATACAGGAGTCTCTTAAAACCCAGTTTTAAGGATTTGGGGCATCAGAAAGTCAAGAGTGTAGAGAGGAAGGGATTAAGAACTTCTATAGGGGGCTTCCCTGGTGGCGCAGTGGTTGAGAGTCCGCCTGCCAATGCAGGGGACACGGGTTCATGCCCCGGTCCGGGAAGATCCCACATGCCGCGGAGCGGCTGGACCTGTGAGCCATGGCCGCTGAGCCTGTGCGTCCAGAGCCTGTGCTCCGCAACGGGAGAGGCCACAGCAGTGAGAGGGCTGGGTACCGCCAAAAAAAAAAAAAAAAAAAAAAGAACTCCTATAGGAACTTCCCTGGGGGTCCAGGGGTTAAGACTCTACTCTTCCACTGCATGGGGTACGGGTTCGATTCCTTGTTGGGGAACTAAGATCCCTCACGCCACGTGGCCAAAAGAAAGAAAAAGAAAATTTCTTGAACTGAATAAAAATGAAAATACAACATATCAACTTAAAAAAGTATTAAAAGAAAAAAAGAAGAACTTCTATAAACAGGAAACCACTACTCCTTCCTTCAAAGAGGGGAGGGATAATAAATATCATCACAGAAAAGCCTGTGCCGTAGAGAGAATGGTGACTGATCCCAGCATGAGTTAATGAGACCTCGGAGAGGAGGGTGAAATATGGACTGGGTTAAAGAGGAAATAAATGGGAGGGAAAGAGAATGTCAGTTTGGAAAGGGAAAGTTTACTGCTGGAAGTAGGCTTTTATTAAGGAATGTAGTATTTATGAATATTTTCTTTCCCTCTTAGGTAAGATAGGAAGGCCAGAGGCAGACTATTCCTGGTGGGGCACAGCTGGAAACTGTTAAGGATGACAGAGTATGCCAAAGAGGATTTGGAGGGAATTCCGCTGTGGTCCAGTGGTTAGACCTCTGCACTCTCACTGCTGAAGGCCGGGGTTCAATCCCTGGTCTGGGAACTAAGATCCCACAAGCTGCGGGGAGTGGCCAAAAAAAAAGAAAAAGGAGGATTTGGAAAGACTTATTTTAGGAATTAATTCAGTTATGTCTTTAATCAATAGCCTATTTTTTAAAACAGTGTTAGATTTACAGAAAAATTGAGCAGAAAGTACAGAGAGTTCCCATATTACCCCCTGACACACACACACACACACACACACACACACACACACACACACACACAGAGTTTATCATGCATTGGTGTGGTACATTTATTACAATTGATGAACCAATATCGATACATTATTATTAACTCAAATTCACAGTTTACGTTATGGCTCATTTTTTTTGTTGCAATTGATGAACATATGAAATCTAAAAATAAAGCTGTTTTCATAGATGAGAGATTTTTTTTTTGCAGTGCACGGACCTCTCATTGTTGTGGCCTCTCCCATTGCGGAGCACAGGCTCCGGATGCGCAGGCCCAGTGGCCATGGCTCACAGGCCCAGCCGCTCCGTGGCATGTGGGATCCTCCCGGACCGGGGCACGAACCCGTGTCCCCTGCATTGGCAGGCGGACTCTCAACCACTGCGCCACCAGGGAAGCCCGATGAGAGATTATTAACAGATGTAGAGAATCAATGGTTCCTCTCTAAATACTTTATATAATCCCCAAAAAAAGGTGGAATTTCCCTCTCAGGACAGCATAGATGTCAAAAAACAAAAAATTTTCCTTCTGATGGCAGGACTCTTTGGTTCTAGAATGACTCTGAGCTCTTAAGAGCAGCATTTTTGGTACTAGGCAGAACAAAGGTGGTTAAATACTCTTAAGGCTCAAGATATAAACCCCGTTAAAAATTTTTTTTGGTACTTAATGCCGTTGAACTGTAACCTTAAAAGCGTTAAAATAGTCTATTTGTGTTATATGTATTTTGCCACAGTCAGAAACCTTTTTAAAGGAAAATCACCCAGGAGAGCTCAGACACAAGAGATGTAACTCAATCAGCTGGGTGGGAAGCCAATTTCCAAGGCAGACGCCACCAAGTATGCATCCGGGAATGAGCAAGATGAAGGTCTCAGATTGCTTGTAAGCAAGTCGCACTTCTGATCCAGTAGCAAAATTAGCTTTTCGGAAAGTGTTATGTTCAGTGTGACTTCGGATCAGACCTAGACCCCCTTCCTGGCAGGAAGGTGAAGTCTCCTGTCCTCAAATTTCTGACTTCTCTGAGGCCAGCCGTTACCGGTAAGGGGACCCGCAAGATCATGTACCTGCTTAGGATTTAGGGAGACAGTGGGAAGGCAGGAGTTCTCCTGGGTGACCCTGGGGTCCGTTGGTGGAGTCTGTCCAAGATTCTGCCACCCCACTGTTGTTCAGCTGAGCTGCAAGTGGCTGGGTGATCCGTATGCTCTTGGCGTTGATAAAGACATCGTCTGGCTCCAAGAGTCTGCCTCTCCCCAGACACACTTGCGTGTAGATGGTGCCATTCCACCCCTCACTGCTGTATAATGAGTCGTCTCAAATGCAGAGCAGAACTTCATTCCCTAAAAGGCCAAGTCAAGGTGTTGAAACCTTAGTTCCTCATTCAGGGATCAGGTGGCTTGAAATTAACTGTCGCCTTCCCAGGGATTGGTTTCTCCTCAGTGAGGTTTTTGTTTGTTTGGTTGATTGGTTTTGGGGGTTTTATGGCCACACAGGGCAGCTTGCAGGATCTTAGTTCCCTGATCAGGGATCGAACCCAGGCCATGGCAGTGAAAGCACAGAGTCCTAATTACTGGACTGCCAGGAAATTCCCCTCAATGAGTTTTAATTTATAATTGACCCAAAGATGTGAAAAAGTGCTAATGGCTGTCATTAAACTAAATGAGATAGTGCACATGTCAGGGCCTGGAATACTGCCTGGTTCATAGCTGGTGCTCAGTAAATGTGTGCTTTCACTTTACTGAATATGTAACTTAGAAAATCAGACGACTTGCACAATCTTTAAGTAATTCTATATTCTGGGCTCAGTTTGATCAGAGGGAAACTACTAACAAAATTGTTTATACAGTTGACCCTTGAACAACATGCGTTTGAATTGCCTGGGTCCACTTATCCATGGATTATTTTTAATAGTAAATACCACAGTACTACACGATCCTTGTTGGTTGAATGTGCAGATGTGTAACCTCGGATACAGAGGAGCCACATATATGGGGGCCCAACTATTAGTTATACTCGGATTTTTGATGCCTGAGTACTGGTTGAGAACACCCCAGTTGTTCAGGACTCAACTGTAATTGTAAACTTTGGTAGCAATTATAGGAAATTGCTCATATAGCAGTAGTTTATTGATTATAGGAAACACTCAGTAACAGTATAAAAGGTGTTAAACACTTTGCGTTCCCTGTGTTGGCACTCACTGTCAAACTTTATGGAGTAACTTTATTGTGAACATTATTGCCGTTTTTGAAGAGCCATGTGCAAAGCTGTTTTCCTTTGGGCAAACCTTAGCCTACCTGTGGGAGACCCTCAGCCTTCTGCTCTCACCTCCAATTATTCCATTGCTTTTTTTTTTTTTAAACAAGGAATATTTACTGACATTTCAGTGGGTGAGAATTGAGAAAGTGACCTAATATCTTTTTTTTAAAGTTTTTTTTTTATGTGGACCATTTTTAAAGTTTTTATTGAATTGTTACAATATTGCTTCTGTTTTATGTTTTGGTTTTTTGGCCGCGAGGCATGTGGGATCTTAGCTCCCCAACCAAGGATCGAACACACACCCCCTGCATTAGAAGGCAAAGTCTTAACCACTGGACCGCCAGGGAAGTCCCTCCATTGCTTGTGAAGCATCCGTTCCCATGATCCCCCAAGTCAGCATCCCTAGTCTTGATCAGTCATGAGACCCACTTGTATTCTAAGTGCTGATTGCATGTTTCCACTTTGTTATCCTGTCATTATCTCATGTTATCTGCTATGTTATTCTCCTGATAATCTAAGCTTGACACCACAGACTACTTTTGATTTCTTCATTTCCAGGTGATTGAATCCCTGGGTCCTCCTTTAGCAGGGCTGTCTCTAGGTAGACCCTCAGGGCCAGAACTAGGTGAGGAAGCAAGGCACCTAGGGTGAGGCAAACTGAGGTGGCACAACCTTTAAGGTGGCACAACTCTCCGGGTAGCACAAGTGCAGGAACAGTCTTAGTGGGTGCCTCCTTAAGATCTGCATCCTAGGGACCTCCCTTGCCTCATTTCTATAGACTGAATGTTTGTGTCCCCCCCTCCACCAAAATTCATATGTTGAAATCCTAACCCCCAGTGTGATGATATTAGGAGGTGGGGCCTCTGAGAGGTTCTTAGGTCATGAGGGTGGAGCCCTCAATAATGGGATTAGTGCCCTTATGAAAGAGACCACAGAGCAATCCCTTGCCCCTCTACCATGTGAGGACAAAAGACTGCCTGTGAACCAGGAAGTGGGCCCTTACCAGACACTGAATCTGCCAGCAGATCTTGGACTCCCCAGCCTCCAGAACCGTGAGAAATACATTTCCATAGTTTATAAGCCACCGGTCTGTGGTATTTTTGTTACAGCAGTCAGAGTAGACTAAGATACTCAGCCTAGTCCCACCCTGTTGACCCTTCCTTCTCATCCCCACAGCCACATCCCAGCTCCCCGACCTGATAATTGCAATGGCTTTCTAACTGGCCTCCCCATTTCAGCTCTTTTCCTCTCCTTTCAGAACAAGTCTACCGTTGGCTTTCTTCCAGCATCACTCCTTGAGGCAGACTTAGTTAGCTATGACCCATTTGTGTTCTCAGAACACCATTAGCACTTATCACTTAGCATGGTGGATATTTCTTCACCCGTCTGCCCTCTCTTGAAGGCAAGGACTGTGACATTCACTGTGTGTCCCCAGAAAATACACTGGCACAGTCATTCATGACATGAGAGGTGGTGCAGCAAGGTGGTTGTGAAGGGAGTTCTGGATTCAAATTCTGACACTTCTCTTTTTACTAACCTGTGACTTTGGGCAAGTCACTTAACCTCTCTCACCTTTGGATTCTCCATCTATAAAACATGGTACCCAAACTACCCCCCCTTGTGGGACTCTTGGCAGGATTGAGTAAGACTGTTGCAGTGTTTGCCTCAATAAATGCTAGTGACCATAATTAATGTCACTGAACGTCTGCTGAACTAAACCAGCTCTACCCTATACATCACTGTCCAATTACTCTTCCTACGTTGTCACTTGTGTCATATCACTCTCAGATCAAAATCCTCCTGGTTGGATGAAACTCCAACCCCTTAGCTTTAGCAGGTATCGGTTCATCTTGATTTTAAAAACACATCTATTATTGTGTAAATGTTTCTTTAAATACTATTTTCATAAAGCTTGTTTTGTAATTACTAGTTGGTCACAAGAAAATGATTCTATCAGAATCAACCTTATAGGGAACAATCCTGTGAATCTACCTTTAATCCTGGGTTCCCAGTCCTGGCTGCATATTCAAATAGCCCAGGGATCTTTCTAAAGCACTCCAACACCCAACCCCCAGAAATTCCAATCTAATTTTTCTGGGGTGTGGCTGGACATTGAGATTGAAAAAGCTCCCCAGGTGAGTCTATTGTGCAGCCAGTGTTGAGTGGCCCCCTGGCCCCCTCTGCTTTGTCACAGCGGGTAGAACCTTCATGCCAACTCACCTGCAACCACACAGTTTTCAGGTTCTTGCTGGTCAGCTGGCTGTTCCTGTTCCCAAATTTGCCTGGTATAGGCCCAAGTCACACCAGCTCCTACCCCGAAGGGTTTGTAAAGAGGCACCTTCTGATGCAAATAAGCCTTGTCTTCAAATCAGGCCACAAACACACCTTGACTCGCCCTCATTCTTGATCCGGTTTATGGTTTACTGATAACATCCTGGATGGAAAACCAGTTTCTGACTTGCAGTGACCTATTCACCCCTTGGCTGGAGCTGGAATCTCATGTGCTCTGGGCTCCTCCCCTATCCCAGACTAGCAGGAATTGATTACTTCTTTGGCATTTAGTGCTTTGCCTCCTGATTTCTACCACGATAGGTCTTAGACTTCGGAGCTTCTACAGCCTTTAGCTTTCCTCTTGCAGTGCTAACCCCATCCCAGCCCCCAATCCTGGACACTGGTGCCTTTTGGGTGGCTTGTTTCCACTTACTTTTCTTATAGAGAACTAGGTGATAAGCCAAACCTTGAACAAAGAAAACACAAGTCTGGAACAGGTTAGTCCGGAGAAAGTGGAAGGGGGTAGTTTGGGGGGTTATCCAACACAATTTACCTTTTTTGTGGATTTTAGGAACTGGAGGGTAATGCATAGGGTATTCTAGTAGACTGTCAACAACCACAATCCTTCCCACCTTTTTTTTTTTTTGACCACTTCCCCGCAGCATGTGGGATCTCAGTTCCCCGACCAGGGACTGAACCTGTGCCCCGTGCATTGGAAGCACAGAGTCTTAACTACTGGACTGCCAGGGAAGACCCCTTCCCAGCTTAATTTCATGGTTTCTGCTCCTTATTTATTCCCTCATTTGGTTTTCCTTTTTCCCCTTTTATCACACACAGCACATGGGGCCCAGATAGGAAATCAGAATTATGTTTACAGTCAGAGCAAGAATAAGATTTCAGAATCAAATCAACCCATGTAGGGCTATGGAGAGGGAAAGTTCCAGGGGACAAGGAGTCAATATTTATATAGGTCCTTCACAGAATGTTTGTATCACTAATCTGGAAGGACCTTGCTGTTTAATTAAAGCTCCTGCAATAGACTTGAGATTTGTCACTTTTTTCCCTACTTGCTTTGGGTCACGCAGGACTAAGCCGAAAGTGCCATTTTAGAAGAGGGAGGTTCTGGATCTCACATCAGCTCACTTTGGGCACTTGCATCCCCTCTGCAGTTGTCAGTGGAGGGCATATAGTTCACAAATCTACCTGGTAGAACCTTCAAGGGGTTCTTATGCTCAAGACTTTAAAGGCAACTAAAATGTTCATCAGGAATAAGTCATACACACTATGGGATGAGAACTGGGTACAATTTACTCTCTAGTTAGCTTAAATCATGGCCATAAATAATATGAAGTAGTGTTTTTTTAATTTTATTTTTTATTTTTTGGCTGCGTTGGGTCTTTGTTGCTGTGTGAACGCTTTCTCTAGTTGTGGCAAGTAGGGGCTACTCTCCATTGTGGTGCTCAGGCTTCTCATTGCAGTGGCTTCTCTTGTTGTGGAGCACGGGCTCTAGGCACACAGGCTTCAGTAGTTGCAGCACGTGGGCTCAATAATTGCGGCACGCAGGCCCTAGAGCTTGCGGGCTTCAGTAGTTACAGTGCGTGGGCTCAGTAGTTGTGGCACATGGGCTTAGTTGCTTCGCTGCATGTGGGATCTTCCTGGACCAGGGATCGAAACCGTTGTCCCCTGCATTGGCAGGTGGATTCTTAACCACTGCACCACCAGGGAAGTCCCCTGGAGTAGTGAGTGTTTTGATATTAATTTCTTCTCTACATCTTGGTGAAAGCTTAGACAAATTTCTTTCTGGAGTCTCCTATTTTTTCATGGTTTATTTCATCATCAGCATCTCATACTGGTCCAAGAAAAAAGTCATCTCCTTACATTATGAACCTTATTGCTAATTCCAGAAAACTCACATTCATACTTGGCAATTGCTCGACCTTCACACAACATTTTATCTGATTATTTTTAAAAAAATCATCAGGCAAATCTACAAGAGAGGGTCTGAAGGATAATTGTATTGTCTGCTTCATTCACGAAAGAGACACTGGCTCCAAGTTGGAGGAGAGGAACCTCTGAATGAACCAGCTTTAACTTCATGCCAAATGTATCCCAAGTAGCTAAATGAAGTGACCTGTTGAGCTGGGTCCTTTGGTATTCACTGTACATTGGATGATGGCTATCAGAATTCTTTTTTAACCTTTTCATCTCGACAGTGGCTAGTCAAGAAATCCGATCATACCTTGAAACTGCTATTTTGTTATGGTACAGAGAGTTTGTTTCCTTATTTTTTTTTTTTTTTTTTTTGCTGTACGCGGGCCTCTCACTGCTGTGGCCTCCCCCGTTGCGGAGCACAGGCTCCGGACACACAGGCTCCGCGGCCATGGCTCGTGGGCCCAGCCGCTCCGCGGCATGTGGGATCCTCCGGGATCGGGGCACGAACCCGTGTCCCCTGCATCGGCAGGCGGACTCCCAACCACTGCGCCACCAGGGAAGCCCTCCTTATTTTTATAATGCTATTTTTGTCATTAAAATATGTGATTCAAAAAATAAATTAATTAAACGTTACAATAGCAAAAAAAATCGTCAGGAAAAAATTTGATTACAGAAAATTGGGAAAATATGAAAATTATAATAAATAATTAAAATTAGCCATAATCCTCCCACTCAAATATACCATTCTGGGGTATTTCTAGTTTTTCTTTCCCTTTTACTGTATATTGTTATGTACATGTGTATAAATGCATACATTAGGTAAAAATGGGATCATACTATAAACTGCCTCAAAGTTATCGTTAGAATGTACTTCTCCATGCCATTAAACATTCTCCCAAAACATGAATTTTAATGATTGTGTTTAATTACTGCATCTCACTGTAAAAAATATCACAGTTTAACTATTTCCCTATTGCTGAAACTTTAAACTGTTTTTAATTTTTGAGTACAGTAAGTAAAATCCAATTGGCTATCCATAACCATAAATGTTTATGACCTCCTCTACTTATTGCCTTAAGATAAATTTCCTAGAAATGGAATGACTGGTTACACGTGTTTAAGGCTCTTGAAATTCACATGCAAGTGCTCTCCAGAAAAGGTGCACCAATATATACTTCTGACCAGAAATATCTGAAAGTACTGTTTTCACAAGAACTGTCCCCCTGTGGTTTCAGCACTGAAAGTTCCACATTCCAGGAAACCCTCCACTGTACATGAGAAAGAATGGTTTTCGGCATGAGTGTGGAAGATTGGGGGGAAGTACAAAACTCATTATGGTGGCCAAAACCTAGGGGCTAAAAGAAACTCTCTTTTTAGTGTCAAATGGATATGGTGGATAGATTACCCACCTCGCATGGTCACTGACTGTTGATGTTGGCTACCATGATTTTCAGTTCCCATAACAGATCATCCTCTGTTACATCACTGGGTGTGATGTGTGATACTACTTAGGTGTGCAACTCAAGTGCCCTATAATCTTTAACAGTCTGTCTTCACCTCTGCCTGTGGTTTAACTCTTGTGCTTTGTTTGTATTGAGAATTTGCTTGTACTGAGTGCTAGTTTAATTTTTTAACATTGTGAATATTGTGACCATGTTTTCAATACAAACACCAGCGTGACCTAGACATTACTGAAAAAAGAAGGCTAAAGGACCATGACATTTTAATGACAGATGGAAGGACATGGTACATGATTAGGGAGGTAAAGCAACAAAACTGAGCATGCTACACAGGTGCAGAAAATATACTGGGATCGAGCATGGTGCAGAAGGGGAGGTAAAGGCACACATGGAGATTGAATCTTAAAAGTCCGTGATGAAATGGGCAAGTCCTTCTAAATCGATCTAAATTGGCCTCTTACAATGTAGGGCGGATTCTGGCAGAACTTACCAACCATTATGCTTTCTGCAGTGTATCAAGTGATGGGTTAGATCAGAGCAACACTAGTCGTAATGCAGGGGATGAGGATATGCCACTTTGGCATATTATTTTGAACTAAAGGTACTTGAGAAACAGCAGATGCAGGAAGAACTCTCTGCCCTCTCTCATATGCCTAAAAGCAAGGCATAAATTTCCCCTGGAGAAAGCTAACCTTCCATTCCCACCCCCAGCCCCTTGTACCAGGGAGAGCACTCTTATCACCAGAGATAGGGAGTCGACACTGAGACGAATTTGCACAAACAGGCTTATTAAAATAACTATTGCCCCCATGTATTTCCCAGTTACTTCCCTGTGATTTGTCATCCCTTGAATCCCAAACGTCCTTTCCTTTGTTAAGATGGTATATGAGACTTCCCTGGTGGTCCAGTGGTTAAGACTCCGCGCTCCCAATGCAGGGGTGAACGTTCAATCCCTGGTTGGGGAACTAAGATCCCACATGTCGCAAGGCATGGCCAAAAAGAAATAAATAAATAAAATGGTATATAAGCTCCTGAATCTAACTTCTTCTTTGAGTTTCACTTCTTTTCTGTGAATTCCTGTGTCTGCAACTATTAAATAAAAACTGTGCCTTTGTTTCTGTTAATCAGTCTTTGGCCAGTTTAATTCACAAGCCTCAGATACTGACTCTAAGAGTGTAGAGGAAAAGTTCTTTTCCTCCCCAACAACAAAAAATATGCTCTATTTCTTAGGTACTTTGATATGAAAAATGGAATCTCAAATTGTCTTCTTGATTTCTATGAGGATTTAAATGAAACTACAGAAAACATTAAAGATTGTTGATATATTATCCTACTGCCAACTGGACCTTGCTTATCTATCTGCCTATTTGGCAGAGGGTCCAATTGTAAATTTTGGCAGATTCAGTCTATACATTTTTTAACCAAAGGCAATGAAAAAAGATCTTTCTACTGAATGTTTTGCATATCTTATACACCACACTGCTAAAGAGGAATATGATTTGCTCACCTGTGAAGCTGAGGTTTTCATTATGAAAGTTTTAGTCACTTCTCAGTTTTCTGAAAACTGCAGAATTACTTAATGAGATATTTGACTTTATAGAAATGGAAGGAGATCACCTTGTTAGACATAGGACATATGTCTTAGACATAGGCTATCATTGCTGCTGGACATAGAAAAGATATTAAATATTGCCTGTAAAATTATATTTTCAAAATGAGGAACAAGAACACTGTCCTTCTCTAATTTGAAAATACAATGAGGATAAGAATGGAAAAAAGAATGACTGTAAAACAAAAATTTGTATGCTGTTTCTCCAAAAGTGTTTGATGATCTTTGAAGAGGCCATAAGAAGCCTAGCTAAGGATGGACTGAGCCCACTTGAATTGTTTGATGTTATGTGTAGGTTGTAACAAAAAGTTTCATAAGGACATTTTTGGAAATAAGACTGCTTCAGAACTCAAAAAAAAAAAAAGTCACCAAAAAAGGGCAACCAAATTAAACAGGACTTTCTCATTTCTTTACTAAAACTATAATTTACTTGGAATCAAATTTTGATTTCACAATTCAGATTACATCCATGCGTTAAGATCATTTTGCCTGAGAGAAATTTAACTCATGATATCATCCAAGCTGCTCTGGAGTGTTCACAAAGGATGGACATTTTCCATACAGATAGTGTATAAGATGAATTTATAGCTGTAAAGGACATTACTGACAAACAGCTGACCTACCGAAACAAGCTTGTAGATACAAAGTGGATGAACATTTTTGGAAAGCTAGAAGCAAATTCCCACAAGTCTAAAACCCTGCAATTACTAGTAAGTAAAATCTACTATTCCATACAGTATGCTTTTGTTGAGGGGATATTTAGCTTGATGTCATCACATAAGGCTGACACCAGGAATTAGAGTAATGTGGGCTTGGTAAGCGCCAACTGAATTTTGCATTTGAGTATGCTCAGTCTGTCACCACATAAAAGCAAAGAAGGATGCTCTAAGTTATTGTAAAAAGGAAACAAAGAGTAAAAATATCCTATGGCATTATGGGAGAAAAAGAAACATGTCTTTGTGCTTTTTTCTTAAATATAGGTTAACATTTGTTTAACTAGTCCTATTGTATTTTCACTCTCCTTTTAAAACGTATTACATTTGTGTATCTTAGGCATTGTTCACATTTCTTCCTTAAGAAATAGCCTGTTACCTTCTATTAGTCTCTTTCTGTTTTGTTTTGTTTTGTTTTGTTTTTAAATGTCTTCTTCAGGACCATAACTTTATGTTTATCATATATTGCCAAAACTTTCCAATTTGTTGCTGGCTCTTTCCAGTTTTGGTGAGTTCGTTGGGTATACTTTAGAAATATTCATTTTCCAAACTACCTGTTTTTATTTTTCCCCTTGAAGAAGCACTTCTGTGCAGAGCTGAGGGTAAGGCTCTGGTGTAGCACAGACCCCAGCTCCATCTACAGACCTTGCACAAGTTTCTCAGTACTTTTACTATTACTGATGACTTCTTTCTTTGCTTGAGCTCAGCTAAATATTCGCTCTTATTTTTCTCTAGTTTTTCAGGTTTTTACAGGTAAGCCTTGGATGTGTCTGGTAGTTCTATTGGTGAAGGGTGGCTACATCGTTCTCTATTTCTAAGACGGTTTTGCTCTCCTCCATAGATGGTGCCAAAGTGGGAGACAGTTGCAGCTGCCCTGCTCTGTGCTGGGCTTTGTTCAGCTGCCCCTGAGTCATGCTGTGGCACTGGCAGGGTTTTCTAGCCTCTGGCTTTCTAGTGGGTAGAACAGCTTCCAGACTGAGTCCCAGCTGAAAAACAAAGTCTCCCTCGATGGCATAGAAAAATGAACTCTATGTTACTTCCTATTACAGAGTCCCGGGCTGCAGCTGCCTTGGGTTTCTTTTTAACCACTTCATGCCCAGTGTCTAGAAGATTAAAACCACATGAGGCATCCATCCTAGACTGAGCCATTTTCTCTGCCCTTTCTCTCCCTCCAGTATCGGGATTTTGATGCACTCCGCCCTCCCACCCCTCACTGCCACCCGCCTTCCTGCTTCCTGCAGAGGTAACACCTCCTAGATCCGAATCTGGGGTAGCTCAGAATGCTCCTTCTCTCTCCCCAGATAGGCTCAGGCCTCCACCCCAGCCACCTGCAGCTGCCACCTGTGACAACTTCCCTGGGAAAACAGGATCTCATTTACCTGCCAGTATCCAAGGAGGAATTTGATGGATATTTTCTTCTTCCACTGGAACAGCATCATTATCTTCCAGTAAATTCTAACCTGGAAATGCAAAGTATGTCATCCTCACTTTTTGATTCCTTATCAGGGAAGTACCTTGCATTGATTGCATATGCTATCAAATTTGGATTAGATGGAATTGTATGTGATAGAAAGTAGCAATAATGAATAGAGGGTGGAGGGTGTCTTTCACAGCAGGGATTCTTCCCCAGGTATTTTTCTAGGAGATTTCTTTCTTTCTTTCTTTCTTTCTTTCTTTCTTTCTTTCTTTCTTTCTTTCTTTCTTTCTTTCTTTCTTTCTTTCTCTTTCTTTCTCTCTCTCTCTCTCTCTCTTTCTCTTTCTCTCTCTCTCTCTTTCTTTCTTTCTTCCTTCCTTCCTTCCTTCTTTTCTTCCTTTTTCCCAGCTCTAACTTTACCCAGTATTTCTCCAGAAGGTTTTGCTGCTTCACCAGACGGCCCTCCCCATGAGAAGCCAGTTGCTTCTCCTCAGGCTGGGAGACCTGGGCAAAATAGTTCACCTCCAGCTTACCCCACCCTTTCTCTTGTGGTTTCAAAAAATCCCTTTAAATTCTAAATCAGATTTGTTGATGAGCTGTAGAAACCTCTGAGCTGAAGGGAGCAGACTGCTGCAACCGCGGGTCTGACGAATCTCATGCCTTAGGCAGTGGGTCCCCCAAGCAGTCAATGTATTTGTACCACAGCCTATGAATATTTTATGGATGTCCTTTTGTGCTCACTAATGGGGCCTGAACTGTACAATCTGCCTGGAATAACACCAAAAGAATACCCTCTCCTGACCTCCGTCCCTGAATGATTTATGGAGATGAACCAGGCCTATCAGAGGTTTATTATGGAGGATGTTCTTTCCAGACACTTTTCAAAAAAGAGTGAAGTAATATGTTCGTACAGATAGTGGACACTTTGGGGGAGTTTAGTGTGGAATCTGTGTGTTTGGAGAGGACTCTTCGTTCTGGATCTTCAGAGATGAGGAGGGGGTTTACATTTCCTCAATAAAGAGGGCAAAATGATGTTTGAAAGAACTTCCATGCCACCACCCATGCTTATGTTATTCCTGGAATTTCTTGTCACTGTAGAATATCAGTCAAAACAATGAACGTAAAACCCTTCTCATGCTTCCTGTCTCTTCCACTCTGTGTCTTTTAAATTGGAATAGTTCAGTCTCCCAGTATAGATGGAGTCGGCTGTGTGCTTGTCACTTGGAGCAATACCAAAGACAAGAAGACAGCATCTCCACTACTGAGTTCTCCACCTAATTGGAGAAGATGAGACCTATACACGTTGCTTATGTCGGCCTGTCACCGATGCTCGTGCAGTACAGAGCTAGAAGCTTCCAAAAGGGAACATTGACGTGTGTAGGACGGGCAAAGGATGAGTTTATGGAGAAAACGGGGCTCGAGTGGTTAGGTGTTAATTGGCAGAGGGAGGGAGGACATCCTAGGGAAGTTAGCAACGTGAGTGAGAGCAGCTAGAGCAAACGTACTGGGTGAGAGAGACTGTCCAGCAGTGAGGGGTGGGTAAGGGGGTGCCGCCTTCTAAAATGAAGTAAAACCCAGGGCTGTAAGGTTAGTATGAAGAGCCCAGTGATCTCAAATCTTTACTTCTGATTTGACTCATGTTGTGGTCTTTCCCCACGTCCCCACTGCCTTCACCACATTGGCCTCAGAGGTAGACTTCTTCCCTTTTAAAGCTCTGTCAAAAGTCCCTTCCTCTGCTTCCCCCTAGCATAGGTCAAATACACATACACTTAAGACAAGTTTACTAATGGGGGAGGGGTAAATTAGGAATTTGGGATTAACATATACGCACTACTATATATAAAATAGATAATCAACAAGGACCTACTGTATAGCACAGGGTACCCTACTCAATATTCTGTAATAACCTATATGGGAAAAGAATCTGAAAAAGAATAGTTACGTGTATATGTATAACTAAGCACTTAGCTGTACACCTGAAACTAACACAATATTGTAAATCAACTATACTCCAATATAAAATAAAAATTAAATTAAAAGAAAAGAAAAGTTGACTGAGCACAAAGAGAGAAAAAAAGGAAACTAATGTATAAATAATCGCGTTTACGAGGTACTCCTCGCTCTCTAGGGCTCATAAACCCCACTTCGTTCCAAATGAGATCCCAGGGAAAGAGGGGTGCACCCTACCTAGGACACTTCAGGGGACACCTTTAACCTCCAGCACCTAAGTGGACTCTTCTAATCATCGAAATCTCTCAAAAATCCAAGTCAATTCCATTCAGCCTTCTGAGCCCCACAGCTATGGCCTTTTACCCTTTCAGGAGAAACCCAATTCTATGACCCCAAAGTGCATGACCCTATGCACAGGATGGAGGGATACTTTCTGCCAGAGGTATCTTTTGGGGAGGGGTCATGCAGAAGCTTTGAAAGCCAGAACTGTAGAAGGCTTAGGATAGGATGGTGGCAATGCGAATAGAACAAACAAGTACAAGAGACATGGATTTTGGCAGCAAGGAACCCATATGAGCTTTTTGCATTTTAGGCTCCTGCAGCTACTCTTCGATGAATACTAGTGTTTCTTTCCCTTGTCCCCTTTCTTTTGGGCCTAGTTCTTCTACTGCTTAGCTGCCGCTCCATCTATTGGCTGTTCTTTCCCCCCAGCTTTGGAATTGGGTGGAGTGCCTTTAGCTTTGCCTTCCCTGTGATCTCCCAAGCCAGGTCTACTGAGCCTTCTCTTTTCCCAGTGCACCATCCTTAAAGGGGGTTCCCACACTATTCTGAGAAACAAAGAGGCAGCAAAACAACTTGAAGAAGTTACAAAATTTCCAGAATTCTAACCAAACTTCTTAGCCCTTAAGGACAGTCACCACCTCTTCTTTTCTTTTAAACAAGATGTTGGGGGTAGGAGTTTATTAATTAATTTCTTTATCTTTGCTGTGGTGGGTCTTCGTTTCTGTGCAAGGTCTTTCTCTAGTTGCGGCGAGCGGGGGCCACTCCTCATCGCGGTGGGCGGGCCTCTCACTATCGCAGCCTCTCTTGTTGCAGAGCACAAGCTCCAGACGCGCAGGCTCAGTAGTTGTGGCTCACGGGCCTAGTTGCTCCACGGCATGTGGGATCCTCCCAGACCAGGGCTCGAACCCATGTCCCCTGCATTAGCGGGCAGATTCTCAACCACTGCGCCACCAGGGAAGCCCCACCACCTCTTTTTGATCTTTGTATCCCAAGCACCTAATGCCGTAATGCCAATGCCGTAATGCCAAGCACAAGGTAGGGAAGTTTGTTGACTAAAATAATAAATTAATTAAAACAAGGAGAACAGGGACCTCCCTGGTGGTCCAGTGGTTAAGACTCCACCCTTCCACTGCAGCGGGTATGGTTGGATCCCTTGTCAGGGAACTAAGATCTCTCATGTTGTGCAGTGTGGCCAAAAAAAAAAAAAATCCCCCAAGGAGAACAGAGTGATGTCATAGAAAGTAAGACCATCAAGAAGGGGGTGGTCGATAACACCAAATACCACAGAGAAATCAAGTAAAATGAGGACCAAAAGGCACCCTACTGGATTTGCAATTCGAGGACCAATGGTACACCTGGCCAGCCTGGTTTTATTGGAGGGGTGAAGGTGGCGAAAGCATGATTGAATTAATAGTCGGTTGACTAATGACAGGTGAGGAAGGGAAGGCAGTGAGTGTAAATGATCTGGGGGAGCTTGGCTATGGAAGAGGCAGAGAGAGAGGTAACTAGAGGTGGACTAAGGGTTGAGGGGAAGTGGTAAAGATGGTAAAGGCCCTGGAGGAATGGGAGAGGGCACTGAGGGCCACGCTGAGACCAAAGAGCACAGATCTGTGAGGGCACCAAGGTGCACAGGTGTGTGACTTCCTCCAGCAGGGTTCCTGGGCCCAGCTCCAGTGTGTGTGTGTGTGTGTGTGTGTGTGTGTGTGTGTGTGTGTGTGTGTGTGTGTGTGTGTGTGTGTGTGTGTGTGTGTGTGTGTGTGTGTGTGTGTGTGTGTGTGTGTGTGTGTGTGTGTGTGTGTGTAGGCTTCCCCACACCAACCAAGAGACACCTTGATCACTCTCAACCCTTAGGAAATTCCAAGGGCTTGGGGAGCTGTGAGCCATCAGAGCAACTGTGAATGAAGATCAAATACATATGAGACATAGATTTTGGTCCTCTGAATGATCAAATATGTATTTCTTGTAAATCACAACATGGCACTGACCAAGTATGGGAGAACGGGGGAAGGGACATGACTTAAGTTTAGGAACTCACGGGACATGAGTGGTGGTGATGACATGGGCAAGAGGAAGGTTTAAGCTACAAATGTAAGAAAATGAGCCCCTGAAGGAGCTTGAGTGTGAGGAAAGGGGTAAGTTGAGGAACTGGAGGCTTAAAAACAGTGCATTGGTACCTGGCAGTAGGGGAGTGAGTCAGGTTGGATGAGACTGAGGCTGTGGATGAGAGTTATTGAGTTTCATAGGTGGAGCCATCTTAGATCATGGCAAGATCCAGGTGTGGCCCTGCCAGTCCGTGGCTGATGAAGTGTCAGAAGAGGCTGAGGGACCCAGCAGGGCACCAGAGGCTACATGAAGCAGGGTGGGGTAGTGGCAAAGGTCTGAAGGCCTGGGCAAGAGTACACAGCAGGGACCCAGAATTTGCATTTAGGAACCTCTTACTCAGGCTAGGGTACAACTTGCCCCATTTAGTCTCAGTTGCCCATCTGTCAAAGGCTGTAATAATATTGCCAAGCTTCATGGGATTGTTGTGAAAATTAAATGAGATCGTGTATGGGGGGTGCTGAGCACAATGCGTGGCCCATAATAAACACTTGATAAATAACACCTACAAAATAAAGGCCACTCTGGAGACTGACATCCACTAGGAATTCACAACATAGGAAAGAGAACACTAACATGAAAAATACATAAGAGGACACATAGGGATGGCCTTCTTTGTGGAAACAGCCTAGATTTTCAGAATCAAATTTGTGTTTGCATTCCAACCCTGAAGCTTACTAGCTCTGTGTAGATTGGAGGCAAGTAACTTCACCTGTCTGTGGTTAATCATGGTGCTGGGTTGTTAATATCTTCCCTCACATGTATTAAGTGCCTGCCTACTGAGTACCAGGGATTATACTGGGTGTTGGAGATAAAGCACTCACAGTATAGCTGGGGAGACAGGAAGAGACAACTGGGAAAACTTAGACCTCTGGCAAAGCTAAGTCTTAGGCACGCAGGTACACCCTTAATTACGCCGGAGAGATGTCTTTTGCCCTCATGCAGTGATTAGCTCATTCCCTCCCTTTTTAAAAATATAGAACTTAGTGTACAGTCCCCACTTTTTTTTTTTTTTACAATAATAGGGTTTTAGAAACTATTCTGGAAAGTAGAATAGCGAAAATTAGATGTTTTCAAATTCCTATGGGCTGAACAGTCTGTATGGAGACACTTCCCGTCATGAAGGATTGTAGAGAGGGGGTCAGAGCACAACCGTGTCACCTTCAGTAAGTTTGTCAGGTCCAGTTTCCCCATCTGTAAGGTGAAGAGAGTAATGGTCATTGCTTCATAGAGTTAGTGTGAGGATTAGGTGAGTTAATACACATAAAATGCTTAGGAGAGTGTCTGGTACATAGTGATTATTCAATATGTTTGTTCTCATTATTCTATTAAGTGATGATATTATAAGGCAAAATGTCTTCCTCAACCTCTGCAGAGATCATCAGAAATTGTGGATCAAAGCAACAAAAAAGTAAACTAGAAATTAGTTTTAAAACGAGTTGATCTGCCAAGGTTCAGGGCAAAATGAAGGAGGACCTTCTTATCAACACAGGAAAATTCAACAATGTCTTGACTGCAGTATCTACACCGTAAATATTGGTGGATTTCTTAAGTCCTTGCTTTGCAAGACAATGGTCCAAGGGAGTGCCTTATTTACTAGTTCTTTTTCTCTTTTTCCTCTAATAGTTCAAGGGAGAGAAACCCTGACTTTCCCTCTCTTCTGTTGGAGTCCGAACCAGCGCTCCCAGCCAGGTGACAGGGTAGGTCTCCAGTTACCTGGTGTGAAAGTCCCCAAGCTCCTGGGCTGCAGGTTGAAACTCGCCTCTCAGTCCTTTCTCTCTATCTCAGCAAGATTTTCCCCGGGAAGATAAAGCCATTCCTAGGCTCTGGCTCTTTCCACTAAGGATCCTCTCTCCTCACCTTTATTGCAGAAGTCAAAAGGGGGAGATTAGTGTGAATAAGAGGTCAAAGGGAGAGTAGCCCACAGGGGTGTTTCTCTATGGTCCCTTGGGAAGCTCCTGTCATTTTCTTCCAGTCAAATGTCTCCAGGACCACTTAAATGGTTTTGAAACTTTAGAGAAAGTCCTCACTTCTTCCCTATTGTATCCCCCCGACCTCTTCGACTCCTAAGGGGCTTTCTCCTCTCGGAAATTTGAGCTTAAATGGAAATACAGTGTTCACATAGAAACTGGTAGCCTTCTCTTTTTCTGCCTGCCTTGTTTCTGTTAAGCTAGATTCAAGCTGTCATCAGAACAGGCCTTTTAAAAAGAAAATTTACCAGGTTATAAAAGAGATATAAAGCGAACAGTGGATGCCCAGGAACCTTGGTACGTTGCAAACCCTCATTTGTTATAACCTGCATGTGGTGAGATGCTTAATAGGAAATCCGTTTAAGCCTAGAATACCCAACTCTGGTAATCAGTCCAAGGGCCATGACAAAAGTTTTTTCAATGCTAAATAAGAGCAAAAGGGTAGGAGTGAGGGTTTTCATCCAGCAAATGATTTCAATATAAAAATATATTCTTTGTGACCTGGTTTTTATTTTTTTTAAAGGATGACAGTGATAGTAGACAGCAATTTGTTGTATCCATTAGTTTTTAAAGAATTTACTTGGTAAAATTAAAAAGCTGACAATGCTAAATTGGTCCTCCTTATTTTGTTTACTTTATTGCGCTGTGAAAATCAAAAGATTTACCATTTGAAACCTACTGCTTCTCCAGCTGAGAAGGCCCCCTTGAAATCTCAGAGGAAGTGCCGCTAAGAAAGAAATTCCCTTCCTGTAAGGAGGGCCTTCTGGGGTTGCATTTTCTATTTTTAACCTTTTTTTCCTACTTATTTTTTAACTGAGGTATAATTGACATATTAGTTTCAGGTGTACAACATAATGATATGATGTTTTACCTTTTTTTAGTTGTGGTAAAATATACACAACATAAATGTACCATTTTAGGGCTTCCCTGGTGGCGCAGTGGTTGGGAGTCCGCCTGCCAATGCATGAGACACGGGTTCGAGCCCTGGTCCGGGAAGATCCCACATGCTGCAGAGCAACTAAGCCCGTGAGCCACAACTACCGAGCCTGTGCTTTAGAGCCTGCAAGCCACAATTGATGCCAGAGCCCAAGGTCTTGACTGGAAGGGGGGCAGGGGGTGGGTTGGTATAGGGTAACCTGTGGATTTATTAAGACCTCCAGAAGAGGTGACTTTTGACTTGTCTTGAAGGCTGATCTCAGCAAACATGGCCGGGAGGGCAATCCAGGCAGAGGAAATAATTTGAGCCAGGGATCAAACACTAAGATTGGCAGGAAATGAGTCTGAAAGAGGTCGCAAGGTCTCCAGTGCCATCTATTCAACTGTTTGTTTCAGCTCATCGACAGCTTACATCTCAGTACTAACTGCAAGGGTAAGTAAGAATTGTGCAGAAACAGAGGGGTATTTACAAGCTCCAGAGAGGGAAGCGCACCGGACCTCTGACCTCTGCCCACGACCACCTACAGGGACTACAAGTCCCGTCATGCAGCGGGGGCGCCGCCGGGAGCCCCGAGTCGGCCCCGCCCCTCCACAGGCCCCGCCCCTGACCCGCCCCTCTCGCCCGTAGCCCCCTCCCGCCCGGTCAGCCCCGAAGAGTTGCCCGGTGGCCGCGGCAGACGGAAGCCGAGCGAGAGCCTCGGCGGCGGCAGGATGGGGGACTCCAAAGTGAAAGTGGCCGTCCGGATCCGGCCCATGAACCGAAGAGGTGAGAGCCGAGCGCGCATGGGGCCGCCGCGGCGGAGGCGGCAGGTGCCTGGCGCGCCCTTCCCTTGGCCGCGGCCGCCGTGTGGGGTCCGGCCGGTCCCGCCCCTGGAGTCCGTGTCTGGGCGGGGGGGGGCGGCGGTCCGCGCACCCCGAAACTTCGTCGCCCGTGCCCGCCCCGCCTGCTTGGGACGCCCCTCCCCTGGCCCGCACCGCGTCCCGGGGCGCCGCGGGCCCCATGTCCCGGCCCGCTGCCCCTTCCGCCGGCGCACCCGCCCCGCCGCCCTTTTGCCCTCCTGTCTCCCTGCCCTTCTAGGAGGGCGCCCGCGCCCCTGGCTCGCTTCCTCCTTCCCCACCCGGCCCCTGGTCCCGCGCCTCGCCGCGCCCCCGCTCTCGGCCCGCCAGCTGTCAGCGCGGCCCCCGCCCTGGGGTCCTCACCCTCCGGCCTGGCCCGGGACAGCCGGGGACCCCCAGGCCCCACGTCGGTGGCCCAGGCGCCCCGACTCCGCACTCCTGTGGCCCGTGGCAGGAAGAAGGGAAGGGAGTTGGGGTTACTTCTGAGAAAGCAGTCCAGTGCAAAAGTCCTTCCTCTTGGCTTTTCACTTTATATTCCTTTAACCTGGATTGTCATGAAGACTTGTAAATCCTTTGATTGAACTTGGGTAGAGGAGTTGCCCTCCCCCGAGCCCCCGCTTTTTCTTGACTGTTGAGAAAGTTTTGTTTTTGCTTGAAGTCATATTCGTCATCTCTCAACAATAAATAGATTAGGTGCCAAGATTCTTGTGAAATTGTATCTTTCAGACATTCTCTCAATTCTGCAGGGAGGGTAGAGAAAGCAGATAAACAGTACATTTAAAATCCTCTTTAGACAGTCAAATGTAATGGAGAAAACCTGACTCAAGTCAGAGGAGGTGGGCCGGGCCTTGGCTTTAATGCTTAACTAGCAGCGTGACAGGGCAAGTTACTTTAATTGAGATATATTGGAAACACCGCCTATATATACCAGGTGCTAGTGGGATCATTATAGTCCCAGGAAATGACTTTTCAGCTGAGAAGTCTCTTAACTAATGCGAATCATTCGTGTAAGTACCAGAACCATTTTCTCAGTCATTTTCGCAACTTCTTTGTTCGTAGTTGTTGTTTATTTATTTATTTTATTATATTTATTTTTGGCTGCGTTGGGTGTTCGTTGCCGTGCGCAGGCTTCTCATTGCGGTGGTTTCTCTTGTTGTGGAGCACAGGCTCTAGGCACGTGGGCTTCCATAGTTGTGGCTCGCGGGCTCTAGAGCGCAGGCTCAGTAGTTGTGGCTCGCGGACTCTAGAGCGCAGGCTCAGTAGTTGTGGCACACGGGCTTGGTTGCTCCGCAGCATGTGGGATCTTCCTGGACCAGGGTTCGAACCCGTGTCCCCTGCATTGGCTGGCGGATTTTTAACCACTGCGGCACCAGGGAAGCCCTGTAGTTGTGTTGTTTAAGTCTGTCTAGAAATTGAGTTGCTTTCTAGATGTCTTTGCTGTCTTTGGTATATATTGAGATACACAGTTCAACAGGTTGACACATGCTTTCTAGGTTTGTCCTCTTGGAAGTTTTTGGGTTTTTTTTTGGAGTTGGTGATTCCTCCTGTCCATGCTCGGCTTAAGGCTATCAAGATGACACAAGAATTTTCCCTAAGAACTTAATTACTTTAAGTTCTCAACGAGTTCACGTTTTGGGTCTTCAACCTTTGCCTCATTAATTCCATGCTCTGACAAAATGAAAGAACTTAGATGAACTCTGACAGTTTCCGAAAGCTTCTAGTCCTCGAGTGTTCAGGCAGCTTTATTTCAATTCACTTCAAGTTTATTACCATCACAGTGATTTAAAAAACCAAAACAAAACACCAAGCCACAGAAAACACAACTTAGCTGGGATTTGATTCTTAAAGGATGATTTCGGCACATTAAAAAAATTTCCTGTTCACGAAAAACTTGGGAAATGTCAGTGCTGAAAAGAGGCAGCTAACCCACCACCACCAAAAACCTATCTCGGATAATTAAAATTCTTTCCTCTTTCCCCCTCCCCCGACCTTGAGTTTCAGTTTTCCAGGGGAAGCACTATCCTTTTTACTTATAAATTGTCATTGATTAGATTGTAATAATTGTCAGTATCAGAGGTTCAAGGGGTACGTACAATAATACTTTTAGCTTTGGAAAAGATGATAGTTGTCCGTTTGGCTGAACTCATTTTAAAATTAAGGTTTATGCATAGATCCATTACCCTATAAGTAGAAGCGCGTTGTTTGTGGTATACTGCCTTCTGATTCATTTAGTGCAGTCTCTTACCTAGCCTTACATTTCCTGAATGCACATGGACTTTTTTTTTTAGTGATTACTACAGATAATTAAAAGTGGTTCTATTTCTATTTTGTTGTAAAGTAGTCATTTACATAAATCTAGAGGTTCTTGTGGAATACAATGGAGTGGAATTCTAAAGCCAGTGATTTTTACACTGCTGTGTAGAGTTTGCTTAAAAAGGCTAAACCAAAGTCATATCCCTTTCCGGTAATTTTGAAAAAATTATTACTGTGACCAGTTATTACTTCCGGGAAAATTAATGGATTAAGTAATAGTATACAATTCTGATGAATAGTAAACTTTTAGTCATAATTGTTTCTCCCTTAGCAGGTTAGTGCAGGAAGCAACCTCAGAAATCACTCTTCACAAATGAGAATGAGATGAGAATGGGTTCCTGGGATAATGTAGTTTTACTCTAAAGACTGATAGTTGGAATCACATTAGCTTGTTGAGGAAAATCTGTAATTTGCAAGAAGCTTCTAGTGTATCATTAAGTTCTTTATGTGATTCAGTATCTGACTGTGCTTAGGTGTTAAGGTAGATAATCGGTTTATTATTTAACATTTATCATGGAATTAAGAGTGTTTCAGTCTTTTTTGCTAAATTACATGTGGGCTTGGGCAACTTAGTTATTTGAACATTCAGCATTAGGCCCTACTTCAATAATAGCAAGAATTGTAATGACTAATGAATATGCTTTTGTCGGGAATGTTTTTCTTGTTATACATTTTAACATTATACTAAGAAAACAAAAAATAAAAAGGAAAATGTCTCTGACATTCTTCCACCTTAACAATTCACACTCATTTTCTTATTTTCATTCCAGTTGGTACTTACAAGCATATGTAATTTTATGTAGTTTTAATGCTACAACTTTTTTTTTTTGCTTTCCTTCATTTGGAGTATGAACTTAAACAGCTAAAGTAAAAGAGGTTAAACTTGTTTCGTCATGAGATCTGGGAGTTCTATTTGCAGTTCTGTTTGTTTGTCATCTCTCAGACCTGTACAGCTCACCAGGTAACCTGGTTGTGTTCTGTATACTGTAAAGAACACCCATTCATACATTATTAACCAGTGAAATTATTAAATGAGCCGAAAGTTTTACAAGCATAATTGATGGCACTAGTTAGATCAGCGACACTCTCCTGTTCAGGAATTTGATGTTTTATAACTTTAGATGGCTTAAAGAATATTTAATATTTATTGAACGCCTGCCAGGTGTCTACCTTATCTTAGTATGGGATCTTATTGCCTTCCCTCAAGGGGCTTCCAATGTTTAAATATGTATGAGGTTAACTATCAAAATGAATAAATCTATATAAAAAGTGTTTGGGAAATATCTTTGCTGTCTACCTAGCCTAAGGTGATGAAACCGGAAATTACATTAGAAATTTAGCTAGAGAGAAAAAACAGTGAAATGGGTTATTTCAGGTGTTAGGAAGCATGGACAATAAATTTATTTTAACAGGTGTTTCTCAAGGGTTTGCTTTGAATTTTTCAGTACTTGATGCAGTGAAAATCACGGAGAAGAATCAACACAGTGAAAGACACAAAGAATAATGTAATGTCTAACTAGGAAAAGAAGTCAGTGTTTGAGTGAATCACAGTCTAGTATCTCAGTGGATAAGATATAGACGTTAAAAATGAAAATCAAGGGGCTTCCCTGGTGACGCAGTGGTTGAGAGTCCGCCTGCCGATGCAGGGGACATGGGTTCGTGCCCCGGTCCGGGAAGATCCCACATGCCGCGGAGCGGCTGGGCCCGTGAGCCATGGCCGCTGAGGCCTGCGTGTCCAGAGCCTGTGCTCTGCAATGGGAGAGGCCACAACAGTGAGAGCCCTGCGTACCGCAAAAAAAAAAAAAAAAGAAGAAAATCAAAACCATTTAACGAGGAAGACTTTTTTATGTTAGAAAAAGCAGAATGTAAAACAGTATGTGTAACAATATGGTTGAATCTACTATTATGATTATTACTATGTTAAAAATGTAAACAGGAATTGGCAAGGGCTAGAAAGAAACATGAAAAAATGAGACTGATCTTGTTGGGGGAATTTTATTTCCTAAAATCTTTCTTTTAGTGTTGTCTAGTATTATAGTATTCAGTTTTTTAAAGTGCACTTTATGGTTTATGCTCATAAGGAAATGACCGTCACATGAGAAGATAAGATTAAAAGGTAAACACCTTCAGCAGATTGCTAGTTATTAAAAGTACCACGTGAGTGATAGGGAGATGTAGGAATTTAGAGTGAAGGATCCCTGGAAACCTGGCGGAGGCTTCTTTCTCAGTGGAGGGAGGAAGCTTATGGTGCCTGGTGGGAGGGGTGGGGAGTTGGCTCTTAGAGAAGGAAGTATGGTCTGAGAGCAAAGGCATGGGGACAGGAATGAGCCAGGCAAGTTTAGGCACAGAGGTGAGATTAGCGTGTGCTAACACAGGGAGGAGTGTTCCGTGAGGTAGACTGGAGACGGTTGAGATTAGGAAGGTCAGGCGAAGTTGCGGCGGGCCCGGAAGTCTGGCTTCAGGGTGGCTGGTCCATGTGCTCCGTTTAGCTTTTGAGAACTTCGTGTGGGTCTTGGACATAAGCATGATGGAGAAAGATCGCGAGATCTCGGGGTAAGATTGAAAGCCTGGGTAGGTAACTGATTCAGGGCATAGCTAGAAAACATTTACAAGCGTGTGGTGGAAATGAAGCCATGTGAATAGGAAGGGTAAGGAGACCAGTCAAAACCAAGTGAGCAGTCGTGAATCAAAAGACAGGTGAAACTGAGGAAGGAGGAGGAAGCTTGGAAGACCCTGGCCGTCAGTGAGGAAAACAGGTGATCCTTGGGAATCAAGGTGCAGGGTTGGGTGGGAGAATCTGTTTGAAACAGGAAGGAGTCTTTGACCCTGAGCCCACTGGTGGTTCTTAAGCCTTCTCAGATAACTGGTGTTGGAGTTAGGGATGACTGTGGATGGAAATTTCTGACATATTTTGTGAAACAGAAGATGCTTGTTTTATTAGCATCTGCTCGAGATGCTAATGGAGGGTGAGGCACACATCCATCACAACATTCTTTTGTTTCTGCCGTCAACTCCGTGACTGAAAAGTGGGATTTACACATATAGGGCCAGAGGCTTTTGGAGAAGAAAGTACAAGTTTATCAAATCAAATCTAAACTTGTTTGAACTGGCATTACTTTAACCGCCCCCCCCCCATAAAACAATGACTAACGTCAACTTTTCCATTTCTTAAGTTCTGAAGATGGACGAAACCACTGGCAAAAATATTGGTTAAGCAGATGGATTGAGCTGTTTAGTGAGGGAAGTGGGTTCGTTATTGATCTCTTTGCTTGCTGATCAGCTTCCCCTTGTGTTCAACAAAGCATATTCTTAAAGCTTGGCTGAGAGAAGCAGTGTCGTCATTAGGGAAGTGTGTGAAACTAACTGGTGTATGGGACACGAAATCCATAACTTATTTGGTCCTGGGCTTTAGCTCTCAGAAGCTGTAGGTATCTTTAAAAGCTGGTAGTAATGAATTCGCCTATTCAATTTAACATGTGTTGATTGAAGAAAAAAATAATAGCTACTTTTTGAGAGCCTTCTGTTTGTGAGCTACAGAGTTCATTCCTTTTTATACCTTATTCTTCAAACAAAACTTATGAAAGGTAGTTATAGAATTGCTTTTTAACAGAATCTCAGAGAGGTTAAGTAACTTTCCCAGAATTGCAAAACCAGTATTTTGGAGCCCGAATTTCACCTATTTTGCCATTAAAACCTGTGCTTTTACTACTATATCGGACATGATGATCTTTAGAGGGGCGTTGCATTCCTGAGCTTGCGTAATTTTCCAAGATGTGCAGGATATATGAGAAGCATAAGTCATGATCTTTGACCAAAAGAGCTCACTGCCTTGTTGGTAGTAAGAGATACACAGGTGAATCAGTTATGAGTGTAGTACACAAAGCAACCATGGCAGTGCCTTATGAATTAAAGAAATGGGGGTGGGGCTTGAGACTGATGAGGAATGGGTTGAAGGCAGTTGACAGGAAGGCATGGCAGGTGGGGTGCACAAGATGAGTTGTTGGACTTAGCAAAACATGGATGTAGGAATTAAGCAAGAACAGTGAGGAAGTGAGCTGTAAGAATTCAGACAGCAGGAAGGAGACAGTATCTGTATAATTAACAGTTAAAGAGAGGTTGCTGTGCATGGACATGGTCCCAAGCACTGAACTAGATTGTTTTAGGTGAATCCTCACAAAAAATGCCAGGAAGAATTTATAACTCATTTTACAGATGAGAAAGTGGGAACTTGGACAAGCTTAGCCACTTGCCCCAAATCACATAACTATCAAGTGGAGAAAGCGGGGATTGGGACCTGGGCAGTTCAGCTCCAGAGCCCCAGCCCTGAAATTCTGTTCTTTCTTGGAAAAGCTGGAAGAATATAGGGAGTGGGGCATGAGAAGCGTGATGGAAGGTGGCCTCGCTGAAGTCGAGAGGTTTGTGGGGAGCAGAGGGATGAGGTACAGGCAGATTCAGAAGGGTCTCGGGCGGGGTTGGAGGAGTGCGGTCACTATAGGTTTTTTTTTTTTTTAAGGTAAAATTGGTATGTAACAGTATATTAGCTTCAGGTGTACAAGGTAACTCTAAAAAGTGATCACCACGGTAACAGTACCAAACAATTACCAAACAATCCAGTTACCAAACAATTAACCCCCTTCACCCCTAACCCCCTCCGCCTCTGTAACTACCAGTCTGTCCTCTGTGTCTGTAAGTTTTGTTTTGTTTGTTCTTTTTTTATATTCCACATATAAATGAAATCATACGGTGGTGTTTGTCTGATTTACTTCGCCTAGCACAATACCCTCAAGGTCCATCCGTGTTGTCGCAAATGTATAGGTTTTTGAATAGAGCAGTGGCACTGTTAAAGTGATGCTTTAGGAAGATAAATTAAGCTGTGTCTTTATCTTGCTCACAAGCTAGTACATGCGCTTGTTTCTGTTTCATGAATGCTGGAGGAAGACACAGGACTTTTGGGTCAGAGGATTTACGGCACAGCAGGTGGCAGGAGCAGTTCCCTTTGCCTGCAAATCCCACGGGGGTGACATGGAGGGGTCCAGATGGATGCTGTGCAGGCAGTGGGTTGGGTTGCATCTGAGGAGCACTGAGCTGGGGGACTCGATTGCTTTTACGTGGTAAGCAAGCCTGCTCTTTGTCCTGAGGGTTGCTGGCTGCAAACACATTCCTGAGAGGTGGGTGGGGTAAAGAGCATTTCTGGCCTTGCAGTCTAGACACACCCAGCAAGAACCTGTCAAGGTGGTATGAAAGCAACTGAGATTTGGGAAACATAGGAAGACTGCGAAGCTTCTGGTTTAGATAACTGAGTGAATGAACGCTGGTGTCATTAACTGAGATCAGAAACGTGGGGGAAGCAGGTTCTACGGTGGAGGTGTGGGAAGTTACGAGCTCTATTCTTGGACGTTCAACAATATTTAGTCAGTGCTTATCACGTGCACTGCACCTACAGCTAAGATGTAGTGCATGCCTGGAAGAAACGCAACAGCCTGGGCGAGTTTTAGGTTCTGAAGTGCAGCCAAGCGGATGGATGCAGAAGGCTGTTGTACAGGAGTCTGAAACTAAGGGACTAGAGATACGTGTAGATCTGGGAGTCGTTACTATACTTAGAAGATAGGGCATCAAATTAAGGCATGCGTGAAGGACGAGGTCACAGAGGCCAAGAAGAGAGGCATAAGGAAAAGCAGGTGAAAGTAATGTGGAGGCCCAGGGCGAAAAATAGCAGAAGAGTCATTTTGACTGAATGAATGAATTGGTGTTGGCATGTTGGTAGTGGGCTGAGAAATCAGTGGGTGTTTCCATATGGAAGCAGTGTGTATACGTGAGCATTCTTCTAAGAAGCTCCACAGAGAAATATTATAAAGTCATAAAAAGAATGAAATAATGCCACTTGCAACAACACGGATGGACCTAGAGATGATCATACTAAGTGAAGTAAGCCAGACAGGGAAAGACAACTATCATATGATATTGCTTATACGTGGAATCTAAAAAAGAAGATGCAAATGAACTTATCTACAAAACAGAAATAAACCCACAGACATAGAAAACAAGCATATGGTTACCAAAGGGGAAGGGGGAGGGATAAATTAGGAGTTTGGGATTAACATACACACACGACTATAAATAAAATGGATAACTAACAAGAACCTGTGCTGTATAGCACAGGGAACGATACTCAATATTTTGTAATAACCTATAAGGGAAAAGAATCTGAAAAAGAATATGTGTGTGTGTATATATATAACTGAATCACTGTGCTGTACACATGAAACTAACACAGCATTGTAAATTAACTATACTTCAATTAAAACAAAAAAGCTTCATATAGAAAGGAAAGGTAAAGAGCGGTCTCTAGAGGTGTAGTTAGAAAGAGGCATTTTTCCCCCCAAAGTCTGGGAGGTGTTTGAGCCTTGTTGTAAATAGAAATAACGGGCTTCCCCGTGGCGCAGTGGTTGAGAGTCCCCCTGCCGATGCAGGGGACACGGGTTCGTGCCCCGGTCCGGGAAGATCCTACATGCCGCGGAGCAGCTGGGCCCGTGAGCCATGGCTGCTGAGCCTGTGCGTCCGGAGCCTGTAAAAAAAAATAGAAATAGCCAATAGAGAGGGAAATTTTTTTAAATTAATTAATTAATTTATTTTTGGCTGCATTGGGTCTTCGTTGCTGCACGCGGGCTTTCTCTAGTTGCGGGAGCGGGGGCTACTCTTCGTTGCGGTGCACGGGCTTCTCATTGCGGTGGCTTCTCGTTGCAGAGCACGGGCTCTAGGTGCGTGGGCTTCAGTAGTTGTGGCTCGCGGGCTCTAGAGCGCAGGCTCAGTAGTTGTGGCGCATGGGCTTAGTTGCTCCACTGCATGTAGGATCTTCCTGGACCAGGGATCGAACCCGTGTCCCCTGCATTGGCAGGCGGATTCTTAAACACTGTGCCACCAGGGAAGTCCCTAGAGACGGTATAGAGGGAAGAGGATAATTATATAATGGGGAAGCCCTGGAGTGCTTAATTTTCTAGATGAGGTAGAATGTGAGGTTATTAATTGAGGGTAAGAAGCATTGGGTTGCCTGGGATCTTCAAAGTAGTGAGTGTCTAGAAGTGTGGTTGAAGGACTTGAACCATAATTTATATCCATTGAGGGCAGTGGGACCATTCCTTCTCAGCTGTTCTTGAGATGTAATTCACGTATCAAAAGTGTATAATTCAGCGGCTTTTTAGTGTGTTTGCAGAGCTGTGCAACCGTCAGCACTATCCGACTCCAGAACATTTTTATCATCCCAAAGAGAGACTCTCTCGTTAGCAGCCACTCTCCACCACACCCACACTCTCCCCTCTCCCCACAGCCCCTGGCAGCCACTAATCTACTTCTTGTCTCTGTGGATTTGCCTTTTCTGGACATTTACTATAAATGGGATCATACAGTATATGGACTTTTGTATCTGCTTTCCCTTGGCATAGTGTGTTCAGGATTTATCCATGTTGTAGCATGAATCAGTACTTCATTTCTCTTTAAACCTGAATAATATTCTGTGATATGGATATGCTGCATTTTGATGCCCATTCATCAGTTGATGGGCATTTGGCTTGTTTCCATTTTTTAGCTATTAATGAATAATGAACATTTATATATAAGTTATTGTATATTTTCATTTCTCTTGAGTATGTGTATACATGGAAGTGGAATCGCTGGGTCATATAGTAACTCTAACTTTTGAGAAACCGCTAAATTGTTTTCCAAAGTTATTGCACCATTTTACATTTCCACCAACAATGTATGAAGTTTCCAGATTATTGCCATCCTAGTGGGTGTGAAGTGGTATCTCATTACGATTTTTGATTTGCTTGTCCCCAATGTCTAGTGATGTTAATTAAGCATCTTTTCATGTAATTAAGCCATTTGTATATCTTTTCGGAGATGCCTATTCAAACCCTATTCTTATGTTTAAAATTGAGTTGTCTTTTTATTATTGAGTTCTAAGAGTTCTTTGTATATTCTGAGTACCAGTCCCTTAACAGATACATGATTTGCAGATACTGTCTTGAATTTGTGGGTTGCCTTTTCATTCTGTTAGTGGAGTCCTTTGAAGCACAAAAGTTTTTCATTTTGATGTGGTCCAATTTATCTGTTTTTTTCTTTTGTTCCTTGTGCCTTTGATTTGATATCTAAGAAACCATTGCCTAACCCAAGGTCATGTGGATTTAATGCCTATGTTTTCTTCTAAGAGTTTTATAGTTTTAGCTTACATTTATTTAGGACTTTGATCTGTTTGGAGTTAAGTTTTGAATGTGGTGTGAGGTAGAGGTCCAATTTTGTCTTTTTGCATGTGAATACCCAGTTGTCCCATCCCCATTTGTTGAAATGACTATACTTTCCCCATTGGATTGTCTTGGCACCCTTGTGGAAAATTAGTTGACCATAAATGTGACGGCATATTTCTGGATTCTCAAGTCTATTCCAATGATTTATGCGTCTGTCCTTAGGTTAGTATCACACTGTCTTGATTACTGTAGCTTTGTAGTAAGTTTGAAATTGGTGAGTGTAGTCTTTCTACTTTGTTCTTCTTTTTCAAGATTGGTTTGGCTATTCTGGTTTTGCCTTATAAGTTTTTTTTTTTTTTTTTTAGATGTTGGGGGTAGGAGTTTTTATTAATTAATTTGTTTATTTTTGCTGTGTTGCGTCTTCATTTCTGTGCGAGGGCTTTCTCTAGTTGTGGCAAGCGGGGGCCACTCTTCATTGCGGTGCGCGGGCCTCTCACTATCGCGGCCTCTTGTTGCAGAGCACAGGCTCCAGACGCGCAGGCTCAGTAGTCGTGGCTCACGGGCCCAGCTGCTCCGCGGCATGTGGGATCCTCCCAGACCAGGGCTCGAACCCGTGTCCCCTGCATTAGCAGGCAGACTCTCAACCACTGCGCCACCAGGGCAGCCCTGCCTTATAAGTTTTTAAATACCTGCTTTCTAACCCTCTGAAGTTGATTGGTTTCTTGAAAATACATATTTTCTGTTTTGGACCACATAAGATTATTTCAATTATTTTGGTATTATAATCTTTCTTCCCCCCATCAGGCGTCGTGTCTTGGATCTTCCTTCATTCTCAGTTTTTTCTTTAGCTGCATTAGAACTCGGTTATATTTTATCTTTTGTTTATTGAATAGATTCTCATGTTCACTGGTAAAAACATAAAAGTAGGTGATTAGGATATTTTATATATCTCTTACTAGAAAGCAAACTACTAATTGGTTTTTTACCTTTGTGGCATCGCATAATTTTCTTTTTCCTTGGGTCAGTGGGTCCCAAGCAACTTGTAAGTATAGTAAAGAACTATAAGTCTTATTCCCTATTCTGCAAGTAAGAATACTGCATTCCAGTTGGGAAAACAAGTGCTTCATACATGAAATATGAGTTATGAATATCATCAGCATGCATAGACATGTAAAAATATTAGGCACATTACACAATTTAGTTGAAAATAGAACCATATATAGCATGCAAAATTTGCAATTTAATTAAAATGTGAATCTTTCAAATAATTTACTATCTTCCTTTTAAAAATGGACCCTAGGGCTTCCCTGGTGGCGCAGTGGTTGAGAGTCCACCTGCCGATGCAGGGGACACGGGTTCATGCCCCGGTCCGGGAAGATCCCACATGCCGCGGAGCGGCTAGGCCCGTGAGCCATGGCCACTGAGCCTGCGCGTCCGGAGCCTGTGCTCCGCAACAGGAGAGGCCACAACAGTGAGAGGCCCGCGTAACACCAAAAAAAAAAAAAAAAAAAAAAAAAAAATGGACCCTAGTGAATTTAACAGTAAGTTATAGCTTTTTAGGAATGTGACATAGGTAAAGGGAGATTCATTTATATTTCTGAGTAGTAGATTTTGTTTGAAAATTACTATTAATTTTCTGGAGAATTAGAAAAGCAGGTTACCGAATGGGCAACTCAGAATTATTTTGTCCACACTAAGAATGATGCGTTTCCCCAGGTGGAATATGAGTTATATAAAGGGAGTCTCCCACGCCCTGCCTATCTTTGACTATGATATCATTGAAGAAAGAGTCATAGCTGATTTATGCATTGAAGAAAGACTTGTTTCAAATTATTGTTCACTTTTACAAGGTGACTAATTTGCTGGCTGAGTAAGCTGAATTATCAGCTGTTGATATTTTATTCATCTTGAGGAACTTGACCTAGAAAAAGATCCTGTTTGGGAAATAATATGGAATCTTTAATGTTAGTGGACTAAATTAACTTTCTTTCCTTCCTCCTTTCTTTCTTTCTTCCTCTCTTTCTTTCTCTCTCTCTCTCTATTTTTAAAATTTTTTATTTATTTATTTATTTTTGGCTGCATTGGGTCTTTGTTGGGTCTTCGTTGCTGTGCGCGGGCTTTCTCTAGTTGTGGCGAGTGGGAGCTACTCTTTGTTTTGGTGCGCAGGCTTCTCATTGTGGTGGCTTCTCTTGTGGAGCATGGGCTCTAGGCGCGCGGGCTTCAGTAGTTGTGGCTCGCAGGCTCCAGAGAGAGGGCTCAGTAGTTGTGGTGCACGGGCTTTGTTGCTCTGCGACATGTGGGATCTTCCTGGACTAGGGATAGAACCTGTGTCCCCTGCATTTGCAGGCAGATTCCCAACCACTGCACCACCAGGGAAGTCCCTCTCTTTCTTTTTTAAAGGACTCGTGAATACATCAAAGAATTCATGGTTCTGAGTACTATAAAGCTTGATTAGTCATGACCTAAACTTATAGCTCTACTTAACTCAAAGATCACTCTGGTTTTTTATTGGTTTTCAGACATAGTACTAATTAAATCCCAATCTCATAATTTTAGGCTTCACTGAGAATAAACTGTTGTCCATGTGTTACTTATTATAATAATGAGTATTTAGTGCTATTTTTTATTGTGGTAAGATAGATATAACATAAAATTTACCATCTTAAACCATTTTCAAGGGTACAGCTCAGTGGCATTAGGTACATTCACATTGTTGTACAACCATCACCACCATCCACCTCTAGAACTTTTTTATATTGCAGAACTGAAACTCCATGCCCATGAGATACTAACTCCTTTAGCCCAGCCCCTGGCAACTACCATTATACTTTTTATCTCTATGAGTTTGACTACTCTAGGTGTCTCATATAAGTGGAATCATACAAAACTTATCCTTTGGGACTGGTTCATTTTACTTAGCATAATGTCTTCAAGGTTCATCCATGTTTTCGCAGAATTTCATTCTTTTTTTAAGGTTGAATAATCTTCCATCGAATATATGTACCACATTCTGTTTATCCGTTCATCCATTGATGGAAAGTTGGGTTGCTTCCACCTTTTAGCTATTGTGAATACTGCTATGAACATGGGTGTACTTTAATGCTGTTTTTGCGAAGGGAGTGCATAGCAGCTGGCTATTTATCTTTTTAATCTAAGTATTGTTTCAAACTAAGAGGAAGATGTTTATGTTTTGGATGTTTGGTAGGTGTTAAAATTTTTTTTTCTTTTTTAAATTCGCCTTAAATTTAAGGCCTAAATTTGGTATTGCTATTTAATCAGTTAATATTTAATCACAGCTTTGCTTTCTAAGCAGTATAGAGCAAGACGTTTTCTATGGAGAAAGTGTCATATTTAGAATTTTGTAGCAGTATAATTTCATTCAAGCATTGGTGGCACTTGGTGATAAAATGCTTTTCGTATATCTGACCCTTAAACTCTCCTCAAATCTCACTGCTCGTATTTGCTTGAGTGTGTGTCCTAGATGTTCCACCCATATTCTAAACAGTCTTGTGAAAAGCCTTCTTTTAACAGCGTTGGGGTGGGAATTTTGTTTGGTAATAAAAACTGAGCTAATAAAGAAGTGAAGATAGTTTATATTTTGAAGGCCACCTCCACTGGGTGTTAAATGTAGGGACATTTGTAAGTGTTGTACTCTTCAGGACAAAATGAGTTTAGGTTGGATATATTAGTTATTAGGTGATTCTTTGAATTATATAGGATTTTCCAGGGATTGGTTCCTGAATCACGCCATTTAATGCTTTCAAACTATTAGAGTGTCTCTAATGAAGTCATGAGGGGCAGGATGGAGGAGCTGTGAAGAGTAGAGGGAAAAAGCCTACAAATATTGAAAGAAAACGTTTGAATCCTTTTTCAATTCCAGATCATCTGAAATGAAGGTAAAATTCTAGTGGGGGTGGGGGAGATATTTGATTTACGGCTTTGTAGGCATGCATCCTAGATGAGTACTTCTGCGTGCAGAACTATACGTGCAGCTCCTTTGCTCAGAGCTAAGGTTCTTGCAAGAAACTAATATCTAACTTTGTGGTGGGTGGTGAGATGGAGATTCTGAGTCAGTACAATTCCTGGAGCCTCGATAAAGCATTTGTGTATAATATAGATTTGACTGCACAGGGTCAGCCAATACAATGTGGTCAGAGGTCATTAAGGGGTAGTATTAACAAAGTACGATGATTGCAAACTTTTATTTTTTTAGGGTGTGAAGTGTTTCTATTTTTATTTTTTTATTTTTTTAACATCTTTATTGGAGTATAATTGCTTTACAATGGTGTGTTAGTTTCTGCTTTATAACAAAGTGAGTCAGTTATATATATGCATATGTTCCCATATCTCTTTGCAAACTTTCTTGAGCTCTGGGCCTAAGGAAAGAAAGAAATAAAAATGCATGTTTGAAAAGTTTTTGCATTGTGGCTGAGGCTTTCTTGCAGCATTTCTGTGGTAGTATAGACTGGATTTAAACGCAAAGTATTAGAAATAGGCTTTCATACTAGTTGACCACAGTGAAACATCTCCCTTTCCAGGTTAGTCTTCCACACCTGGGTAAAACATATCTCTGATGTTTTCAGTTTCTCTTTGCCTGAAAAATGTATTGGCTAAAAGAAAGACCACTAAATTTTTGGTACTTCTAGATTATATCTTTGAGAACAAATGTAGAATAACTGATGTGAGAAAGGTTGAGTTGTGGTAGGCACGGGGAGGGAAATTTTTGTTTTTGTTTGCATTTGTCTCAATTATATAAGTTAAAGGAAACAAAAAAGAAATAATCTTTCCTGGCAGTGCAGATACTCTAAAGTTATAATGAGTTGACATTGACATTTGGCCAAAGTTCTTAGGGAAATACAAAATGACTCCAGTGTAGTGCAGTTTCTTTCCTTAGAGCATATCTTTGTGTAATAGAGATAAGGCAAACAGAAACAGTTTCATACTTTGGGTTAGAAATTTTGAAGAATATAAGAACATAAACATGATGTGGCCATGTTTCTCTTTATTGAGATATAGTTCATGTATGATATAATTCAACCAATTCAGTGGTTTTTTATTTTTTAAACTTTAAAAAAAATTATTTATTTATTTAATTGGCTGTGTTGGGTCTTCGTTGCTGCATGTGGGCTTTCTCTAGTTGCGAGAGCGGGGGCTACTCTTTGTTGCGGTGCGTGGGCTTCTCATTGCGGTGGCTTCTCTTTGTTGTGGAGCACAGGCTCTAGGCACGTGGGCTTCAGTAGTTGTGGCACATGGGCTTCAGTAGTTGTGGCGCACAGGCTTAGTTGCTCCGCGGCATGTGGGATCTTCCTGGACCCGGGCTCGAACCCGTGTCTCCTGCATTGGCAGGCGGATTCTTAACCACTGTCCCACCAGGGAAGTCCCCAATTCAGTTGTTTTATTCTGCTCATGCAGTTGTGAAAACAATCAGCACAATTTTAGTACATTTTCATCACCCCTAATAGAAACCTATACCCACTAGCAGTCACTTCTCAGCTCTGGGCAATAACTAGTCTCTTTTCTGTCTCTGTTTGCCTGTTCAGAACATTAGAAATAAGTAAAGTCATACAATATGTGGTCCTTTGTACTGGCTTCTTTTACTTAGCACAAGCTTCATCTATGTTGTAGTATGTGTCAGTACCTTATTCCTTTTAATTGCCAAATAGTGTTCCATTTTATGGATATACCACATTTATCCATTCATTAGTTGATGGACATTTGGGTTGTTTCCACTTTTTAGCTATTATGAGTAGCCATATAATACTGCTATGAACATACATGTAGAAACTTTTGTATGGACATAGGTTTCTCTTGGGTGTATGCCTAGGAGCGGGAATTTCTGGGTCATATACTAATTCTGTGTTTAACCATTGAAGAACTGCCAGACTATTTTCCAAAGTGACTGCACCATTTTACTTTCTCACCAGTAATGTATGAAGGTTCTAATTTTTCCATGTTCTCACCTATACTTACCTGTCTTTCTTTTGACATCTAGTTTACACTTTATTATTTTTTCTTTTTTCATTGAAATATACTTGACTTACAATATTATATTAGTTTAAGTTGTTATCTTTTTGGTTAGAGTTATGCTAGTGGATGTGAAGTGGTATGTCATTGTGGTTTTGACTTGCATTTCCCCATTGTCTAATGATGTTGAGCATCTTTTCTTGTCCTCATTGGCCATTTCTGTATCTTTTTTGGAGAGATGTCTGTTCAAGTTCTTTGCCCATTTTAAAATTGGATTTTTTTAAATTATTGAGTTGTAGGAGTTCTTTATATTTTCTGATGCAAGTTCCTTATTTGATATATGATTCACAAATATTTTGTCAATTTTGTGGATTGTTTTTTCCCCAATAATTCTTTTTTTCTCTTTTTAAAAAAATTATGTTTTTTTTTTTTTTTTACAGTAGGTCCTTGTTGGTTATCTGATTTAAATATAACAGTTCGTACTTGTCAATCCCAAACTCCTAACCTATCCCTCCCCCCGACCCTTCTCCCTGGTAACCATAAATTCTTTCTCTAAGTCTGTGAGTCTGATTCTGTTTCGTAGATAAGTTCATTTGTATCATTTTTTTAGATTTGCATATAAGAGGTATCATATGCTATTTGTCTTTTTCTGTCTGACTTCACTTATTATGATAATCTTCAACTCCATTCATGTTGCTGCAAATGGCATTATCTCATTCTTTTTAATGGCTGAGTAATATTCCAGTATATATATGTACCACATCTTCTTTATGCATTCATCTGTTGATGGACATTTAGGTTGCTTCCATGTCTTGGCTGTTGTAAACAGTGCTGCAGTGAACATTGGGGTGCATGTATCCTTTCGAACCACGTTTTTCTCCAGATATATGCCCAGGAGTGGGATTGCTGGATCATATGGTAGCTCTATTTTTAGTTTTTTCTTTTTTTTTTCTTTTTTTGACTGCATGGCATGTGGGATCTTAGTTCCCTGACCAGGGATCAAACCCGCACCCCCTGCGGTGGAAGCACAGAGTCTTAACCACTGGACCGTCAGGAAGTCTCCTATTTTTAATTTTTTTATGGAACCTCCATACTGCTGTCCATAGTGGCTGTATCAATTTACATTCCCACCAACAGTGTAAGAGGGTTCTCTTTTCTCCACACCCTCTCCAGCATGTTTGTAGATTTTTTGATTATGGCCGTTTTGACTGGTGTGAGGTGATATCTCATTGTAGTTTTGATTTGCGTTCCTCTAATAATTAGCAATGTTGAGCATCTTTTCATTTGCCTCTTGGCCATCTGTATGTCTTCTTTGGAGAAATGTCTATTTAGGTCTTCTGCCCATTTTTTGATTGGGTTGTTTGTTTTTTGGTGTGGATTGTCTTTTTACTCTCTTGATGGTGTCTTTTTTTTTTTTTTTTTTTTTTTTTGCCAGTGGATTTTTTTTTCTTATGTCATTTTATTTATTTATTTATTTTTAAATTTTTTGCCTTATAACAAATTTAATCAGTTATACATATACATATGTTTCCATATCCCCTCCCTTTTGCGTCTCCCTCCCACCCTCCCTATCCCACCCCTCCAGGCGGTCACAAAGCACCAAGCTGATCTCCCTGTGCTATGCGGCTGCTTCCCACTAGCTATCTACCTTACGTTTGGTAGTGTATATATGTCCGTGCCGCTCTTTCACTTTGTCACAGCTTGCCCGATGGTGTCCTTTGAAGAACAAAATTTTTCACTTTGATGAGGTTGTCCCAGCACTCTTTGTTGAAAAGGCTGTACTTTCTCCATTGACTTTCTTGGCACTGTCGTCCAAATCACTTGGCCATACGTATGAGAGTATCGTTCTGTACTCTCTGTTCCGCTGATCTATATGTCTGTCCTTCTATCCTTGTGTTAGTACCACAGTCACTGTAGTTGTTTAGTAAGTTTGAAATTGTTGCGTTGTCGTCTTTGTATTTTGTTCTTCAAGATTGTTTGGCTGTTCTAGATCTTGTGTATTTCCATATAGATTTTAGGATCAGCTTGTTAACTTTTGAAAAAAGTTAACTTGGATTTCAATAGGGATTGCCTTGAATTTTTATAGACCAATTGGAGGAGTATTGCTCTCCTAATCGAATTAAGTCTTTCAATTCATGAACATAAGTTGTTTTTCTATTTGTTTTAAATGTTTAATTTCTTTCAACAATGTCTTGGAATTTTCAGTGTATATATTTTGTACTTCTTTTAAATTTATACCTAAGTATTTGAATCTTTTTGATGCTATTATAAATGAACTTGTTTTATTAACTTCATTTCTGGATTTTTCATTGCTGGTGTCTAGAAACACAGCTGATTTTTGTATATTGATCTTGTATCCTACAACTTTGCAGAAGTTGTTTATTCTAGAGTTTTTAGTGGATTCTTTAAGATTTTCTATGTATAAGATCATATAATGTGCAAATAAAGGTAGTTTTATTTTTTCTTTCCAATCTGGATGCCTTTTCTTAGTTTTTCTTGCCTAACTGCCCTGACCAGAAATTCTAGTCCAGTTTTCAATGGAAGTTGCAGTAGTAAACATCCTTGTCTTATTTCTGATGCCAGAGGGTAAGCCGTTCAGTCTTTTCCTATTAAGTGTGAGGTTAGCCGCAGGTATTTTAGACGCCCTTTATCAGGTTGAGGAAGTTCCCTTCTATTTCTAGTTTGATGAGTGTTTTTATCATGATTTTTGGATTTTTTGTCAAAAGCTTTTTCTGACATAAATTACTTCAGAAATGACTAATTTTTTTTCTTTTTTTTTAATCTGCAGAAATTGACTTGCATACCAAATGTGTGGTGGATGTAGATGCAAACAAGGTTATTCTCAATCCTGTAAATACCAATCTTTCCAAAGGAGATGCCCGGTAAGTTAAGAACCAGTGTTAACAATCATTGGATTTTTAAATGGCGGAAAGCAACAATGGCTGCTGAACTGAGTTCAGTTGAACAAATATTCAATGCTTACTATGTGGAGACATATTGCTGCCAGATAGACGAGGTCTGTAATACGGACTGACTGAGTGCCAGAATGCGTGTTGTAGGCAGTAATGGTATTGGAAGGTCCGAGAAGAGAGCGTCGGTTAGATTGTGAAGTAACGGAGGAAGGCTTCTTGAGGAGGTGGTACTGGCTGGAGGCTTAGATAAGATGTGAATGGGAAGAAGTCAGGTAAAAGGGAAGGCTTTTAGGTTGTTCCTCAGTGTGTGTTGTTTTTACTTCTGCTAGTTCTTATCCTATCTGTCACTTAGAGCCCATTTCAAGTGCTATTTTCTTCCTGAAGACATTCTTGCAGCCCTTAGTGATTCCTCTCTTTTAAGGCCCCATGAGCTATAATCTGTACTACCTAATTTAATTATTATATATTGTTTCGAATTATTAATTGTAGCTTAACAGTAGATTTTAAGGTCTTGGAGGGAAGGGACTCTCTGTCAGGGGTTGGGGATGAATACTTGAGCATCAGTTCTGGATTTGGGTGATAGTATGAACAAAAGAGAGGGCAATAAGTTGTAAAGAAAGTGAATCTGGGGAGGAAGGAAGAGATTAATTTGGTTTCTGTCAGCAAGTGCGGGAAAATTAATTTAATCACGTAAGTTGGAGTCAGTTTACAGAAGACCTTGAAAGCAGATGAGATTTGGCCTGTATTTTTATGGGTAGGATGTCATCTTTGACAGTTTTTTAATTATTGTGATTAAGGAGGTGGATTCGGAAGAGCTGTCGGATGGCAATGTAGAGAATAGGTTAGAGTGGGGAAAGACGGGCTGTTTGCAGAGATCAGCTCTATCAGAGATGTTTTTGTGCCGATCCTGGAAGTGGAGGACACATGGTGCCCGCCATGATGCTTTGCACAAAGTAGGTGCTTCAGAGTACTTGTAGAGCAGTGCTGTATATGGAAATATACCCGGAAGGTACTCCATAAAGGTTCTTTCAAGTTGAATTGCATTGAAGAGAGCGCTGGCCTTGGAGTCAGAAAATCTGAAATAGAATCCCTACTTACGTTATTGTAGTTAGGTTTTTTTTTCTTTTTTTTTTTTTGTGGTACGCGGGCCTCTCACTGTTGTAGCCTCTCCCATTGCGGAGCACAGGCTCTGGACACGCAGGCTCAGCGGCCATGGCTCACGGGCCCAGCTGCTCCATGGCACGTGGGATCTTCCCGGACCAGGGCACGAACCCGTGTCCCCTGCACTGGCAGGCGGACTCTCAACCACTACGCCACCAGGGAAGCCCCTGTAGTTAGTTATTTTTAACTTCTTTTAAAATTAATTTTTATTGGAGTATAGTTGATTTTTTAAAGATTATTTTTTATTGGAGTATATATTTTTAAATTTTTTGAGCCTTATCTGTATGATACCTGCCTTACCTGTCTCATACCTCTATGAGATCAAATCAGTGATTGTTAGAGTGCTTTGTAAAGTGTTCTGTAAATGTTCAGGTTTATTGTTATTGATGTAGAGATACTTCTTAAGCATCTCTGGGATATGCCATTATTAGGGTGGGAAGAGTATAGATGTGTCAAGAAAGGTGCTGGGATTTTGAGCCTACTGACTGAATGACCTATTGTCCTGAGTGTTAATTGAAAACATTAATTTGGGGGCTGTTTATTGCTCTTAGAGCTTCCAATCTGAAGACTATGGCTTTCTTTGGCAATGTGGGTGACTCTGAACAAACTTGGAGGCAATACCCTCTGGTAGAAAGAATGTGAGCTTTTTATACAGGCCGACGGATTCAAATTCTGGCTCTGCCGCTTGCTGGCATGGTTATCTACCTGTGTTTTTTATTTGTAAAGTGTTTTCATTTTCTATTGCTGTGTAACAAATTACCTCAAAAGCTTAGTGGTTCCAAATGACAATAATCATGTATTATTTCCTGGTTTTTGTGGGTCAGGAGTTCAGACAGGGTGCAGCGGGAACGGCTTACTCCACTCCATGCTGTCTGGGGCCTACCAGGAAGACTCGAAGGCTCACCTGGGTCTGGCAGTTGATGCCATCTGTTGGCTGGAGATGTCTCTGGGGCTGCGGGAAAACGCCTACTCACAGTCTGGTGGCAGGTTCCAAAGGCAAGCGTCCTGAGAGCACGAGAAAGCCAGGTGGAAGTATTGCCTTTGATATTCTAACCTTGGAGGTCACACAGTGTCATTTCTGTCACATTTTCTTGCTCAAGGCTGGTATAAAGCTCTACACAGTTTCAAGAAGAGGAAACATAGACCTATCCGTCTTTGAGTGGAGGAACGTTAGTGTCAAATCAGGAAAGCATTTGGGGTGGGAGATGTATTGTTGTGGCTCCATCCACAAGCGTGTAATGTCTACCTGATGAGGTAATTGCGAGAATAAAATGAGCACATAGAAGCTTTTTAAAAAAATGTTTTCTTTCCTTTAGAGACCTTTAAATCTTAGGGATTTGTGAAAGAATTAAATAGCACTTTTTGGTTCCATAGAATATCTTGGATGACTCTTTTTTTACATGTGCTGAAAATAGAGATTGAATATTAACTCAGTGCTATAGAGTACTATCTGATAAAAAAGAAACTTTTAGAAATGACAACTGTCAGTAAGGTTGGTATGTAATGGCTTTTGGTGAAGTAAAGTTAGGAAGCACAGCTGCTTAAAAAACAACTCTTGGGCTTCCCTGGTGGCACAGTGGTTGAGAGCCCGCCTGCCTATGCAGGGGACACGGGTTCGTGCCCCGGTTCGGGAAGATCCCACATGCCACAGAGTGGCTGGGCCCGTGACCCATGGCCGCTGAGCCTGCACATCCGGAGCCTGTGCTCCACAATGGGAGAGGCCACAACAGTGAGAGGCCCGCATACCACAAAAAAAAAACAAAAAAACAAAAAAAACAACTCTTTATTGAAGTACATACTATACATACAGAAAAGTACATATAGCTTGATGAATTTTCATAAGTTGAACAGTCCTGTAACTGGCGCCCAGATTAAAAGCAAGAACGTTACTAGTATGACAAAAGACCACCTCATGAGAAGCACTTTTTCTTTTAATGTAATATCAAGGTGAAAAGGGAAAACAGAAATTTTGGGATGTAGCACTTCAGTGGTATATGTTGACTCCATTAAAAGAAAAAAATAGGAGGGAAAGCACAAATTACAAAGTTAAGGTTAATTACCGTCTAGTTTGTAGAATGACTAATCCTTACAACAAGTTATGGTTTTATAGGAGGTATACTTGTATTGGGTTGGCCAAAAAGTGCCTTCAGTTTTTAAGTAAAAATATAAGACATATTTTTCATTTTCACCAAGAACCTTATTGAACAACATAGTTTTGTTCCACTACCTTCTGCCATTTTTCAGGCAACTTCATATTCCTATCTTCTCAAAACTTTTTATCCTTTTGAGCAAAGAACTGTTCCAGGTGCCTTTTACAGTCCTCCAGAGAATTGACATTTTTTCCATTAAGAGAATTTTGTGAAGACCGAAATAAATGGAAATCCGAAGGTGCAATGTCGGGTGAATACGGTGGATGAATCAGAACTTCCCAGCCAAGCTGTAACAGTTTTTGCCTGGTCATCAAAGAAACATGCAGTCTTGCGTCATCCTGATGGAAGATTACGTGTTTTCTGTTGACTAATTCTGGACGCTTTTCATTGAGTGCTTCTTTCAGTTGGTCTACTTGGGAGCGGTACTTGTTGGAATTAATCGTTTGGTTTTCCAGAAGGAACTCGTAATAGAGGACTCCCTTCCAATCCCACCATGTACACAACATCACCTTCTTTGGATGAAGACCGGCCTTTGATGCGGTTGGTGGTGGTTCTTTTCACTTGCCCCACAATCTCTTCCGTTCCCCATTATTGTACAGTATCCACTTTCATCGCCCATCACAATTTGTTTTAAAAACGGAACGTTTTCAGTACGTTTAAGTTGAGAATCGCATGTGGAAGTACGGTCAAGAAGGTTTTTCTTGCTTAACTTATGTGGAACCCAAATATCAAAGCAATTAACATAACCAATATGGTGTGAATGATTTTCAACGCTTGATTTGGATATTTTGAGTATGTCAGTTACCTCCCGCATGGTATAATGCTGATTGTTCTCAATTAATGTCTCAGTTTGATCGCTGTCAACTTCAACTGGTCTACCCGACCACAGAGCATCGTCCAGCAAGGATTCTCCAGCACGAATCCTTACAAACCACTTTTGACACGTTTGATCAGTCACAGCACCTTCTCCATTCACTGCACAAATCTTTTTTGACATTTCAGTTGTGTTTTTACCTTTTCTGAAATAATAAAGTATAATATGCCAAAAATGTTGCTGCTTTCCTTCCATCTGCAATATTAAAATGGCTACACAAAAATTCACCAATTTTAATGTCTTCTTTTAAATGCACGCTGATATGACAGCTGTCACAATACAGTCTAACAAAATTGTTTCAAATGAAGTTAAAGACAACCAAGTGCTATTAGAGCCACCTTACGGAAAAAAACGAATGCACCTTTTGGCCACCCCAAGAGCAGAGAGCCAGGGATTTGAAACTAACATAAAAAAAAGTGATTTGGTCAGTCTAAATCAGTAGTCAGAAAGGCTCAAATTAATGTTTTTCCTTTAAAAGCTACAATATCCTTGTTTTTAGAATAGTATCCAATCCTATTAATCTAAAACTATGACTAGTTTTGTATGTATACTTACAACCTAAGTTAGTATACTCTGAAAGTGAACATGTATACATTTTATAACAATAGTTTGTATATTTTTCTGATTAATTTTGCATTAACTTCTGAAAATTTCATGGTTTGATGCTTATGCTTATTAAAGCTAATAAAAGTCATGGTTAAATGAGGAGGAAGAGCATTTTCAGCTTAACAGCTTAATCACGGGAATTTGGGAAACATTTTTGCTGTGCTATATATGTGGAATTTCAAAACTGTTTTGAAAAATAAGTTGCTTAAAATTCAGAAAATTGATTGTACGTGGCTAACGAGATTAAGAAATGCTGACTTTGGAGTCAGACATCCTGGACTGAATCTCAGCTCTGCTACTTAACACGTGTGTTGTGGAGCAAGTTACGTAATTGTCCTCTGCCTCAGTAAAGTGGAGATTATAATAGTACCTGCCTATAGGTTGTTATGAGGATTAAGTGAGTTAAAATATGTAAAGTGGCAGTGCCTGGTGTACAGTTAACCTTATAGAAAAGTTAGCTATTACTTTGACTCTTACTGTTATTATGGCCTGTATTCAAGTTGTAGTCCATGGTATGTTTGTGAGCTATAACTTCATAAAGGAAGTAAATTTTTTTTTAAAATTTATTTTGTTTATTTATTATTTTTGACCGTGTTGGGTCTTCGTTGCTGCGCGAGGGCTTTCTCCAGTTGCGGCGAGCAGGGGCTACTCTTCGTTGCGGTGCATGGCCCTCTCATTGAAATGGCTTCTCATTGTGGATCATGGGCTCTAGGTGCACGGGCTTCAGTAGTTGTGGCTCGCGGGGTCTAGAGCACAGGCTCGGTAGTTGTGGCACATGGGCTTAGCTGCTCTGTGGCATGTGGGATCTTTCTGGACCAGGGCTCGAACTCATGTTCCCTGCATTGGCAGGCGGATTTTTAACCACTGAGCCACCAGGGAAGCCCCCTAAAATTTTTTTAAACCAAAATATATTCAGTACTTGAGTAAACATGCCTATCAAGAAATTAACTAGTTCTAGAAAAATTTCAGCTTTGCAAAGTCAGAAACTTTATTTTATCTACTTTGCCCAAAGTTGGTGGGGCTCTTAGGGACTAACATGCCATGTGTTAGAGAGATAGCCCCTTAATTTTAAGTTTACAGTAAACAAAATATTAATCCCTGTCATCTGGGCTTCTCCGTAGTATCAACCAACTTGGGAAACCAGGTTAAAACATTGCTTGTGAACATAGGGTAAGAACAAAGGGACATTTTATTAAATATGGAGAAGATGAAGGACAGACTCTTCCTGTTCCACAGCACTCTACGCAAACACCCTAGGGACTGAAACACTTGCATCCACCAGTTCGGTCTTTTTCTTCTGTGTATAGTACTAGATACACATTGACAGATTTGATCTGTTTGTTTTCTCTTGCAGAGCCATACAGCTTATACTGGTAGTACATTAAATGTCTTTTTGGAATTACCCTTTGGCACTAAACCAGTTTAGTTTTCTAGACTGGTCCATGGGCTTTCCCAAATCTTCAGCACCATATTTACAAATCATCTTTTAGGGCTAGTAAGTGACTAATTCATTATCTATTCTTAGTAGATTCTTACAAGTGTAATTCGCAGTGTGTGATTCTTCGCATTTAGGAGCCCTTTAAGTCCCTTTTATCACTAGTTACAATAATACCATGATGTAGAACAGTCCCTTTTTTTTTTTTTTTTTTTTTTTTTGCGGTACGTGGGCCTCTCACTGTTGTGGCCTCTCCCGTTGTGGAGCACAGGCTCCGGACGCACAGGCTCAGCGGCCATGGCTCACGGGCCCAGCCGCTCCGCGGCATGTGGGATCTTCCCGGACCAGGGCACGAACCCGTGTCCCCTGCATCGGCAGGTGGACTCTCAACCACTGCGCGACTAGGGAAGCCCAGAACAGTCCCTTTTTAAATAGCTAAATAAATCTTTAAGCCTTATTTTGTTTGAATTATGTCTTAAAACATTAAAATTTTATCTTATAATAAAATGTTAATGCTAGTGCTTGTCACCATGATAGGACAAAATAGTTTCTTAGGCTAAGTTTTATCTTCTGCCTTTTGCCTCATCCCCTCCTCTACCCACCAGTAAGGCCTTTGCTGCTCACTCTGGCTAAAAAATTGAGATACTTAGGGGCTTCCCTGGTGGCGCAGTGGTTGAGAGTCTGCCTGCTAATGCAGGGGACGCGGGTTCAAGCCCTGGTCTGGGAGGATCCCACATGCCGCGGAGCGACTAGGCCCGTGAGCCACAACTACTGAGCCTGCACGTCTGGAGCCTGTGCTCCGCAACGAGAGGCCGCGATAGCGAGAGGCCCGCGCACCACGACGAAGAGTGGCCCCCGCTTGCCACAACTAGAGAAAGCCCTCGCACAGAAACGAAGACCCAACACAGCAAAAATAAATAAATTAATAAACTCCAAAAAAAAAATTGAGATACTTAAAATGTTTTCAAAGGGAGTGAGGTGTGATTTCTCATGGAGAGTGGCAGCCTCCACTTTATGAAACAGTTGTGTTATGAGAGTTACGTTTCTGTGAGTTTGGAAATGGGGATGCATTTTCCGATAGGAACTGACAGTTGTTTCCAGGAGAAAGGCTGTTCTATTAAAAAGAGTGACTAGTTTGGCCCACAGCTCATACAGTAAAGTTTGTTTGTTTGTTTTTGCTGTGCGTGTACGGAGATAAAGAATGCATTGACTATCAGTAACTAATATATCTTGGCGTCACTGTGCCGAAAGTGCCAGCAGTTTTATCACCGTTGTTTTTGCACCATCAATGCAAATATCAACACAGTGAAGAAGGCAAATGTCTTAGTATTTTATGAAAATAGTTTTGACCTCAAGACCCACTGAGAAGCTCTAGGAAACCCTCAGGAGTCCTCAGACCACAATTTGGGAGCCAAAGTTAGACTGAATGGATGTCTTTGGTTTATTTTTAAACTACTTTATTGAGATATAATAAGCATGTCATATAATTCATACCTTTAAAATGAGCAGTTCAATGGTTTCTATTATATTTACCAGCACAATTATTTAATTTTATGACATCTTTATCACACTGTTAATCTATGTTCTGTCTCTAGGTTTGAGATCTACCTATTCTGGACATTTCATATAAATGAAATACAATTTGTGGTCTTCTGTGATTGGCTTCTTCTTACTTAGCATAATGTTTTTGAGGTTCATCCGTGTTATAGCATTTATTGGTACTTATTCCTTTTTATGGTGGAATAATATTTCATCATATTCTATTTTGTTTATCCATTCATCAGTTGATGGATATTTGGGTTGTTTCCACTTTTTGGCTATTATGAATAATGCTGCTGTGAACATCTGTATACAGGTCTTTCTGTGGACATATGTTTCTGTTTCTCTTAGATAGATGTCCAGGAGTGGACTTTCTGGGTCATATGGTACCTCTGTGCTTAACATTTTGAGGAATTGTCAGACTGTTTTCCAAAGCGGCTGCAGCGATTTACATTTCCACCAGCAGTGTATGAGGATTCCAGTTTCTTTGGCTTTTAAAGAACCCTCGTTTACTGTAAGGAAAATGGTGGTGACTCTGGCTAATTGGAGAGTGTATACGCTGCCCGAAGGCATTCAGATTACAATTAAAAAACAAAATAAAACACTGTGGTGTCCAAACAAAACAGGTCTTGGCCAGATTCAGCTCTTGGCTACTGATTTGGAACCTCAGGTTCTAGTATACTTTTCTATTGAGTAGTACTTCTTGTAGGGTTTTAAAAAATTGAGCAAACTTTAAAAAAATATAGTGTATAAAAAGGTTTAAAGAATAAAACACTTATGCACCTGTCACTCAGTTTAATAAATCATTACCAATACAGTTAAAGCCTATTGTGAACAGCCTCCAATTTTAATGCCTTTCTTCTCCACCACAGTTAACAACTTTTCCAGAATTTGTTTTTTTATTTTTCTATTTCTTTACATTTTCACTATGTGTGTTTGGAAATTGTTTGCACAATATTATGTTTCCACAAATGCCTTTTTCTAGTAAAGGGTCAGAGAGATATGTGACTCAAAAAAGACTGACTACTAAAGTATAATTCCTGATTTCAAAAAAAAATAAATGTATTTATTTTATTTATTTTTGGCTGTGTTGAGTCTTCGTTGCTGCGTGTGGGCTTTCTCTAGTTGCGGCGAGCGGGGGCTACTCTTTGTTGCGGTGCGCAGGCTTCTCATTGTGGTGGCTTCTCTTTGTTGTAGAGCATGGGCTCTAGGCGCATGGGCTTCAGTAACTGTGACATGTGGGCTCAGTAGTTGTGGCTCACGGGCTCTAGAGCTCAGGCTCAGTAGTTGTGGCGCATGAGCTTAGTTGCTCCGCGGCATGTGGGATCTTCCCGGAGCAGGGATCAAACCCATGTCCCCTGCACTGGCAGGTGGATTCTTAACCACTGCACCACCAGGGAAGTCCCTAATGCCTGATTTTTTTTTTTTTTTTTTCTTTTTGCGGTATGCGGGCCTCTCACTGTTGTGGCCTCTCCCGTTGCGGAGCACAGGCTCCGGATGCGCAGGCCCAGCGGCCATGGCTCACGGGCCCAGCCGCTCCGCGGCATATGGGATCCTCCCAGACCGGGGCACGAACCCGTATCCCCTGCATCGGCAGGCGGACTCTCAACCACTGCGCCACCAGGGAGGCCCTAATGCCTGATTTTTAAAGGCAAAAAAAATTATATTAAGAGAAGCCAAAAATAATATCACAAGTTTATGTTGGGGCGGAAAGCTAATTGTTCATATTTTATCAAATACGCTGTTCCTCCTTTTTTCCTCTTAAAAAACCAAAATTAAAAAAAAAGCTTTTTTTCCCTTCTCATCTATTGTTTGCGGTAAATTCCAAACAAGCGTTGCAGTGAAAATTGTTTTACTGTACCTTCAAGTCTGAGAGACTGTGGATCAGTGAGCTATGCCTGTTCAGAGGTGCTGCTTTAAACAACAGAACTGAAACCTGAAATGGAAAGAAGTTCTTAGTATAAATTGTACTGAGAATCCCTTGGTCAGTTAATCCATTTTCTTCTTTAGCCCTCTGTTTTCTCTCGTGTGTGTGTGTGTGTGTGTGTGTGTGTGTGTGTGTGTATGTATGTGTATAATTAACACTACAAGCGTTAATATACTTAGAGGTTCTCTTATAATTCTTTATTACCCTGCCCCACCAAGTGTAAGATTTTATTTATTTATTTATTTCTTTATCTATCTATTTATTTATTTATTTTTGCGGTACACGGGCCTCTCACTGTTGTGGCCTCTCCCGTTGCGGAGCACAGGCTCCGGACGCTCAGGCTCAACGGCCATGGCTCACGGGCCCAGCCGCTCTGTGATGTGTGGGATCTTCCCGGACGGGGGCACGAACCTGTGTCCCCTGCATCAGCAGGCGGACTCTCAACCACTGCACCACCAGGGAAGCCCCAAGATTTTATTATTATTATTATTATTATTACTCTTATTATTTGGCTGTGTGTCCTGTGGGATCCCAGTTCCCTGACCAGGGATCGAACCCGCACCCACGGCAGTGAAAGCGCTCAGTCCCAACCACTGGATCACCAGGGAATTCCCCAAGTGTACGATTTTTTTTAAGACCAGAATTTTCTGAAGTAGAAAACATTTGGAGAGTTAGACTTCAAAATCATAATGAACCTGAACACTGATTTCTGTGGTATTTTGTGAAATGGCCTGTTCTTTAGTACATGTGGCAGAGACTCTCCAACATGGGTGGAGTTAGCTGTAGATGACACAAATATGCAGAGATTTTTCTTGTTTTCCTGTAAAATTAAGGGGCTTTCCACTCCTTACTGTTTGGTTATGTTTAACCTAATAATAAATTGATAGTGTGAGGGTTATAATTGCCAGTCTAATGCAAAGAATGTCTGAGATATTGATCTTAACCAGCACTTGTCAGAAAGGTCATTAAAACTCTTTTTATTCCTTCTAATTGTTTACCAGACATCAGATCTTAGTCAAGATCATTAGGTAATTAATGAGTTCTAATATGAGCAAAGTATATCCAGTCCTTGTTTGGAGGTTCAGAGTACTCTGTTCTTGGTAGATGAATGAATATATGCAGAATATATATATATCAGATAGATGCAGAATATATATATATCAGATAGATGCAGAATTAAGTGATGTTGACCCATGCACAAACATTTCTCTTGCAAACGTATTGTATAATACTGCTGAGGGGAGGGCCTAATGCCAATAATTGCTTTGAAATATATGAAGTCATTTTCAGACTAATTCCTTGTTAGGAGAAGGCATCATTAGGTCATATTAGATAATGACTTTTAAAATTTCTGTACTGCTATATGGATGCTACTTTAAGTAAAGATTTTAATTGAAGGAAGTCATGCAGAGTGTAATTATGGTATATACAATAGATCTGTTTGTTCTCTCTGCTGTGAAATGACTTGAGTGAGGCTAATAATTCTGCCCAAATAGAATTTACTCCTTTGGAGAATAGTATGTGGTATGTTTTAATTTCATAAAGGGGCTCTTCCTCGGGGAGCCTGTCTACCCTGATTATGTCAGAGTAAAGTGGGGAGAACAGTGTCCTGTGTACTCTGATATTTTAGAGGATTCCTCCCCGTCTTTTTAAAAAGTACTGTGGCCATTGAGTGTACAAACCATTTACTACTTTTGAATGTAGCTGGGAAAATGAATCGGGAAGACTCTTAGAAGCTAAAAAGGTAATAAAATATGTATGGTTGAATTCATGTTATTTCATGGTTAATAGCACATAATCAAATGGCAATAAATACAGATTTTTCAAAGTTTTACCAGCAAAAGCTAGTAGGTTGCTAAAATGAACTGTTTGATAGCTGATTAGTAAACCTGTCTGAACAAAATTAGACTGTTTTAGTAGAATTTATGAAATCTTAGCATTGTCATTGGGTATGTATCTATTTTGTTTATGCTTTTATTGGTACAGCAATAAGAAGGAATACGCTGTTTTTCTTAATTCAAGAAAAGAGAGTCTTTATCACTGTGATTGAAATAGTGCTTGGATACTAACATTTGATATAATGAGGATGCAGGGTTATGTGTATGTGTGACTAGTTACTAGATTAAGTTATAGCTAATACGAATTAAATGTTTTGAATTTCCCCAGAATTCTGGATTCACCATAAAATTATCAGATACCATATGATATACTAGATAAGACATCTAATTACGAATAAAGTTTAGGTACAACTCCCAAGTCCCACTATTGATGTTTTTAAAATTTGTCTTTGTTGTTTGTTTGGCAATACTTTTTTTTTTAGGGCTCTTTGTCTCAATCTCCAGTTTAGGAGTTGTTGCTCATATAAACAAAATGTTGAATACGGATCTAGACTTACGTTTTAAAGATGGAGGTAACAGGACTTCCCTGGTGGTCCAGTGGTTAAGACTCCACGCTCCCAGCTCCCAATTCAGGGGGTACAGGTTCGATCCCTGGTCGGGAAGCTAAGATCCCACGTGCCGCATGGCGCGTCCAAAAAAGAACTAACCCAAAACCCACCCACACAAAAAGATGGAGGTAGCAGTTCTCTATGAGGAAATGTGACCTGAGAAACCATTCCACCCAAAAAGTTGTTGCATCACAGTATCTTAGGAATCTTTCTGATCCATTCAGCAGCTGAACATCAACCCTTTGCCAAGTACCAAGCTAAAAGTTAGGATAATCTTTTTATTAATCCTTAGTTCCATTAAATTGTGGTGAAATTATTTTTAGCACACAGTATCTATAAACATACTAGTAACACAAAAAACAAAGCCAAACAGAAAAGTAGAAAGGAAAGTTGAATTATTCTCTTGTGGACTTTGTAAGGCTAGATTTTTGCAGGCTCAGACTTGAAATGATTCTATTGTTTAATCTTGAGCATTGTGCATTTTCTTATGAGAGTGATATTTAGCTAAAAATGAAGAATGATTTCTTTTGCAAGTTAATAGTGTAGAGTTCTGGAGCCCTTTATCCTACCTCCTTAGAATTCATTAAAGAACTACCTTGTGTGATGGTGAATTTCACTTTTGTTTCACTTTTATCAAACCTAATTTATGTATACTTATATTAAATAAAAACTTCTCTAGAATGGGTAATAATTAAGAGTAATAATAATCTTTACCTTCACGTATTGACCCATAAATGAAACAGATCAATACTGCTTTTGTTCCATTTTTAGGAAAACAAGTAGAATTTACAAAAGATCATGGAGTAGGTAGAAGTTGTATTTGCCATTTAATTTAAAAAAACTATTTGTTATGGAGAATTAAAAGATATGCCAAAGTAGACAGAATAGTATAATAGGCTGCCTGTTGCTCAGCCCTCAAAGCCATTCACCCGTGGCTAATACCGTCCTATCCACATCTTCAACTCTTTCCTTTTTCCCACATTATTTTGAAGTAAATCCCATTTTACCCACAAGTATTTTAATATATCTTTATTATTTTTAACATAACCAAAATACCATTATTACACCTTAAAAATTAACAGTGGTTATGCAGTAGCATCAAAGTTTCAGTCAGTGTTCACATGTCCAATTGTTTCATGAAGTTTTCTCCCCAGAGTTTGTTTTGAAGAGCATCCATATATGGTCTACCCATGGTGATTGGGTTATATGTCTTTTAATTTATTGGTTCCTTGGTTGTTGAAGAAATGGGGTCATTCGTTGTGTTGATGGGTTAATAAGTGAATTTATTACAGAGGATGTACTATGTTTATTTAGTCAGCTGCCAAGTCTCGATTTTTCTTGTGAATATTTTTATCCTGACATTCCTTTCTATTCTCTCTGACGTTACCTAAGTTAGTACCATAATTGCCTTATATTTAGCCTTCTGACTGGTTTCTGGAACCTTCCTTCAAGCCTGCTCCTACTTCCTGTAGTCTGTCTTTTGAATTTGGAGCCTTTATTATTTCTACTAATTAAGAAATGTCACTGCCTGGGTGACATCTTTTATGTGTTCATCCCTCCCTGTTTTCTAATGCTTGTACTGTTTAGCTTTATCGTATGTGTTTTGAGTCCCCCTCCCCTATGAGACTGTGGTTACTTGAAATCCGGGACCTCTTATTCTTTGTGCCTCGTCCAGTGCTTTGCAGGCAGAAGGTGCTCTATAAATGTCTCTTGATTGGTTATAACTGTTCTGTTAGTGCTTGTTCTCCAAAGCTCCCCGTTCTCATATTTGCCCCAATTAGTAGTAGTTGGAAAGGTGATTTGTGAGTCTGGGAGTTGGATTTTATTTTATTTTATTTTTTAAGCATTTATTTATTTATTTGGCTGCGTCGGGTCTTAGTTGCCGCATGCAGGATCTAGTTACCTGGCCAGGGATCATACCCAGGCCCCCTGCATTGGGAGCTTGGAGTCTTAACCGCTGGACCACCAGGGAAGTCCCGGGATGAAGAGTATTTCTCAAGACAGTGGTAGGGCCTGATGAGACATTTCCATCCACTCCACCATATGGGGCGCGGTTTTCTAGAAAGAGAGATTCTTGTCCACTGGATCCAGTCTCTTGTTTACTCTCTTGGCACCATAGCTTTTGTTTTGCTTTTCTTGTCTTGACAACAACCTTCTGTTCCAATGCTGTTCATTGACGATATTTTAAGTGTGCTGTTTCCTGGTGATCTAATATTAGGACCATACTGTAGGATAAATTTCCTTGGGAAGAATTTCCCGAAGATTAAACAATTTGTGATATATAGATGTTGCAAACTGGGGTGCCGTAGGCTACATTTACCCATAGATGTTTGTTTGGCCTGTAGTTTCAATGTTTAAAAATATGGGGGTTTCATAGGAAAATTCAGATTTGCAGTTTTTCCTAAACAACCTGAAAATCTGGCATCACTGGGCTTTCTGCCTCCTTTGATAAGGTCCTGAGCTCTTCAGGTCCCCAGCTGGTGGACACCCTCATTTATGTTATTTGCCTGGTCCCTGTGGACCTTTCCATCCAACCCTTGGTGTAGATCCTTAACGGCTTCGGTCACAAAACATGTCCTTTCCTGACCTTGGCCCTGGATTTGGGGCTCACATTTCTTTTTGAAACCCTTAACTTCTGCACTGTGAAGATGGTATGTTCCCAATTTTTCTTTAGTTTATTAAGTTTAGCCATGTGACTTCTGTAATTGTTGATATGACTTTATAAATTATCAAGTGTTCAGCGCAACACATTATTATTGATTTGCAAAAATGTAAAACAATGCTACTCTTCAGTAAATATATATTTATATTTATATAAATATAAATATTTTTGAGAATAGTGTTATTTTTCTTAAATGTTATTTTAACATGTAATAAATCTTGCTATTTTAAATGAATTAATAACATATTTTAAACTTAAATATGTTTCTCAGCTTTAATTTCTAATGCAAAAAAAACTTCTGTAGGCTCTAACCCATGTAAAAAGAAGCTTTTTAGGGTCCTTAGTTGTTTAAGAGTGTAAAGGAGTCCTGATACCAAAAAGTTTGAGAATCTCTGATACTAAAGGGTAATGTGTTAGCCCAGGTTAATCAGAATTGTCTAAGGTATTCACCAAAATTTTAGAACATAATCATTTTTTCCCTTGTAAGCAATATCATGTAAATCAACAGTAGGTCCCTGCAAAAGTTTATTGAATCATGGTATTTCTGAAGTGTATAACATTATTTAACTAAGACATTTAGGCATATAATTCTGTGAACTTGGAGTTCTAAATTAGAATATCAAGAAATTTAACCCTTTACCTTTTGGGATAGGGGGCCAGGGTTTCCCTGGTTCTAAGCCTTTCTTATTGTTCTCTTGCTCTTGGTAGAGAGAGTTTGTTGCATAAACAGTGGGGAGAGGATTTGAAGAACTGAGATGGAATTTTGGTGTGATTCGAGATTTTGGTGGGAGGAAAGATTCAGATGCTAGGGGGTGAGAGAATGAGCAGTTGTAGAGAAGAAAACTGGGGTTCCTTGGAGGCGAGAGGGGGATGAAATAATCCTACCTGCTTCCCTTTGTGGGCGGACAACCTGGAAAAGCAGATGCTGTGCCACAGGTTCTTGAAGGCTCTCCCTCTCCCAGTTTTGTCTTTCTGTCCATCCACCCCTTACCTCCCCCCAACCTCCCACCCCGAAAGCAAGGAGGGAACCTTTTTTGCTTCGTCTCTCCACTTCAGCTCACTCTGTCTCATCATTATAGAGTCCTCACCTTACATCACTGGAGTCATAGAACAGTTAAAGCAAGATATGGGTAGAGAAGAGGAACTGTTTTGCTTTTGCTTGGTGAGATAGAAAGGGAGGTAGGCAGGATGGAGAGGGATTCCAGCAGCCATAATGAGTGTGGGGGATTCCTGGACCAGTTTGGTTGGGCAGCCATCCAGGTAGAAGAACAGTATGTGTAGCCAGGACACACGCATCTCTTTACTCTCTAGTTGCAAATACCTGTCTTGTCTCTCCAACTATTTTTTGGATCCCTTTGGGTTAAGAATTGGATCCTAACTAATTATCCTTATAGTTCAAAGGATTTATAGGTATAGAGTATCTGTATATGTTAGGATCTAGCAGAGGGTTAGGCTTACAGGTGCTCAAGCAGTACTTTTAGATTGAAAAACATCATGTATATTGTCCTGTTGCCCTAAGAAGAGAGGGGAAAGTCCTTAGCATATGTCTCATAAAATGGTGCAGAACTGGGACTGAAGGTCTTGCAAGAGTATATTCAGAGAAGATAAGATTAGATGTAATTTTAACTATAGTTAAACCATCGTTTAACTGATTATTGGAGGGGCTTTGGCCTACAGTTTCCACTGCCTGAGGAGAGCTAGTTCTGATGGCTCTCTTGGTCTTTGCTCTGCCTTTCAAGAAGGAGCTCCTCTGGGCGTAAGACTCCCAGGATAGGTCTGTTCTCCATAGGGTGGGTTATGTGATGTTCCTTTGTCTACCAGGATATTTAAAGGGGACAGAAAAGGCAGGAAAAGAGTATATATTAAAAAAGAATATCTGATGTATAACTGAATCACTTTGCTGTACATCTGAAACTACTAATTGTAAATCAACAATATTACAAAAAATTTTTAAAAATAATCTGAAACAAGCAAGAAACCTTTGACAAAAAATCTGGTTACTGTCTACAAGGTGGAATTATTTGATTATAAATTTGTATATCAAAAACTTTAATAAATTTTTTTTTCGGCTGCGTTGGGTCTTCGCTGCTGTGCACAGGCTTTCTCTCGTTTCGGCGAGCGGGGGCTACTCTTCATTGCGGTGTGCGTGCTTCTCATTGTAGTGGCTTCTCTTGTTGCAGAGCACAGGCTCTAGGCGCGTGGGCTTCAGTAGTTGCGGCTCACAGGCTCTAGAGCGCAGGCTCAGTAGTTGTGGCTCACGGGCTTAGTTGCTCCACGGCATGTGGGATCTTCCCAGACCGGGGCACGAACCCATGTCCCCTGCGTTGGCAGGCGGATTCTTAACCACTGTGCCACCAGGGAAGTCCCTAATAAAATTTAAAAATATTCCTAAGTAAAAAAGATAGATAACTGTCAAGATTTCAGATGTCAGCAGAATGCAGTCACTGTGAAGGAGAAAAGGATGGCAAGACTAATTTTATTTTTATTTTTACTCGTAAGTAATTCAAATTTCAGGATACCTGTCAGTTTTATGCAGCTGGTAAGCCTTTGGAAGTTGAATCTGTAATGCATAAGAAGTTTTAACTGGAATTTTTTTGTTTTGCAAACTGGGATTTTTATAGCAGTTTTATGTAATTATACATATATATCTAAATCTGCATTAAAGCAGATCGTTTCCTCTTTATTGTTTAGATGGAATGAACATTTGCAAGGTTATCAAGTTGTTTTTTAATCTATTTTTTATTGAAGTATAGTTGAATTACAGTGTTGTGTTAGTTACTGCTGTACAGCAAAGTGACTCAGTTATACATATATATACATTCTTTTTCATATTCTTTTCCAGTATGTTTTTTCACAGGATATTGAATATAGTTCCCTGTGCTATACAGTAGGACCTTGTTGTTTATCCATTGAAGTGTTTTAAAAAATAAATTTCACCCTATGAAATGAAAACCATCTTAAGAATCTGTAGTAGTAGCTACTGTTCATATAATTGCACTTTATTATTTTGTCAGACTTAACATACTCCTCTGTGTAGAAAACTGGGTGAGCTGATGTTTTGGTCACACGTGTAACAGACTTCCTTGCTCGACTTTATTCTCATCAAATGTTACCACAACAGAAACCCCACATGTAAGCAAGATCTTTGTTCAGTTATTACTCCCACTTAGTCACTAGTGAGTCATAGCTGCCCTTGCAATCTGCCGTGCTCTTTCGGGGATCAGAAACTGCCATAGAATAGGGGGAACCAGACATTGAATATACACTTGGTACTATTTGCGTGAATGTCTTTTCTCTGAAAGTTAGATTTATTAGGACTGAACCCGTATGCTAGCCTTTATCCACTCACATCGGGAAGGATGCTTAAAAGTAGGATACTGGGACAGAGACTGGTTCAAGATTGAGTCATACCTTGGCACCAAACTAGGACTTTGTGCCTTGCCGTTTCCATAAGCTTTACTTAAGTGTTCTGACACTGACTTCATCTTGAACCACTGTATTAGACATCTCTTCTGTCCCACTTCAGGTCTTCGTGGCCTCACTCTCCCCAGAGCCTTTAATCACTTTTCACCCCTGGCTGTTGCCAACTCAAACTGGACCCTGACCAACTTGACGTGGACATAATCTGACACCTCATTCCTCACTCCCCTCCCTCCTCTTCCCTGGGGCTGTAATCCATGATAAGCCCTAGGCTTTGTTTTCTGAGGAATCCATGCTAAGAACATCCTTTTTGTATGCCCTTGGTTTATATACTAAATGGGTTCTCTTGCTTATGTATTACGTTACAGTTGATCTGACCTATTTTGACCCGACTCTGAACTTAAAAATTAGGAAGGGGTTAGGTCTGTTCTTCATAGGGTGGATTAATTTTTTTTTTATTTTTAAAAAATATTTATTTATTTATTTGGCTGCATCAGGTCCCAGTTGTGGTATGCAGGATCCTCGTTGCGGCACGCGAGATCCATCGTTGCGGCGTGCGCGCTCTCCGTTGTGGCGCGTGGGCTTCTCTCTAGTTGCGGCATGGGCTGTAGAGCTCGCGGGCTCAGTAGTTGTGGCACGTGGGCTCTCTAGTTGTGGCGTGTGGGCTCCAGAGCGCGTGGGCTTAGTTGCCCCACGGCATGTGGGATCTTAGCTCCCCAACCAGAGATCAAACCCGAGTCCTCTGCATTGGAAGGTGGACTCTTAACCACTGGACCACCAGGCAAGTCCCTAGTGTGGATTAGTTTTTGCTTTTGTCAACCTCATAAGCATTAGACAGGATTTAAGATTGAGGTGTTGCCAGTGGAATTTAGCCATCATCATTGATTATAAGGATAGAAAAAGGCAAGAGTTGGTTGAAGGGCATCGGAGAGGTATGACTCAGATGGAGTTTGAGTTCTGGATCCGCCATTAGCAACTGTGTGCCTTTGGAAAGTTTACATGACTTCCCTGAGCTTCAGTTTCCTTTTCTGTAAAATCAAGGTGAGAACACCATAATATAGATCTTGTCAGATTGCTATTGGGATAAATGAGTTATTTATATGAAACGCCTGGTACGTGGTAGGTACGTAGTAGATGGTAGATGCTATTATTCCTTGATTCGTTTATTCTGATCAACTTTCTTCATAAAAATTTTATTCATTGAAACACCTCATATTTTAAGTAATTTTTTTTTTTCCGACAACACTGGTCTATGCTAGATACTCAGTAAATACTTACTGGCCAGGTTAGACATGTAGTAAACTATCATAGTATGTTCCTAATAACAAATCATGCCCTTTTGCTTTTAATTGGCAATAATCTTAGGTGACTCAAGCTGTAGCTCTAAGTGGAGTTTCCTAACCCTCCAGATAGCAAGTACAAGATGTTTATTTCAGGGATTGTGGGTTTCTGCTAAAGAGTATCAATTTGCATGACATTGCCCAGAGTTGGTTTCCTTGTTCTGAGCAAAGAGCTATAATTATAGTCAAAGGAACTTTGTGGTCAAGGTCTTTGAACACGTGGAAGATGTAAATAATGCAGAGACAGCTAGGGCAGTGTTCATGGAAATATGAGACGTGAACAGAGAATTTAGTTTTTGGATCTTTTCATTGATGATAAATAGCATTTGCCGGCATTATTATTTCTTACAGTGTGTTGGATCCTTTGCGAGGGTTTTACCTACAGGTTCAACAGAAGTACTTACAATAGAAAATATAAGCACCATGATTATATTAGAATTTTCAGAAGAGGAGTGAGGCAGGAAGGCGTTGTATGACTTCCCAACATCACACAGTTAGTAAGTGGCAGAGCTGGGGTTTGACCTCAGGTTTGCGTGAGCTCATGTCTCCAAAGCCAGATACACTCGGTGTGTCACCAGATACACTGCTTCTTATTGCCTTGTAAGATTTCTTTTTTTAAAAAAAATATTTATTTATTTGTTTGTTTGTTTGTCTGCCCTGGGTCTTAGTTGCAGCACACGGGATCTTCGTTTCCGCATGCGGGACCTTTAGTTGTGGCATGAGGGATCTTTTAGTTGCAGCATGTGAACTCTTAGCTGTGGCATGTGGGATCTAGTTCCTTGACCAGGGTTCAAACCCGGGCCCCCTGCATTGGGAACACAGAGTCTTAGCCACTGGACCACCAGGGAAGACCCCTGCCTTGTAAGATTTCACAGAAGAGTTTCTTCTTGATCTTTAAACATTTGAAAACATATAATTGATTTTTTTTAAAGTAAAAAAAAATACAATTGGTAAATTCAGCTTAGAGCAAAACTATAGGCATTCAACAATTATTGATTGGTATCTAACATATGCAGCCTTGGCAAGGTGCCTGATAAGGGAAGGATAAGTATGACTTGCTCTTCTTTTAAGGAATCACATTCTGGAGTTAGGGAGTATAAGTATATTACATTTGTTAATGCACTCAACAACTATTTGTTGAATGCCCTCTGTGGGTGTCAGGGTAGTGTTGACCCTAAGAAAACAATGATGAACAAAAGAAAATTTGGTCCCAGGCTTCATGGAGCTTCTTCGTCTATCTGGGTTATTATGAACTGGTCTAAGGCATTTGGGTCGCTTATAATCAGACATTAGTAACCTCCTACAATTAGAGCTAGGTGAGGGCTTGTAGGCCTTCTTCCTCATCCCACACTACCATGGGGTAGGTCAACCACGAAGTCCTGACGAATTCTGCCTCAGATCTATTAGCGTAGGCACAGCATTAATCATACAGCTTGCTCCTGTGAGCTCCACGAAGTCACAGCTCTCAGACAGGCGCTTTGCCCGAAAGTGTCCCTTGAGTCAAAGGTAGCAGGATTCAGTACCCTCTGCTTAGAATTATGTGGCAGAGCCTGAATTCAGGTCTGGCTAGAGCCCTAGGCCAAGAACCCTACCCCAATGGCACAAGATGCCAGGTTTGTTAAAGGCTTAGACTTTGTTCTCCCAAGAATGGAGGTACCTGTGTAAGATTTCTAGTCAGTCTGAATAGTGTTTTTTGTTTGTTTGTTTTTTGCGGTGTATGGGCCTCTCACTGTCGTGGCCTCTCCCGCTGCGGAGCACAGGCTCTGGACACGCAGGCTCAGCGGCCATGGCTCACGGGCCCAGCCACTCCGCGGTATGTGGGATCCTCCCAGACCGGGGCACGAACCCGCGTCCCCTGCATCGGCAGGCGGACTCCCAACCACTGCGCCACCAGGGAAGCCAGTCTGAATAGTTTTAACACTACGCATTTTACCAGTTAAAAATTATTTCTGACATTCGTTGTGCTGAATAATGAACTGTGTAGTGTCGATCAGAAGGAAAGACAGCTGAACCTATTTTTGCATGAACCCATTTGGCAGTCTGATAAAGTCTGTAGACCCTTCTAAGAATAATCTTTCAAAAGCATAAAATGCAAAGGATAACAAAAGAAACCAAACATAATGAGGGACTTCCCTGGTGGTCCAGTGGCTAAGACTCCACGCTTCGAATCCAGGGGGCCTGGGTTTGATCCCTGGTCAGGGAACTAGATACTGAAAGCCACAACTAAGAGCCTGCATGCTGCAACAAAGATCCCGTGTGCTGCAACTAGGACCTGGTACAGCCAAGTGAATGAATGAATGAATGAATAAATAAATAAATATTTTAAAAAAGAAACCAAATGTAATGAAATATAGTTCCAGAAATATTTTTAAAGATGTGTGATACAGTAATATGTGCTTCTTTATTATTGTATTAACTAATAAGATCTAGTGTTGGGGGTAATTAATTTCAAAGTTGTGATAAATATAAATGCAACATATTTGCAGCAGTTGTAATGTGATAAGAAGATAGCTGTGGGCTTCCCTGGTGGTACAGTGGTTAAGAATCCGCCTGCCAATGCAGGGGACACGGGTTTGAGCCCTAGTCTGGGAAGATCCCACATGCCGCAGAGCAACTAAGCCCAGGCACCACAACTACTGAGCTTGCGCTCTAGAGCCCACGAGTCACAACTAGTGAGCCCGCGTGCCACAACTACTGAAGCCCGTGTGCCTAGAGCCCGTGCTCTGCAACAAGAGAAGCCACCACAATGAGAAGCCTGCGCACCACAACGAAGAGTAACCCCGCACACCACAACGAAGAGTAACCCCCACTCAACACAACTAGAGAAAGCTCACGTGCAGCAACGAAGACCCAATGCAGCCAAAAATTAAAAAAAAAAAAAAGCTGTGATTTCTATTGGTGATGAAGTCACTGCTAATACTGTAATTTATTGCCTACATTAATAATTGAGGGTAATTGGTAAATTCCAGTTAGAAGTTAGTGAAAAATAAAAGTGTAACTTTCCCCCCCATCCATCTTCATAGATTCCTGTTCATTCTATTGGGGTTAAGAATCTCTACACTAGAGTGCGTATTCTTTTTCTTTTTAAATACAGAAGTAGCCTAATTTATTTTAATTATTTTTTAAATTTTTTTGGCTGCTTGGCTTGCAGAATCTTAGTTCCTTGACCAGGGATTGAACCCGGGCCCTTGGCAGTGAAAGCTCAGAGTCCTAACCACTGGACTGCCAGGGAATTCCCTAGAGCGTGCATTCTTTTTTTTTTTTTTTTTTTTTTTGCGGTACGCGGGCCTCTCACTGTTGTGGCCTCTCCCGTTGTGGAACACAGGCTCCGGACGCGCAGGCTCAGCAGCCATGGCTCACGGGCCCTGCCGCTCCGTGGCATGTGGGATCTTCCCGGACCGGGGCACGAACCCGTGTCCCCTGCATCGGCAGGCGGACTCTCAACCACTGCGCCACCAGGGAAGCCCTAGAGCATGCATTCTTGATTAGAATCCTTTGTATGTTAACCCTGGAGTGTATATTTGTGATTAGGATACCAAATGTTAAGAAATTAACCCCACATGTGCATTAAAACTTAACACTTGCCTTTATGGCTGTTTTTCTTTTCTTTTCTTTTTTTCCCCCAATAATTTAGTAGGGCTGATAAGACTGTGCAAATAACAAATGGAGTGTGTGAAAAGTTCCATAGGAGAGAGCTATGAAGTGCTATGGGATTATGCAGAAGTATTTTCAAATAAAGACAAGAGAGTCTTATCTAAAACAAAGACAGTATGATAAGAGGATCTAGATAGACATGAATGGAGTGATATAGTGTTAGAAAAAAGTGGGGAGAAAGAGTGAAAGTTTCAATTACTATAATTCTTTAAGGTTGAGAAAGACATCACAGAAAAAATATGATTAGGGCTTTGTTCTGTCTGGCTCAGAAATAAAGATATTTCAGATATAGAGAATAGCATGACGGTAGGAGTAGAGGGTGGGAAAGCATGGAAGGTTCTTCCGCATGTGAGTGACATAATTGTCCAGTCACGGTTATAAGCAGTGTATACATGTTATTTAATCCTCACAGCAGTCTTATTATTATTTTCACTTTTTGCAGATGGAGGAACAGGCATGGCAAGATTAAGTATCTTGCTCAGAGTCAAAACTAGGTCTGTCTGGCTCCGCTGGACTCAAAATGACTCCATACAAGATTACACTGGTGACAGTGTGGAGGGTAGATTAGGCGGGAGGGAGCACGAGCGGAGATAGGAAAACCAGGTCAGAGACTGTTAACATGATACTGGCGAGATGGTAAAGGTGGCCTGAACGCTGTGTGTTAAAGAACTGATGAAAAGAATTTTCCAGCTTGGAAATCTGCACATTTATGTTCTCAAGTCAGACAACACCCACAAAATAGGAAATGAAAGTGCAGTGTTTCTGAGTAGAGATTTTTTTTTACCAGCCAGTGTATGTACATGGCTGGATGAATGCCTGTGTTACAAGTATCTCTCCTGAGTGTAGAATATTCATTATGGGCAGGACTTTATTGTGATCACCAGTTAGTGTTTATGTGAGAACCCCGCGTAGCCACTTGTCCAGATAGGATCACCAGTGGAATGATTTGCAAACGTTACGTTGTGTGGTGATTAAGCTTACAGGTGTAAAAGGTACTTACACCTTGTCGGAGCAAAGGAAGCTTTCAGAATCTGGCCCATTTGCTAGCAGTCAGTTCGAGAAAACTCAGAGAAGTGGGAGGAAAAGCTTTAGGTCAAGGGCAGACTGACAGTATGTTCAGGGTCTGGAGTAAGATTGATTCATCTTTCAGGTGAAATACAGCCAACACCCCACTCAGTCCTGACTTCCCTAGGCCCGGGAAAAGAGGTGTCTGGCAGTGTAGTGAGTTCTCCAATAAACGGATTCAAGAGAGCTTCAAAAGTGTGAACTTTACATGACTGCCTGGTAGATAAATAACCGGGGTGCATAGTTCTCTACCTAATAGATGATCGGAGCTAAATGGGAGTTTATAAAACATACCTAATCCACGTTCTGCATTTACAGAGAAACTAAGTCGATTGGTTCCTGGTCACAAAGCTTTCTGTTGGCTGAGTCCAGATTCAGCTGGTGGCCTCATCAATTTGACAGACGTGTCTTAGGAACCTGTGGGCAGGCTTCCCTCACCCACACAATCCTTCTAGCCCTTTCTTCACTTTCACAGGCCCCAGAGAGATGCCTCTTTATCTCAGACTCCCTGATATTTCTGGTCAGAAGTATCGTTGATTTAAAAAAATATATCTTTATTGGAGTATAATTGCCTTACAATGTTGTGTTAGTTTCTGCTGTATAACAAAGTGAATCAGCTTATATGTATACATATATCCCCATATCCCCTCCCTCTTGCGTCTCCCTCCCACCCTCCCTATCCCACTCCTCTATGTGGTCACAAAGCACCGAACTGATCTCCCTGTGCTATGCGACTGCTTCCCACTAGCTATCTGTTTTACATTTGGTAGTGTATATATGTCCATGCCACTCTCTCACTTCGTCCCAGTTTACCCTTCTCCCAACTTGTGTGCTCAAGTCCATTCTCTATGTCTGCGTCTTTATTCCTGCCCTGCCCCTGGGTTCATCAGTACCGTTTTTTTTTAGATTCCATATGTTAGCATACGGTTGATTTGTTTTTAATCTGCCGTAAAGCAATGAGGATTTTCAGGTCAGTCAAGACCAAATGTTAACATTTTCAACCTCGTAGTCACTCAAATATGTTCTCCTCTACATTCCCATTTTTTACTTTCATATTTTCATTTTTCACTTCTATGTTGGCAGACTAATGGTATGATTTAAACTACGGTTTCTTCATACAAAACTTCTGTTTAATTGTTAGTTGCCTTTACCAAATTGTAGATTTCCAGGCTGGAAAATAGAAACAATTCTTTTTTATTCTTAATACTCATCCCTAGGATGAGGCATTACTTGCAAGGCAAAGTACTTTCAAACAGCCAAAGCAGGAAAATAGGAATTGTTCTTTTAGGATGCATTGGCTAAATGCACAGATAAAGTTTTTATGCCATTTCTTCCAGGTTTTTGATGTACCTTATTCAATAAGGATTGAGTAAGGTAGCTGAAACCTATTTTAATTAAATCATATCATGAAGTATTTGTTTCAGTTATAGTCAATCCTCATCTCATGTCAAGCTATAAAATATTTAATATTTTCTGCCAACTGTTAACAGAAACATTTTATGTCAACTGCTAGCGTGGTTTACAGTTCTGTATACCGTCACCCCTTCGTATCCACAGGTTCCACTTCTGTGGATTCAAACAACTGAGGATCAAAGAAAAAAATTTCGGAAAGTTCCAAAAAGCAAAACTTGAATTTCCTGTGAGGCAACTATTTACATAGCACTTACATTGTACAACTATTTACATAGCATTTACATTGTATTGGGTTGGCCAAAAAGTGCCTTCGGTTTTTACGTAAAAATAAAAGACACATTTTTCATTTTCACCAAGAACTTTATTTTTTAAATTTTATATTAAAAAATTAAAAAAATTTTTTTTCAGTTTTGGCTGCGTTGGGTCTTCATTGCCGTGTGCGAGCTTTCTCTAGTTGCGTCAAGCAGGGGGTCCTCTTCGTTGCAGTGTGCGGGCTTCTCATTTGCGGTGGCTTCTCTTGTTGTAGAGCACGGTCTCTAGGTGTGAGGGCTGCAGTAGTTGTGGCACGCGGGCTCAGTAGTTGTGGCTCGCGGGCTCTAGAGCTCAGGCTCAGTAGTTGTGGCGCACGGGTTTAGTTGCCCCGCAGCATGTGGGATCTTCCCCGACCAGGGATTGAACCAGTGTCCCCTGCATTGGCAGGCGGATTCTTAACCACTGCACCACCAGGGAAGTCCTCACCAAGAACTTTATTATTTATTTATTTTGGCCGCGTTGGGTCTTCGTTGCTGTGCGCAGGCTTTCTCTAGTTGTGGCGAGCGGGGCCTACTCTTTGTTGAGGTGCTCGGGCTTCTCATTGCGGTGGCTTGTCTTGTTGCGGAGCATGGGCTCTAGGCTCGTGGGCTTCAGTAGTTGTGGCTTGTGGGCTCTAGAGCGCAGGCTTAGTAGTTGTGACGCACAGGCTTAGTTGCTCTGCAGCATGTGGAATCTTCCCGGACCAGGGCTTGAACCTGTGCCTCCTGTACTAGCAGGCGGATTTTTTTTTTTTTTTGCGGTACGCGGGCCTCTCACTGTTGTGGCCTCTCCCATTGCGGAGCACAGGCTCCGGACGTGCAGGCTCAGCGGCCATAGCTCACGGGCCTAGCCGCTCTGCGGCATGTGGGATCCTCCCGGACTGGGGCACGAACCCGTGTCCCCTGCATCGGCAGGCGGACTCTCAACCACTGCGCCACCAGGGAAGCCCGCAGGCGGATTCTTAACCACTGCATCACCAGGGAAGCCCCACCAGGAACTTTACTGAACAACGTATTCACCCTTTTGTTCCACTACCTTCTGCCATTTTTTTATTTTTTATTTATTTATTTTTTTTGCAGTACGCGGGCCTCTCAGTTGTGGCCTCTCCCGTTGTGGAGCACAGGCTCCAGACACGCAGGCCCAGCGGCCATGGCTCACGGGCCCAGCCGCTCCGTGGCACGTGGGATCCTCCTGGACCGGGGCATGAACCCGTGTCCCCTGCATCGGCAGGCAGACTCTCAACCACTGTGCCACCAGGGAAGCCCACTTTTTATCTTTTTGAACAGAGAACTGTTCCAGGTTCCTTTTACAGTTTTCCAGGGAATTGACATTTTTTTCCGTTAAGAGAATTTTGTAAAGACCAAAATAAGTGGAAATCCGAAGGTGCAATGTCTGGTTAATACGGCGGGTGAATCAGAACTTCCCAGCCAAGCTGAAACAGTTTTTGCCTGGTCATCAGAGAAACATGTGGTCTTGTGTTATCCTGGTGGAAGATTATGCGTTTTCTGTTGCTTAATTCTGGACGCTTTTCGTAGAGTGCTGCTTTCAGTTGGTCTACTTGGGAGCAGTACTTGTTGGAATTAATCGTTTGGTTTTCTGGAAGGAGCTCATAATAGAGGACTCCCTTCCAGTCCCACCATATACACAACATCACCTTCTTTGGATGAAGACCGGCCTTTGGTGTGGTTGGTGGTAGTTCATTTCGCTTGCCCCATGATCTCTTCCGTTCCACATTGTTGTACAGTATCCACTTTTCATCGCCCGTCACAATTTGTTTTAAAAATGGAACATTTTCATTAGGTTTAAGTAGAGAGAGAGAATCCCATGTGGAAATAAGGTCAAGAAGGTTTTTCTTGCTTAACTTACGTGGAGCCCAAACATCAAAGCAATTAACATTAACTAAGCTGGTGCAAATGATTTTCAGTGCTTGATTTGGATATTTTGAGTATGTCGGCTATCTCCTGCATGGTATAATGTTGATTGTTCTCAATTAATGTCTCGAATAGATTGCTATCAACTTCAACTGCCTGACTGTGAAGCATCGTCCAGCGCGAAATCTCTAGCATGAAACTTTGCGAACCACTTTTGACACGTTCGATCAGTCACAGAACCTTCTCCATCCACCGCACAAATCTTTTTTTTTGCGTTTCAGTCGCGTTTTTACCTTTCTTGAAATAATAAAGCATAATGTGCTGAAAATGTTGCTTTTTTTCCTTCCATCTTCAATATTAAAATGGCTACACAGAAATTCACCAGTTTGGATAAGTTTTCTTAAATCATGCTGATAGGACAGCTGTCACAATACAATCTAACAAAATTGTTTCGAATGACGTTAAAGACAATTAAGTGCTACTGGAGCCACCTTACAGAAAAAACCAAACGAACCTTTTGGCCCACCCGATATTAAGGTATCGTAAGTAATCTAGAGAGGATTTAAAGTATACGTGCAAGTACTATACCATTTTATATAAGGGACTTGAGCATCCTCAGATTTTGGTGTCTGGGGGGGGATCCTGGAACCCATATGTACCGAAGGATGGCTGTACTCTTCTGTTTCTTTAAATACATGGGAAAAGTCTAATCTTGATGTTTAAAAAGGTAAATGGACTTTTTTCTCATTCTTATTTAATTATTAAAAAACCCTCAAAATACCATCTTATATACTTGTTAACCCAAGGAATACCATAGCTTTACCATACTCTGTGTTTTGTAAATAGCTTCTAGTTTTAGCTACACATTATATTTTATTATTACAGGTCAGTTAATAAGAAACAATATATTGATCCATCTTGTCTTTTATCCACTTTAAATTACTAGATGTATATAATTTAAATCCTTGCTTAATACTTTTAGTAATTATCTTACAAAATGTATTCTATAAAATAGACCTCCTTGAAATGAGTGTTAAAACTTTTATTTGAACTTAAAAATGAGGTCAGGTTATTTTGTACAGAAAATGTGTTTGATTTACCTGATTATTTTGATAATAAGATAATAAAGATTTGATAAGATATGTAAGACAGTGATTTGATAATAAAGCTACATTCTAGTTAGTTTATAGGGCAGACTCTTCCATAAATTGAATCAGCTAAGTATGCAGCTTCAGTGTTTTGATGAAAATGTATCTAAAGCACATCATAAGATGAAATAATTTTATCAGATAGTATTTTTGTCAAAGGTGTAATGAAGTTAAAAAGATTTGATTGTCTCAACCCTTTCTGAGTTTTAGAGGTTAAGCAAAGTTCCAGTAAGTGAAACAATAGCAGGTGTGATTAACTTGATAAATTACGATGAAGTCTTTGGCATCTAGCCAAGAAACTGAAAAAATGAGCAGGCACTCTTATGACCTGGGTCACAACTCCTTTTGCAAATCAGGTAGTTTTCAATTTTTGCTTTCAGGAGACCTAATTGATTCATTAACTTATGGATCCTTAAATATAATATTTGATGTTAGGTTATTATGTGATTAGGGTTTTTTTGGCATGTACCATGGCAGGAGTGCAAAGATTTTTGTGATGTTACTATAACAAACCTCCTTCCAGTCCAGTCCTCTTACATATTTGAGCAAGGTTTTCAGTGCTTTACTTCTGTACAAAAGAAAATAGGAATAGGATTAACATCAGTGCCGACTCATTTTAGTAGTAAGATACAGTCATCCCATGGACTCGTTTCATTATAAGATGCTTTTCCATTGCAGTTTTTACTTGCTGTGTTTATCAAAACTTGTAATATATTTGTTTTGTTCTGATCAATCATGTGCTACTAATAATTGATAGCTCAATGCAGAAGAAGAGTAACCAGAGAAATTTAAAATTTTAATCTGTATGGATATTTTTGCAGAAAAGAATGATAGAGTGGTTAACAAAAGTCTTTACATTAGGATAAAATACTTTGTGAAAAGTGGAATGGAATTTAGAGGCCGAGTGTTTTTTTGTTTTTAATTTCTTTGTCTTCAAATTCTCAAGTCAGTTTAGATGCTGGGCAGATGACCTCACATCACTGGGTGAGTTCATGGGAAAGAAGTAAATGTATGAAATTACTTACTACCGAAGGAGAGTTTTTTCATTAAAACAAAAATCGTGGATTGTATCAGCAATAAAATATCAGTATCCACATTTACAAAAATTTATGGTACTTGGATTCCAATGAATATATTTAAGGAATTCTATTTTAAAATATAATATTTCAGGAATTATATTCTTTACAGCTATTTAAACTCATGTTTGAAAAATTTTATATAACAACGTAAAAACATATGAGGTGGTTTTTGGGGGGTACATGATCAAAAACATCTTGAAGATTACTCCAGCTATGTTCATACCAGATTTATTAATCTTAGGCATATATTCATTGACTCCCTGATGAAGATTTTAGCTTAGATGTACAAGCTTTTTACCTCTTCTCCTGCTGCTTGTTTTTTATATTTTTGTGATTTCTTCTTTGGTCATTTCTGTGATATTTTTACAGAACATATTGAAACCTGTATTTCTTATTAAATCAGCTTTAAACATTGTCTCTTCACTCCTTCTTTACCAAGATGAGACCATGCCCTTCCCCCTTTCTATGCCCTTTTGTAACCCACTTGCTTTTTTCATAAGTTGACATTATTTTATATGTATTATGTATCCATCCATCCATCCATCTATCTATCCATCCATCCAGTTATCTGTCTATCCCTCTGTGTCAGTGCTAGACCAAACGGTGTGTTAGGTTTGCTTGTCCTTTTCTGGGTTCATTATCACAACCCATAGGCTATTTGATGGAGTGTGTTCTAGCATAAAGTTTAAATAAATTCTCAAATTCCATCAATTAAATCAGATTGTACCACATTTTAGACCATGACTCACTTGAATAGATTTTTATTTTTCCTGCAATTTTGTTTACTTTTTAATTGTCTTTAGCATATTCTTAAACTTTTCTCTTTCAAATTCTTAGGATACCATTCTGTTAATTTTCTCCAGAGATCTCTGTCTCAGAGCCTTCTGTCTTGTGGTTGCCCTCCAGACCTGCTCCTATATAACTATTATCTGAAATTCAGGGAGCAAGAATTAACGTTTTCTGGCTCTCTTACATTTTTAGATCATGGTTTCTTAAGGAAACTGGTAGTTTAGAGTCTAATGTGTAACACTACAGGAAGGACAAGATGTTGACAGAGAATATACATAGGAAAGGTGGTATCTGGAGATCTGAGGAGAGGCTTAGAAGGAGAGATTTTAAACAGGATGTAGTCACGGTTAACCTAACTCCTAGGGTCTCATTTCAGTAAACATGCATAGAATGCCTACAATCTGGCGGGCACAGGGCTAAATTTAGGTGCTGAGATACCCAGATGGAGGAGCTGGGGTGGAGGGGGCCAGCTGCCAGTGCACCTGTAAGCAGTTGATACAATGTAGTGCATGTTATAAGGAAACGTGTTCAAGGAATTCTGGGAACCTTATGTTTTCATCTTTAATGCTGTAATTCTCTTATGCCTTCTGCTAAGCACGATATAACCATGCTCATAAAGTCCCAAGGTGCAAGAGAGGTTTCAGATAGGAAGCAGTTTAAGAAGGTCAAGGGAGATTCAGTTGATACCCATAAAAGAGAGGGAGAGGGGAGTGGTGGTATTAGAAAAAGCCACCAAACTTTACCATTTATTATTAGTGAGTGGTAGGTCCAAATAATACAGCAAAGTGTAATGAACCGCCTTGGGGGGAGGTGTCTCAACAGCCCTCAGCCCTGGAAAAAATCATACTACTGTAAATGAATTATGGTGGAGATCTTAAACTGGGCACCTTAGTGCTTTATCTCCTGTGGACCAGCCCTTATTCTGGAGTTTTCTCCTGACTAGTTCACCAAAGAGTAGAATAAGACATTTGCATCATCTTGCCTCCGTAGCCAAAGGCTCTCTCTTACTTTTGAGATTCTCTCTGTTGAGATTTTAGGAAATCCATACACAATACTCCCTTCCCCCCTGCCACCCCAATTCTGAACTGAAGTAGTCATGGGGATCAGTAAGATAGAGACAGGAAATACACAAATCAAAAATAAAACACTAACAACTGGTACTTATTATGTGTCAGGCCCTGTTCTAATCTCCATAGCAACCCTATGACATAGATTCTCTTATTATCTACATTTTACAGATAAGGGAAACTGGAGCATGGAGAGGTTAGGTTAGGTTAGGTTAGTTACCCAAGTCACACAGTAAATGGTGGAGGTGGGATTTAAAATCGGGCAGTTTGATTCCAGAGCCCAGTCTCTTACCACTGTGTTTTCCTGCATCTCATTTCACCTTTGGTACTGAGAGAGCTCTTGGAGAAAAGGGCTTTAGGACTGTTGGCCACGTGGGCCTCCTGATACCTCCCCTGTGCATTACAGACTTGGCCAGGCCAGCGGGCCACTGCAGGCCTCCCCTGTGGTGTGGACGTGCAGAGCCCACCTAGCGGTTTCTTCTCCTGAACGCTGCTAACTCGATCGTTCACCCTTCCTCTCCTCTGGAGGACAGAGCAAGTGGCTTAGAGGCCTCAGGAGCGTTCTTTGGAGTTCTTCCACATGGAAACACAGGGATGAGGAGTAAAATATTCTCTCCTTAGCACTCTTGGTTAAGACCAGGTCTTTTTTTGGGAAGTTAGCGTAGGTTGGGCAAGAGCTGAAGAAAGGACAGCCTTCCCCCAAACAAGATTTAACCTAAGCACCTGAGGGTCACATAGCTTCAGCTCTGTGTCACTGTGTGGGTACATATATATATATATATATTTTTTTTTTATTTAATTTTTTATTTTTGGCTGTGTTGGGTCTTTGTTGCTGTGCGCGAGCTTTCGCTAGTTGCGGTGAGCAGGGACTACTGTTCGTTGCAGCGCGCGGGCTTCTCATTTTGGTGGCTTCTCTTGTTGTGGAGCACGGGCTCTAGGTGCACGGGCTTCAGTAGTTGTGGCACGAGGGTTCAGTAGTTGTGGCTCACGGGCTCTAGAGCGCAGGCTCAGTAGTTGTGGCACACGGGCTTAGTTGCTCTGCAGCATATGAGATCTTCCCAGACCAGACATCAAACTGAACTGGTGTCCCCTGCATTGGCAGGCAGATTCTTTTTTTTTTTTTTTTTTTTTTTTTTTTACGGTACGCGGGCCTCTCACTGCTGTGGCCTCTCCCGTTGCGGAGCACAGGCTCCGGACGTGCAGTCTCAGCGGCCATGGCTCACAGGCCCAGCCGCTCCACGGCATGTGGGATCTTCCCGGACCGGAGCACGAACCCGTATCCCCTGCATCAGCAGGCGGACTCTCAACCACTGAGCCACCAGGGAAGCCCGGCAGGTGGATTCTTAACCACTGCACCACCGGGGAAGCCCTATTTTTTATTTTTTAAAGTATTTATTTATGTAAGTATGTATGTATGTTGCACTGGGTCTCAGTTGCGGCATGCGGACTCTTAGTTGCGGCATGTGGACTCTTAGTTGCAGCATGTGGACTTCTTCTTAGTTGTGGCATGCATGCAGGATCTAGTTCCCCGACCAGGGATCGAACCCGGGCCCCCTGCATTGGGAGCATGGAGTCTTACCTACTGGACCACCAAGGAAGTCCCAGCATTATTTTAATATTTAATGATCTTTTTAGCACTTCCCTCCAAGGGTGCCGTGTAAAGTTTCTTTTAATGAAGAACAGGAGTGTTGTGATTCATTAGTGATGTTCGCCATAGCTTGAAATGGGGAAGTGACTGTCTGAGCGCCTTGTGTTTGCCCCCAGCAGCTTGAATGTAGGCTTTGGATCAGGCACACACCAGTTTGAGTCTTAATTCCACCTCCACTGGCTGTGTTAATTTCAGAATGCTAAGTGACTCAGGTGTAAAATGAGGATATCTCATAGGGTTATTACCATGATGAATATAAAGTACTTAATGTAGTGCTTGGTGCTTAGTTATTATTCCATGAAAATAACTCTATGCTAAGCTTGTATCTCCAGTATTCCAAGTTAGAATAGTCCAAATCTGAGTATTTCAATAATCTATCCTAATCTCTGTGCATGCCTTGAAGTTATTTTAACATGTAATTTTTAAAATGAATGTGTATTACTCTGTTAATGTATCATGTGAAATATATTTTATTTAAAAAAACCACACAAATGAATCAATATTGATTTTATTCTTTGGTCAGATTTAAACTTCCTTGTAGTGAAAGTGGACAGTGAATTAAAACTTACTCTGCTTGTGTGTTTGACAGATGATTTGCAAATGATTGATTGAGTTAATAGTGTATTCTTTGAATGATGCTGTTTCAGTATATGGTAACTTGAAATTATGGAATTTATTAAACATCTTTCTAACGTTTTCTGATTGTGAAATATGCCAGTTGCGGTTCAGTGGCTGTATTCTTTGGATGTCCCTCTGTTCTCACAAACTACCAATTGTAGTTTGTGTGGGTGGAAGATTTTAATTGGAGAGAATTGTCTTTTGTCTTGATTTAAAGAAGTTTCTTCAAGGATATATATCAGAGGTAGTGACCTGAATGTTCTTACTGTTTTTAAGGCCCCCTTCCCCCCATCTTCTGGGATACTCAGCACCACTCATTTCTGACCCTTTCTGGCATTCTGTGGATGCGTTTTCTGTCTTCATATAATATATTTCATTTATAATTATCTCCTAGTTTCATTGAAGATTCAATTTGTATTTGTTTCTTGTTTGCTTTATTGTTTTGGAGATGATTTTAGAGAACAGAGATGGTGGTAGAAATGTTTTTATTCTATCAGGAATACTGTGATTGAGAATAACATAAATGACTTAATTTAGATTGGGTGTTTAAGAAAGATACATGTAGAGAAATAATACCTAAGCTGAGAAACGACAAATGAGTAGGAGTTAGCCTCAAGATTTCAAGGCAGAAAGAAAATCATGGATGAGAGCCCCGAGACTAGAGAACTGTGTACACTGGGCCAATTAGAAAAGGCCAGTGAGTGAAAGGAAGATTGTCCAAGATGTGGTTGAGATAGAGGGAGGGGCCAGGTCACCTAGAGAGCTTAAACAGCACTAGCTGAATCAGAAAGCCTTGTGTTGGACACTGATAAATGCCAGAAGACACACTCTGCCCTTCAGAAGCTGGTAGTCTAGTTGAGGAGATGACCCATTTACATTAAAAAGTTTATATAATGTGAGAATGATGGGTAATGCTTGAGCATTAGAGAGTTTTGACTTAGAGGAATGGGGGAAGGAGAACCTACTTTTGGTTGGGGTTCTTATGGAAGGCTTCTTGAGGGAGATAGAATTTGATCCAAGCTTTTCCCACATGAGTAGGGCTTGAACAAACAGAGTTGTTAGAGGGATGGCATCATCTGAGTGTCGGCGTGTGGAATGCAGGAAGGAGAGTAGCTCGCTGGAGAGGAGGACGCTTCTAGGGGTGTGATGTGGGAGGTAATGCTCGAAATGTAGCTTGGGTTACCTCTGATGTTCCAGTGGTCTGCACGTGTCCCTGATAGAAATATTGAATATAACTTGTTGAATGCTTATTGTTTGCTTTCTCATTGTAAATAAAGAGCTATACAAGTAGTCCAGTGTAACTTCTCCTTCCTTCTACAGCATCCTCATCAAATGCTTCCCTGTTCTCTCTTCAGATCATTCCACTAATGGCGAGCTGGCTGTTTAACACAGTGCTAACGATTCTTATAGTAAAGAGCTATCCCTTTTCTTTTAACTTTCTTTAGTAGATCCTACCAAAGATGGCATCATGTCTTGTTTTAGTCTTCCCTGGTCCAGGCTACATATTTCTAGTTCTTTGATTTCTTCTATCAGTGGTATCATTTTTAAACCCCTCTACATCTGGAATGCTATTCTCCAAGGTAGTCTACTTTATCAGTGATGCTTTTTAAATTTATTCTTCAAAATTGAATGTCGTATTCTGAATGTTGAGGAAACAGTGACCAGGGCTTTTAGTGATATTTGTACTTCTTAAAGTTAGCTGGATCAGCAAAGATCGATGAACTTCCTTTGTGAGTCTAGTCAGTGTCTAAATTTTTACTCAGGTCAGCTTTATTCCTTATGTGGAAAAGCACATCAGGGGAGGGGTGACAAAGAAAAAATAATGATCGTCACGCAGATTGTTGTTTGGTTGCTGGTACTGCCAGCTTAAGTCCGAAAAGGAAACAATATCTTTATATAGTATGGCCGTATTAGAATAAACCCTTTGTGCTGTTAACACATCTGTTATAGAATGGGTTGGAGTGGGATCTTGTTAAAACAGATTCCAGATATTTCTAATTGTGAAAGTTTCAGAAACTTAAATCTTTAAAGTTAAAAGAGGTCACGATATTTGGATATAACGTTTGATTTTGGTAGTTGACAGCAGTAATTGATTTATAACTCCTAGTTCTGATATAGCTTTGTTTTACACATATACAGTACGTTGTGGTTTATTTTTGGACTCAATATCAATTTTATTTTTGTCATGGTCAGAAGTATTGATAAAAATTCCCAAAGATCATTAACTTATATAAAATAATCACTAAATTTGTTCTTCATATTGTGGAATTCTAAAGATTAGGACTATAATTTGACTTAATTTTATAGTGTAATTTATTATTGAGAAGAGAAGTGAGCACAAGCCCCTAAACCAGGTGAGTAAAAAGGAGGAGGTGACTAGCTTATTCACAGAAACAGTTCTATCCAAAATATGTAATCAGGGAATTCCCTGGTGGTTAGGGACTCCACGCTTCCACTGCAGGGGGCCCGGTTTCAATCCCTGGTTGGGGAACTAAGATTCTGCAAGCCGCGTGGCACGGCCTAAAATAAAATAAAATAAAACTACAAAATACGTGATCAAATCATTTGTTGTCTCCTGAAACATCATCTTCCTAAAAAGCACATCTACCCATCTTGATCCACCTGGGCTGTTAACATCTCAGTAACTAGACAATCACAATTTGGAGAACAATCATTGTTGTGGGCAAGACTCATCAATGGGTGCTAAAATTCATGGGTGAAAGTATGATGAGAAAGGGTGCTTACATGGTCTTAAAATATCACTGCCCCCCCCCCAGAAAGGTACAGAGGGAAAACTAGTAATGTTACAGTGGAGAGACCTGGTATATACAACTGTAACCAGTGACCAGAGTTACCATCATCAGCAGTGAGATTTGGACAACATCATGTACCTTCTGGTATTTTTTTTTATTGAAGTATAGTTGATTTACAGTATTTCAGGTGTACAGCAAAGTGATTCTTTTCCATTATAGGCTGTTACAAGATATTGAGTATAGTTCTGTGTGCTATACAGTAGGACCTTGTTGTTTATCTATTTTTGTACATAGTAGTGTATATCCATTAATCCCAAATTCCCAATTTATCCCTCCGCTCCCTTCCCTTTTGGTAACCATAGTTTGTTTTCTGTGTCTGTGAGTCTATTTTGTAAATACGTTCATTTGTGTCATTCTTTAAGATTCCACATGTAAGTGATATATGAAATTTGTCTTTCTCTTTCTGAGTTCACTTAGTATGATAATCTCTAGGTCCATCTGTGTTGCTGCAAATGGCATTATTTCATTCTTTTTTATGGCTGAGTAATGTTCCATTGTGTATGTGTACCACGTCTTCTTTATCCATTCATCTGTCGATGGACATTTAGGTTGCTTCCATGTCTTGGCTATTTTAAATAGTGCTGCTGTGAACATTGGTGTGTGTGTATCTTTCAAATTAGAGTTTTTGTCTTTTCTGGATATATGCCCAGGAGTGGGATTGCTGGATCATATGGTAACTCTCATTTTTAGTTTTTTAAGGAACCTCCATACTGTTCTCCATAGTGATGTGCCTTCTGGTATTGATGTACTTAGAAGGGCACAACATTGCTTCTGTGGTGCCTGTCAAAACGCGTAACGTGAATATCGTCATGGGGAAGCATTAGACAAACCCAGATTGAGGGACATTTTACAGAATAACTGCCCAGGACTCTCCAGGGGTCAGGGTCATGAGAGACAAACCGTCCCCAGTTGGAGGAGGCGTGACAACTGCAGTGTGTGGTCCTGGACCTGAAAAAGGACATCAGGGGGGCAGTTGGGAAGAAATTTGTGTAAGGTTGGCTCTAGATTATTTCATAAATCTTGTGTTGATGGTTAATTTCCTGGTTTTGATAATTGTAACTGTGGTTTTAATAAGATGTTATCATTTGGGGAGGCTGGGTGAAGGGTACATGGGAATTCTTTGTACTGTTTTTGGAACTTTTTGTTTTTGGAAATTTCTGTAAGTGTGGAAATTCAAAATGAACTTAAGTAACAGCAACAACAGAAACTCAGAAATTCAAACTCTCATGCTTCTCCTTTATGACATCTCTTTTGATTGGTCAAGGGGCTGGTTTTCTCTGCTTCTTAAATCTCCACTGTGATCTGGATAGCTGAGGTTTCTAAATAAGGGATTTTGGAATAGTGAGGCATTGCCGTATTGGATTGCAACTACAAGTTGAAAGGTTTTGTTTAATTAATTAATTTACTTATTTATTTTTGTACAGGGCTGTAATTACATCTTTGGGTTTCCAATGGCTCTGTAGGTTATTTGAGCATTACTGTTAGAGCCACCAGAATCCCTAGCTGGAAACTTAGCTCTGTAATTAATTTACTGGTTTGTTTCTGTTTTTATTATCATGTTCTACATTCAGGTTAGTCCCATGGATTCTTCTGCTGTGTATCATATATTGTTGAATTTCATATTTGTTGGTTGTCTTTTAGGAAGAGCTGATTTTTGTATAAAAATGTTTTACTTAAAGTTAAAACATCATGCTAAACATCTTATTTTTCCTCTCAGAAAAGGCAGTCTGGAGTTTTTATAAATATAATGAATAAGTAAACTTACACTGGCATAAGCACCAAGTGGTGACCTTTTATTGGGTAATAATTAGAATGGAGGAAATTAATACATTGGGAAATGTTTCTGTTACCAGGAGCAGTTGTTAATGTATGACTCATAGATTCTTAAGTCTAGGAGAAACTTGACGAGACTGTTTTGACTAGTGTGGGAGAAGAAGAAAACATGGACTTGGGATTCGGAAGACCTACTTTTGCATCCCAGATTCATCACTGATTATTATTGTGTCTTGGACAGCTCATTTAACTCTTGAGCCTTAAGTTTTTCATCTGTAAAACTGGAATGATAATAGCACCTTTCAAAGTTATTGTGCAAGTTAAATGAAGTAGCATACAATGTACCTGGCCTAATGTGGGCATTTCATATATGCTGGCTCTGTTCTCTCCTCCAGCTGGGCTTATAACTGTGCCTTCTGAAACTGATGAGATTCTGCTTTGCTTATAAATACCTACAAAAAGATGAGAGTGTATGTTAGTCATCTCTACTGGTATTTCCCAGGTCTTTTTGTTTGGAAGTTTCCCCATATCTCCTATCCCAGAGAAATTATTTTCTTTTATGTGTTAGTCACATTGGCTGTTACTCCAAAATCTGTTAGACAAGTGTCACTCATTTGCTACTTTCCTTGGTAATTTAGTCTTCCTATCTGAAATCATTTGATACAAATAAATATTAAATTTAGAAGAAAATTTTATGAGACAAAGGCACAAGATGTCCAGACATTTGAAGTATTTCCATGTACAATTTCCTTTCAAGTTTCAGGTTTCACTTGGCATTTTGATCCTCTGAGAAGAGCCAGTTATTCCCATGGTTGTGAGTGAACATCATTGTTTTTATGAGTTATGCACAGAAGTGTTTAGGGCTGAAGGGACATGTCTGTAACTTACCTTCAGATGGTCAAGAGAAAATAATATACGTGTGTGTGTGTGTGTGTGTGTGTGTGTGTATCTATGTATAGAAGAGGGGGAAGAATGACATAGCAGCCATGGCAATATTAACAATTGGTGAGTTTGGGTGAAGGGGGCTCTGTGTGCTTCTCTTACAGCTTCTAAGTTTAAAAATATCTTAAAATTATACTGGATTGAGTTATATTCCTGTACCCTGAGGAGATGTAAGCCAGTGGCATTTTCAGAGGGAGGGAGGTTGGAGGCACCTGGGTCAGCATAGAGGAGTAAGTAGTAAGTGAGTAACTGGTCACTCGCTGGCAAAAAAATTAATTGTTCCTGGGCTTCCCTGATGGCGCAGTGGTTGAGAATCTGCTTGCCAATGCAGGGGACACGGGTTCGAGCCCTGGTCTGGGAAGATCCCACGTGCCGCGGAGCAGCTAGGCCCGTGAGCCACAACTACTGAGCCTGCGTGTCTGGAGCCTGTGCTCTGCAACGAGAGGCCCCGATAGTGAGAGGCCCGCGCACCGCGATGAAGAGTGGCCCCCGCTTGATGCAACTAGAGAAAGCCTTCGCACAGAAACGAAGACCCAACACAGCCAAAAAAGAAAAAAAATTAATTGTTCCTTTAACCTTTTTTTCTTAGAACAGAATTTTTTGGCAGAAGGTCCTATATAGATAGAGAGTGAGCTGCTGCTTTATGAAAGCAGAGAAGACTGCTTGGAAGTAAAATCAGATGCTAAAAAGTAAAGAATTATTAAAAAATACTTACAGGTTGCATACAAGGATAAGCAAAAAGGTAGAGAGCAGAAATATTAGGACTTTAAAAATTATCCGGTGCTCAGATAATCTTTCTTCTACCTGAGAGATACGTTAATTTTCTATAATTAGTACTCTATCCTACTAGCTAATAGATATTAATTTATCCTTTATTTCAAATTGCTATATGATTTCAAAGTTAATATTTTGTATTCTTAATAAAGATTTACATGATGTTTATTATTTTACCCTTCAAAAAGCATCTTCTAACTAAAAAAAAAATTTTAAACCCTTTCTCTTTTCTTTCATGTCATTGATGACATCTCTTTGGGGAACTCAGAAGCCAGCCAAAGGTAAGAGATTTGGTTTATTATGTGATGCTTGTAAAGGTCTCATGGGCATATTTTTGAAGTACTGATAATTTTCTTCTCAAAAATAAAAATATTTTCTCTGGCATTTTTATTTAAAAAAAAAGTAATGCAAGCTGTCAGCCTGTTCATAAATCCAAAGCCATTTATTGGTGTAAGAGGTTTATAGAAAAGCTGTATTTGTACTTTGACCAATTCTGTCCAGTCTCCTGGCAACTACAACACAGATTCCTTTTGTGCCCTGCTGTTCGCCGTGGATTGGCTCGAAACTGCTTGTTCCATACTGTGGTCAGAACCATAGCAGGCAGACTCATCCATGTTGCTCCTGGGACAGCTGGGGTCACATTCTCAGGCAACAGAAACCTGCCCTGGCCCACAGCTTCCTCAAGGGAATATGCTTTCATCTGAGGTTTGAGCCCAGATTCTAAAGAAACTTCGATGGGATGGGTCAGTTCCTGTATCTCTTAGGGAATGTAGTTGTGCCAAAGTAGGCACAAGGACTGTATTATTGAATTGATCATTCTCTGGAATATTCCAGGAAATTTAGATTTTTATCTACATTCTTAGAGTTTGGTTTAAGAGTCCGTGGTTGAACTGTAATTCCATTCTCTATTATTGTTGCTAAAGTATGTATAGACTTGTCTGTTGGGACTCTAAATGATTAAAAAAAAAGTTTAATATGGCCTGACTTCTTTATATATGTAGAACTAATTTCATTTTATCTTTTCTGTGAAAAGATGCCGGATTATTTTTGTTTTCTTAATTTTTGATGGAACAGAGGCTGGAGATTGCAGTAAAAATGTGAGGAAACATTACATGACTATTTAAAAACTATTCATGTTTTATTTAATTCAACTGTATCTTAACATTTAGAGAAAATGTGTTGACGTAAAAAATATGGAAGGGCCAACACCACATTATTAACATGGTGGTTCCCTCTAAGGAGAAAATGCTTGGTGAATGGGAGACCTTTATTTCTCATGTTTTGGTGTTATTTGACTCGTTATAATGAATGTGTGTTTCTTTTCTGTTACTTAGAAAAAGTTTTTTTTTTTTTTAATTTTAAAGGAAAAATGTTTATTTAGAAAGAAAAGAGCTTGTCTGCTTTAGGAAATCTGTGGCTGGAAGATACCCGTAACAATTTACAAAGTTCCTGAAACTTAAAGAGAACCATTCAGTGTTGTTAGTAAACAAGAAATAAGCATTCCTAATTCCCAACTTTGTACCAGGCTGTGGCACCTTCCTGTAACTGGGGAAGAGAGCGAATCCAGCCTGTGGTGAAGGGCCTGGTGGGGAGCAGACAAAGCGCTCAAAGGCTGGGTTCACCTCCCAGCTCCCCACCTGCACGTCACCAGCTTCTTGACTTCCTTGTACCCCAGGGCCTCCCGTGTAGTATCAGCCGTTGTTGCGGTTAGTTTAATGGTAGCTTCTCTACTGGAATTGAGAACAAGAATTGTGAAAGAACTCCCTGAATTTAAGAAGATGTTGGGGGTAGGAGTTTATTAATTGATTTATTTATTTTGGCTGTGTTGGGTCTTTGTTTCTGTGTGAGGGCTTTCTCTAGTTGGCGGCGAGCGGGGGCCACTCTTCATCGCGGTGCGCGGGCCTCTCACTGTCGCGGCCTCTCTTGTTGCAGAGCACAGGCTCCAGACGCGCAGGCTCAGTAGTTGTGGCTCACGGGCCTAGTTGCTCCGCGGCATGTGGGATCTTCCCAGACCAGGGCTCGAACCCGTGTCCCTTGCATTAGCAGGCAGATTCTCAACCACTGCTCCACCAGGGAAGCCCAACTCCCTGAATTTAAAAAAGAAAGAAAAGAAAGGAAAAACCCGCAGTCGTAGGGAGAGGAGTGCCATTTAGAGCCTGATCTCTGAGATGTGCACACAGATGGACTGTTCAAGCGTGAGCTAAGCTTACCAGCAAAGAATCAGGATGGTGTCCACTTAACCTTGGTAAGAGCAGAATCAAATAAACTGCTGAGAGATGAGAGCTGAACGCTAGAACAGAAGCAACTTGATTTGAGCTTCACATCTTATTTAATCTCTCCCTGCTGACTAGTGTAGCTGGAAAAGCAGCCCCCACTGGAGGTTTTGATCCACGGTCCTTTGGGACCACCTTCCATCTTCCTTCTTCTTTTCCTCCTCTCTCTGTTGGAGAATTGCTAACATAGGGAGCCACCACTATTGACAGACACATGTTTAGCTCTGGAAAACAGTTGAGGATTAGTAACGTACCACATAGTGCTGAGGCTGGGTGGATGGCTTCTGGGCTCTGGGGTTCCCACCTCCTCCGGGGTGTTGTCCGTCATTGGGCTTCTGCCTACCTTTTTGGCCTTGCTTCCCCATCACTGCCCCACCCCAGGGAACAAATGCCTCGTGCCACTGTTTTGCACAAAGATGTGGGTGTTCTGATCCTTCCTTGCTCTAAAAGTGTTTCTAGCCAGTTGCCCTTTTGGTTGCCCCCAGGGCCCCTAGCCACTCACTGAGCTGTTTTCCTGCTGCACTCCTGGAATTGCTCTTAGCTTTGCAGCCATCTCCTCCTGCAGTGATTTGGCCTGTGCTCTCCCTGTGGTCCCCACCTCACACCGCACCAGTCTCATTGCAGCTGTTTTTCAGGGATTCTCAATTTCTGGTCCAGGTATAAGCGAGCAATCTTGCTTTCAAAAACTTGCTCTCCTTTCCCCGCTTCTTTCCCTTTTAGGCTCTTTCCCTCCCTCTTTCCATCATTTTGTGTTAATTTCAAGTAGAGGTGGATATAGCCATGCATACTTAATTTACCATCCTAATCTAATTTCCTTTTTAAAAAAATGTAACTCTTAGACCTCGGGTCCATATGATAGCCTTGTGAGTTCACACAGAAACATTCTTCTGCCAACTCCAAACTCATAGCAGGGACAGATAAGACGTTTTAAAACATTAAAATCATGTCATTATATTCAAAAACAACATATGTCACTGCAGGGACTAGCAGCAGGCTGGGGCTGAAGCAGCGTATTTACTGGGCCTTGAGATCAGACACAGGTTTTCGGAGGATTCGAGTTTCAACCCTTGCAGACTAGAGGGGACCCTATGTATGGTTGAGGACCAGAGAAGCTCACCATGAGAAAACTGATTTGGGTGAGGCACCATCAGGAAAGAAGGCTTAAAAAAATATTTTTGGGGCTTCCCTGGTGGTGCAGTGGTTAGGAGCCCGCCTGCCAATGCAGAGGACATGGGTTCGAGCCCTGGTCTGGAAAGATCCCACATGCCATGGAGCAACTAAGCCCGTGCTCCTCAACTACTGAGCCTGTGCTCTAGAGCCCACGAGCCACAACTACTGAGCCCAAGTGCCACAACTGCTGAAGCCCACGTGCCTAGAGCCTGTGCTCCGCAACAAGAGAAGCCACGACAGTGAGAAGCCCACGCACCACAACGAAGAGTAGCCCCTGCTCGCCGCAACTAGAGAAAGCCCGTGCGCAGCAATGAAGACCCAATGCAGCCAAAAATAAATAAATAAATAAATTTAGGAAAAAAATATATATATATTAAAAAAAAAAGGATTTCTGGCCACCAACATTGAGCCAATTTCTGTGTTAAGTAGGAGGGAGTAGAGACATTGGGCTTTGGAAGGACCCAAATCTGGGCTTCAGTAGCTGGGAGCGGCAGCGTAACTATTCATGTAAAGGGGGGCCAAAGGGGGAGGAAAAAAACAGGCAATTACGTAAACCATAAAATGCAAACTCCCAATTCAGATGTACTTGCAAACTAACATATAAAGCACAAGAGGAAACCTGTCATCAGGAAGTGAGGCAACAAACTCCAAAAGTGGGAGTTTGACATGCAAACTGAAATGAATTTAAAAACATTTAAAATCCTTAAGACTAAATTGTAAAACATGAAATCCAAAAAATTAAAAATATTATCGGTGAAAAAGACTTTTGAAAGAAAGTAAAAAAAAAAAAAAACGTATTTTAGAAAGTAGTAAAATAAAAGATCAAAACAAATCGTTTGTGATATCCCACAAAGTAGCAATATGTATTACTAATATTTCCAATGTATATTCTTCCTACTTTTTATGTATGTCGATTTTTGTACAGATATGAGATCATGGTCCAGACTTTCATAGCTTTTACATGAATATATGAATCTTAGTCTTCTATGCTCTTGAAGCTACACAGCATCGACCATGGGCATGTTATAGTTTATTTAAAGAATCTGCGTTCTCAACATGCTGTAGTAATCATCTTTACATTTTATTTTAAAAAAAATTTGTTTTCTCTGATGAGAAAAGAATATAGAGAACACATAAAAGCATAAAGAAGAAAACAAAGATATCACTAATCTTATCGTGCAGTAATAAGCTTTTATATATGTAACTGTGTGTGTGTCTAATAGCCATCATATTATACATATTGCTTTGTAACCTCCTCCCTTTTCACTTAACATTGTGAAAAGTTTTCCATGTGAAATAAAGATCTATATCATCTATAGGGTGCTTACTTGCCTATTGTAAGACTACCGTAAATAACTAACCTCCATTGTAAGACAGGAAATTGTTTTTATTTCACTGTTATGAACAATGTTATCAGTGTCATGACATTGTTATAACATTATAAGTGTGTTACAGTTTTGTTCTTAATACAAACTTTATTATTTTTGTTTTTCAACAGGTATTTGCATATGATCATTGTTTCTGGTCTATGGATGAATCTGTCAGAGACAAGTATGCAGGTAAGAGTCCAGCATCCTGTTAACTACTGATAATATAGAAAGGTGTTTTAGTATTTTTCCTATAAAGTATCATAGTAGTATTTTGTGTAATTTTAGAAACTACATAGAGAACTTCCTCCAGTCTTTGCTATTAGAGTTTTAACGTTGATTGGGAAATGGGAGATTCATGGTGCACTGTTGTCGGTATAAGATGATAAAGTTAGATTAACAGGGTACACAGTTGAGGTTGTCTTACATGCATCCCTGGGCCTTACATGTGACCATAGCATGCAGTAGCTACGTAAATTCCCTTAGATGTTTGTAATATGGTCTAGAGAGGCAGCTTGGTGTAATGAAAGAACTCTAGCCAAGGAGGAAAGGGGACCTTGAGCTTAATCCAAGCTCCACTCCTGTCTCTGACTTTCAGTAAATCACTTAGGCTTTCAGTGTCCCTTTTCACGCTTTTTTTTTTTTTTTTTTTTTTTTTCAATTTTTGGCTGAGGTGGGTCTTAGTTGCAGGATCTTTGTTGTGGCATGTGGGCTCTTTCATTGCGGTGCACAGGCTCTTCATTGTGGTGCGTGGGCTTCTCTCTAGTTGTGGTCCTGGGCTCCAGAGCAAGCAGGCTCTTTGTTGTGGCACCTGGGCTTCTCTCTAGGTGAGGCACACGGGCTCAGTAGTTGAGGCATGAGGGCTCAGTTGCTCCGCGGCATGTGGGATCTTAGTTCCCCGTACAGGGATCGAACTTGCATCCCCTGCATTGGAAGGTGGATTCTTAACCACTGGACCACCAGGGAAGTCCCCCTTCTCCCTCTTTAATGGAGAGGAATATGCCATATTCTCTCTAAATTTGCTCTGGAGGTCTATTCTTTTATCCTCCTCAGTGATGACTGTCTCAAGCCCCTTTCACTACAAGTTTAAGACTACAGCAACAGCCAAATTAAAGAAATATATAAAACAAACAAAAAGACTACAATGATAACCATATGTTTCCTTTATTCCTAACTGCCTATGACACCCGTTTCTAAGCAATCTTTTAAATATTGGGTGTCGTATTGTATTGGCCTTTATCATGAAAAACAGCAGTACTACAGCTGTTTCCCAAAGTTAAGGCTAATTTGGGCCGGCTGGCCCAGTGATGACGGAGGATTGCTTCAGAACCAGAAGTGTGCTGAGGATGAATTGATCTGGCAAATGAGCTAGAAAGTGAGGCCTAATGGAATGCTGTTTATAGCGTTCAACATGTAACAAGCGTAACAGCATCCAGTTCTTTCATATTGTGTTCAGGACCCAAAGGGGTTGAATAACTGGCCAAGGTCACGTTTGGTTATTGACATATTTAATTTAGCCTGTGGAGGGGCATTGGACCCTACTATTTATGTCCATGGTTGAAAGCTAGAAGAAATGTCCCAGACCTTCCTCCCTCTCCCAGCTGGTATGTATTGTAGACCCTGTAATTAAGCATTATCACTGAGGAAAAGGAGAGGGCATTGATATATATGATTATTTTGAACTTCAGTACACACTGAATAAAGCATTGGCTGAGTGGTACATAGTTAAATTCAGGTCCCCCGAGGTCCCAAGTATACATTTCAGATATTTATAATCATTATGTATAAAATTAGCAGTTCATTGGTTTTTTTTGGCCGGTGTTGATTCAAGTTCCTATTATCAGGAACTTTTCACTCATTTTCTATTATGTGCTAACTAGAAATAATCTGAAAGACATAAGCCTTTGGAAGATTTCATCAAGTTTAAAAATCTTGTTTGGTAGATAAACAAGCTGAGAAAAAAAGTGCATTTTTGAGAGTTTTGTTTGTTTTTTGTTTTTTTAATTGTTCATATGTAGTTTTGGCTTAAAACATCCTACCTTTTTCTCTGTCATTCTTTCAGGTCAAGATGATGTTTTCAAGTGCCTTGGGGAGAATATCCTTCAGAATGCTTTTGATGGCTACAATGCATGTATCTTTGCCTATGGACAGACTGGTAATTGTTAAATAATCTTTTTTTTTAAACTTTAAAAATCCTAACAAAGAAAATACCAAAAAGAATACATATTGCTAGCATCTTATCAGTTGTGATTGATAAAGGAGTGTTTTGACTTCTATACCTCTGTGGTCAACACGAAAGAAATCTATTTAAAGTGAAGGAGTCACTTTTGTAAGGGTATATCGTATAGCTTGTCCAGTTGAAAACTATTCTTCATGGAAAAATGGTTATGATATTTTCAAGACTTGTTAGGACTATGAGTGATTTAATTTTTTCCTCTCTATTTTCCTATGCTTTCTAAATTTTCTTTAATGAATATGTGTTTTTGGTACATAGGAGAAAATAATTTTGTAGTAGAAAAAGAAGATGACTCTGATTTCTACACTGTTGCCAAAGGGTAGTGGTAGTAAGTTAATTTGCTCTGGGGCCTGTAGGGATAACGTACATTTTTTATGCTATGATTAGTGGTTGGAAGCAGGCACATAGTATTCATCATATGGATCTTTCCAATTCAGTTTTAGGAAACTATTCCAACCTCACAATTTTTCAGTCATTTTAGGTCTTTTTTTTTTTTTTTTAACGTATGATGATAGTTAAAGAAGGTTTTTATTTTCTTCCGAAAGGATGTGTACTTCTGACTTCTACATGTATAATTGGAAAGCTTCTCTACTTACTAGTGTCATCATTATATTTGGGTATATTCCTTATTTGGGGCATTTTGCTAAGTGCTAGGATTTTATTATGAGCAATGGAAAGAGGGCTGTGTATTTAAACTTCTCAAGGAGACGGTAATAACTATGATTTCCATTTTTTAGGATCTGGAAAATCTTACACCATGATGGGCACAGCTGACCAACCTGGATTAATCCCAAGACTTTGCAGTGGACTCTTTGAACGAACCCAGAAAGAGGAAAACGAAGAGCAGAGTTTTAAAGTAGAAGTGTCCTATATGGAAATTTACAATGAAAAAGTTAGAGATCTTCTTGATCCCAAAGGGTAAATGACTTTGAGACTTTAATGTTGTGGTATCATGGACTAAAACAGACTTAATAAATTGGCTTAAGTGAAATGTTTTTTTTTTTTTTTTGTGGAACGCAGGCCTCTCACTGTTGTGGCCTCTCCCGTTGCGGAGCACAGGCTCCGGACACGCACTATCAGTGGCCACAGCTCAGGGCCCAGCTGCTCCGCGGCATGTGGGATCTTCCCAGACCGGGGCGCGAACCCGTGTCCCCTGCATTGGCAGGCGGACTCTCAACCACTGCGCCACCAGGGAAGCCCCAAGTGAAGTGTTTTATCCTGAACTTGAGTAAAGAGTTATTTTTCTAGTTTTTAGTTATATTAAGGGGTTTCCTGCAGCCAGTTCTGGGCTTTTGAACTAGGGCTGAGATGGGGCAGGGAAGCATGGTTGAGCAGCATGTATTTGGGTTATACCGTCTCTCTCAGGTATATCCAAAAGCACAAACAAAAAATACGTATTGATAGTTAAGTTACTGAATATCAGTATAACTGGTATCCTTAATCAAGTAGAGTGTTTTTTGTTTGTGTTAAACCAAGAAATTTCGAATGGAATTCATCTGTTTGCAGGCTGTGACATAATCAGAAATCGTGAAACCTGGACTTCAAGATAGTTCATTTTCATGATTCTCAAGGGAAAGAAGTGTCCAATTTTATGGCAAAGGTTTTGAAAGAGAAGTGGCTTAAAAGTATTAGAAAGCCTTCAAGAATGCTGTCCTCAGTCTGCAGTCATAACTGAGGCTAATGAGGAAGATAAGGGGTATCTGAGGAAATTTGTGCATTGCACAGGGTTCTCTGAGTTCAGATTTTAAGGAAGTGCAACAATGGAGAGAAAAGAAACACAAAAACCACAGACTGTGGCTTATTGCTGTAAGAGCAGTATTTGGAAGGTCAAAGAGCCACGTGAGCTGAAGCTTATAGAAAGTGCGGAGGACGGTGAGGGCGCATCTAGTTATGTTGGGATGAAGAGGACGATCAAGGAAAGCTGGTCTCAGAAGCGGTGGGTCACAGTGGCCCTCAATCAAGAGAAAACTAAACCTGTCAGCTCCTCACTGGCATCTGTTTTCTTTAGCAAAGATAATGATCTGCAGGCTTTTCATATGAGGCTGAATTGGCACTTAGTATTTCTTCCCTTTTTTTGGTTTTTTTTTTTTGGCTGTGCCGCGCAGCTTGCGGGGTCTTAGTTCCCTGACCGGGGATCTAACCCGGGCCCCTGGACCGCCAGGGAATTCCCGGCACTTAGTGTTTGTTTGTTTGTTTTATTTTTGGCTGTGTTGGGTCTTCGTTTCTGTGCGCAGGCTTTCTCTAGTTGTGGCAAGCAGGGGCTACTCTTCATTGCAGCGCGCGGGCCTCTCATTGTGGTGGCTTCTCCTGTTGCGGAGCGTGGGTTCTAGGTGCATGGGCTCAGTAGTTGTGGCACGCGGGCTTAGTAGTTGTGGCTCGCGGGCTCTGGAGCACAGGCTCAGTAGTTGTGGCGCACAGGCTTAGTTGCTTTGCGGCATGTGGCATCTTCCCGGACCAGGGATCAAACCCGCATCCCCTGCATTGGCAGGCGGATTCTTAACCACTGCACCACCGGGGAAGCCCCTGGCACTTAGTGTTTTTATACAGAACTTTACTTAACATTTATCGAGTGATCACTATATGCCAGGCACTATGCAGTGATAGATGAAGAGCTCAGTGTGGACAGAATGGGAGTTTTGGAAACAAATAGTTGTGAATCAATGCAATAATGCTTTTAAATCGTGAAGGAGGCTCACGCAAAATAGGTGAGAGCAAAGAGGGAGTGACTGCCTTTGCCCAGAGGAGAAGGGAAGATTCTACAGAGAGTGCTTGATAAGTTTGTACTGAGTAGGAGTTTGTCCACTGAGAAGCAGGGTGGGAACGATTCAGGCATAGGGGACAGCCTGTGCCAGAGCATGGAGGTGTGGAGAAATCAGAGGTTTGGAAAGTGACTCAGCTGTCCAATGGGGCTGAAAGGCAGTGTGCACAGATGTTGAAACAGGAACCAAAGGAAGTCCAGAGGGAGGGAGGTTGTGGCCTAGGTACCCGCATCTTGCTAAAAATTGTGCCCCTGTACTTTTTCTGGCTCTGCCTTGAATCCTTTTTCTTGCACCTTCATTCCTGTGAAAAGCGTCACTTTCTTTGAGATCCCAGAAATTCCTCCTCTTTCCAGAAATCTTAGCTGACTTCATTCTCATGTTTTATATTCCACAGTGCTTGTGTGAATAGCTTGAACTTTACTATCTACAATTTGCTAATAGTCTTTAGTAATATCTTATATGTTTGTCTTGTGTATAGTTTAGTAATTGACAGCATGGGCTTTGGAATCACCTGGCTCTGGATCTAGGTCCTCTACTTGTTACCTATTGGGCAAGGCAAGTTCCTTATGCTTTCTAGGCCTCATTTGTACAGAAGGGATGATAACGTTACATAATATCTCAGAGGGCTGTTGTGAAGATAGACGGGGTTGATAGACCTGAGGTCTTAGAACATTTACTGGCACATAGTAAGTGCTCAATAAGTGCTAGCTGTTGTTGTCTCCTCCATGGAAGTTTCTCGAGGATTTTTGTAGTGTTTCTGAAGAGCCAAAGTGAATGGATTAAAAACTCTGAAGGTGATTCCTTTTCAGCGAAAGATTATTTGAGAGAACCTAGTTATTTTATTCAAGTACTGATTTTATTAATTCACTGCCTATTATGTGTAGTAATATAATTGTTTTACTCAAGAGATAATGCAGTATACACCATCTTTAAGAAAAGGGGAAATATGAAAGGAAAAAAGTTGTAATAGTTCTGATCTTTGGATATATTCTAAGTCGAATATTCTATATGTATTTTATATACAGTTTTATAGTAGTAAGTAGAGTTTTGGTGGTTGATCCTAGGGTACTGTAAGATTCCAAATCATTAGAAAATAATAAGCTACATAAAACAAGAATCACTTGTAATCTCACCATCAATAAATATTCTTTTTAAAAATTGTAATGTTTAGGGGATTCCCTGGCGGTCCAGTGGTTAGGACATGGCCCTTTCACTGCTGTGGTCCGGGTTCAATCCCTGGGCAGGGAACTAAGATCCTGTAAGCCGCACGGCGCAACCAAAAAAAAGAATTGTAATGTTTAGATTTTTTGAAGAGCTTTTTTGACATAGAATCGGTCATCAACAAATATTCTTTATATTTTTTGGTTGATATCATTAAGTATGCCATATGCTCTAGGTTTCTGGCAGGTGCCCTCTTCTGGTTTTATTAGCTCCTTGTGTGTAAGAGGTTTATTTATTTTTTAAATCATGAATGAATATTTAATTTTATTGAATCATTTTTCAGTTTATTGAAATCATTTATTGAAATCATGTATTTTTTTTTCCTCTTTAGTCTATCATTGTGGTAAAGAGCATGAATCTTTTTTCAATGTTAAAACAACCTAGCAGCCCTGGGACAGTCCAACTTTATGTTTTTAAATCACTGTTAGATTCAGCCTGTTTTTATTTTTGTCTGTTTATATTTGTTTGTCTTTATTCATGATTGAGATTTGTCTGTAGTTTTCTTTCTTTTGCACAGTTAACATTTACTGAGTTTCTGCTCTTTGTGCCACATTCTGTGATCTGACAAGTAGATTGTTTGTATTTATGTGACTCTGCATTCTTTGTGGTAGTAGACATCCCACAGTGTACCCTTTTGAGTGATGTGATATTTTACCACATTATGAAGTTTTTCTTACTAGTCAAGATCTTAAGTTTTGGTTTAAATTCTTCTGGGATCAAGTCTGTTTGTTCTACTTATGTGGGATCTTTGTTGAATTCAGTATATATTTTTATGGCACATGGCTGAGTCCTTTTAAACAGGTAATTGTTTAAAAAGTGATTCTTTTGTTTTTACTGAACAGAAGCCGTCAAACGTTAAGAGTCAGAGAGCACAGTGTGTTGGGACCCTATGTTGATGGACTTTCTAAACTGGCTGTCACAGGCTACAAGGTAACAAAATCCTTTATGTGAACTACTAAAATTCACTGTAGCAAATTTTTTTGTTGTTGAATTTGTGATCTTTTTCTGAAATAAAAAAAAATTATGATAGCATCACTTAATAAGTCACAAAAAAGTTTGTAATAAAGTTACAAAAATCTTTATTAAAAAGCTTTGGGTCAGTTTAATTTTGAGAGAAGGTATACATATTTGCAAGGCATACCTATTCATCTATTGTGAGACACATTTTTTCCATTTTTATGAGCTCTAAAATTGTGATATTCCTTACGATTATATCTTAAAATGATAAATGGCAGTATTTTTTTCTTCTGTAGTAGTACATAAAATAATGATGTTGCTTATGATTTTGTTGATTTAATGAAATAAAATATGAGTTGAGTAGTTGGAATTCAAAGCCTGTTTCTAATTTGAGAGAATCACTCTTCTACCTTTAGTTACTAGTTCTCTTCATTTTCAAACTTCACAGTTATGCTTTGTGTGAATCCGTTAGGCTTTCCTCGTTGGGGAAATGGGGGTAGGGTGAGCTGTGATGTAATATACCTTGAATTAAGAGTCAGAGACTGTTGATCTGGTGACAGTCTTCTCATATGATTCCTATATGACTCTGGATTGTTTAGTCTATCTCACCAAGCCTCTTTGTCCTAATTTTTAGAATGGAAATTAGTTTTATTGTCTTGACTGTCTTTTGAGGTAGATTCATTAGTTCCTTTGTTCATTAATCACATTCTATCATTTGGTCAATGATACTTCATTTAGTAAACATTATTTACTTCATTTAGTAAACATTTATTGAATACCTGTTATATGCCAGGCATTGTGCTAAGTGCTGAAGAAATTAAAAAAAATGAATGAGGTGGTCCATTCCCTCAAGATGCTTACAGATGTTATAAAGGTATTATAAAACAACATGATTTTAAGTGCAGTGAGAGGTGCATTGTTCAGGATTCATGGTAGTTTGGAGGAGGAATACCTGACTTAAATGGATATGTAGGTGTCCAGGGAGGGTGGTATCCAGGAAAGCTTCCTGGAGGAGATCAAATGAGATAGTGCATGTGAAAAGTCTTAGAAAACTCTACGGTATCATATAAATGTTAGGTATTGTTGTTTTAATAATGATATTTGAGAGCTTATTTTTGCAACAGTGGAGAGAGATCAAGATTTTTTTTGAGAGCTCAGAGAGATTGGAAAGTATAAAAAGACATTTTATTCAAAAAATCAAAAGATTCAGTAAAGAGTTTTATGTAGGAGACAACAGATTAAAGACCAATGAATGTCTAGATGACCAATGAATAAATGTAGGCTAGGGACTTCCGTGGTGGCGCAGTGGTTAAGAATCTGCCTGCCAATGCAGGGGACACGGGTTCAAGCCCTGGTCTGGGAGGATCCCACATGCCGCAGAGCAACTAAGCCTGTACACCACAACTACTGAGCCCGCACTCTAGAGCCAGCGAGCCACAACTACTGAGCCTGCGAGCTGCAACTACTGAGCCCACATGCTGCAACTACTGAGCCCGCATACCACAACTACTAGAGCCCAAGCTCCGCAACAAGAGAAGCCACCCCAGTGAGAAACCTGTGCACCTCAATGAAGAGTAGCCCCTGCTCACCGCAACTAGAGAAAGCCCACACGCAGCAATGAAGACTCAATGCAGCCATAAATAAATAAATAAATTAATTAAAAGAACAAACAAAAAACAAGAAACATTTATTTTTAAAAAATGTAAGCTAAATAGAATAAAGCTTTTTCATTAAGTGTCAGGATTGTAAGATTTAATGGATCTAAAATGGATTTGGAACAAATCTAGAAAATTGTAAATTTTACATTTTGTTGTTTTTCCATTCTGGTGCCAACTTCTACCTCTTTTTGCAATATTTTTACTTTGAGGCTTGTTCTGTATCATGTTGAATTTGTCCTTAAATGTTATTCTTTTTCATTTATATAGGAAGATAGAATCTTATGATTTTCAAAGTTTTTCATATATATGTATCAGTTAGGATTATGTTTGGCTGCATATAACTGAAAAAATATAACAGGACTTAAGTGCTTTGGAATATGAATTATTATCTGTTTTGTTCCTATGTATCCTCAGTATCTTAAAATGTACCTGGCTTGTAGTAGGTGCTTTCCGTATTTACTAGAGTGAACAAATGAATGAATGGTGAGAGGGCTGGTATGGCGACCCCAAAGCTGCTGTTAGGATTTAGATTCCTTCCAGCTTTCCACATAGAGCTGGGTCTTTAGTAATGCCCTTATTCTCATAGTTCAGGATGGCTCAGAACCAGCATGTGATAGTGTGCCTACTCCCTTTAAGGTGAATTCCCAGGTGACTTTTTGTCTCATTCGCTAAAAGTCATATCGCCAGGCTGAGTTGCAAGGGCATCTGGGAAGTGCAGTCTCTTAGTTCCGCTGCAGTGTGCTCAGCTAAAGATGGGGTTCCTTTACTGGAAAAGAGGAGGCTGGATAAAGGAAGGCAACTAGTACAAGAGGAGGCTGGATAAAGGAAGGCAACTAGTACACTCTCTCACAAGTACAGTATATGTTTCTTGTTCCTCATTAAAATCCTTGTAAGGTAGATGATGTCATAGCTGTATTGTTATTTATGAAACTAGATTTCAGACTGCTTAAGTAACTGTTTTAGAGCTTATAACATTAAAAAAAACCCCAAAGATCCCATGATCTTTCGAGTGTCTCATGCTGTCTCTGTTTTAGTTATAATGGCAATGAAGTAGTGAATCTGTGCAGAAAATTAGTCTCTTGATGTCCTCATTTTTTAAAAACAGGTCTGGTAAGATATACACCAATGCGGTGATGTAATGCTATGCCTGTGTGAAGGGGTTAGAAATTATTTTTTGTTTGCTGTTTATTTATACAATATAATTTGATTTAACAATTAACTTCTATTACTATAATTAAATAAGCTAAAGTTTTTCAAATTTCTAGATGAGATGAGGATTGGCATGGCATGTTTGTCCATCTTGTGGGACTTCAACATGTAGCTTCTAAACTTTTCTAATTCTTGGTCAGAGCTGCTGCTTTATTCTGCACCTACAGTAAATAATGTATTTTATTTGAGTTTTCAGAGATAGTGCTGGCTATTGTATTCTGTGGGGCATAATGTTCATCGAGAAACAGAATGTAAACTCCAAATGTGGTTGACTAAGTAGTGAAACTTGGAATGCATTTCGTAGTATAGCAGAGTTTTAATGTTTATTAGATAATGAAATGTGTGTCTATGACTTGTTTCCACTTAGGATATTGAATCTCTGATGTCTGAAGGTAACAAATCTCGTACAGTTGCTGCAACCAACATGAATGAGGAGAGCAGCCGATCACACGCAGTCTTCAAAATCACCCTCACACACACTTTATATGATGTGAAGTCCGGGGTAGGTGTTCAGATACGTGACCCTTTTTTTTAATTTCTAAAGTGGATCATGGTTTATCTTATTCCCTTCAGGTGTTAGGTGACTTAAAGTCCTAGCCAGACATGTGTATCAATTAGGACTCAGGACAAGAAACAGAAGCCACTCTAGGTAAACAGAAAGGGATTTAATAGAGGGAATTGGATGATGATTACAAAGTTGTTGGTACACCTTCTGAGGAGTGATTTCTAGACTAAATCTCTAGGAATAACCTCCAGAAGAGCACAGATCTCATCCAGTGAGGATGGTACTACCCCTGAGGCCACCCCCAGACCTGTGAGTTCCAGGCACACCCCAGAGCTGTGATCCAAGATACAGGAGTCAGTGAGGCCACCTTCTTAGAGCCCTGGAAGTTGGAGAATGTGAGCTGGGATGCTTTTTTAGGAAAACTCATATATCCACACTCCTGCTTGCCAGCAGAAAAAAAGCCAAAATGGGTGAGGGGGATGGGGATGACCGCTACTTTGTTTCTGCCTTCTAAATCTTAAGCAAGACTATGTGATTGACGGAACCTAAGTCACATCCTGAGCCTTGGCTGCAAGGGAGCCTGAGAAATGTAGGTTTTAGCTCTCCACCCTCTCCAAATAAAGGAAGTTGGAACAGAAGTTATACAAGCTGATGGCCCATAGTCTTTGCCACAGCATTTTTTGAGCTTTAAACTCTGATGGCAAACTGTATAAGCTAATAATACTCTAGCTGATTTAGTGGAGTTTCTTTTGAAGTGTTACCTTCTGCTAAACAGCAAAGTGTTAGAAGGAGTCAATTATACTGGGGAACTTGTACTATAAGATTCTAGATTTGTAGAATAATTTTTTGAGCATTTGGACTTGAAGCTTATGCAAAGTAACAGAGCCAGAGATGTGTATGCTTCTATCACACTGAAAACTTCTGTGTTGGCTCATACATTTGTGTTTTCCCTCTTACTTTTTATGTGAACTTTTGCATATTTTATTACTACCCTCCAGCGAATCAATTTCAAATACCAGAAGCTAAAATGATCACCCTGGCGAAGTGCTGTATTTTGGCAAGATTTTCATTTGCTGAGAGCATATTTTTCTTCTTTTACCATCACAGCAAGATTAGTGCAACGACAAAAAGTTCTTTGTTTTCTATTTCCTTTTCAGCATAAAACAGAAAACATACTGACTTTTTTTTTTTTTAAACCAAAAGTACTTTTGACTTGGGAAGCTTAATACCCTTTTGTTAGCAACATGTTTATTTATGGAAATAAGTATAAATGTATACTTTAAAGGAAAGTTTAAAAAAGTGATCCAGTCTATAGATTTTGGCATTGCTTTCCCACATTTCTTACATTGCTGCTGAAGTATAAACTATCTGTTATGTGTGTGATTTGATAATTGAACATTTTTGATAAAGGAAAATGTCAGTATGTGTAATATCTTAACTAGAAAAATATGTAAATTTAATATCTGAAATTATGAAACAAGGGAATTGTTATATGAATAATATGAAAAATTTTAGAAAGCATTGGGTCTTTGAGGGATCCTTCTGTTGTATAAAAGTCAGATTTTTTTGTATTATAAGAAATTCAGATATTTTCCCTCAAGATTATTGGTAAATATATATGAAATTTTAAGCATGGTTTCACCTATTAAAATTTATACCTTATGAATAGTGCTTTTGTATACTTCTCTAAGAAGATTTTGTTGGGTTCCCTTCAAAATGTACCACATTGGGGAGCACTGTTTTGTTTTGAGGTCGTTTTCTGTCTGGATTCATAGTTGTGTATAATTTTGTGTATATCTACTACTAGATTGTGTAGTTTTCTGACACTGTTCTGTAGCAGCACAAATTAACTTTAAAATAACAACAGATACTCTTTAATAAAGGACTTAGATAATAAACTCATTCGGTAGAGATGTATCACTTTCTGTATTCGATAACTGTTGGTATTTGTCGATTTGCTTCCTAGACATCTGGAGAGAAAGTGGGCAAGCTGAGCTTGGTTGATTTAGCCGGCAGCGAGCGAGCGACGAAAACGGGAGCGGCAGGTGACAGGCTGAAGGAGGGCAGCAACATCAACAAGTAAGCGGTCCAGAAGCCTCTGCCTCTGTTGCTTCAGTGACTCAGTAGCCAGAAGGCGGAACTTCTGTAGTTATTGAAAGAATAGGATTCCGGAATGACTGAGGCTCTAAAGAATAAACAGTGTAGAATTTTCTTTCAGAGATATTTTTTAAGGGCCCGAGCCTGTTTTATGTTTTGTTGAGAGGCCTGCTGGGGCTGAGGAGCACAACCTCAGTCAAGTCCAAGGTTTCCCAAGGGCAGCCCTACTGAGGTTCGGGGCCAGGGAGTTCTTTGTCCCAGGGAGTGGTCCTATGCCTCGTAGGATGTCTAGTGGCATCCCTGACCTCTACCCACTAGATGGCGGCAGTACCTGCCATCTCTCTCCCCAGCCCGAGTTGTGACAACATAGATTATCTCCAGATACGGCCAGCTGCTCCCTGTGGGGACATAGTCACCCTCCAGTTGAGAGCCACTGGTCTAAGCTACAGAAACAAACAAAGATAATCGGAGTATCAGAGTCCAGCTGTGGATCTTGGCGGGGCTGTCACTGTCTGAACAAACAATAGCGTGTACTGGCTACATCGGGCTTTCCTTTTTATGACAGCTCTGGTGCTTATTTATACCAAGATTTTACTCTACAAAGTAATATTTTGTGCACCAAGTCCTTCATATGGTTATACATGTTCTTACCTTAAGCTACATTGTTAGCCCCTTGGGGGCAGGAATCTTTTCCATCCTTGTGGCTCCCAGAAGGACACATAGCGAGACAGTCATCAGTAACCCGCTGGAGATCATAGAATACCATCATCCAGATGCTACGCTATTATTTATTTATATATATATGACTGTCCTTGCCTTGTACTGTGTTTTAGTTCATCGTATTGTGTTTGTGGCATCCTTTCTTAAAGATATGTGGTATTTGTGTCATTATCTTGACCTAATGGTTTACAGCTTACATTTTTTTTTTTTACAAAAATGAAAAAAAAATTGAACTAAGCAATTTTATAGCTTACAGTAGTATTAGAGGGATATCAGCGTTTAGACTTTATGTGTTCTTAACCTGAGCAGCAAAATGCTGACAACAGTGCTGTTCTCGTGCTGGTACAAAGGCATCTTGATGTTCAGTCTTTGTGCTAAAATGTGACATTTGATATACTCAGGTTTTTACGATTATTACGGTTTGTTGCACCATGCAGGTCCCTCACAACCCTCGGTCTGGTTATCTCAGCCCTAGCAGATCAGGGTGCTGGCAAAAACAAGAATAAATTTGTTCCATATCGTGACTCAGTTCTCACTTGGCTGCTCAAAGTAAGTTTTTTCCCCCCTTTCTGGGATGCTCTTGGTGGTTGGTAAAAAGGAAGCATAAAGAGTAGACTATTGATTTCTCCCAATTATAATCTCCTACATCAGTGTTCAAATTTATAATCATTAGACTCTTACATGGTTGTCCTAATTTTAATGGATTAAGCATGGGTTTCTTTCTGATTCACCAGGACCCGGAAGCAGGGGGGTTTGCGGCACACCGAATCGCACAATCGCCTCTGAGATTTGGGGACTAGAACAGGACCTAGTGCTGACCTGATAGCTGAGCGCGTCATAGGAAAGGGGTTTCCACCGTGTTCCAGACCCAGCTGGACTGCTCCATCCTTCTCACAGACTCCTTTTGTTTGATGGACATTTTGGATCTTCTTTTTCTGTTTAACTTCCAGACTACTCATGATCATTTTAATTTGCTTTCAGCTGCTTAAGGCTGTTGTTAAAAGGTAGAGTAGAACACACAGTCATTCACTGGTTAATCGAGTCAGCATGAATGAGAGGAATGGAAATGAGAAAGAAGAAGCCTGTATGAAGCGCTGTGAGGAGGATGTAAGGAAACGCTAGACACTCCTTGCCCTGTAATCACTCAGTCTGGTAAGGGAGGGAAGTTGTGTACACAGAATACTATAACACGAGTTGGTGATTCCATGAGAGAGAAGAAAATGGCATGTAATAGGAGTTTGGTGAGGAGAGAGACTATTTCCAGGTTTCTTCTAGTCTTTTAAGATTCCCTTTGGTCTTGATAGAGCTGGTGTGGTGGATTAGGTATTGGACTGGGAGTTAGAGGATATCAAATCTAGTGACAGTTTAACTCCTTCTAAAGTTGCCAACCCGGAATAAAATATTTTACCTAATGCTCTTTTAAAAAATGTTTTTAAAATGGAAAAGTAATTTTGTGAGCCCTGTTTCGTTGTGTGATGGCTTCTTTTCTCAGTGATCAAGAATTTACTGAATACCTGTTACTCCCTGTGCTGGTGGTTGAGCGTGTAAAGATGAGTTCAGCGCGGGCAGCTTAGTAGAGAACAGAGCTTTTGCGTTATTCCATGACATGTTTAGAGAACCATGTTTGTAAAGGGAGTAGGGTTTTCTTCTAGTTTCTACACCCTCTCAAAGGCTTTACTCGTATTCAACTTTATTTTCTAAAACTCTACACAGTGTTTGAGCATGCTTTATTAAGTGAAATTTGCCACAGTAGAAAATCAGGTAGATTACTTCCTTTGGCCCAAATGCAATAAAAGTAGAAATTTAAAACAAAAGGATCGGGACTTCCCTGGTGGCACAGAGGTTAAGAATCCGCCTGCCAATGCAGAGAACACAGGTTTGAGCCCTGGTCCGGGAAGATCCCACATGCCGCGGAGCAACTAAGCCCGTACGCCACAACTACTGAGCCTGCGCTCTAAAGCCTGTGAGCCACAACTACTGAGCCCGCTCACCTAGAGCCCGTGCTCTGCAACAAGAGAAGCTACCACAATGAGGAGCCCGCGTGCAGCAACGAAGACCCAACACAGCCAAAAATAAATAAATAAATAAATATAACAAAAAAACAAAAAACAAAACAAAAAGATAAACAAAATTTGATGATTAAAAGCCACTTGTAAATAACTCTTGAATTAAAGGGATACATATTATAAAACATTTAATTACCAAGGAAATAATTGTCTGGTCCTCAAGTGTCAGTAATTAACCTTGAAGCCTCATTTGTTTAATTTCCAGAAGAAATCTCAATACGATACTTCTTCCTCACACTTTGCACAGAAACATCTCCTGATCATTCCTGATGATTTCTGGATATGCCTGATTTAAAAGAATATTCATTGTCCTGTTGTTCCAGTGTTGCTGCTTCAGTCCATTTAACCCAACAATAAGAAATACTTTCTGTTAAGTTGACGTAGTTAAAATGGCCTAGGTTAATTATTGAGTGTCCATCCCATAGGCTGGAGGCCAAGAGAGCTTGGGTCAGGAGAATCAGGTACTGTGCAAAGTGCTTCACATACATTATCTCATTTATTCCCTGGAAGGCAGATGGTGGCGTTCCCATTTTACAGATGTGGCAACGGACACAGAACCTGCAAGTGATAGAACCAAGATTGGACTCCAGGGCTGACTTTGCTTCCCATCTTCTGTTGCCTAGGCTGTGCTCTTCTTACCAAAGGTTTCTTTTCACTAGAAGGAGAAGCACCTAACTTTTACCAAATGTGATAGAAACTGTTGAATATAATTGAACTTGAAGAACAAAACTAAACACTTTTTTAAAAAGCTCACTTTATCTTCTGTTTAATAAAATTAGGCTATAATTGTAACTTCTATGTGTTAATTCTTAGGCTAAAAAAATGAATAGTTTCCTTGATCTTTGTCATGTTTTTCCTGAAAAACTACATGACCTTCTTTACGATGTTTGACTTTTGTACAAGATCATAAGTAGGGGCATTTTTGTAAAACCTATGCTGGGGCTTAAACAGTTTCCCCCAAAGCCTTTTGGAATCCCTTGCTACACAAATCATTCTCCTTTCAAGTGTCTTTTATGTCCCTGTTGATATTTCCTTCTTTAATTCTCAGTTAGTCTAATTCTTCCTGATCCTTGTTTGACTTGGTATGATTCTAGTATTCTCCACCGTGACTTTCATCCAACTCATAAAATTGCTCATCCTTTATAAGATTTGCAGTTTCTTTTTAAAGTTTTTTTTTGCACTGTGTTCGCATTATAATTATGTAGTGCTCTTGATGCTATATATAGCATCTGAGAGGCAGAGAAACTGCTCACACTTGGTGATTTGGCAAGTGGGGGTGTGGTGTGTGGGGATGGGGATGGATGTGATTGCTCTTCTCTCAGGCAGGGTTGAGTGGTTACTCATTTGGTAAGTGGTCAGTGGAGAACTGTTGTATATTAAGATGATGTTTGCTTCTCTCTGTGACTCTCTAAATACAGATCTCTTAACATCAAGTAACTTCCGGTAATGAGTGCTCCAATAATGAATATGTTTGGAATTCATCTACTTTTTTGCATCCTTACTGCTTTCTTCTCTCGCCTGGGTTCCATTCATTCCGTTCTTTACAGTTAGGTTGCTGTCTTTCTAAATTAATACTCTTCTTAAACTTAAATCTCTTCAGTAACTCTCCAGGGGCACTTACGATGAAGTCCAAGTTATTTAAAGACTTGTGGTTTACTAGGCCCCTCCCTCCTTGTCAGTGTTCAGCTTTTGCTTCTTGACATTATCAGTTCTAGCTGAGTGATGAGTACTTTTACTTCTAGGACTTTGCTCTTACTCTGCTGGGAACAGTCTTCCTCCTCTCTTCAATCCCTCTTCCTACTTCCCTGCCCCATCCCCTTTACCTGGGTGATGCTTATTCATCTTTAGGTGTCAAATGTCACTTTCTCTGGGAGTCTTTTCTAACCTTTCAAGACTGGGCTTCCTGCTTTTTCTCTGTTTTCCCAGACCATATTGTATTTACCTCTACTTTAGTTCTTAGCATATAGTATTTGCTCACCAGCATTGCCCTCTAGACGGTAAACCCCGTGAAAAGTTGAACGAATGAATAATCTCAGCCCTGCTCTGCACTAGCAGTATGACCTTTGGTAAGCCTGTCAATCTTCCTGGGTCTCATTTTCTCGTCTGTAAAATGAAATAATTTGATTAGGTGACTTCAAAGAGTTCTTTCAGCTTTAAAAAATTCCGGCTTCCAAAATTCTTTCTCATGTCCATTTAATTTGCAGTTTCTGCGTTTGAAACAAAGCTCATCTGATTTGCCTAATTAAACAACTAAAGAGTAAACAAGAAGCATTATACTTTCTCCTTGAATGAGTGCCAGTTCTTCTATTGCTGTTTCCTTTTTGCTGATGGCATGAGGCCATTTTTGAACATGAGCATATTGTTGCTCATGCACAAGGGCTTTTAAAATGTCAAGTATTAAAAAAAAATGTCAAGTATTTGTCGTTTGCCAGGTTTCCTTTTCTCAGCACAAATTGAAGCACAGTATGCGTGCTTTCCTCCTGTGGTCGTTATTGTTACGAATCCCCTTGTACCCAACCGCATTTGCCTGCCGTTCCTGTGGGCTGAGAGAATGCAGCGGTTCTGGAAGGGCAGTACTGTGCCACGGCGCTGCTTGTGAACTGAATTCCAGCCTGAGATGTAATTCCTATGATCTTGATATATGACATTTGAATTCCATTAACGTGCATGGGATTCTTCTTGACATCTTTCTGGAAGTTGCCAAAGCTGGGCACCAGCAATGTGAGATCAGTGTCTGGAAGTAGAGTGAAGCAAGCAGTCATCCAGGCTTTGCAGAAATTGCCTTCGCTTCCTAAAGCCCAGATAACTTTCATTTCCTTCCTTTTCATGCATTGAAGAGTGTTTCCTTCAATGATCTAATTATCTTAGCTGTGTTTTCTGTGGAAAACCAAAATCTTAGTAATGGATGAATAAGGGGACGTACTGTTTGTGATTATATTGAACCGTTAGCAACCTAGGGAATAATTTTGTTTCTGGCACTAGGACAGAACAGTATGGAAAGGCTGCAGGTCTGAACTCTCTCTGTTGCCAGGTGTTATTTTGTTATTGTGCTGTCGTGGGTAGCTGTGCGGGAGTGGAAATCATATTGGGCTGCAAGGTAGACTACAACTGGGCGGGAATGTTTTCACTTCACTACTTCTGGATCTATAGGCAAGGTTTTTAACCTCCTCTGTCAGAACAAACCTCTGGTTTTTCATGAGTAAAATGGGGATACTAACACTCTAATTCACAAAAGGCTGAGGACTGAATAATCTCTGCACAAAGTTGTATAAATCACGGGTGGTTCAAGCAAAGTTTAGAAATATTGATAACAGAAAACATTTCTATCTTCAAAAGTAAGAATTTTGTATTGGTTAATGCAGCCCAAAGATAGAGTTGGCTTTCTTGTGATCTAATGAATTCCTCATTAGTGGCCAGCCTGAGTGTTCTCTCTAATATTGTGAGTCTGTAATTCAGTGATACTTTACTACTGAAAGGGGGCATTGAATCTAGTCTTCTGGGTAACTCTCATCCTGGGATAGTGTAGTGGGAGTTATCTATAGCTGTGCAAACAGATTACCCTGAAAACTCAATAGCTGGGAGCAGCCATTGTTTGTTACCTCAGAGTTTCTCTGGGTCAGGATTCCAGGTGCAGCCTGAGTGTTCTGGGTGGGGTCTCTCCCGTGGCTGCAGTGCAGGCGTCATCTGGGGCTGCAGTCCTTGCCGGGCTGCTGAGGTTGGATCTGCTCACCTGAGTGCTTGTGCGCAGGCGTCAGAAGATGTGTTTCCAAACTCACTCCTGAGGTCTCTTCCTCGGGCTGCCTCACCTCATGGCAGTGGTTTCCCTGAGTGAGAGAAAACACCCACAACAGAAGCCAGTCTTATATAATCTAATCTCAGACGTGGCAGGCCATCAATTCTGTGTTCTCTTCCTTAGAGGCAGATCAGAAAGTCCCGCCCACACTCAGGGAAGGGGAAGACACGGTGGTGTGAATTCCAGGAGGCCCAGATCTCTGGGGGCCGCCTGCGCAGCTGGATTTCATGCAGCCTTTGTGTGGCGAAGCGGCGTGGGGTAGACTTGACTTCCCAAGTCCTGTTTTGTAATCCTGAGTTATACCTAGTTATTTTTTAATGTTCTCGAGGGGAAGTCGTTTTTTGAATTTGTTGAAGCCCATCCTAAAGTCCCTTTAGCGGTTTTCTCTAATGGAGATGAATGTCTTTTTTTCAGCACCCGTGTCTGAACTCTAGAAGCGGTTGTATAGAACTTGAAGCCTGTTTCAGTAGTTTTTGAAGTGCTGTCAGATGGAATACGATGAAGTACCTTCAACGTATCTGTTGTTTTCTAAGACCGTAATTGTACTTTATGTTTTAAAAACTGTACAAGGTGCTTGATAGCATTATAACAGCACCCCTTTCTGAGCCATTATTTAGGGTTCACAGAGACTCCAGGTACATGGCGTTATGGAGTAGATTGTAGGTAGTCACCCTCTGATCAAATACTGTTAGGACTGTTCAGTCTTCTCAGGGAGATTTTGTAGGCATTTAAGAAAGCACCCTTTCTTATTCTGAGCAGGCTGCTGACTTATGGTATCTTGTTGCCTGTTAAAAGAGGACAAGTTGGCTTAGAATCAATTTTTATTAAACTGAAATAAGTGTGGGCTTCATTGTATCTCCCAGTTCTTTCTCAAAAGCCAAAGCTCCCTTTTGCAGAAAAGTAGTTTGCCAGCGAAGAAGGAGCATGGGACTGGGAGCCAGTATACCTGTACTTAAGTCTTGGCTTTGTCCTTAAATCTGTGTTTGACCTTGGGACATTATCTCATCATATGGGGCTTCGGCGTGCCCATATGATGTTTTCTTCCAACTTTAAAATGGTCTTCAATTTCTTTTCTCCTCCAGGACAGTCTTGGGGGTAACAGCAAGACGGCCATGGTAGCTACAGTGAGTCCGGCCGCTGACAACTATGACGAAACCCTTTCAACCCTGCGGTATGCGGATCGTGCCAAGAACATCGTGAACCATGCGGTGGTGAATGAGGATCCCAATGCACGGATTATCCGGGATCTCCGAGAAGAAGTAGAAAAACTCCGAGAGCAGCTAACCAAAGCGGAGGTATGAGGCACAGCCGAGCAGCATTATGGGTCTAGGAAAATCCAGTAAAGCTAGAACTTGAATTGTCTTCCCCCAGGGCCATAAGTGATGAGTAGAATTTTTGAATTTCCTATAAGGAAGAGAAATCTGAGATGAGTAATGAAGGAAGACAGATAAATTGTCATAGTTGAAATTTAGATAGTTTTTACAGGTGTTAAAGGATTGAATAGGAGGAGAGGATAAGGGGAATTGAGAAAATGTTTCTTTCCACAGTATAGGCAGCAGACGAGGAAAGAGGTACAGTAGAATAGGGTAGAGAAAGAGAGATGCTTGAAACAAAATAGATACAACTTAATACTAGTGCAGCAAATGGTGGCGAATGTGCATAGGCTAATTAGAAGAGGAATCAAACAGATTTTTGTTGTATCAGATGTTCACAGGTTGAAGTCCAAACAGAAATCCTAAGGAGGTCTTGCACACCATAATAAGCTAGTTTTTCCATGTTATGGGTTAATTATGTTCATAGGAAAAAATATAGCAGAAGTAGCCATCTGTTTGAAACTGATCTGTTTCACTGTCCTTTGTACATTCTACAGTGTATGATATTTATGTTCCATTACTGAATTTAAAACCTACACAGTTTTAACCAAAAATCTCTTTTTTAATTTTTAAAGATTTATTTTTAAAAATTTATTTTATTGAGGTATAGTTGATGTACAGTGTTGTGTTAATTTCTGCTGTGCAGCACAGTGATTCAGTTATATACATATTCTTTTTCATATTCTTTTCCATTATGGTTTATTACAGGATATCGAATATAGTTCCCTCTGCTATTCAGTAGGACCTTTTTGTTTATCCATTCTATACATAATAGTTTCAAATGCTTATCCTTTTATCAAAAGTGGGATAAAATGTCAGATTCAGGATCCCTACTTTAATTAGCATTTCTGTTCCCATGATTTCCAAGCACTGTGGGATTCTTTCTTGGGCCTGAGACCGTAGCCCTCTTCTTTCTCATGGCCCTTTTTCTGGTAGTATAACAGTAAATTACATGGTCAAAACAATTATCTTGATTGTATTTTTGCCTGTTGAATCCTATCCTGTTTTTACAGGGATAATTTTACAGTTCATCAAGATTCTTTGAAAGTTTGTTTCTGTCTTCCTGGTATCAATAATACCATCCAGTTTTCAACATGTGCAAATTTAGTCTGCATATACTTGAAGAAATACCCAAAGTCATCAATAAAGAGTAGACTGAGTCACACATATGAGTGTAGACCTATTGAGATTTAAAAAAATAAGCCCTTGGTAGCTTGAACTTTTTATCTCCCTAAATGTAATTAGATCTCACAGTAACGACAGGTTAGAGAAAAATGAAAAGGTTAAGTCTTCTTTCAAACCCACTGGATAACTAGGTGAGTCTGTGAGACCCACACAGTCTGGATGCTGCGGGTCAGTGACAGTCCTTGTGTCTTAGGTCAGGGACCCCAGCGAGCTGTAGAGCTGAGAGGAATCAGGTTGTTCCTCTTGTCCTCCTGGCTTTAGCGAATTCTTTTTCCAGGGCGTTGTACAGACATTTCATGAAATAAACATTTTGCTTGTAGGCAATGAAATCTCCAGAGCTGAAAGACCGGCTGGAAGAATCAGAGAAGCTAATCCAGGAAATGACTGTGACCTGGGAGGAGAAATTAAGGAAAACGGAGGAGATTGCCCAGGTTCGTGCTTCCTGCTTAAGGAGAGAGAAATGTCGTGGCAGTTTGTGCAGTGCAGTTCAGAGCATGTTTCTGATTTCTTTTTGATTTTTAGCTTTGAAGATGGCGAATCTAGCAGATTAAGATTTAAATAAGATCTAAATCCAGGAGTCTGTACTTTACAAAGTTCATTTGAAGGATAAAGACATAATTACAATTAATTGATTGTTCATTATGTAAGAAATATATTTTTAGTGTCATAAAATTTTTTAAATGATATAACTAGCCGTAGGCTCTGAACACCCAGTTCTGTTAAGTGCTTTGCAAACGTAGGGAACTTACCCGACTACAAAATTATTAGTAGTAGATGTTTAGGCTATGAGCTTCTTGGTTTCATATGACAACTCAGTAAAAGTAATATGAAATACCTAAATCTGAGGTGATTGTCTCCCATTTTTAGACCATTAAATATGAAGTGGTGAAATCTTTCAGTGGGTGCATTAGCATTTGGAGAAAATCCTAAAATGTCCAACTGTGTGCTTAGTAAAAGGTTTACTCTGTGACTTTCCTCTTAGATGCTTATTCAGCCTCTGTTTTAGAAATATATATGATAATGTGGAGGTCAGTACCACACTGAGCAGTCTTCTCATGATTGGATAACTCTGATGGTAGCTATTGAACTGAAATCTTTTATTCTTCCATTTCTGCTCATTGGCCTTAGTTTGTTCTTCCAAAGCTAAGAGAATAAGTGTCCCACTTGTATGTAGTAACTAATAATAACAATAATAACCAGTACTTATTGGGTACACGTACATGTTGGGTCCTATGCTAAGCACTATTAAATATACAGCATTTTTTTTAATCCTCCCAATAGTCCTGCAAGATAGGGTCTGTTATTACCCAGGTATTGAAAGTCATCTCTACCTCTTCCCCTCCTTTTGTAAAATTAAAAATTTCTTGTGTTTTCAACTGTTCCTTGTCTTAACAAAATAGAACGTGCTACTTCTTTTGTTACCCAGTAGATTCCATCTTTCAACGTGCTGTCCAGAGTCAATCGATACATCAGATGTTGTAGGACAGGACTGTTATTATGTAGTAGAAGGTGGATGTTAGATTTATATTCGTGCAGACTAGGGTTTAAGTTGATTTTTAAACATTTTTATTACAGTCCTTTTCAAAATAAATAAAAATATGAGTGTAATAAATCCACATGTACCCATTACCCTATTTCATGAAAGACCAACATAAGACCAGTCTTGTTTTATCTGTATCCCTGCACTGGCTTATTTTAAAGCATATCCCTCAAATTACAGAGAAGAGAATACACCAGTGTATAAACTTTACTTCTCATTACATATTACACTTGCTGTTTTTCATAAATTAAATTCTTATTTAATAAGAATTAATTCTAACGATCATTCAATTTGGAAAAGTGAGCATCTTTGGGCTGCTCTGAAAATAAAACATTGACTTTGAAGTGCTATTGTACTTGGGTTGCTTTGCTGTGATACAAAGCAGGGTAGGTCTAAGTGAGAGTGTACTGCTGATGCAGCTTATCTGTAGCATCTTTCCTCACCTAACCGTCCTCTCCCTCGGTCATGGGCCCCTTTTGAGGACAGCCTGATTTTAGCCCACACCTCATTTAACACCGTATCTTTCCAAGCCCCCAGGCTTCAGTGCTGCTGAGCTTTCTTCTCCTCCCTCACTGGTCTATTGGTCATTGACCTCTTTGCAATGCAGACTGGCATTTCCTAAAATGTATTTCTGGCAGTACAGCCACAGACTGTTAATAAGTCTTAACAGACTTAATAGCCACAGACTGTTAATAAGGGGAAAAAAACGGTTCATGATCAGATAACTTTGAGGAAACCTAGGTGAACTCAGCCAAATGGATTTCTGTTTTGAAGAGCTTTTTGCGAGTCTGTTCTAAGTCAGCCAGACTCTCAAAGTCCTCTGGGTTCTGTGGCATCTTCCTCTAGTATGCCCGCCCCCACAGATTGTCCCTGCCAGTGAATCCTGTGGAAGCTGTCTGTACCCTTTTGACCCTTAAATCATGAGTACTTTATTCACTATTCAGTTTTTTGTGTGTACTTTTGTTACCTAATGAGTTTGTAAGGTTCTCAAGAAAAAAGGCTGTATCTCTTAGTTTTTGAAACTATGTGTTCAGTAGTATTTTTGAGTAAACAGTCAGAACTCAAGTTGACTAATTTCTCAGCCCAGTGGCATATCTGTGATACCAAATTCTCTTATTTTCATCTTTTATGTTCTCAATAAAGAAATGTACACTTACGTGAGATAGATCAAGGGTTAGCAAACTAAGCCCTTGGGCAAAACCCAGCCTGCCACTTCTTTCCACAAATAGTTTTATTGGAATGTGCCATGCTCATATGTTTTTGTATTATTTATGGCTTCACAGTTGAATAGCTGTGACAGAGACCACAGGACCCAGATGACTAAAATATTACTGTTTGACATTTTATAGAAAAAGTTAACTAATCTCTGATATCAGAAGCAATATTTAGTAAATATAACTATACTTTATCATACAATACTTGCTTATTCTTTGAACTGATTCTAGACGTTGCAAACTTTTGTCATTTTTTAATGATTAAAAACTTCAAAATTTTTGGTGGCAGATGTAGCAACGAATTGACAGTTTTTCAACGCTGTACCCTTTGGTTTAAACAAAAAATTTGTGGTATTTCTACCATTATAAAATCTCAAATGACAGGGAAACGCTTAAGGAAGTAGGATAAAACAGTAGTTTATTCTAACTGCTGACTTAGACAATTATTCATTTATATTCCTTTCTCTGGCATAGATTTGCTCAGTGACCTTGGGCAAACCTAAATTCAGTGACATTCATTCCATATTCAATTATCAATATTGAGCAAAAGTCAGAGAGTTATTATTGGAGAGTGTGGGAATGGTTGGAAGTAAGTCAGTCTGGCCATTCAGTATAGGGCTTTGAATGTCAAACTAAAATTGTTAGAATTCAGCAGTAGGAGCTAGAAAGATTTTGATTTATCTGTTAAAACATTTACTATATGCTATGTATTATATAAGTATATCCTGGCTGTTTTATACACATTATCTCATTTAAGTCCTGTCTTTTCCCTTACTCTGAGTGGCTTTACCTTTGTTAAGTCATATAGTCTTTTTCAGGCTTGCCTTTGCCTCTGTATGAATTAAAATTTTGCCACTAGATGACAGTAACCAAACTTCTTCTAAATCTTTTAATTATTTCCATAGTGAAAATTACTAGAGTCCTAATAAGAATATAAGTAGAAGAAACTATTGTATTACAGAAGTAGTATTTACTTATAGAAAATACAGAAAGATTATTATGGAGAAAATTTAATTGAACGGATCCAGTCATCCAAAGAAAACTACTGTTAATATCTCTGTGGTTTCTTCCAGGTTTTCCCAGTGCACAGATTAATATACTAGTTATACCCTACATTTTAAATTTAATATTAGTTCATGAACATCTACCCACTTCATTCGTAGTTTACAAAAAAAGACATTTTTATAGAGAAATGTTTCTTCTCATTATTGGAATAATTCTTTAATTACACCAATATCCCTTTGTAAAAGACCTTTCCCTCAGTAAGGAACCATACAAGATATATTAGAATTGCTTTCTTCATTTTAGGAACATGGTTCTTTATCAAGGATAATCATTGCTTAGAATTGAGTGCTGAAAAGTAATGGCTAATGCTAAACCACTCAACACTTCTGAAAGAACCCAGTAATGTTTTTTGTTAGAGAAGAGACTCGATTCAAAGGCCCAGAACCAAAATATCCCCTTCAGTATGTTTGTAATAGTATTATTCTAGGGGTGATTGACTGGGTTGCAGTGGCCGTATAAATTAGGATGTGTGCCTAGAAATAGCAAAATTCTAAGGCTGCAATTTAACTATACTGCAGACTTACTGTGTGGCCCTAGTTAAATGACTTAGTTTGTGTTGTCTTTCCTCAGAATCAGAGGTTCTTGATGACTCATCACTATTCGCTATTTAGACATAGTTAAAGACACCCTGCTCTGCCCTGATTCATATTCCTTAGTTATAGAGCATCGGTTGCAGGATTCTCGTGTATCTCCCTAGGTGCACGCATGTGTATGTTGCATGTACTCCCAAATAGGTAGGCACGAAAAGGAAAGGTTCATGTTCTTATGAAAATAGGGCTTTACTGAATATGCAGATTTTATTTTGATAAATTCACGACACCGACGATTTGAGTGCTCTTGTGTGTTAGGCAGTGTGCGAGGTGCTAGGAATACACAGTGAAGAGATAGGGTCCCTGCCTCACAGAGAAACGGTCGGGTAACGGTTGAGTAAAAAGTTACCAAGTTTGGGCTTCCCTGGTGGCGCAGTGGTTGAGAGTCCGCCTGCCGACGCAGGGGACACGGGTTCGTGCCCCGGTCCGGGAGGAGCCCACATGCCGCGGAGCGGCTGGTCCCGTGAGCCATGGCCGCTGAGCCTGCGCGTCCGGAGCCTGTGCTCTGCAACGGGGGAGGCCACGACAGTGAGAGGCCCGCGTACCGCAAAAAAAAAAAAAAAAAAAAAAAGTTACCAAGTTTGAGAACAGGCGTGCTCCAGATAGGAGGAATAGGTGTAAAACCCTTAAGCTAGAGAGAGCGTTCTTGAGACTTTGAGGGCCCTGGAAGATGTTCCACTAACTGCATACAGGCTTTGAGAGTAGGGGTGACAAGATGTGATGATGGTGAGTAAATGGGCCAGATTGAAGGGCCCTGTGGGCTTGGTTGAGCGAGTTTGGCCTTTATCCCTGCTGGAGACCCACTGACGATATCAAGCAGCAGAGTGTATTAAATACTTGGCTTTTTAGAAAGATCACAGTTGAGTAAAACACACTTATATTTGCTCATATATACAGAATTAAATGTGAAAGGTGAATTCAGGATGTTAGATATTTTCAAGAATGAAAAATGAGAACTTAGTATATTTGGTTGCTATTTGTAATGGCTTTATTTTATTTATTTATTTATTTTTAAAAAATTTATTTATTTATGGCTGTGTTGGGTCTTCGTTTCTGTGCGAGGGCTTTCTCTAGTTGTGGCAAGCGGGGGCCACTCTTCATCGCGGTGCGCAGGCCTCTCACTATTGCGGCCTCTCTTGTTTCAGAGCACAGGCTCCAGACGCGCAGGCTCAGTAGTTGTGGCTCACGGGCCTAGTTGCTCCGCGGCACGTGGGATCTTCCCAGACCAGGGCTCGAACCCGTGTGCCCTGCATTGGCAGGCAGATTCTCAACCACTGTGCCACCAGGGAAGCCCCCATGGCTTTATTTTTGAAATTAAAAAATTTTACCTAACAAAGCAACATTATAGTTTAGAAAGAGAATAAATGCAGTAACCTATATAATACCATGTCCTAAGTAACATATTTGAGTTATAAAGTTATTTAATAATTACTATAATATACGACTCTTTATATCTTGCTGCCTCAATAGCTGTGGAATTAATACTTCTGTAATGCATTTACAGGAGCGGCAGAAACAGCTTGAGAGTCTTGGAATATCTCTTCAGTCTTCTGGAATTAAAGTTGGGGATGATAAATGTTTCCTCGTTAATCTGAACGCTGATCCTGCTCTGAATGAACTTCTGGTTTACTACTTAAAGGTGAAGTAGTAGGCTTTTTTACTATTTCCTACCACAGAATAGAGCAGTATTTCACAGTATTTTTTTTTATACTTGGAGAACCATACATATTCAAAAATATGAGTTAGAAAATTGTTTTTATTTGATTAAGCTGGAGTATAGAAAAATCTTGAGTTTCTGAGATCAGTTTCTCTTTGTAGTTTTTGAGTGATGTTATTCAACCTAGTAAATATAAAAGATGATATTCTGATAGTATCTCTAACAAGTTAAGTAGCTTAACTTCTACCATTTAATGTGATTAAACCAGGGAGTTAAGTAGATAACTTTAAAGCTTAAACAGTGACTTTTAAACTAAATGGTTTCATTGGTAGACTAAAGCTTTTGTGATTTCTATGAAGCACAGCTTTTGGTGAGTGGTTTCTTAGCTTACAGAGGAAATGTTTAAAGAAAGTTATTAGGACCACTTGATTTGAAATTTGTGTTTCCAGTAACTCTTAGGAAAATTAAAAATTTTGGATTATCAACTTATAAAAAAAGAGAGTAAGTCACTTAGAGACTGAGAGGGTCAGAGTATGGAGCAGAAAAAACCAGCTATACATTGAAATCTATATACATTGTATATATGTATATACTCATATACATTGAAACCTATAGGTTGTGGGATGTATCAGGAAGCCAAGAGACAACTTTAGGATGAGCATGATATCAGACACTATATAAATTATAAGGAGTTTGCCAAAATTACCTTTGCCAACCCTAGAGCATAAATGAGTTACATAATGGACTATCTGACTCTGATGTATGATTAATGAATATTTAGGAGGAAAATTTTTCCCCTCATAGTATAAGAACTATCTATGTGGGTTTAACTAAGTTAGTGACTAGGACAGTAAAGACATGAGCTGGTACAGTTGGAAGCAGCTTTAAAATTAGAGAATTGTGTCGTTTCACTTCTAAAGAGACAGAAGAATTCACGACACGTTGGCTGGTTTCCCAGTTTTTATCAAAGGTATCTGGGGTAATTGCTTTGTGATATTTTGATAAGGCCCTGTTATTCATAAGTATCTTTTATTACACTGTGGGTTAAATTGTGTGTTTGTTGCATATAATCACGTGTGCACACTCAAGGTGCTGTGTGTAGTGGGAGCAGCGCTGGGGTAGGAGGGAGATGCCCTCCGTTTCTAGTCCAGCACCGCTGCTTGGCAGATGTTTGCTCTCCAGTCCTTTGCCCCCCACAGTCTGCAGATCCTTCCTCTGTAAATGGAAGTTTTCTCTGTCCGGCTACCTCACAGGGTTCCTGGAGGATTAAATGGGATTTGACATATAGAAGCACTTTATAGACAGAAGCACTATCCACATATAAATTATTCCACATACCATTTTCTCATTTGATACTCTGGCACCTTATTATATTATCCTTGTCCTTTGAAAAAAATGACATCTTAGCACATCTCTTGTTGTGCTTCTAACAATGCGGGCAGCTTTTTGTGTTAGAATTTCAGCTGTAGATATTCATATGCTTTAGGAGAGATGCAGTATTAGAATATTAGGAGTTAAATATTCTGCCCTTTTAGTTTTCAGAACTGTGAGTTCTTTTTCTTTCTGATGTGATGAAGTTCAAACTGGAGCACACAAACACATACACCCAACAAGAAGAAAAGCCTGATTCATATCTGTTCCTTAACTAAAAAATTGCACAAAGAAAACTATTTAAAGACTTTTGGAGAGCAGTTAAAATATTTCTGGTCACTTTGTGTGGAGGTGTTGGGATTCTGTTTCAGACTGCGTGGTCAGCCCTGTTTTGGCAGAGTTTGAGGCAGTGTTGGTTCTTCACTGCCCAAGCTAAACCCATGACAAAAGTTATATTCATGACAAAGCATATTCAAAAGGATGATCTCAGTCCAAGAACAGTTTTTGCTTCAGTAAAGTGATACCATGATGTGGGAAGGAGGAATTTAGAGGCCGAGCGTTTTTTATTTCTTTGCTTTCAAATTTTCAAGTTGGTTTACATGCTGGGCAGATGACCTCATGTCAGTGGGTGACTTTGAGCATCCCATGTATAAAAATGAGGCCCCTGGATTAAATTACCTCTAGCATTCTTTCTAGTTCCAGGTTTTGTATGGTTCTCTTCTAGAATAGAATCCTCCATTTATTTGTTTTGTCTGGAACTTGCAGAAGCGAAGTATGGTGGCCAAACCATAGGTAGAATGTAACTCACGAGGTAACTTTGCATCTAATTTGCATAGCCAGGCAGCCCTTGCTTTGCACAGTTCCAACATACACACATTCCAGTTAACCTGAGTTAGTAAATAATGTTGACGTTGCAGGCGTTCATGAGCGTCTAGATGAGTAGCCAGAGGAATTTAGTGAAGGTGAACTTACCGATGTGAATAATGAAAGTGGTTGTGATGAGAAGACTGCAGATGTCTCAAAGGGAGTGACACCAGAAAGCACTTCACATGAGAGGAGCGCTTGGAGATACTTGGCAACATTGAAAGCACAAAGGATAAAATGGTAGAAGCTTAGAAAGGAGTATGACAGTTCGCCAAGGCGTGGAAAATATGCTCACTCCATGCTGTAAGATATACATTGAGAAGAAGGCAAGCACTGTTCTAACTACTCTCGGTACATACGCGTTTTGTTGTTTTTTTTTTTTTTTTTTTTTTTTTTTTGCTGTACACGGGCCTCTCACTGTTGTGGCCTCTCCGGTTGTGGAGCACAGGCTCCGGACGTGCAGGCTCAGCGGCCATGGCTCACGGGCCCAGCCGCTCCGCGGCATGTGGGATCTTCCCGGACCGGGACACGAACCCTCATCCCCCACATTGGCAGGCAGACTCTCAACCACTGCGCCACCAGGGAAGCCCAGTACATACGCTTTTAACAAAGAAAAAACTGCTTTAAATTTCAATGTTTCAAATGTTCTAAATGACAGTGTACTAAGTAAATACTAGTTTAAGTGGTTTTTCATTTTCTTATACATTGTAACAGTAAGAGATTTCTTCATGTTTTTACAGACAGTTTTAAATGTCACAGAATTATTGCAGTTTTCCCCACTGATTATTAAGATCTCCTTGCTAAATTATTTTTATAGTCCTGCACTCTTGTGCAAAGCGAGGCCTGCCTATAGTTCTGAGGTTGACTTGGAGATTTATTTATATTTTAAAAAATTTGTTATTTTTAAAATTTTTGTACAAGTTTTAAAGGTTACAGTCCACTTAGATTTATTACAGAATGTTGGCTATACTTCCCATGTTGTAGATAGGCTACATTTTTGTAGCCTATCTTACACCCAATAGTTTGTACCTCCCACTCCTCCCCACCATATCACCTCTCCCCACTGGTAATCGCTAGTGTGTTCTCTATATCTGTGAGTCTTCTGCTTTTTCATTATATGCATTAGTTGGTTATATTTTTTAGATTCCACGTGTAAGTGATACCATATAGTGTTTGTCTTCGTCTGGCTTATTTTCACTTAGCATGATGCCCTCAGAGTCTATCCGTGTTGATGCAAACAGCAAAATTTTATTCTTTTTTTCTTTTTATGGCTGAGTAGTATTCCATTCCATTCCACGTCTTCTTTATCCATTCAACTGTTGATGGACACTTAGGTTGCTTCTGTATCTTGGCAATTGTAAATAATGCTGCTATGAACATTGGGGTGCGTGTATCTTTTTGAATTAGTGTTTTATCTTTTTGGGGTATATACCCAGGAGTGGAGTTGCTGGGTAGTTCTGTTTTTAGTTTTTTTGAGAGACTTGTAGATTTATACCAGCATAAGCCAAGCTTCTAGAGGGAAGAGCTGCTCCCCTCACCTTAAAAATGTTATTCTAGTAATACACTTTTTTTTCTAAAAAGTCTAATAAGAACATATTAGAAAAAGAAAGGGGCATTAGTGCCCAAATTTCAACAGCCAGAGAAGACCACAGTTAATATTTAATATTTTTATCTGTATCTTCTGGATCTATTCCTGTGTGTGTGTGTGTGTGTGTATATTTATAGTGATACATATTTTTTAATTACAGAAATAGGATTACAGTATGATTGATTCTAGTCACACCTTTGAATGATCCACCGAATCGTTCAGGAAAGCTATTTTGCTTGTGCAGTTCTGGATCTACTCTTCTCACGAGTCAGCTACTAATGGCTGGGGAAGCAAGGGTGATTCTGAAGGACTTGGGGCAAATTATCACACACACACTTGATCAGGATTTGTACCAGTGATCCCGCAGCAGCATCAAAGCACACGTACGTAGGGAACAGTCCTAGGGGGAGCGTAGCTCCCGTTGGCAGTAAGCGGCCTGCCAGCATTCAGTCAGTGGAGGGAGGCCATCAGCACAATGGCAGGGCCACAGCCATTCCATGTTGATAGAGCTGTGGGCCAGGCTTCAAGGGGCCCAGGATGAATAAGACAGCGGTGTGGCCGTGAGACATGCCTGGTTGGAGGCAGTTTGACTCACCTAGAGTAATATTTGAATTTGTAAAAGACAGAAAGGTACCTTTCCTTCCTTCCTCACCTCCATTCCCGAAAGACTGTCTTCAGAGTCCTGCTTCTGTCAAGCCAGGGCGATTTCGTTTATTAAGGACTATTGATTATTTACGTATGTAAAGAGCAACAAATACTTCTCTGCTTATTGCCCCTGGTACTTGCTTACCTCTTCCTTCAGAAGCTGTCTGAGAATACTGATAAGGCTGAGCGATTGTGCCTTATTGTGGCTCTGCTAAGGTGCTACCCCTCCTGCTAGCAGGGTGGGAAAAGCCGTCTGTGAAATATGCCACTTTCCATCTCCCTCCTCCTCCCTCTCTCTCTCAGGACTCAGTTGATCAAAGGGAGATTCTCAAAAGAGTCGCATGAGTAGCTGCTTTGTAGAGGAAGCAAGGTACAGTAAATTCAGAGAAGAGTTAGCTGATCATCTCCAGTGAAATTAAATTAAATGGATGGAAAAAGGTATCTGCTAAAGTTTTCCCTAAAACTAATATGCTTTAGAGTTATTATACTCACATATCACATAGAGACTGAAAAGGTATCCCTGATACATTGTACTTTTCACAGCATTTAGTTACTCACTAGGTAAACTTCTATATCAACCTATGATAAGTTTCTTTCTCTTCCTCATCAGTTTTTTTTTTTTTTTTTTTTTGCGGTACGTGGGCCTCTCACTGTTGTGGCCCCTCCCCTTGCAGAGCACAGGCTCCGGACACGCAGGCTCAGCGGCCATGGCTCACGGGCCCAGCCGCTCCGTGGCATGTGGGATCCTCCCAGACCGGGGCACAAACCCGTGTCCCCTGCATCGGCAGGCGGACTCTCAACCACTGCGCCACCAGGGAAGCCCCTCATTAGTATTTTTATTGCAGTGCTTAGAGCACCGTAGGAAGGACTTATCAAGAAGCTTATTGTCTAACTTGTTTAAGCATCAGACAGTTATGGCTTTAGCAGAGTTGAGCTTTTAGAACCCAGTGTTTGAGTCAGGCAAATCATCATCTAAATCAGAATGGATTATAACCTCAAATGAGACATTTAAGTTGTCATTTATAATAAGCTCTACATTTGGGACCTTGTCTATCTTCTGTCTCTAGTGACTCAGTGCCCAGCTCAAAATAGGTGCTCAGTATAATATTTGTTGGAAAAAAAAAATTTCCTTCTAGAATTTGGATTAGACCTTTGCTGTTTAATATCTTACCTCTGATAATTTTTAATTTAGTTTATTAACAGATACTTAGCAGCATTTACTGTGTATCATGGACTGTGCTTGTTATGGGAGAAGATGCAAGAGTCCTGTATAGGTTGCTATCTATTTTTTTTTTTTTTTTTTTTTTGTGGTACGCGGGCCTCTCACTGTTGTGGCTTCTCCCATTGCGGAGCACAGGCTCCGGATGCACAGGCTCAGCAGCCATGGCTCACAGGCCCAGCTGCTCCGCGGCATATGGGATCTTCCCGGACTGGGGCACGAACCCGTGTCCCCTGCATCAGCAGGCGGACTCTCAACCACTGCGCCACCAGGAAAGCCCAGGTTGCTATCTAAATAAGGGGAAAAACAACATTCAGTTAATTGTGGTGCTGACTCTAAGTGTAATAAGCGTTCAGAGAAGGGAGAAGTCAGTGTAGGCTACTAGTGAAACCTGCAAATAGAAGGTGAGATTAGAAGTAGGTGCTGAAGATACTTTGTATTTGGATGAAGGGAAGAGAGAGCATTTCCGGCAAAGAGAACCAAAGCAAGGGCAGAGACGTGAGAGTGAACCCGTGTGCAGTCTTGGAATGCAGCAGTCGGAGCTGATTCTACACTCAGACTCCAATCTAGGGGGTAGTTCAGAGCTTTTCTCCACCTCCACCCCCAAGGACAAAAAGGATTCCAAAGTCACAATAAGGACTCCAGCTAGAATTTCTCATGGGGAGAGGAAAGGAATTATAATAGAAATGGCCTAAGCCAAGTGCTTTGGGGATCTTTTCTTCTTTTTTATGTGATCTTGGGCTCTTTTTCTCTTCAGACCCTTTTTTTTTTTTTTCCTTTTCGAACTTCTCTGCACCTTGTAGCTGGTGTTGTTAGAGAGGGAAGAAGTGGGGAATGGAGACCGACATGGAGCGCATTCGTTAGGCCTGCTACTGAATGTCACTGAAGCATGACTTGTAGTTTACACCTGATCAAGCCCTGTTCTCCGGGTTAGGGAAGTATGGGATTGGCCAAGAGGCCTCAGCCAAGATCAAGGAGTAGACATGTGCCTGGAATGCCCTCTCTGTATATTGTATATACTCCTTGAGGACCGAACGGGATGCCATGGCACAGTTCTGATCCCAGCTCTTTGTTTCCTTGGAAACACCGCTGCAGCATACTTGAGAGAAGAAACCCCCAGAAAAGGGAAAATGAAAATAATAGAAGGGAAGAGGCCTTTTTATGAGGTCAAGATCCCGGAAGAGATGGGAAGAATTGGAGCCCAGAGTATAATTAGAAGGGATATCGGCAAAGGAGAGGAGAAAATTGCCTTCCTGAGTCTGAAGGGAATGCTAAGGGAACTGATTGTTCATTTATTTTTCTTTTATATTTATTTAATGGCTAAATGTACCAGGCCTGTGTTACATGCTTGGAATACAGTGGTGGGGTGGTGCAGGTCAGGCTGTTCTCTGCTCTCTTGGAGTTTCCATGCTACATGGAGGTGGACAGGAAACCCACGGACAGTCAGTCTGTAAGGAATTCAGGCACGAGAGTAACAGGGTGGCTGCTTCTGATTGTTGGTTCAGGATGCACCTCTCTGAGGATGTGTACTTAAAAGCTAAGGTGGAAATGATAAGAGACTACCAATATCAAGATCAGGGGAGGAACACCTCAGACAGAGGAAGCAGTCAGTGTGCTCAAAGAACAGATGAAAGGCCCAAGTGGGTGGGTCACGCTCCAGCAGAGGCAGAGTGCTGGGAGCTGGGATGAGAGAGGTAGGCGGGTGCCAAATCACAGAGGGTTTGTATGCCTGGATAAGAATTTGAACTTCTTAGAAGTTCAAAGGGAAGCCACTAGAGGGTTCTCAGTAGGGGATCAGGTGATCGGCTGTTGTGGTGGGAGCAGGTGGGGTGGATAGAAGTGGAGAAATAGGAGGAGGCTCTTATATTCACCCGGGCAAGAGACTAGGATGTGATAGTAGAGGTGGGAAGTGAGCTGATTCTTGATATATTTCAGAGGGAGAGTCTGACGATGTCCTGATTGACATGGGGCTGGAGGTAGACTGCTAAGACAGAGAGAAGACTCCAGGATAGCATCTGAGCTTTTCTAGTTGACCAGCTGGGTGGTGGTGGTGCCATTAGTATTGGGGAAGGGAATAGACTCAGTGGGGTGGTGGGAAGGTGGAAGCAAAAGTTCTGCTTTGGCCCTTTCACTTTGAAATGTCTTTAGACATCCAAGTTGGGCCCAGTAGGCAAGAAATGATGGTGACTGTGACTGGGGCAGTGATAGTGGAGGTGGGAGAATGATGGAACTGAAGTCTGTAGTTCCTGGTTGGTGATTTAGTTGTGTGTGTGTGTGTGTGTGTGTGGTATATAAAGCATATTGGACTGGATGAGATCATCATGGTCAACGGTCAGCAACGTGCTTCCATGGGTTAAATCTCACCCCCTGCCTGCTTTCATATGGCCCAGGAGCCAAGAATGGTTTTTGCATTTTTTAAATGGTTGGAGAAAAATCAAAAGAATTATAATATTTTGGACTCTTGAAAATTATATGAAGTTCAGATTTCAGTGTTCATAAGTAAAGTTTTATTGGAAAGTAGCCACACTTGTTCATTTGTATATTGTCTGGCTGCTTTCGCACTACAAGGGCAGAATTGAGTAATTGTGTATGACTCACAAAGCCTAAAATATTTCATATCTGACCCCTGATCTAGGTGCGTAGAAGGAGAAGGTGGCCTAGGGACACATCCCAGTCAATATCAACATTTAAGGGCAGTCAAATGTTGAAGCACATAAGAGGGAGCTCGATTTTTATGTCTGTTTTCTCAGGTACCTGCCAAAAAGTGACACTGGTGATTAGGGCTTAGAGAATTGAGTAGTTGGGGGTTTAGGGTAAGAAGAACGCATCTACCGTATCTTTTATGAGGTCTAGGGAGACCATGTAATTCGTGAAATAATTCAGACTCCTTGCATTTGAATAGCTCTTTATCTTTGTAGACTCATCTTGACTGAGACCAGGTAGGTGACGTACACCTTAAGTAACTGTAGTTTTCAGACCATGCTCTGAGAGTAGTATAGAATATTTGGAATCAAGATTGCAATGGAAAATAATGAATATAACATGGACATTAATGCAAAACTGTAGTTTTAGGTTTAAAAGTTATAACCCAACTCAGTGCAGTATTCCTTATAAGGAAATAGAACTTGTAGAATGAATTCTATAGAAAGCCAGAAATTCCCTCTGTCCTTCCATTTGCTTTAAAAATCTTTTAGCTAAGGTAATGGATCAATATATGAGAGCTGAGAGTAGACGATTCCAGTTTGTGTACCTGTAAGAATGCACTATTCATCAGTGACTTTGATTCTTTTGTAGGAACATACACTGATAGGTTCAGCAAATTCCCAAGATATCCAACTATGTGGAATGGGAATTCTTCCTGAACATTGCATCATAGACATCACATCAGAAGGCCAGGTTATGCTGACTCCTCAAAAGAACACCAGGTAATGTACTTTAATTAGTGTTAATGTCACAATAATTTTTAAGAGGAAGAAAGTACACTAATTGAGGATGGTATGAGGACGTTTGGCCCTTGTGTGCTTTTACATTCACTTAAAGAAGATATTCAGTTAGTTACCAAGTCCTTAATATTTAACTTTTTAATATGGCTTAAACCCATCCTTCCTCTCTATACGTACTGCCGTGGCCTTATTTAAGTAAGGTCCCCATCAAATCTTGATTGGAACTCCTGCCAGCGCCCTAATCTTCTGGTCCACTCACCATACAACCAGATGGCTTTCTACTATTCTTGATGCAAAAATCCCTTACATCCCTCCTGCTTGTCTCCTATTCTTCTGCATCTGCCATTCTTCTGGCCAGCTAACTAACTCCTGTTTGACCTTCAAGGTTAAGTTCTGTCACTGTCTACTTTGGTCTAAAGTAAGGGCCCCCAGTACATTTTCCTAGTGCACTTTATTGCTTCCTGTTATGTTAATACTTCATACTGTGTTCTTGTGGGCTGTTAGTCTTTATTATCAAATTGGACTGTGAGGTCTTTGAAGACAAGGACCTTTCTTTTTCGGTTCTCTATCCTTAGCATGTACTATCAGACTAATAAGTAAGTGCTCAATAAGTAATGAATAAGCATAACATTATACAAATTAAATATTTGTCAGTTTGTTTCCTTCAGCTTTGAAACTTTGCCCTGTTGTGTAACTGTCTATATAACTGTTATAGGTGATGGTTAACTGACGTATTGATCTTCCGAATGTTGATTCATCATTATATCAAAAAATCATTAATACCATCACTAATTTCATCCATAAAGTCTGGAAATATTTGGAAGCTATCAAGCTCATGGTAAAGGATACAACTGAGAAAGGAAAGAAATAGAGCGTAAGCTGGCCCAGCACTCCCAGCTCTGGTGTGCTATTCTCCTATTAAATAATCTCACAGATACCAACCCCAGGGAAGGTTACTCTGAGGCTATGATGAAATAAGATGAAGCAGGCCACATAATAATTTTGTTTCAGCAGAGACAAAAACCAGGGTCCCTATGCCACACCCAAAGTACCCAACACCTTCTCTCGGCCAAGTGAGTGGCTGTTTCTTCACCAGTTACAACTTTATCCTCTGAGATAAGATTTTTGACAAACCCGATCATAGAATCACTCCTGCTCTCTGGCAGCATCTGGTATATACAGAGCTCCCACCTCCTTAGACCCTCTCCCAGGATGAGCAGCTGAAGCCCAGTCCTGCAGGAGTCCCCCCGGGCCCCCTCCCTGAGATGCCCCCACACTTCCTGTGGTGTCTCCTCCCTCTGCGTGAGTAATAAACCCAACTGGTTCAACTACGGGAATATTCCTGGTGGTCTTTGGTTGGAAGACATGGACACAAATTTCCCAAAACTCTAATTTTCACTTGAAAGCTTGACATTTACAATTGGCAACAAATCCTGTCAGCTGTTTTTGTCAAAGTGACAGGCTGGCTTTGTTCGTTTTCAAGAAAATGTCTGCCAGAAAACCACTTTGAGTATGTCTTCTGCTCAAGACAGTTCTCATACTTGGGTATGCATTAGCACAGTGCTTTGTGTGTACTTCTCATTTTGTCACCTGGAATGTTTAAGAAGTTGTGTACTACTCAAGGGTCAAAATTTACTAAAAGTAGTAATTTATTCTTTTTAAAAATTTATTTTTATTTTTTAAAAACATTTTATTGGAGTATAGTTGAGTTTTACTGCTTCATCAAGGACCTTTTCAAGTGAAACGTTTTTAGAAATTGTGGGTACATGGCAGTGAATAATCCAGTGACTACTTATAAATGTTTGGTGCCACTGCTTTCATTTGTGCTAAAACACCAGCAGTTTTACTCTTTGCCAATGCAAACGTCAACACGGTGAAAAAAGGCAGGTTAGTGTTATTATAAAAATAAATTTGATCTTCGGGACCCCATACAGACCACATTTTGAGAATTGTTATTATAGTCGTGCTTTTATTTATTAACTGCTGGAGCTTTAAAAAATAAGCCTATGTATGTGTTTGCCTTTAATTAAACTCCTCACTGTATTTAAGGAATTTGTGTCATAAAGGCTAAAATCTGCTAATTTTAGTAGGTCCCCTCATGTCATAACTATTTTTTGAGCTCGTGCTTTGAATAATCAGACTGTAGGAGCATAGAGACCAATTACTTTTAGTGCTTAAAAACCCACATGGTAAGTGAAATCTAGATGGAGAGTAAGGTTTTGTGTGTATGCATATACATTAAAAAAAAGTGGTGGTACAAAGCCAGGTGAGTGCCTTAGGAACTTAAAGAAACTAAGGTAGTATTGGTTGGAGTGACAGAGGAAGTAGAAACCAAACTGGGCTTTGTGAGACATCAAACTGAGTGAGACTCAGGGTGATAGAGAACGGGAACCCTATGCCAGGTTATAGGACTGGGGTAAGCCTTGCTTTGGAGGAAGAATCAGTCATGTTTAGTGGACAGAAAATAACACCCCTACATCCCCCCCCTCCCCCTTTTTTTTTTTTTTTTTTTTTGCTGGAGTTGAGAATTCACTAGAAGTGGGAAAGAAGGAGATAAAGAGGGTTTCCTTTTGCAGGGCCTTTAATGTCAAGTTAAAGAACTTGTCCTTTATCCTATATCTAGGCAGCTTAGTCATTCAGTGGAGAGAGGCACGATGACACTGGTAGTCCAGGAATATCAATCTCATAGTGGTATGTGCAATTTTCTATTTATTTCCTGCCCCTCTGAAATTTTTCCTTAATATCCATCTACCCATCGTTTCTTCTGTTGAACTCTATTGTCAAGATAAGCAGTCAAGTGGATCTTACAAATCTTCTATCTATTGATAGGATAGGGACATTTTTCTGTGCTATAGGAAGTTACAGAAGAGTTTAACATAGGCCTCATTTCTTATTACTGATACTATAGATACTTCTGAGTTTAGTTGGTTGATTGGCTCTTTTTATCCATGTAGATTGGACACACTTGTTTTAGTTGTAGTGTACACTGCTACCATCTTTTTATGACTGGCTGCAGTGGTTCCATATTAACCCCTTAATATGCTGTATAACAAATTTAGAGCTTTGAAAGATAGAGGATAATAATCTATGATACTTGGTACCATACGCATTTAAAATAAATCAGCAAAGAAGGAAATACAAGTAATAAAATTCACCAAGGGCGGATTTTATTTTGGGGAATTGATTCTTTTGTTTTTCCTATATTGTATTGGAAAAATTAAAGGAGAGAACATGATAATCATTGTTTACATGTCTGACCTCTTCTCCCCACAGAACGTTTGTAAATGGCTCCTCTGTATCCAGTCCTATTCAGCTACACCATGGGGACAGGATATTATGGGGGAACAACCACTTCTTCAGGTACGACATTCATGGCTCTTAAATAGGTAGATTTTTGATGGTTATATTCTGAAATAGAAAAGTATATATTAAAGAGTAAACTTAATGCTATAAGTATTCTATGTTGTTTTGTGCACATAAGTATTTATTCACTATACGTATGCATTTATTCACTATACATACGCTTGTTCACCATACGATTTGAGCCCAAGGGACACATGAACAAGTACACTCGGGAGAAATACTGTGTTTACTTACATCGTTTTTCCTTTTTATTTCCCAGTGGAAGATGATTGCTATGCCATCTGGTATAAGAATTCATTAATTATTTTCTGACATGCTTGTCTTTTTGTTTCTTTTTTTATTGGAAAAGTAGTGGTTTTAGTTTCCTTATCCATGAAATAAGGTTAATATTTCATTTAGGAATGCTCTCAGCTGCATGTAATGGCAAACTTGACTATAATGGCTTAAACAGATAGTTCATTTCTCTGACAAGACAGGAACTCCCAAGGAGGATGGTTATTGGCATTGGCTAAGCCTCTCAAAAGAGTCATGGCAGAAGTCATGTCATTGTCTTGGCTTTTCCCTGTGGTCTAAAGATGGCCACGCCACTCCAGACATCAAGGCAGCACTCAGGCACATGCGAAGAAGACGAGGTTGAAGGGTGGCAGGACTAGCCCTGACTGTGCAGATGAGAAGAAGCAGGAGTCTTCCCAGAGTCCCCAGCAGCCTTCCACTTATGTCTCATTCGGTAGAATTTGCCTCTCAGCTGCAAAGGAGGCTGAGAATGAAAGTGTCTGACCTGGGACTGCATATTGTTTCCCATACAAAATTGGTGTTGTATTGGTGAGGACGGACCGGCTAGATAGAGTACAAAGTTAAAATACTGGTCTGTTCCTCTACCTGGCCCTGGCCCTGTGTTTCATACATCAAGCTGACTAGATCCTTTGCTTGTGGGCCAGTTGCTTTTTTTTTTTTTTTTTTTTTTTTTTTTTTTTTTTGCGGTACGTGGGCCTCTCACTGCTGTGGCCTCTCCCGTTGCGGAGCACAGCCTCCGGACGCGCAGGCTCAGCGGCCATGGCTCACGGGCCCAGCCGCTCCGCAGCATGTGGGATCCTCCTGGACCAGGGCACAAACCCGTGTCCCCTGCATTGGCAGGTGGACTCTCAACCACTGTGCCACCAGGGAAGCCCCAGTTGCTATTTTGATTGTTGAAAAAAGAGGGGTACAAAGTGTGTGGAAAATATTTTTCATTTTTTTCCTTAAACTTAATCAAGTGTGGATTGCTTGGCTTAGTGTTCAAAGCCTTCATAGTTTGGGTTAAGTTGATCTTTCCACCATTATCTCGCACAACTTTTGCTCTACAAATTTTGTGTATCTCTGTGTAATTTTTAATTTCTCCAGAGGCTATGAGAGTTTCCATTTTTCCTCGTGCTGTTCCTCTGTCCAACGCCCTGCTTTCATTTCTCCTCAGCCTTTGAGGCTGGGCTCAGATGACTTCCTATTCTGTCATCCCTTCCTCTTTCAGTCCAGCGTGAGGTGGTCCTCAGCTTTTCTCTGACACCTAGCTTGTCACATGGCCTCGTGTCACACTCTCTGTTGTTATTAGTTGCGCATGTGCCTGTGTTTTATTTCTACTACTAGAATATAAACTTCTGAGTACAGTAATTGCCTTATATGCACATAGTACCCCCTTGGCATCTAGCAAGTGCCAATATTTAGTTAATGCAATGAATAAATACATATCTTTCTTTAAAAGATAATATTCTTTTTCTCCCCAAGACTGAATTTGCCTAAAAAGAAAAAGAAAGCAGGTGGAGAAGATGAGGAACAAGACACGTCCATGAAGAATGACACCAGTTCTGAGCAGCTGGATGTGGATGGAGACTCGTCCAGTGAGGTGTCCAGCGAAATCAACTTCAATTACGAGTACGCGCAGATGGAGGTAACCATGAAGGCTCTGGGCAGTAACGGTGAGCAGATCTGTTGTGCTTTTTAGAATCTTTCAGAGTTGCTAGACTGTTAGAGTTGTTTACAATGGACACTTTTTAAACGTTAGCAGCAAAGGAAGTCTTCATGTTGTTCTCTGTACTCAATTCTTTTGTGACTTTGGCCTTAATTTATTATGCTTATAAAAACTTGTTTTTTCTTTCTGCCTTGATATACAAATCACTGCAAACTTTGTTCTCATTGATAGAATTTCTCAGGTTTGAGACTTGACTGCCACTGGCTTATCATTGTAATGGATTTCTGGGGCGTTAACTCTGTCTTAGGTTATGTGTAGAACATACAGATAGACCTGCTTTTTTTATATGGAAGATGGTTTGGCATGTATCTGACAGAATAGATAATACCATCAGTAATTGGAAGTAAGGAAAGTTAACTGTCTATAAGAATCTTACGTTATTAATTAGGATGACAAACAACATAATAATACAGAACATTTAAAGTATATTGTGTTGTGCAGTTAACCTTTTATTATTTGCCTTCAAAAAAAAAACTTGTTTAGATCCCATGCAGTCAATACTGAACAGCCTAGAACAACAGCACGAAGAGGAGAAACGGTCTGCGTTGGAGCGCCAGAGGCTCATGTATGAACATGAACTGGAGCAGCTCCGGAGACGGCTGTCTCCCGAGAAGCAAAACTGTCGTAGTTCGGACAGGTTTTCCTTCCACTCACCCAGCGCTCAGCAGCGATTGAGGCAGTGGGCGGAAGAGAGGTAGGTGGAGCACAGGGCCTGTGCCCCCTGTGTAGCATATGCTTGTCACCTGTAACCCATCTGCGTAACATACAGAGTGGAAAAATCTAGACCTTACTTTAAAAATGAATTACATTAAAAGAGAGTGTTACAGCTAAGAACCACTTGGCATTGTCTTTCCCCTCCCCACTTTTGGAAAAAAAAATGGGAATTGTCAATTTATATTGATTTATTTAAAGCCGCCCCTGTTAGGTGCTGCCCCCTTTTCAGTTTGTGTGGCTTTTGGATTTGACTAAACAAGTACGTGTACTTAGAAGTTATACTTTATCATTGTATATTATACTTTAGGTTCTGAAGCGTGGGTAGGTGCTTTTTTTAAAAAAGGAAAAAGAGAAAGGTGGTTTATCAGATAGGTAAAGCATGGTACCAATGAGATTCAGATTGCAAGTTTGATCTCTATTTGAGCTAATTAGCGTTGCACTAAATGTTTTATCCATGGTTACAGACGTATTTAACTAACCTCTTTCTCTTCAGAGTTTGGTCTGCAGACAGGCAGCATCTCTGTCACCTGGAGATTGATAGAAATGTAGCGTTTTGGGTCCCCCACCCCAGACCTACTGAGTCAAAATCTTCAGTTTATCAGGATTCCCAGGTGATTTGTATACACAGTCAAGTTTGCCAAGCCCTAGTCTCTGGCCAGCTTCTTACAGGAGCATGTGCCAGTGCTTGTAACGTAGCCCACATTCAAGTGCGTGCATGGGCCAGTGTCGGTGATGTATTCCCTGTGTGCAAAAGAAAGTTGTAAAGCTTGGTTCGCAGTTTGGCGTTAACGTACTATGCACTATATAATATTCTGATGTGCTGCTTTAATGGTTATCTGACCCCCCACCTTTTTTTTTTTTTTTTTTTTTGAAGAGAAGCAACACTGAATAACAGCCTGATGAGGCTGAGGGAACAAATCGTTAAGGCCAATCTGTTGGTGAGAGAAGCTAGTTACATTGCGGAAGAACTGGATAAACGAACAGAGTATAAAGTAACCCTACAGATTCCAGCTTCCAGCCTCGATGCCAACAGGAAGGTGAGATTGACGTTAGTGAAAAAAAACAAAGATATCGCTGGATAAAACGCCTTCAGATTTCACCAGGGTTATTTAAACACCAGGGTGCCCTCATCCCCATCCCCAGCAGTACACGTACCCCAAGTGGTTCTTCCCTTCATGCTATTCCTCTGCCACCCCTCCCCACCCCAAGTGAGGGATTCATTTTACCTGTAGCGTATTATTTTCTACTTGTCAATAGATGGCATGACACAACTGTCCACTAGTTGTTTCATGTGGGTATTGAAGATCACAATTCTCTTTTTTTTTGTATAAGGTAAGAAGCCTAATAAAATGCAGAGGGCAAGTCCCATCAAAGTCTCCTATCCTTGCCATTCAGTTGTTTTCTCGCTTATTTGGGTTCTTTTGTAGCTCTTGATCACGTTAGTACATAATTTTTGATGGATTAGGTAGACTTTTGTATTCAGATATTTGTTTCCCTAGCTAGCTGAATATAAGGTAGAAGGGCCTTTGCAGTATGCGAGAGAATGGTAATTTTTGAACTTCAGAATTCTAAAATCCTTTCTTCATTATGTAAATTCTGTTTCTTTGGAACTGATTATAGGCAAGATGTTAAGGCAACATTGGCGTCCTTCATAATTCTCCGAAGTTCTAAGTAGACGTATCAGAACAGTTTAAAAAATTTCCGGTAAACGTCAGTTGATTAGATATCTGATAGGTACATCTCTCTGGGGGAGATCTACAGGGGCATTTTTATTTTCTACTTTGTGATTTCAAAACGTTTAAACATTTTTTCTACATTAAAAGCACGTTGCTCTTCTAAGCTAGAAAAACTTAAATGAGTACTATTTTTTTTTGAGGTGAAATTCACGTAACATAAAATTAATTAAAGTGAACAATTCAGTGGCATGTAGTACATTCACAGTGTTGTGCAACCAGCATCTCTACCTAGCTCTGTACCGTCTTAATAATAAATTTAAACTATGTGTATTTGGAAGTTGGTATCATCTGTTGCCTCCAAATGTGTAAATAGGATACTTTTCACAGCTTACTCTTTTAATCATTTGCGTTTTGTATCACTTTAAGACACTTAGCCATTCAGAAATTTTTTAAAATGCAAACTTTTGAAAGTAAAAATTCTTCACCATCCATCCCACAAACTTTCCCTTCCCATTCAGTGCTTATTGACTCTCTTCCTACCCACTGATACTCTTTGGTCATATGATGTCCTGAATAAAACATTTTTGACTTCCCCATAGACATGGTCTACTTTTCTGGGATTTAAGTTTAAATTTAGATTTATACTTAAATTTAAATTTTGACTGCAGTTAGAGAGAAAGAGGTTATATTAAGCTTGTAAGATTTCTGGGAAGTTCTGCACTGAACAGATTAAAGAATGATACAGTTTCCATTTTAGTCGATGACATTTGACTGGTGGGTATAGAATGTTGGGGTTGATGTCTACGATGCATAGATATCTCTGTGCTTCCCAATGCCACTCTTACTGTCTTCACAGCGAGGCTCTCTCCTTAGTGAACCAGCCATCCAAGTGAGAAGAAAAGGAAAAGGGAAGCAGATTTGGTCTTTGGAAAAACTGGACAACAGGTTATTGGATATGAGAGATCTTTATCAGGAGTGGAAGGAGTGTGAAGAAGATACCCCAGTAAGTTATTTGAGAAAAGTTACTTCACTGATAGTCACAGAAGGAACCACTCAAGAATGAGCCTGCCCATTTTAGGGAAGAACTGTTCATTTTTCCAAAATATCTTGTTTTATAAATACAATACTTATTTTAATCCTGTCAATTGTTTAGCTAGTCAAGAATTTTAATAACCTATTTTTCTGGCATCTTCTCTTCTCCATATTTGTGTTCTCTGGATTTCTAGTAGAATCTTCTATGTTTGTTCTGGCTTCTGTTGGAGTTACGTGTATCTGTCTCCCATGGTTTTACTCAGGCCTTATTATCTCTCTTCCCATTTCTCAACACATTTTAACGTTGCAGATAACAAAACTACAACATCTGTTTTTTTGAACTGAACATCAGTGGTACCTTAATATTTACACTATTAGGAACATTTTTTGAAGGCGTTTTGATCCTAAAGCAGGTGCCATAGATCTGAACTCTGGTACTCTCTCCTCAAGTTTCAGGTTTGCTCATTTAGGTCAGCTGTGTGCTTGTACGTATTTAAAATAGAAGTATGAATTATGTATATTTTTACATATTTTCAACACTGCTGGTCCTAGGGCCCCATAGAGTTGTTTACTTCCTTAGCCTCTTGTTTTGTAAAAATGTTCATCAATAAAAATGACTTCTTATAGTTAGATGACATTTTTTTCTTAAAACATTTTTTTCCATTTTCTTCTGTATTTCTCTCCTATTTCAACTTAGAAATGAAATAACATTAACAACAAATAACAAGCAAACCACACTCCTGTAAGGGGGTCACCTCTCATTAGCAGCAGCGTGTCTAATGATTTGGTAGGGACAGGTGGAATAGATGTGAATGAAAAATGGAGTACTTTTGTACACTCTGCTGATTTTTCTAGTCAGTGTATGCTTTCTCTTTTCACAGCAAGTTTTCCATGTAAGGGAGAAGAAATGATGAAAGTAATGATGTGTTATTGGGATTGCTCTCTCACGGGTGAAGGGTGCTGACCACCATTCTAAGTGGGAATGAGGAAGAGTGTGTGTGTGTGTGCGTGCCTGTGTGCATGCATGCAATACAATGCTATACTTCGGCTAAGTTTAATGACTTTATTAGACTGCATCAAAAAATGGTAGGTTGAATTCGTTTATTTTAAGAGATTTTATGAAGCTGTATGTCTCAAATCTCTTTAAAGGTGATACGGTCTTACTTCAAGCGTGCAGATCCATTCTATGATGAGCAGGAAAATCACAGTCTCATTGGGGTGGCTAATGTCTTCCTGGAGTCCCTCTTCTATGATGCGAAGTTACAATATGCTGTTCCAATCATCAACCAGAAAGGAGAGGTTAGTTTTCTCCTCGTGCCTTGTGTCCCGCAGAGAACAGTTCAAGAAACAGCAGGGTGGTGAGAGTAAATTGTTGTTATAATATTTCATCAATAACAACAAGCATTATCTACGTGTATTATTAATATCTGTGTTTCCATACTGCTGGATGGTGATTATTCCAAATAGATACTTTGAGGAAAAGTAACTGGTAGAACCTGTTATACCACTAAGCTAACCACTTGACTCTACAACAGAGAAAAGAACAAAATCTGGAGAAAAGATCTGCTTTTGTCCCCACTGCTGTAGGTGGCAGGCCGGCTGCACGTAGAGGTGATGCGCATTAGTGGTGACATCGGGGAGAGAATCGCGGGAGGCGATGATGCTGGGGATGCGTCCTTTGATAAGGAGACCCAGGAGAACAAACTCGTGTGCATGGTAAGGCCCACTTTCCTTTAGAAGTAGTCGAAGTGTAGCTGGTTCTGAGGATTGTGGGTATTTAGACAGTAAATACCGTGTCCTTTTTCAAATTTCGAAAATATCTGTCTCTAAATAAATCTTTAGTATTTAGTGTTCTAGAGACCGTATTTCATCACATTTTCCTGACATTCCAGGTCGCCAGGTATTTCTACTCCCTTCCTCTGTGACCCCTTGGATAAGTCACCTCTTTCTTTTGGACTGTTCTGCTCTGAAATTATGTGAATTTGAGTTTATCTGAACTTCTCTCTAGAGAAGCCAGTTTTCTCACACAGGGTTCCTCCTCCTTTTGGGCCTCTTCTGATGCTGGAGGCGTGTCCCAGCCCTGGTCCTATTGCTAAGCGGCCGCCTAAGCCACTCTTCACACTGCCTTTCCACATTTCTTGTTTCCTCTTCAGGAGCATGCCCTTGCTTGTGCTGTCCCATCCTGTCCTCGCCCCAGACCCTTTCCCCTCTGCTCTTCCCATGCACGCTGTTCCTGAACTGTGTGTTGAGTATCGTCTGTGAGACACTGTGCCAGGCGATGGGAATATGAAGATGAGTAAGGCAGGACTCCTGCTGTCAAGGGGGCAACCTGTGTAGTTGGTATGCACCTTTGGGGGACGCAGAGGTAAACAGAGGACTCCAGTATTGTGTGACCCGTGTGCTCTGAGAGGGAGTTGTTCTGGGACACAGTGTAGGGGTCATCAATGAATGAACATAGTGAGGTCTGAGGGATATTTCTGGAGAGATGAGACTCAGAGTGAACTTGAAGGAGAGCATGTTATGTAAAGCTGTCCTCTCCCTAGGGGGCTGTGGTATCGTCACGGGTGGTTGCTGGGCGCGTGTTAGGTCAGCACAGGTAGGGCCGCCTCTTCACTCATTATGACAAGGAGAACATCCCATCGTGCATTTCCAGGCACACTCTGGTGGGCCAGGGTGCCATGGGTTGAGACTCACCCAGGAGCCACTTTAAAGGTTTTTGAAGACAAGAAATCAGCAAGGGGCTTAGACACCGTGTGTGAGTGAGGAGGCCATTAAAAGGGGAGGCCAGGGATTCCCTGGTGGCGCAGTGGTTGGGAGTCCGCCTGCCGATGCAGGGGACACGGGTTCGTGCCCTGGTCCGGGAAGATCCCACATGCCACGGAGCGGCTGGGCCCGTGAGCCATGGCCGCTGAGCCTGTGCGTCCGGAGCCTGTGCTCCGCAGCGGGAGAGGCCACAGCAGTGAGAGGCCCGCGTACCGCAAAAAAAAAAAAAAAAAAAGGGGAGGCCAGGAAGCCCACACTTCACTCTGATTTCATAGTCTATCCTAGGTCCAGGCTTGTAGCTCAGTAAATACTTCTAGAATTGAGTTTCGTTTTGAAAGGAGTAAGTTAGGCATCAGCTACAGGTATGGGGCAGCTCAAGCTGTTAGAGTTGGGCCACTTCCGTAGGTCTTTGCATATATTTAGGAGGCCTCAATTAGTAATTGACAGTCCATTGCTTCCGTGTGAGGGGGAACTATTCTTAATTCACTAAAAGGTGAACCTTTGTACTGTACTCGATTTCAGAACATTTCCTTTGAGGTTATATGATTATCAGAGATGGGGAGATATAGCCTTACTGACTCATAATGGCCCGCTTTAAAGGGGATGGACCAGAAATGCAACCTGTGTGAAAGTTACCATTAGTGAAGTAACATAGGAGGGTACTATCTCACTTGGGAAATGTATCTTTGTCACTGGGTAACTTAGGCTTTTTTTTTTTTTTTTAATGAAGTTAAAATGTATTAAGATTTTTTATGGAAGATATCAAACACATAGAAAAGTAGTAGGAGAGTGTCATTGACCCCCATTCATCCTCCCTCGACTATCAACTCATGGTCAGTCTTGTTTCGTTCATACACACAAGCTGCTTCTCTGCTGTCCCCTTCCCTTGGATTATTTTGAAGCAATCCCAGACATCACATTTCTTCAAGAATAGTTTAGTATATGTATCTCCAAAAGAAGAGGACTCTTAAAAAACCAACCTAGCCAGGATATCATGATCAAGAATGAATATTTTAATATCATGAAATATCCAGTCAGGTTCCCTGGTCGTCTTGGTGTCTTCAGTCTATTTTATATTTTAATCTTTAGGCTCTGGCCCTTATGCTTGCTCCCTCCTGCTTGACCTCTCTCTCTCTCTCTCTCATCCTGCAATTTGTTGATTGTAGAAACTGCGTTGTCATCATGTGTTTTCTCATAGTCTGGATTTTTCTGATTGGTATTATTTACTGTGTTAAGGTGTATTTGCTGTAAATTGGGAGTTAGATATAAAGGTGACCTATGGGGGAGGGGAGGGGCGAGATCCTTTACAGGGTGAGGTGTCTTCCATCAGAAGGCACATCATGTCTGGTTCTCTTTTGGGGATGTTAGCAATCGTTGATGGTTATTACCTAGGTATTTCATTAGGAGTTAGAAAAGATAATTCTATCATCCCTTCATTTATTAGCTGGAATTCTGTAGAGTGAATCTTCCTACTGTCAACTATTTCGCTATTCAGAGGTACAATTTGTATCTAAAAGGCGGGGTGAATGCTCCATTCTCTCCCTTTATTCACTAGTTTTCCAAATAATGAATTGGTTTTCCTACTACTATGCAGAAGCGACAAGTGAGGTTTTTTTGGTTTGGTCTTCGTATCATTATGAATTCTTGGATTTAAATATACTTGGTGTGTTTTGATCCATTGTATTCATTACCTATATCGAAGCTCAGACGATCCCATCTTTGGCCTGTGGAGGCCTCTTCGGGTGGCTCTTGAGTCCTTTGATATAACCCTAACCCTCAGAGACTGTGCCAGCTTTCCTGCTCTGGTGTGACGCAGACTGTACATTCCTTGTCCCAGACCATTTCTCCAAGGAACTGGATTCCTTTCAGTGGGGAGTGGTTTTTAGACACCATATTCTGAGTGTGTAATAGCCTTTTGTGTAAAAGGAGGAAGACAAATAAACTGTATGGTAATAAAACATTGGTGGGGAAAAAAACAAAAGATACCAGTTTGGGGACACTTAAGATATCACAGGTGATGAGGATCACTGGCCCTTAAAAGAAGACTAGATTTATTTTTCTGTGATGAAAAAAAGTATGCACATATTAACATATTGATTATTTTAATTACATTAAATAAAATTAGTATATTTTAAAACTGCGAACAACATCAGTGTCTCCCAACATTTCTGGGCTGTAGGTCTTGAGCAGTGGCAAGTTGAAGTCTGTGGTATTCTGACACCTGGTGGTGATTTTGGTTTCTTCATGCAAAAACTTAAACCTATGTTCTAGATCATTCCTGATATTCTTTATTCCTGCGGTCTCATTCCTAAGGAGTTGTCTATAGGGGAGAGTTCAGCATATGAAACCTTGCTTTCTTATTTATTTCAATCTTAAAATTGAGGTTGATTTCTAAGAAAGAAAATTAGCTTTCAGTTGGAATTCAGTCACAAAGAAGTATGTATTGATCATCCATCCACGTAATGCCTGGTAGTGATTTCATTCGTTGTATTTCATTGGTATGGTTAGTCCTCACACATCTATCATTAGGTAGCTATCCTGTTTTCCAGAGGAGAAAAACTAAGGCCAAGAATTTAAGTAACTTGCTCATAAACAGAAGCTAATAAGTGGCAGAAATTTTTATTTAGATCTTTGTACTCCAGAATATTGCAATATTCCCAAATACCACATTGCCTCATCTTAAAGAATATAATAAGCATGTTAAACACTTAATGAAAAGGGGATGGTTTTTAAAATTTAATGAAAAATTAATTGCTGAATACTAATTGCTCTGTTTGGTTTGGACAAATAAAATGTGTTAGTCAATCTGTCTTTCATAGCCTGGCAATTGCTATCTAGATGTTTCAAACTCTATGCCATCACAGGAAAAAGTGAGTAATAGCAGGAGTGCCCATCTGTTGCTTACCCATTATAGAAGAAAATAGTCGTCTGCTTTGCATGATTTCCTGTGTCATTATTAATACTTTGTTAAACAGTAAGAGCATTTGTGGTTGCTACACTATGTAAACTTCTGCCACATACTCAAATCTGTTTTTGTTAATTTTATGTACTGGAGGTTTAGAGTGTGTCATACAACATGTAAGAAGCGACCAGGTTAAGAGCGTGATCAATGATCAGTGTGCAGTCTCATGAAGGTTGGCCTCATGGATTATGAAATCAGAATTTAGCTTAGTTAATTTTAGGACTTAGTTTCCTCCACAACTTATCACAAAAGTCCAAGTTAAAAATCAACCTGACACTGCCTGCCAAAAGAAATAGTTAGACTATTGGCTGCTTTAAATATAGGCATTTCTTCTGGGGGTGTTTGGGTCTGATTAAACACATACTTCTGTAATCGTATGTAGTTATCACAAAACCCCACACCCCAGCAGTCCAGGGCACATTTTGTTTGATCTGGCCCTCCTCCCTGAATCTGCACAGAGAAGGCATCACACACATCGCTGCAGAGAATGGTCAGCAGTCACCATCTTTTGTCTCCTCCATTCACCCCTCCAGATCTTCGGAGTATACATTCCCGATGCTTTTAAAGTTTTCCAAAAACGCTCTAGTAGCAAGTAACATTCCAATTGAGAACCTTGTTCTTTTTTATACATTAAAATATCAAATAAATGTTTTTTTCCCTTTTCTGAATATTTACTGCTTACTGGTATGCACACTGTTTTCATTCTTCATTCATCATTCTTAACAATCTTGTGTCCTTGGGCCGTATTATCCATAGTTGGCCGAGTTTGTATGATTGAATGGTGCTGATGTTTGAGAACATTCTTCTTCCGAAGATGATGATGATGATGATATAAAAAACTAGAATTTTAAATGTTCTTCATCAGCCTGTAAATGCTTTAAAATGTCCACTTGTATATAGTCAAGTTACTGATACCTTGTGTCAACCTCTCACTAAATATGACATTTCACAGACGCAAAAATACAGCCCAGGTTAAATGAGATTTGGTCAACGTAAACCAACTGTTAGTGACACAGTCAGGACTAGAGCCTGTGTCTCTGACTCAAAGTACTTCTTGAAACTTTCTGAGTTAAAAACAGTCTCCCTTTTCCTTCAGGTTAAACTCCTTCAAGCCACTGGCTTGCCACAGCATCTGTCCCACTTTGTATTCTGCAAATACAACTTCTGGGATCAACAGGAGCCGGTAACTGTTGCACCCGAGGTGGATACCTCATCCTCTCCTGTCAGCAAGGAACCTCAGTGCATGGTTGTCTTTGATCATTGCAGTGTAAGTGTGTTTTCCAGACTGGGGCAGCCTTTAATTACTCAGGTCAAAACAAAAAGCAGCCCATATTTTGTTGAGTAATTTGGTACCAGTCTGTGTCTTGGATCAGTTTCTTAGAGTGGGGTTGGAGTCAAAGATTAAAGTGCCATCAACACACTGTATGTACATGTTAAACTTACACAACGTTATATGTCAATTATATCGCTGTAAACCTGGGGGAAAAAGCAAAACTATAGTGTCAGTGCATGTAACTCCTCCAGCAGCAAAAGTTAACTTTTGTGTGACTATATATACGTACATACGTCTGCTCTTCTCCAAAGGAATCCATGTTTTATATGAGTTACTGGAGAAACTGTCATCTGGGAAGGTTAGGAAACCAGTGTTTTAGAGAAAGTGAAGATAGAAGAGAGACAAGAACTAGCATTGTGGAGCCCCTAACGCTCTGTTCAGCACTTTGTGATTCTTTCATTTGCTCTTTCCCACAGTTGTATTTGATGACAGTGCTGTTTTTAGCTGAAGAAGTCGGTTCAGAGGTCATTTGCCCATGGCTAGTAACTAGCAGAGCCGCGACTGTCAGATTCTAGGTTCTCTTTTTCTACTTTATCTCACTTGAGCCATCTCTTTTTTTTTTTTCAAGAGAGGTCTCTTTCTAATCTGTTTAAAACAGAAATACTTTTGTTGTGCTAAAGATCAAGAAAGAGAGAGAGAGATTCTATGACTTTTTAAAATAAACTTTTTTAGAGCTTAATCCTGATTATTGCAAGAGGCTGTTTTACATCTATCTTACAAAGATGGACAGATAGGAGAATTTTTTTTAAATAGGTGATTATTTGCACTGATGATCAGTATTTATTTCCTTTCTCTCTCATTATTGGAGATAGTTAACTTCCTAAAAACTGGAAAAAATTGTTTTTCCAACACACTGCTGCCTTACTGGATGTAATAACTTTTATATCAAGATGTAGATCATTGTTGTCATTCTTAATATAACTATTTATACTTTCAAAAATAGCTCCCAAAATATTGCTAACAAAATAGAATACAGTGCTGGTCTTTCACAATAGATTTTCAAGGTGAAAAGTTTTTTAAAAATCAGAGTTAAGAACCTTGGGCCATCTGAGCATTCATTATGGGTGTTGGATGACAGTTTTGTCCTATGGCTAAAACATTCTATTTCTCTTCTCCATAATGAAGTGAGGATATGTCAGGTGTAAGTAATGGTAAGGTCACCAGAAGGTGTTTTCTTCTTCTGTACTTACTTCCTTTCAGGAATTTTCTGTTGGCATCACTGAAGACTTTATCGAGCATCTTTCAGAAGGGGCTTTGGCAATTGAAGTCTATGGCCATAAGATGAATGATCCTCGGAAAAACCCAACCCTGTGGGATTTGGGGATTATCCAAGCAAAAACACGCAGTCTTCGGGACAGGTGAATTTTAGATATCCATCTGATTCCATTTATAATTTTAAAAAATTGCTAGAGATTAATATTACCATTTATAAAGGTTACCCCTTCCTGAGCATTACCAGTATTCCAGTAATAGCTGGTGTCATGTCCACAGTATTAACAGCACAGTTAAACTTCCTTGGAGGAGTGAACTTTGAAGAGTGATGGGAAGAAGTTAAGAAATAGGTAGTTAAGAATAAAGTGTGAAATGAATTTTTGGAGAATAGGTTGCTTATCATTATGAAATACTTCTAATTAATCATCTGTAGAGAAAATGGATCAAGATATACTCTGGAATTCAGGTTTACTTTTTTTAAAAAATAAATTTATTTATTTATTTTTGGCTGTGTTGGGTCTTCGTTACTGCGTGCGGGCTTTCTCTAGTTGTGGTGAGCGGGGGCTACTCTTCGTTGCGGTGTGCGGGCTTCTCATTGCGGTGGCCTCCTTTGTTGTGGAGCACTGGCTCGGCACGCGGACTTCAGTAGTTGTGGCACTCAGGCTCAGTAGTTGTGGCGCACGGGCTTAGTTGCTCCGCAGCATGTGGGATCCTCCTGGACCAGGGCTTGAACCCGTGTCCCCTGCATTGGCAGGTGGACTCTTAACCACTGCGCCACCAGAGAAGTCCCTTACTTATTCTATCTTTAGCTCAAAGTTCTTTTCAAGTAGCATTAATCATGGAAGGAGGAAGGTTTACTTGTTGACCAGGATTTTAAACAGAAGAGTTAAAAGGAAAAGACTGAAAGAACATATATTTGTACTGCATCTAATTATAGATGAGAAGCAGTTTTTCTTCTTTTTTTTGTATTTAGAAAGTTTTACCAAATACCAAATTAGACATTGGGATTTTTTTTCTTGATTCTCTTATTGACCTCAACAGAGGTACTTGTCAAGTCACTAAAGCATACAGCACTACCTTTGTGTATGAAGAGATAATCACTGCAACTTACTTCTGATAACAATGTTTAAATTTCTGAATAACCACTTTGAAATAGATTTGTAATTATCATACCTTTTTGAATGAAATAAAGGCATCATTTTTAGTTCTGATGTTGTTTGTTGAACTTTGCTTTTAATTACATTTGCCAGTATGTATTTGTGTATTACTCACTGAACTACAGATAATTCTACTGAGTTATTCTGTTTGGAGGTTATTTTCATTGTTAATTCTCATGTGTAGGATCCTAAGCTGCCTGTATTGAAATAGAAATGTATGATTTTCCAAGAACTTCAACTGTTTCCTAGATGGAGCGAAGTCACCAGGAAAGTGGAATTCTGGGTTCAAATCTTGGAACAGAATGAAAATGGTGAATACTGCCCTGTAGAGGTAATTCCTGCAAAGGATGTGCCAACAGGTGGAATCTTCCAACTCCGGCAGGTAATGAAATTTTTAATGTTAACATTGAATTCTTTGGTGTTGTAAAGGTTAATATTGGATTCCTTTTAGCAGAAACATCAGGGATAATGAAATCTAGATTGGCCGAGACCATTTATTATATTAAAGTTTTCTCTCACTTCATGTGTATTTTCTTTCATTTTCAAAAATAAAGCTGTTTACAGTATTTAAAACCAGCTTCTGTGAAGTTTAAGTAAGAAAAAGGTAAGCTTTGGGGACTCCCCTGGTGGCACAGTGGATAAGACTTGTGCTCCCAGTGCACAGGGGTTCCAGGTTCGATCCCTGGTCAAGGGAACTAGATCCCACATGCATGCCGCAACTAAGGAGCCAGCAAGCCACAACTAAGGAGCCCACCTGCTGCAACTAAGACCCAGTGCGACCAAATAAATAAATATTTTTTTTAAAAAAGAAAAAGATAAGCTTTAAAGTGACTTAGAATTGCACTGTAGGAAATAAAACAAACGTATCAAGCAGCATTAGAACATTTATAAAGACAAGGAGAGGCCATGTGACATGGCAGAAAGAACAAGCACTTCAGAGTCTAGCATTCTGGGGTTTGGTTCTGGCTGTCCCATGGCCTAGCTGTATATCCGTGAGCAAGTTCAGTTACCTCCCGGAACCTTTCCTCAGGTGTAAAGTGGAGGGGGTGATGACACCAACTTTGTAGGGTTATTGTGAGGATTAGAAATACTGTATATGGAGCCCAGTGCTTGATACATGGGAGATGAGAAGTGTTCTTCCCTCTGATACCCACCAGTTCTCTGCTTCTCTGCAGGCACCAACTGGGTGTCTTGTAATTCAGTTCAGTTTGGACCCTAACTACCCAGAGCGAGCATCAACTGCACAGGTTTAAGGGCCCAGACTTACACAGGACTGCCCTCACTTCAGACGCCAGCTGCAAGTATCAGGGCCCGAGGTCACCCACATTTCTGTCCGACTTGGCTACAGTTGAGGGTTCCCGCAACTCTCAGGTTTCATAGTTTGCTGGAATGACTCACAAAACTCAGGAAAGCCCTTTGCTTACTGTTACCAGTTTACTGTAAAAGATACAACTCAGGAACAGCCAAGCGGAAGAGCTGCATGGGGTAAGGTGTGGAGGAAGGATGAGGAGCTCCCGTGTCCTCTCCGGCTGCGCCGGCTTCCCAGCACCTGACCTGTTCACCAGCCAGGAAGCTCTAACCCCATCGTTAGTAGGTTTTTATGGATGTTCCGTTTCGTAGGCGTGGTGGATGACAGCATTGGCCTTTGGTGATTAACCCCATCTCTAGCCCCTTTTTTCTCTCCCTGAGGTTTTGGCGTAGGGCTGAAAGTTCCAACCTTCTGATCAAGGCTTGGTCTTCCTGGCAACCAGCCCCAATCCTGAAGCCCCCTAGGGATCTGCCTAGAGTCGCCAAATGAAGAGTCACATCGTTAAAAGATGCACCTATCACCTTTATCATTAAGGAAATTCCAAGAGTTTTAGGAGCTCTGTGCCAGGAACTGAGGACAAGGACCAAATATCTTTTCTGTCTTACTTAACATAGGACACGTTAAGTCAATGCAGCTATAGGTAGATGTGAATACCTGCCAGAAACCAGTACAGCAGAGACACGTGTGGGACTTGTCCCTTAGCCCCAGACAGATGTGATCTGTAGTATCTGTGCTGCAAATTAAAGATGAGAGAGAGTATCTTAATAGAATTTACATGTAAGACTTAGAAATACTCTTGTTTGCTATTCTTTACATGAAGTCAACATTTAGTAGAATATTATTGCCTGTGATAGTTTCCATACTTTAAAACAATAGTAAAATATTAGAATGGCTCAAGAAAATGAATGTTGAAATCATTCAAAGCAAAATATGAGAAAAGGTTAAAGGAAAAAGAAAGTTGGCTTAAATAAGTTTCTGAATGTCTCAGGAGGAGGAAAATGATAAGCGCTTGTTCTCTGACCCTAGCAAATGAATTTTAGCAAATCCATTCATCTATAGACAAGGCACTAAAAGTAAAAGGAAATTAGTTTAAATTATAGTGTGAGATATATACATAAAATAGGATTCCTAAGTGTGTGAAGAGCATCTTTTCCTGAACATCTGTTAAAACTATATATATCCTCTTTGGATGCCTTAGAAATTCTTCATCTCCCAGAAGGCAAGACCAGATAATTTTCTGTGGTTTAGTATAAATTGAATATTTAAGGGTATTTAAGGGTATTTCACACTTCTGGCAACCTTTACTAAAAGTGTTCAAAGATATCTTGGGTATATCAGGAAAGGCTTTTTTGAAGGATGTGCGTCTTGACCTGGGTGGTGAAAGGGTTCTTCATATATAAATGGCAGGAATAAAGATAGAGGGTGGAATTAGGTAAGTTTGAGTAGAAAGTATCAGTAACTTGTAGGAAGAGCTAGAAACAGTAACAGAAGAGGTTACAGAGGCTTGGGGCAGCTAGTTCATGGAGGGCCTTGGATGGTAGACTTATTAGAACTCAATACATTTCAAAATTGGAACCTATTGTTCTCCAACAGGAAAGTAGCAGAGGAGAACTGATTAGATTAACTGCATGCATTTGCTAGTTTTGTAGTTAAAAAATGGTCCAATATCGGCAGTTACAAGAAGTTCAGTCTAATAGTTTTAAGTATTCGTAAAGCTGTTCAAAGCTTTTCTGTGAAACATTAAGCAATTAATGGATCTTTTCCCTCCATTTTTCTCTCTCTTTATCCTGCATTCTCCCCCAAAGTATAGGTACTTCACCCTTCACGTTTGGGCACACATTCAGAATAGGTCACTTGCTGTCTCAGGCAAAGTGAAAACCAAAGGTAGCTGATTGAAATGACTAAACTGTTTCAGACAATTAAAATGTTTTCTGAGTTACTCTTTGCACAAAATTTCTGATGCATAGTCCTTGGAAAATATTAAAGACATCTGCAACCCATCTCTTTAAATCTAGCCTGATAGGATCAATCATTGCCTAAGCTGATTTTCCTGATGATACAAAGCTCTTGGGAATTAAAATCCAATGGAAGAGGGGAAGGGTAACTGACTTGAAATTACATGTTCAGATTCTGTTTTTCAAATTCTATTTTACATTCCTAAAATTTATAAACCAACTTTGAAGTCAGTGATTGCAGATACTGGGAATTTTCTTTTAAAAATTACTTCATTGTAAATATTCAAAGTCACATAGTGTTTATTGTGAAAACATGCTTAAAGAAGGAACAGTTTCTCTCTGATCAATTCTTCATTTTGCAACTTGGCTTAAAATTATTTTATTTTGGGATGAGAGCAGTGAATTCAGGATAGTGTAATCATTCTTACTATTCTGATTGCTTATTTTTTAAAGTGGATCATACTATATATACTGGCTTTGGTAATCTGCTTTTGTAAAAGAAGTCTAGTTAACATCTGTCGCTGTACTCTTTAACTTATATATCATGTATGTTTTTCTATAGCAATATTTTAATGACCATGTAAATATTTCATTAATATACTATAGTTTAAGCAGTTATCAATGTTATACATTTAATTTGCTTCTAATTTCTTGTTATTCTTAACATTGCTGTAAGATTCTTTATGTACATATATGATTATTTACTTAAAACAGGTTCCTAGAAAGTTGAATTGCTGGGCCAAGGGATACTTATTTTTTTAAGGCAAATTGCCCTGCAGAAAGCTTTACCGATTTATATTCCCACCAACAGTGTATGTAATTGCCTTTTTTGTAAACTTTGGGCAATATTGTAAATTACCTTTTAAAAAGATAATTGCTAGCTTATTAAGTGAAAATAAAGGCGTTTCATGCTTATTTTAATTTGCTTATTAGTAAGTGGAACATTTTATATTGTCTAGCCTTTTGCATTTCCTTTGTTAGATTGTTTTAAAGTTTTTCTTTTGTTGGAAAAAATATCTAAGTCATATATTTGTTCCTGATTAGTTTTTGAATTTGTAATTTACTACTAAACATGTAAGATATGGTGAGATAACATCTCTAAAGATAAATATGCTTTTCTCAACATCAGCCTGTAGGGGTCTCTCTAAACCAAATTTTTGGGAATCAAACCGATTTTGAGAAACTCTTAAAATTGTCTGTGATACAGGGGCAGTCCCGGCGAGTCCAAGTGGAAGTGAAGTCTGTGCAGGAGTCTGGGACATTACCGCTGATGGAAGAATGTATATTGTCTGTTGGCATTGGATGTGTAAAAGTCAGGGCGCCGAGATCGCCCAAGACTCATGAAACCATCCATGTAAGTCTCTGTTGACAGACCCAGCCAGACAAGAGAGCCTTTGGAACCTGTCAGAAAACTGCCTTGCACAAACAACTCTTTCAGTATTTTATTTCTTTGGATACCTTTTTTTCTTTTCTTTCTTTCTTTTTTTTTTTTTTTAAACTGTATTGCATTTGTGTGGAACCACTGCACCAGCTTGTTGGTTTTCCCTGGTACACGGCAAACTGAGGGTTAAAACATCTCAGCCTCAAGGAGCTCCTCCATGCCTGATTTCCGCCCTCCCCACCCCTCTGCAGAAACCCCCTGCTGGCTCATAAAGACTATTTGCCAGCAGGTGTTTGATTTCCCCTGGGGAGAGGGACTATAAGCCCAGCAGGGGGAGAGTATTGTACTAGCTCCCTGAAAAGGTCAAATGAGGTTCTTCACTTTCCTATGAGAAGCTCAAGGTTTCACTCCAGCTCCCTGAAAACTGTAAAACCCAGAGTGAGGGTGAGCGTGGGTGGGAGATGAAAAAGCGTATTCGTTAAATTAGAAAATATAAAGTATGGGAAAAGATTCAGACTTGTTTAGCGTAGTCTGATTCTTGGATAAATGATTGTTTTGGCTCCGCATAATATGTTTTTTCTCTTAGGAGGAAGAGGAGGACATGGACAGTTACCAGGTAATGAAGCACGGGTTATCCTAGTCAAATAAGCTTGATTAAAGTACTAAATTACACATTCCTGAGTCTTGCCATACTGTTACTTAGTAACTACACAATTCGTTTTGATTCAAATATTGCTTTGTCTCAAGTTAAAACAGAGAAGGGAACAGTCATTTGTGACTTATCCTTTTCCAAACCTGGAGCTGCCCATCCAGGCCCCTGCAGACCCATCCTTCAGGTCCTCTTGCTTTCACTTGTCCTCTCCTTTTTCCCTGGAAGAGCTGTTGCAGACTTGGCTTCTGTCAAGCCACGCCCCTTAGGTATTTTCCATACTTTAAGCAAGGTCTCCTTTCCCTACTTCCTGGAGTCATACAGGTTTTGTTTTGTTCCCCCACCCCCACCCCCTTTCCCTAATCTCCTGCAGGATTTTGTTTACGTCTGATAAATTTTATTTTGTGAGTCTGGTTAGTCATCGTTTAGCGCTGTCAGAGCTCTTCGGGTCCTGATTATGTCAGCCAGTGCAGTCACCCTCCTGATTTGGCTTCATTCTAATTGGATAAAAATGTCTGCTTTCCTATAAGTTGCTGATAAAAGTATTGAGGGTTGAATACAGAGTCCTGTGGCACAACCGTAGGGACTTCTTTTAAGCTGACGTTATTCCGTTAATCACTATTCTTTGGATGTGATATTTCAGTCTTCTATAATTTCTTCCAAGTAGATCCATTGCACATTTCTCCTTCTTGTCCACAAGAATGTCATGAGCTATTTGGTTAAGTGCCTTAGTGAAGTCCAGATACTCCCAATATGCTCAGCATTCCACTGATCTACCCAGTCACATAACTTTATTACAGAAAGAAATGAGGTAAGATGGGCGCACAGTCAGGTGTTGACCGGTAGAGCTGTTAGTCTGTTGGTAACATCCCGCCTGCCGCCCCCCTCAAAATAAAAAACCCACAGAAACTAGGGAGAGAAGCATTTACGTGATTTGTAGATACTGGTGAAACATGTTGAAGGCTGTAGTTAAGAAATCTGAAGAGTTCTTCTGATGGTTCTAAGGGATATAAATTTGAGGATTATCAAGTAGTATTTGTGATTTTTATCCAGCAAAGAGACCTTGTAGAAGATCTTAGCTGCATGAGTGCTTGGAGTTCTACCCTTTGAGCCGATAGAAACAAAACTGGTTCTGGATTATCAGAGTGCCCTTTCAGAAATGGTGTTACTGTAGTACAGTAATGCTTTAATTTCTGAAAGTTTCTATTCTGAATAATGGTTGGAGTCAACTAGTAGTGGTAATAAAAATGTTAGCGTATAATACTTTACATTTTTGAAGCATATTAGAGTAAGGTAAGATAGAGTATCAGTTTCAGGTATGTTGTCTTGACATTATATTTACTATAATCCCCTTGTTTGCTTTTAGGATCGGGATTTAGAGAGACTACGAAGAAAATGGCTAAATGCGTTAACAAAGCGTCAGGAGTACTTAGATCAACAACTGCAAAAGCTTGTCAGTAAACATGGTATGAAAAGCAACTTCTAATATTCCCCCCACCCCAAGTCAGTGTACTGTTAATTCCCATTTGCAGTTACATGAAATAAAAGTAGATGAACACATCAGTAGTGGGAATGGCGAGAACATAGGAATGGCGCTTATTTGTGTCACATCCTTTCAAAAGGACAGTTATCCAGTTGTAAGGATGTCTTTGCATAGGCCTCCCTTCTCCCCCAACAAAGAGGAAATAGAGTATGTGCAGTAGACATTGTCCCTCAAAAATAACTAAAGGAAGTTGCTAACATTTCTTGATTTCTGGTCCAGAGGCACTTGAGCCCTCTGACTCTTGAAGAGATCATTCCTGTGCTGTTCCACCGTATGCCTTCCATGAACTGAAGACGGCCTCTCTGTGAGGGCACACCAGCCTCGCTAGCTTATAGTTAGTTTTATTTCTTTGTTTGTTTGTTTGTTTGTTTATTTTTTGCGGTACGCGGGCTTCTCACTGTTGTGGCCTCTCCCATTGCGGAGCACAGGCTCTGGACACGCAGGCTCAGCGGCCACGGCTCACGGGCCCAGCCGCTCCACGGCATGTGGGATCCTCCCGAACCGGGGCACGAACCCGCGTCCCCTGCATCAGCAGGCGGACTCTGAACCACTGCGCCACGAGGGAAGCCCCAGTTTTTTTAATTTTTTATTTATTTTTATTTTTTTTACGGTACGCGGGCCTCTCACTGTTGTGGCCTCTCCCGTTGCGGAGCACAGGCTCCGGACATGCAGGCTCAGCGCCCATGGCTCACGGGCCCAGCCGCTCCGTGGCACGTGGGATCCTCCCGGACCGGGGCACGAACCCGGCCCCCTGCATCGGCAGGTGGACTCTCAACCACCGCGCCACCAGGGAAGCCCTATAGTTAGTTTTTTATCATGAGCTTTTTATCACGAATTAGGGAAGTAATAAGTTGCTAGTGAACCCTCCTCAACCGATACGTGGAATATAGGAACATCCTGTCGATAACGTAGGACAAAGCATAAACAGCAGGCAGGAAGTAGGATACCTGTATTTGATCCTCATTCTTGATGTTCTAGATAAAACAGAGGATGATGCTGACCGTGAAGCTCAACTACTAGAGATGAGGTTGACTCTGACTGAGGAGAGGAACGCAGTCATGGTCCCCTCAGCCGGCAGTGGGATTCCAGGGGCGCCAGCAGAATGGTATGGGTGCTGTGCTGTGTCTTCTGAAGTTCCCTGTGCTCACGGAGCTGCCCGCTTTCTCTATGAGTGTTGCCTCTGCTTTGATTAATGGATGACTTGCCATAGCGTGTGGGGGAAAAAGTTGTTTTAATTAGAGGAGGTGTTAAATTATTTTCATGAGTTGGAATAACTGTGGCCTAAAACTGTTGTATTAAGTAATATTGTTTTTGGCCCAAGTAATTAAGATTTCTGGGAATTAAATCAATATTTAGTACCATTGCACTTTTTTTTCTTTTAAAAAAATAGTTAATATGTTAATTACTTGGGTCATTCCCTTAAAAGACTATTCAGTCATAATAAAATTGCATCACCAGGTGTTTTTGATTTTGGTACTAGATTAAACTGAACTGTCAGCAAATGTTCTCTGCCGCTTTATCGAAATTAAAAATAGTAAATTAAGCCACATGGGGCCCTTAGGTATATAACTTTATAAGAAAGTACGTTTAAACAAGGGAGCTTCAACTTCAGTGATGAACAGGTATATGGGTTTTCTAAGACTAAGTTCTGATATCAGAGCATATGCTAATTATACATGGAAGCACCAGAGAAAAGAAGCAGCAGTGACAGTTAAGTCTTTGTGGCATCTCTGATGTGAAATTATAGCTAACGCAGTACCCAGAATTATCATTGGTTGACCTGTCATTGCTCTGAATGTATGAAGGCTGAGTCGTGAAGCACATGCCGCTGAGAAAGGCTGCTTTATCTGAGATGCTGTTGTTTGTTATGTTTTAGGACGCCGGTTCCTGGGATGGAAACACACATTCCTGTTATATTCCTTGACTTAAATGGTAAGAGGTGCCTTCCGAAGGCAACTCTGACAAATTAGTGTCCAAATAACACTTAGATTCTAACAAAGTATGCAGTTAGGCAATTCTGTAAGCCTAAGGTTTGGGTCTGTTTTATGTGTGCCAAAGGACTCTAATCCTTGACAAAGAATGAATTTCCTGTAAGAATAATATATTTTTTTAACAGTGATAGGTATGTCTCATCACGATGTTCTCACATTTCATTCTATAACCCACACTGCTTTGTGTGCTTTGTTCTCCCATCAATTTAGGATGGCAGTAATGTTTTCCACACTTAAGATATTTTCTTCTTTCATCCTCAGGAGGACTCCTCTCCAGAAAGGACTAATAACTAGTGATGCTTATGTAGCATGTTTCTTTTATGTGGTGTCTGCTTAGCATTACCTAATGAGTGTCTCACTTGATCTGTGAGTTCTTGTGTCATTCATCACTGCATTGCCTATTTTTTTTTAAAATAACTGTCATTTTTCCCCCTCATGTAAAATATTTTGGATGTGGCTACATTTTACAAATACTCTGTCTGAGGAGGGAAATAAAAATGAAAAGGTAGATTAAAGAGCTAAAAATAAGTTTGAAAGTCAGCCTTTAAATTCCAAAGACATCTGCAGAAGAACTGTGTATTAAAATGAACCATCCTAAATAGACAAGCTTGGATGTCCTCAGCGGTTTTCTCCTGCCCTGAAAGTGCGTTACAGCATCTCAGGTATTTAGCGGCCTGTGCTGCTTGGCTTACTTGGACCTGTGAGAGTTATTCATATACACATGGAGTCAGAGAAGAGCCCGTAGCCACTTGCACCGTACATCCACCTGTCGGGGTTTTAATGCATTGCCACAGCGCTCTATTCTTCCTTGTTCTCTTGAGCCTTGGAGACTGAGGGCGACTCTGTCTTGTTCTTACCTGAGGTTCCTAGATAGGTGAGCGGTGTGTGTGTGTAGGAGGGTTACAAAGTGGAAGAGAATAAGCTTCAAGAAGACGTATTAGCATGGATATTCCAAGACAGGAGCAGCACCCTGTTCAGCCTATGCCCGTTCTTGGTGCACACAAGCCCACGTGCTAGAAGAAATACTTCCAATGTTTGCTTGCAAGCTTAGGATGCATAGGGAGTGTTGGGAGGGCCAGGCTTGGAAATGAAGAACCAAAGGGCCACAGGGCAGCCCTTCAGCTTCTTAACTGTCAGACGATTGGGATCACTCTCACTCTCATTTCTTCAGTGCACTAAAAGCCAGGGAATTGGGGTTCTCACCCTATCATTAACATTTATGGGCTGACCTGGTGGAACCTCTTGGGTTTCTTGGCTTCGGTTGCCTTCCATGTAAAATAAGGCACGGAGGTAGGAGATTGGATTTAGATAACTTCTTGAGGTGTTTTCCATCTCTGAGATCTGTGAACTGTTTCATGGTCATCATCTGTGTGATGTAAGATTTCAGAGCCAGAAGCCGGTAGGAGCCTGAGACGTCGTGCAGTTGTCTGAAGATTCTTCAATCACTATGTCAAGTGACACAGATGTTTCTCTTTCTTCATATGATGAAGATCAGGGATCTAAACTTATCCGAAAAGCTAGAGAGGCACCATTTGTCCCCATTGGAGTGGCAGGTTTTGCAGCAATCGTTGCATATGGATTATATAAATTGAAGAGCAGGGGCAATACTAAAATGTCTGTTCACCTGATCCACATGCGCGTGGCAGCCCAAGGCTTTGTTGTGGGAGCAATGACTCTTGGTATGGGCTATTCCATGTATCAAGAATTCTGGGCAAAACCTAAACCTTAGAAGAGGAGATGCTGTCTTGGTCTTGGTGGTGCTTGCTTTACTTAGACATCTCATATTGAGGTTATATGTTTATGTTGAAAATAAATTCTGTGGGTTGGACAATAACATAGTAATTTGAATATTGGCTTCCTTTCTTGCAGGCTTGATTTGCCTAGTGACTAGTTCACTCGCTAGGTCATTCAGGGGAGTCAGATTAGAACAAAAACATGTCACTTTTAAATGCATTTGATAGTGGTAAAGTGTCCACCTTCTTAAACTCTTCTGATAAAATTACTTGTAAAGAGGACAACATGCCAAGCCTGAAAATGCTCCCAGTTGTTGCAGAATATCATATGCTTTTGATGTAATGTAGGAATCCTATTTACCCCAGTTAATTTAACTCTTTCTGACTGCCTTGTGGACTGAGTACTGTTTTTAAGGTCTGGTTGGCTCTTGAAGGACCCTTTCAGAACACTGCACGGAATAATTATAAACCTCCTAGCAACTATGTGTGTGTTTTTAAACCAAACCTAAAGAGCTGGTAACAGCTGCTTTGAAGTAGTATCTGTTTCAGAATCATAGTTGTAAACATGAGAATAACTTAACTGTAGATCCCCGTTTAGCTGTTTTGTAATTGCAGAATTATAGTTTGCTGCTGTTATATTAGAATAATTTTTAAATGGCATTTTGAAATAGAAATGTGTATTTTAAGTGCTAATGCAAAGGTAAATGAAAAATACTTTTTAAATGTGTGCAGTCTGTTTATTTTCTCTGAAAGAATCATAAATGTTAAACTAAATAAATTGCCTGTAATGGAAGAGATTTATGAGCAAGCTGGTTTGGTCAGACACTATACAAACTTTGGTATACTACAGAATGCTTTGTTGTACTTGTGAAATTCTCTTGTCTAACCTGAATTTACATTCCGTGGTGATAACATGGTAAATGTAGTGTTATTAAAGTAAGTGAACACACACACACACACACACAAAAGATTTCAGAGCCAAAAAGCAAATGAAATTTGAGGCAGGAGAATTCTGCTACTAAGCCCATTGAAATTTAGCTGGTAGGGGTTATATCCTTTAAAATGGTCTCCATATTTAATGGAACTTCTCTGCTTTTAGCTGATGATTTCAGCTCTCAGGATAATCTTGATGACCCAGAAGCTGGTGGATGGGATGCTACCCTGACTGGAGAAGAAGAGGACGAGTTCTTTGAACTGCAGATTGTCAGACAGCATGATGGAGAGGTAAGTAAAGCAGAGCTTGGGAAGATGGGATGAAAAGTGGTTTCTTTAACCTTTCCACGAGCCTTTGAAAACAATCAGCAAGGTAATCATTTCAGTGCTTACTCAAGAAATATAAATGAAAACCTTTCAATATGATTTCCAGAAAGAAGCGAACCACTTCCAGAAGGAGTAGACCAATCAGATCACATCCATTCACTGTTTTACTTCTTCTCCTGGTAAAGGATCTTTGTTAGTAATTCATAGTTCAGGTCAGCAGCGGTCTGCTCTCTGGGGAAATGCTCCTGAAGTACATAGAGGTAAAATGGCACAGTGTGTGGGATTGACTTCGAAATGCTTTAGTAAAGACTTCTTAATAAGGGGGAAAAAGAATAGATGAAGCCATATGATAATGTTTGAATCTGAGTGATGGGTATACACTGGGGGCTTATTTTCTAATTTTGAGCATATTGGAAAAATTATAAAATATATTAAGGAAGGAAAGCCGACGTGATACTTTGAAGGACACATCGTCACATAGTGAGTGGTATTCTGAAGATGCAAAACTTGAACTGTGGTGCATTCTGTAAAACAGTGGCCCTGCACCCTTCTTTAACAAGTCAGTGCCATGAGTGACAAAGAAAGCCTGGGGAACCAGCCTAGATGAAAGTAGTAAAAGAACAGGACAGCTAAATGCAGTTTGTGATCCTGGGTCAGAACAGTTGAAACATTTGAATATGGACTCTGTATTATATAGTAGTATTGTATTGATGTTAAATTCCTGAATATGATCATTGTCCTATGGTTAAGTTACAGGATGTCCTTGCTCTTAGAAGATACTTGCTGAAGTATTTAGGGATGCAGTTACCTGTCTATAACTTACTCTAAAGTGGTTCAGTAAAAAAAGCCCAAAAAACAACAGCAATACTGTGTGTGTTTGTGTGAGAGAGGGGGGAAAAGGGCAAAATGTTAACAGGTGGTGAATCTACCTGAAAGAAATACAGGAGTTCATTGTACTAAATGTGCAACTTTTATGTTTGAGTGTTTTTCAAAATAAATAAATTTTAGCTGCCGGCCAGGAACAGCCTGCTCTGTACTCCCCCGAGTAGGTGCCTGAGGCCACATCCTGGGATTCCCATGGTCTCCCAGGGCAGTTCTCTTAGCAGAACTGCACTCATTGACTGGCCTGTTCCACTTCAGCCCAAGCCAAGATGTTTCCTTGTGGGGTTTTGTGTTTTAGGAGGAGGGGGTGACTGTTCTGTCTTCTCTGCAGGTGAAAGCGGAAGCCTCCTGGGACTCCGCAGTGCACAACTGCCCTCAGCTGAGTAAAGGCACACCCGCAGATGAGCGAGTGTTTCTCATCGTGCGGGTGACGGTCCAGCTCAGCCATCCGGCCGACATGCAGTTGGTATTACGCAAACGCATTTGTGTCAGTGTTCACGGCCGGCAGGTGAGTCATTGATCCTGGTTGAAGAAATGACTTTGGGTCAGACACGAGGGCAGGGCTGTGGAAGGATTGCTCTGGCCTCCTGTCCCCCCAGGCCCTGTGAAGCTCTGAGCTTCTCTCTTTCAGGTGATTCTTGCTGTCCTATAACCGTGCTTGCTTCAATCCTGGGACCCGTCAGCCTGACTTCCTCCTAGACGACCCTGAATTGTTACCCTGAATCTTTGTTACTGCAGAGTCACAGCTCACAGCCCTTCCTTTGGGTGCCCTAGGGCCCTGTCAAGGCGAAGTTCACTGTTTCTGTCTTTGACTTTTCATCTGGGTCTTACAAGATGAGAGTGTTCGCCGCAGATGAGCTGTTGTCTGTGCGGCTCACCATTTCGTTTTCTGTGCCTTTCTTTTCTTTCAGTCCTCTGCCGGCTCATTGCTTGTGTATTTAGAGAGAGTACTCTGTCAAGCTTTGGGGTAAAAAGATGAATAAGAAATAATCTGCATCCTTAAAGAGCCAGTGTCCACTGGCCTATGAGTGTATAAGCAGACGACTCTCTTCTACTGTGGTGGTACAGCTCAGAGGGTGAGAGTGCAGTCAGGGAAGGCTTCAAAGAGGAGGGGGCATGTGAGCTGCTCCGTTGCAGGCAGGGGTGGTTGGCAGGCAGGGGAGTCGCTGGCTGTTTCACGGAGAGGAGGAAATATCCATGCAGAGGTGGTGAGGAAGGAAAGGGCGTGGCAGCTTGGGGACCGTGAGAAGCACAGTGTGACGGGGTGTGCCGCAGAGGCTGCGGCTGGGGCCATCAACACAGTTGCAGCTGGGTTATGAAAGACCTTGTGCCGTATGAACCTGTTTAGTAGAAAACTTCTAGATAAGAATATAAAGGATTTCTGCTGTTGGTTCTGCAATGATACGATTTGGGAGGTTGATTCTAGGGATTCTTCTCAATACACTGGCTAAAACCAGGACAGATGAAAAGAAATCTTTTCATTTAGAAGAGTACAGTCACGGTTGACAGAGTCCTGGATGTAATCTCCACCCCTAAAAATTAATCTTTAGTTCTAAATGTCACACTGATACCAATCTTTGAATGAAGACCGGCAGTGATGCTGTTGAAATTGCAGCTCTTTAGCTTGGCGATCCAGCATCAGTACATACAGGTCATGGGGTAGCTGTAGATGTATGTATATGCCGTGTCTCCCATTCACTCTTTTCTTGGTCTCCCTTTTCTCGGAAGTCTTTTTTTTTTTTTTAATAAATTTATTTATTTTATTTATTTATTTTTGGTTGCATTGGGTCTTCGTTGCTGCACGCCGGCTTTCTCTAGTTACAGTGATTGGGGGCTACTCTTGGTTGCCGTGCGTGGGCTTCTCGCTGCGGTGGCTTCTCTTGTTGTGGAGCACGGGCTGTAGGCACGCGGGCTTCAGTAGTTGTGGCATGTGGGCTCAGTGGTTGTGGCTTGCGGGCTCTAGGGTGCACGCTCAGTAGTTGTGGCGCACGGGCTTAGGTGCTCCGCAGCATGTGGGATCTTCCCGGACCAGGGCTCGAACCATGTCCCTTGCATTGGTAAGCGGATTCCTAACCATTGTGCCACCTTGTAAGTCTGGACTCTAGAGTGAAGGGATGAAATAAATGCATTCTAAGAGGCTCTTGCATTCTAAGAGGTTAAATCTTTTAAAAAGTTAACTAAAGATCACTGAATTATTATTAAGTTTGTGAAAATATGTACTTCTGAGACCGAACAGCTTTTTTCCTATTCTGTGTGGGGGTTTTTACCTATTTCCTACTTGGCTTTTGCGTGAGGGAAAAAGGTTCAGTGTCAGTTTAATATTCTCTCTTACTCTTATCTTTATTCACCAAATATATTCTGCCCTCATCCGTGCTCTCTTCAACCTCTACAGGATGTTCAGTCTTAGCAACATCTTCAAATGAGTCATCTATGCATTAATTCAACAGTTCAATTCTTAACCGTGCAAAGAGCGCAGTCAGCATAAACAATGACCATGCACTCTTAAATCATTCTTCATAACGATCCTGCTTTGGTCAAGAATTAATGCCTGAACTTGTCAATGTTCATAGTGCAGGATGTCTATCGTGCTGGAAAGAAAAGAAAAAAAGGATAAGGGTCACCAGCCCTTCCTTACATCTTCGTTAGAAGGTCATTTTATCTTGTAGAAGTCAACAGTCTTATTTCTGTAGCCTTTAAGCAGAGTTGAGCCAGATGCCTAGTGTGGTTCCCGAGTTTAGGGTTTGTACTTTTCATATATTGGGTATGGGACCTGTCACGTGGCAGGCATCATATAAATTGGTTTGGGGCACTAAGACAAAGTTGAGGAACTTCTATGTAGTGGTTTGGATTCTGACTTCTATTGGAAGTATGTTCTTTTCCTTTTTGGTTCGAGTGAATGTGGTGTCGTTTATACTGTCTCTTTGTTAATGAAAACTCAGTGTTTGAGGTGGGAAACCATATCTTCTGTTTTGTTTTTCTCTAGGGTTTTGCTCAGAGTCTCCTAAAGAAGATGTCACATCGAAGTTCCATTCCAGGCTGTGGAGTGACCTTTGAAATTGTCTCCAATATTCCAGAGGTGAAGGATCATATGAAATTTGAATATACTAAAAATAAACATGTAGAAAGAGCAAACTCCCTGAAAAGTCACCTGTGCAAGAAATGTGTGTTAAATGAAAATGTATATTTAGGAAAATGCTATAAATTTGTAGAGGAATTTCCTAATCTTAACTCGATTCAGAGTAAAATGTACTTGTGTGGCTTTAAAGGTTTTGGTTTTAGTATTTTGTTAAAAGAAGAATCTTTTGAAAAGCAAATCAACACCTTTTTACCCACAGAAGAGGGTATAACCCTTGAAGGAAGGCAACACAGCATAACATAGAGTTTCAGGGTTTCATTTTGGAATGAAACAGAAACCTTGTTTCTGTCACCTCTTAGTGACGTGAACTTGGGTAAGTTACTTTGAGCCTAAATTTTTTCATTCATCAAATTGGGTTAGTGATACCTTCTGTACAGGGTTGTTTTTAAGGATTAAATGAGACCATATACACAAATTGTGTACATGCTAAACAATAAATTGTAATTGCCATTATTATTATAGTTACAATTATTATTTCTCTTTCTGAGCTAATTCAGATATGCACAGGAATCAAACAGATAGAGCTGAAAATACCCCTGACAGGAGCTTGCTAGAGGATGTAGTTTATATATGCTTCCTAGTACTTAATTCCTGAGTTAGACAGATTTGTTCACTTGGTTATTGGCCTAGCTAGTAACGAGGCCTTCCTTACAGGAGCAGGAGAAGTGAGGGGTCTAAGAAAAGGACCCGACGAAAAACACAAGAGTGGCTCCTTCTGCTACATTGACTACCCCAAATCGGGGAGTGAGTGGGGAGGTCCAGGCTGTGCTGCCCTTGGGGTGGAAAATGGGAACGGGACCCTGGGGCAAGCACTCCCTCCTAAGCACACCATCCATGGTGCCTTCGTTCTCTTGATTTGAGGGCTCAGTGCTTGTTGATTGATTCTGTTGATTATTTGAACAATAGATGGACAATATATATTTTAAGACAGATCAGGTTTTGGAAGAGTGAAAAGATTACACAGTACTTAGGCTTTGTTTTAGAGTTCTTATATCACAGAACACTCTTCCTCTCAAATAATGTCACATAGTGACTAATTCTTGCCTGGACCTTCAAAGTATTAGGCTTACATAGCACATATTAACTGTTTATTTAATTTGGAGCCTGCTGACCATTTAAAAATTGAGCCCCTTTTCGAGTTAGACAAGCTGCAAAATCTTGGATCTGGAATATATTACTCTTTGTATACTTATATGTGGGGCTAGAGATTTACTGTTTATTCTCTGTATCTGAGTGTTTTCTCTTTTTTCTAGTTGTTTCAGATCTTAACTCTATAAAACGGTCTGAATGCAGTTGAGAAACAGTGACACTTGCAGTGAACTATCTTCAGTTTTTCCTTTTCTCCCATCATCTTTCTTCTCTTCTCTCCTCATTTGTAGTTGTTTTTTTTTTTTAATTTTATTTTTGGCTGTGTTGGGTCTTCATTGCTGCGCGTGGGCGCTCTCTAGTTGCGGCGAGCGGGGGCTACTCTTCATTGCAGTGCATGGGCTTCTCATTGCGGTGGCTTCTCTGTTGCGGAGCATGGGCTCTAGGTGCGTGGGTTTCAGTAGTTGTGGCTCGTGGGCTTCAGTAGTTGTGGCTCGTGGGCTTCAGTAGTTGTGGCTCGCGGGCTCTAGAGCGCAGGCTCAGTAGTTGTGGCGCACGGGCTTAGGCGCTCCACGGCATGTGGGATCTTCCTGGACCAGGGCTCGAACCCGTGTCCCCTGCATTGGCAGGCGGATTCTTAACCACTGCACCACCAGGAAAGTCCCCCATTTGTAGTTTTCTTATCTTCTTTAGCAGTGCTTTTATTCTTCAGGTGATACGGTTTTTCAAAGGGCAGAAATGTGGGGAAATCAGCAGAAAGATAAACATATAGCCTCATGTGATGGGGCTACCTGTTAATAATTAGCTAAATGTCTAAGTTGGGAAGGGTTAGGGTCACATTATCAAATCTTGATGATAAAGAAAAAGGAAAAGTGAGACATAAAACTTATAGTGTAAGGACTACACTAGTTTATTTTTTATTTCAAAATAAAATAAAAAGCTTCTTAAAAGCTAGAATTCATCATGAAAAAGCCTGGAAAAGTTCTTTGTGTTCCATATTACAGAAGCTTTGAGGGCATGGTAGCAAAAAGAAATAGTCATAGACCAGAGAGCAACAAGAGATGGTTTCGCCTTTCTTCCTTTTTTTTTTTTTTTTTAAAGCAACTAGAATGCTTTCATTGCTAATGGGAGTATAAAATGATATAACCACTGGCAGTTGATCATAAAGTTAAATAGACACCTACCCTGTGACCCAGTAATTCTACTTCTAGGTCCTTACCCAAGAGAAATGAAAGCATATATCCATAAAGATCTGCACAGGAATATTCAAAGCAGCTTAATTCAAAATAACCTAAAACTGGAAACAACCCAAACATCCATCAACAGACGAATGGATAAATAAATTGTGGCGTATCCATACTGTGGAATATTACTCAGCCATACAAAGAAATGAACTATGTGAACGAATCTCTAAATCACTATGCTAAGTGAAAAGCCAGGTGCCAAAGGGTGTCATTCCATTTATGTGAACTTCTAAAACAGGTGAACTAATCTGTGGTGAAAGAAACCATCTTGCCTTGGGGGAAGGCTAGGGGTCGAACTTTCTGAGGAAATGGAAATGTTTTATTTCTTGATAGGAAATGGAAATGTTTTATATCTTGTGTGGATAACATGGATATATAATATATACATTTCTTTAAAACTCAGGTATCCTCTTCCTTAGAAAATCAGGATAATGTCTGTTCCCTTCAGACACCATAAAGTATTCCATGTCCAGTGGTTCAAAGAATACTCTATCAGGAGTCAGGAGACCTAATTCTAGTCTTGCTTCTTTTGCTAATTATGCGACCTTCCTCTTTCCTCATTTGTAAAATGAGGATGATTCCTGGGCCCAAACGAATTACTGTAGGAGACAAAAGTTTTGTGAACTTAAGCTGTCTTCTGAATTTTTCCATATTTTATCCATTCTAAGGCTTATGTAAATTTTTTTAAATAAATTCATTTATTTTATTGATTTATTTTTGGCTGCATTGGGTCTTCGTTGCTGCACGCAGGCTTTCTCTAGTTGCAGTGAGCAGGGGCTATTCTTGATTGCAGTGTGCGGGCTTCTTGTTGTGGGGGCTTCTCTTGTTGTGGAGCACGGGCTCTAGGCGCATGGGCTTCAGTAGTTATGGCGTGTGGGCTCAGTAGTTGTGGCTCGCGGGCTCTAGAGCACAGACTCAGTAGTTGTGGTGCACGGGCTTAGTTGCTCTGCGGCATGTGGGATCTTCCCGGACCAGGGCTCAAACCCGTGTCCCCTGCGTTGGCAGGCAGGTTCTTAACCACTGTGCCACAAGGGAAGCCTGTAAGGCTTATGTAAATTTTAAAAAATATTTTTGAAGTTAGAATGGGTCTTATAATTGACGATAACTTAAAGTTACTTGGCAGAGTTTTTTTCCCTCCTCAGTGGTATATAAGATGTCTTTTCTTAAAGTCGATGGTATCTTAAGATGCAGTGGCATGCGGATATATATTTTGTAGTCTTTGATGTTACTATAATAAATTCACCAGTAAAAAAAGTATCTGATTTTTCCTGGGAAGAGTACTTTGTTATGAGCCACATGAGCTTGAGATACCTGACTGCATTAACAAAGTCCCTCCCTGACTTGCAAACATCCCATTTATATATGCCTGGACCAGTTGCGTCCAGGGAGCTGGGCAAGTGAGAATTTGCTTGGTTACTTCTCTTCTTGGTCAGCTTCCAGCCTTTGGCCTCTGCCACTGCAGAGTTGGGGATTGAGACCACACTTGGGATATGTAGTCTGGGGGAGGCTGCTTAGCAGAAGGGTTGGAAGCCAGCCCTTCTCTCCACTCTTAGCCTCCATACCTGTGTCTGTCTCCTGCAGGGGCTGTTTGGATCCCACAGGTATCCAGCTGTTACCCCAGCTCCTCAGTCTTCCCTCTGGCCCCCCAAGATATGTTCAGGAAGTACTATTGTGGTTAGATTTCCAGCTAGCCCACCAAATCCTTTCTAACCAGGAATGTCTTTGTTTGCAATGGAAATGTAGGAGAGAACAGTTTTGTTGAAAATGTGCTGTGTTTCAGCTGCTCTATGTTTAACCAGCCTTTCAAGTGAACCTAACCACCATTTATACCATGATTTCTGTGGGAAAATGCATTTTGAGTTCCAGAAGCTGACTTTAAAATGGAATTTGGAATACATCCCATTTGGTCGTTCAGTACTCTTGCGTGTATCTGTATAGATCAGGAAGCTTTTGTAACATTTTCTTCTGCAAGGTACTTAACTTTAATATACAATTTTCCATTCTCCAGGATGCCCAGGGCGTAGAGGAACGAGAAGCATTAGCAAGGATGGCAGCTAACGTTGAAAACACGGCTTCTGCTGACTCGGAGGCATATATTGAGAAATACCTCAGGAGCGTGCTGGCAGTGGAGAACCTTCTCACGTTAGATCGTCTTCGCCAGGTCAGCCGACAGAGCTGGTGGCCATGGTGCCAGCCCAGCCTGACTCTGGGTTTGACTTTCCACAAGTCACAGTATTGTTACATCTAAACTTTTGAAGCCTCTAAGTAGAGCATATTAATTGAGATTAAACTTGCTGGGTAAGTCTTCGAAGGTACAGAAACTACTGGAAAGTTACTTTTTCCAAGACCCTAATTGGTATCTAGTTGCCATTTGGAAGTAGTGGAAGAGAATATGCAACTCTGGTGGCTAAGGAAGTATTTTAGAAATTCCCTGATACTGGGTCATTATGTCACAGAAGGTAGAGTGCTGTGCCCTTCTTTGCCTCCACAGCCTTGGAGTGGATCTCTAGAAGGGAAGACAGAAGTGCCAGCCGTAAACCTAAGCCTCAGAGAAACCCTGAACTCCATTTTATGTGACAGTGTTGAGACTTTGTTTTTTTTTTAACCAAAAATACTAATGAAAAATAAAAGAGAATGGTCTGCTTTTAATAATCTTTCTCTTGGGACTGACTTCTGGCCAGCTTCAAGGGGGCCGTCAGTAGATACAGAAAAGAATGATCCAGGTAACCTGTCAGCTGTTTAATTAACTTTGAGTATTCCACAGTGATGGTAATTGGGTCATTCTGTCGTGTGAAGTAACAGCCATCGTTTAAAGAACTGGGAATGTGTCCATAGCTCAGAGCCTGCTTTAAGATACTGTTACTTTGGAAGTGTGTCTCTCATGTGTATTTTTCGTCTGTATTTCCTCTGACTGACAGGAAGTTGCAGTGAAGGAACAGTTGACAGGAAAAGGGAAGCTGAATAGGAGGAGTATTAGCTCTCCAAATGTGAACAGAGTGAGTACATGGGACCCCATTCTGCGCTCTGCTTTCACTCCTCCTCCTTCCTTGGATAACTCCTTCCCATCCTCTGAATCTCATCTCGGATATCATTTCCTTCTATGAACTGATTTAAGTGTCCTCATTCTCTACCCTGAAGCATCGGTGCCACCCCTCTGTCACTGTCCTTCCTAATTTTACAGGGAAAGTACCCAGGTGAGTCCCTCTGTAATGTTTCTCATTTATCTTCATGTCGCCAGTGCCTGGCACGGTGACTCTGTTAGGTGAGTGTTTGTTGTACTAAAGCAAAACTAGCCGAATGCCTAGGGAAACTGAATTTTCTAGGCCAAACTGAATTACTTATAAATTGAGGAGAAGTCTGGACTAGGTTTATAAACTGTGATTTATCTCTACTTTCCTTACTTTTGATAAAGATATGAATATGAGAGATAGTACACCTTTGTCTGAACTTGATACCCAGAAAAGCCATGGTACAAGCATTGAAATAAAGAGCACCTGGGGCCTCCCTGGTGGCGCAGTGGTTGAGAGTCCGCCTGCCGATGCAGGGGATACGGGTTCGTGCCCCGGTCTGGGAGGATCCCATATGCCGCGGAGTGGCTGGGCCCGTGGGCCATGGCCGCTGAGCCTGCACGTCCGGAGCCTGTGCTCCGCAGCGGGAGAGGCCACAACAGTGAGAGGCCCGCATACCGCAAAAAGAAAAAAAAAAAAAAAAAAAAAAAAAAAAAAGAGCACCTGACCCTTAGCCTTGGTGTTGGAGAGGTCCCAGTGAGAGGCAGGATGGGTGTCAGGCTGGAGGGCACATGTGGCCCCGTGAGACAGAGTGACGTCACTGATGATCTCAGATGGAAAGATTGGGAACATTCTCAGGCAGTAAAAAATACCACTTTAACTCAGTGTAAATATCTTCTCACTCCTTCAGAAAATGATCTACTAAAATGCACTGGTATGTGCAGAGATTTGGTATTTAGAATCCTATGGTTTAAAATAAATAGTTTGCCTGTATACATTTGCTACAATACCCAGAGAAAGGAGTCGTCCGATTAGGACAGGGTAAGGTAACCAGTAACCTGGTATCCTTTAAATAGAAGGGGATAAACAAATGAAGTGTCTCTTACTCGGGCCCAGCCAGCTGTTGCCTCAGTGTACGCTGGATACCTGATGTTATACAAACCTCCCATCTTAAAAATGTTAATTCAGGTTTTCAACAAAACTGCACCTGACAGTGTCCCAAAGGCCACTAGTCTAGTTTGTAACTTTGGTCTTGACAGCCTCTCTGATACCATCCAACTTCAACATTCTGTTGATTCGGTTTTCAAAGTCTTGTATTTCCAGGACCATAGATCTATGTACTTTTGCACATGAAGGACTAATCCCCCTCTTTATTTCTTTTTTAGCTGTCTGGCAGCCGACAGGATCTTATTCCATCCTACAGTCTAGGTAGCAACAAGGTGAGTGTTTGTAACTATTTTCTATCAGTCTTTGATCCGTTTCCCATTCCAGCTTTCCTCTTCTCAAATATCACACGCTAGTTTTGCGTGCCAAATTTTCTCCCAGTTTTCTGTACTAAGTGAAATTTATTGGAGAGCGTTGAGTTCATTTCTTTTTATCTGCCAGTTAAAATAATGTTACCGAGACCTTATTATTACTCTACTTTCTAAGGGTTAAAAAACGATTCAGTTGCTTAAGTTCTTCTGTTGAAAATATTCTTCCTGTTTGTGTCAGAAAAGGAACTTCATGTCAGATTTTTAATAGTAAAATATTGATGAGATGATTGAACATATATGAGGAGTAAGATTATGTCTAAAAGTTAATATTATTTGTTAGAAGAAAGAAAAATAAGTGAACAGCAATTTTGTTAGCTGGAATGTATTTACTCGCTTGTTAATATGGCTTTCCCCAATATAACAGAGTTTTAAGCATAGACAATTCATTGTCATGTACTTAAAGGGCTCACACTTGAAATTGTAACTGGATGTCACAGTTTTGTGCCTGCCTTTTTTTGAGGGACCTCGTTAGATGTTGGTGCTGCCAGCTGCAGGCAGTGTGCTCTGTGTCGATATCTTCACCCTTGAGGAGGCCAAAAGTGTCATATGAAATGGTCTGACATGAGGAAGTTGTGTCAGAGTAAAAGAAGATACAGATAAAAGAAGATTGGCTATTTAATCATTATCAAAGCTGAGTGGTATTCATTACACTATTCTTACACTATTCTTTCTATTCTTGTTAAATATTCTACAATCTGTCTTTGTATAGGTTTGAAATTTTCCTTATAAAAACTTAAGAAAAAGACAATGAAGTTGATGAACGATTAGACTTATTTTTAAGATCTAGGTTACTAGGTGTTTACCTGAAGTAATACATAGATACGTATGTGTGTATATATACCCTATTATTTCAGACCAACTACCAGTAATCTAAATCTTAAAAATATATATCTCAGTGTTTATAGGCAAATAACTTGCTCTCCAGCTCATCAGTTCACTGACCACCTACCATGCGTCTGAAAGTGTGCTAAGGTTTAGTACTCCTTGATACGGGTCCACTGACAGGTGTGATTAGCTCTTGATAATCATAGCATAGTTGTGATTAGCTAAACAAAGCAGAGCTTTTGGAAAATTGTGTCATTATTAATTACAAATAACTCAAGTATTTTAAGGAAAATATAAGAAAAAAACATGACTTTCTATGTTTTTTTTGAAATCCATCTAACCCAAATCCTCTATCACAAATTCCTTGAAAAAAAGTAGCCAAAATTTCTTCAGCTTTTCTCTCTCACCCTAGTTTCCTTATGTTTAAATGAAGAAAATAATAGAAAACAGTAGTATCTGCCTGAAAAAGAATTATTGTTTCATCTACACCAAATAAACAGAATAAAGGAACACAGATGCTGTAAGAGAAGTATGCCTGGGTAGAGCAGAAGCCCAGAGGAGGGAGTGGGCACTTTTATAGGTATTGTTCAGGGACCAAGAGAGGCTGCGGAGAGGGGGAACCCCCCGCCCCCAGTAAGCTTAATGCTGAAAGAGGGTAAGGTCCACCCAAGGCAGGGAAGGGTTTGAAGCAAGAGTGTGAGCAGAAGTGTGGAAGGAGGAATGAGCATGAGTAAAGCAGAGAGGGTGTAGTGTGCGGCAGAGCCCAGAGACAGGGGCCTTATTTCAGAAGTTCCTATATGATGCGCCTAGGAGTAGCGGGGGAGCTGGGTCACTTGAAGGAGTAGTTTTAAACAGTCCACCTAAACCCCACTCATGTTCCTGGCTGTGGTGTATAAAATTACGTTAGAAGGCTTCCCTGGTGGCGCAGTAGTTGGGAGTCCGCCTGCCGATGCAGGGGACACGGGTTCGTGCCCCGGTCCGGGAAGATCCCACATGCCGCGGAGCGGCTGGGCCCGTGAGCCATGGCCGCTGAGCCTGCGTGTCCGGAGCCTGTGCTCCGCAACGGGAGAGGCCACAGCAGTGAGAGGCCCACGTACCGCAAAAAAAAAAAAAAAAAAAAAAAAAAAAAAAAAATTACATTAGAATAATGTACATAGTAGAAATGTGTACAGTTACCAATGCACAAGTGAGGGTGGGGACAGCAGGTGGGGTAGAGGTCTCAGCAGCAGGGAGGGGGAGGGAGAGACTCGGGACATGCTCAGGAGATGGAAGCTCTAGAACTCGGCAACATGAAGAACAAGGTGGAGCCCAGGGGAGACAGGGTGACACGGGCGCTGGGTGACAGTGCGGAGAGGTGAATGCTGCAGGCGCACGTTTGGAGAAGAAAATGATTGAGGTCAGTTTTGGACAAAAGGTTATGTGTGCCAGTTCAGGGGTCTGGAAGCCTGAGCTGAAGACAGAGTGGGGAGCTCAGGGCCTGGTTGGACCAGCGTGAGGGATTTGAGCACAGAGGCGAGGCCGTGCGGGCGTGATGGTGATACTTTCAGGCCTGTGCAGGAGGGGAAGCCGGCCAGGGCGACAATGGACCGGAGTCCTCCAAGAGGAGAGCAGGCGCAGGAGGGCGGCTTGGAAACTGGTGCCGGAGAAAGGCGGTTTAGGAGCTCCTTCCAGACTCCTCAGAGACCGAGATGAGGACTGAAAAGACTATTTTGGGTGTGAGAGTGAAGAGTTTATTGGAGGCCTTTCCCAGGGCAGTCTCTTCTGTGGAGGACTGGGGAGAAGTACGCAGGACGTGTTTTGGGGGGGGGGTTGTGTGTTTTTGTTTTGTTTTTTGTTTGGGTTTTTTTGGGGGGCGTGCTGCACGGCTTTCAGGATCTTAGTTTCCTGACCAGGGATCGAACCTGTGCCCCCTGCCGTGGAAGCGTAGAGTCCTAACCACTGGACCACCAGGGAAGTCCCAGCAGGGCATATATTAAATGAGTAAATAAATTACACATTTTTTGTTACTCTACCAGGACCGTCCCTTTTTCAGTCATCTTGATGTCCTGGGGCCCCTGGGTAACTTAGCGAAGATGAGGAAATTCTCCCCTCTCAGATTTTACTGGTGTCCTGATGCCGTCCCAGGATCTGGCTCTGTCTGCTCTGTTTCAGCGTGTATTTTCAGTTTTCGTCCGACGCCTCCAAACAGTGAAGGACCCTTTTCTCCCGTTGCAGCAGTTTGCAGTCTTCCTTAGAACTTGGCCTCTCTCACCCCTCCGCAACCACAGCAGTCCCCAGCCTCTGACGGACAGTGGAGTTCTTTTCAGGGAAAACAGAAAGGCCAGCTGCCCGTTACTAACTGTGCTCCCAGTTCAGCTGTGGAGCTATTACTTTATCTTCTTGTGAACTGTTGGCCCCCATGGGCCCTGAACGGTTACCAGGTATGGCTGGGATTCCATCCACTCCATCACTGTCACCACAGGCATCACTTGACTTCCTGCTTGTGTCCAGATCAGTAGGTTTTATGAATGTCCACATACCAAAATCAGAGACCTTTTGCTTTTCACTAGGGGAAAGGTAGAGGAAAACTGTTCTAAGATTTAATGGATGGACCTGTTTAATGAGTATGGAAATTCAGGTGATAGAGGATCATAAATAATGCTAGGAAACAAAGTGACAAGAACACTTAGCAAAGAGGATTTGATTCCAGGCTCACTTCAGTAGGGGGCACAAAGTGGCTCCCCCGTTCGCAGGCGAGGGGCCCTCAGTAGTTTTATGATTTAAAGCAGGGCCTCTTAAAAAATTTTTAAGGAAAATAAATATGTTTTAAATTGTATTTTCTTACTAGCGAGAACAGAAACATTTCCCTCCACCAATAGCAGCAAGGAACAGAGATTCCTCCCTTTGGTCTTTTAAATGAAACAATGAAAAACATCGTCAAATATGGCATTGCTTTGAATTCAAAATTGTTATAATGCTGTGCATAGTAGAATTCCTCAGGGTAGTGTTTAAACTAGTTGACATACAAATTTTCCAAGTCCTATTAAACCCCTTTACACAGCAGCAGTGCTCATAGACATATGAAATGACATATATATGAGGGTGCCCATTGCCACATTGTTTATAATGGCAGACGATTGGAAACAAGCTAAATGTCCATTGGTTTGGTCTGGTTAAATCTATTTTCTCCCTGTGAGTGTGTGCATGTGCACACACATAAGTAAATGGGATACTATACAGCTGTAAAAAATAATTAGGAACCCCTCCAGGTACTAATGTGGAAGATCACCAGGATATACTTAGGGATTAAAAATGCAGTGCAGCATAGTATGCTGCCGTTTGAATTATAAAAGGAGGGAAACAGAGAGGTGCGTGTGGCTGTTTATAGATTTGCTCACATAGACGCAGGAAACCCTATAAGGATATATGATAAACGGATACCATTACTTACCTGCCTGGGGAGAGAGTAGAAGCATGTGGGCACCTGAGGTAGGAGGCTTCTCACTGTGTGCCTTTTTATATTACTTGTTTTTTGGATCATGGGAACAAATTACCTATTGAAAAAAATTAAATAAATTAAAATTAAAAAATTTTATTCTCTACCCTTTATAGTAGGCAGAAGATTTTATTCTCTAGTAAGCAGTGGTTTGAGAAGGTCTTCAGTTGCTTTATCTGTAATAATTTTCGCACAAAATCCTCAAGGAGAGATTACTAAAGAAATTGTTCTGGAAAATCTCAAAGACTCATGTTGGTTTTTTTCCTTTTCTTTTGGAGACTTCCTTCATTCTGCAGTTTTCAGAGATCCAGGGAGAGGTAATTAATCCATGAGGTTTTTCCTAATGAGTGGGATACAAGTATTATCCTACTATCTAAAACATGCTTACTTTTACCTTGAGAATAAGAATGCATTTTTAAATGTAGTTTTTATAAGATGACTAAGTTTGATACTGTACTAAGTTTTTGGCTCTTACCCTTTGGTAAAAATAACTTTGGTAATCAGTATATACAATTCCTCTCAAATGTTCCTTGTTGCCTGGGCTTTGAAGATATCTGTCAGAAGAGACCAGGAACGAAGGCATCTGATGGAATGTAGAAGGCTCTGGAATGCAAAGAGTTGGAGTTAATTCATTAATTAAGCAAATGATACAGTAAATGTTTGAGAACTTGTAAGGTGTCCTTTTCTCAAGCATGGGATGGGGGAGAGAAGCAAAGAAGAGAGCAAAAGTGCCTCGGGCCTTCCTTCAACGCCACAGAACTTTGCTCATTGGGACCATCTTGGCTTCCTTGCATGAAAGTATTTAACGAAAAGGGAAGTTGAGTCGGAAATATAATTTTAACCTGGAATCGATGCTTAAAATGCTAGAAACTGTATTTTGAAAAATTGAAAATTATAATCACATTAGTTACATCTACCTTGCAAACTCATGTGGGCCTGTTTCTGGGTTCTCTGTTCCATTATCTATGTGTCTATCCCTCTTTCTTGATTCCGAAATCAGAGTTACAGGCCAGAGAATCTGATGTGCTGTGTCCTCCCCACCTAATGTCAGAACATTCAGGTTTAGAAGCAGGGAGAGGCCACGGAGCAAGTTCAAGTCTGCCTTTCCCTACTAATTTTCAGTTAATGTCATGGCAAAGATTAGTCAGTCGGGAGAAAAGTAACACTAAAAGGTGTGTCCGGGAGGCAGGAGCAGAGAGTGTGTTAGGATTAGGGCTCTTGGGGAGGTGAGAGCAAGTGGTAAGGTACTAAAACAGTGTCACACTTTGGCCTATAATACTTGGAATTCGGCCAGCCACATTTTGCATGCCCTTATTTATGGATGCTCGCTACATATTCAAGTTGGAATTGTTTCCTGAGCTCCACCAAGATGCAACTGATGAGCTAATTAATCTTAAAAAGATAAATTGAATTCTATTAACTACTCTTCACTTTTAATTTCACCTTATGGCCTAAAAGAAATCACTCTTGAAAAGCTTTTCAATTAAGAATATAAAATATTTCTAATTGCAGTGATGTTGTTATTTACTGTTACTGGCTATTTCATCATTATTGTAAGGCAGTTTTTGTATAGGTATAATGAAAACTTAGCAAAGTTTTTGTGACCAGTCTACCAGATTAGACTCATCTTTAGGTACAGAATTAATTTCAGCAGATTATTTTTCCATTTAAACAGTGGCTGTGCATTGAGATCTTTTGCAATCCAAGGAACTCTGTCAACGAAAAATACTGGTCTTACTTAAAGACATTTTAAATGGAATTATATGTTTTTAAATAAGTTAGTAAGATGTTTGTCAGCTTCTTATTGGAGTTTTTGATGCAATTAAAAGTAGCCAAAAGCCTAAATGAATATTCAGTTAACAAAACTGGATGGTGTGTTTTGGCTCCATCACCTTCCTGAAAACTGCAGTTATGTACTGTGGCACTAGTTAAGGCTGGTACCAAGTATGAGTCACCTCTTCTTTAGCTGCACGAGAAGCCACCTTTGGACCTGCAATGTCACTGATGCTTCTCTTTGTTTATCTCTTTGTCACTTTCCTGATCAAAACCAGACCTCTTTATGGAATACCCAGAGCATTTGTGTCTGTCTGGAGAGCGGTAACAGCAAAACAGGAGGTGCCCAAGGGGGACCGATCAGGTCCTCAAGTCAGCTGAGAGCGTGCTGTGTTTTTCCCTGTTGGGTTTTGCTTTTAAGCATAGTGTCCATCGACAGATGAATGGATAAAGAAGATGTGGCATATATATGCAATGGAATACTACTCAGCCATAAAAAGAAACGAAATTGAGTTATTTGTAGTGAGGTGGATGGACCTAGAGTCAGTCATACAGAGTGAAGTAAGTCAGAAAGAGAAAAACAAATACCATATGCTAACACATATATATGCAATCTAAAAAAAGAAAAAAAAAAGGTTCTGAAGAACCTAGGGGCAGGACAGGAATAAAGATGCAGGCGGACGTAGAGAATGGACTTGAAGACATGGAGAGGGGGAAGGGTAAGCTGGGACAACGTGAGAGAGTGGCATGGACTTATATATACACTACGAAATGTAAAATAGCTAACTAATGGGAGAGAAGCCGCATAGCACAGGGAGATCAGCTCGGTGCTTTGTGACCACGTAGAGGGCTTTCTCTAGTTGTGGCAAGCAGGGGCTACTCTTTGTTGTGGTGCGTGGGCTTCTCATTGTGGTGGCTTCTCGTTGTGGAGCATGGGCTCTAGGCGCGGGGGCTTCAGTAGTTGTGGTTCGCGGGCTCAGTAGTTGTGGCTCGTGGGCTCTACAGCGTGGGCTCAGTAGTTGTGGCACACAGGCTTAGTTGCTCCACGGCCTGTGGGATCTTCCCGGACCAGGGCTCGAACCCATGTCCCCTGCATTGGCAGGCGGATTCTTAACCACTGCACCACCAGGGAAGTCCCATTGTGGCTGATTCTGAAGGTTGATAGACATGAAAAATGTCAGAAACATCACAGATTGATCTTTCCAGATTTCAGTAGTGGAGCGTAGATTACTGCGGTAGAAGTTTTAAAAAAAATAAGCCATACTCTTTGACTTTGAGAGCTGAGCTCATAAGAAAGCAGAAAGGTCTGGTGTCTGGCCAAGTCCTTTTTATTCATTGTCCTGAGTTGATCTCCCTCTGAAGTACCTTTAACTGGGATGCTTCCTTTTTTCTTCCCCAACATTTCAGTAAAGGGAGAATAATCCTGGACGAGCCAAGCATGTGAAATGTATTGGAAAGACACTAATTGCCTTGTCCCTGGGTGGCAGTGTGTGTTGCTAGACCCCGGACCACAGATTCCACTCCTGGCAAGAGAATGGATATGTACAGCCAGAGGGAAAGAATATAGTGAATGATTTCAGTGGAGCGTTTCTCCAGAGATCTGCAGGTGTCAGAAAGAGGAGGGAGGAGCGTTGTACCCAGTTTATCATCCAAATTTGTTGTTCCCTTGGAAGCAGAGCCTGTTCTGTCCCAGAGCGATTTGAGACACTCTGTGTCCCCGTCTCTGGTTGGTGAGACTGTGAGATGCCTCAAGGTTAAGAGGGCGGTTAAGGGAGATGGATGAAATGTGTCTCTGTTTTTCATTCTCTGATGGGGCTAACAATATGGCTTAGGCTCTGTGTAAGTACCGTGTGCATCCTTTCAAATGTTTTTACTTGAGATATTCAAATAGATGAGATAGTAAAGAGTTATTGCCTCCATTCAGATTTGGGAGTAACATTGTGTGTGGGAGTTCCAGCTGGTAAAAATTACCCGGGAAGCTAGCAGAGCCCTGAGTGTGCCTTGGGGAAGAGGTGACACCTACATTGTTTGTCATTGGACCACACCAAATGGCTGAGGTGCTGACTCCAAATCAGCTGCTTCGTTTTCCTAAGGGACAGAGTCCCACTATGTCAGCTGCCAAAAAGGAAGAAAAATGTAAGGTATGAAAACAGATTTATTCTGAAATTAAGTGCGTTGTCTTCAAAACAACCTTGCATGAGCTTAAACCCTGTAAAGAAAGCGTGAGACTTTTCTTCCCCTGAGAAGCTCAGTAGAGTGTTGACTTCATTGTCCCGTCACCTGATGGTGATGTCCCAGAGTACACAAAGCTGCAGCTTCCCAGACAGATAATTAAATTTAAATGCAAAAAAAGTTAATGAAACATTAAAGTATGTGCATCAGTGTGTGATTCATAGTAACACAAATGCTCCTGCAGTGACATGTTCATAGTTCATTTCCCTCATCATCTCTTCATGTCTCTCTTGCTTCCTAGCTTCCCACTGTTGAGCATCATACCGTTTTGTTAAAATATCAAGTGCTGAGAGGGTTCCTAGGGAAACTGGCCTTCTGTAAGATAAACAGGATCCAGATCACTTAGGGCTTATCGATTTTATGGTCAGTACTTAAGGTGGCTGCTAAAAGCAGATAGGTTTCCAGTACGTTTTGGCAACCTAAGAGGGCTTTCTTCCCCCATCCACCTTCAGGAGCAGCAAAGAACTTACTTTGCAGGTGATTACTAATGAAGACTCAAGTTGGTCGTCAGGGTCACTCATCTGTGGAGTACTGGCTTAAACTAATATAAAATACCATTTTTTAAACTCTGGTGACAAAGCAGTCAGTGATTATCAGAGGACCAAAAGAGAGCGTACAGCATTTAGAAGAGTTGTGTCTCGTCTCCATTACTGGTTTTTATACTGGTAGCATGGGTTGGGGTTTATTTCTTTCCTGGACGGGACTGATGTGCAAAGTGTTTCAGTGCTGCCACCATGTTTATGGCTCAAGTTCTAGACAGGTAAACTAGTCCATCACCTGTTGGGCATTGTTTTTGTATTATGCGGTGAAATCTCTTTAATGGGAATTTACAAGACAAGTTGAAAGTACAGTCAGACTTGTTAATTCAGAGACTACCATTATTGGCAACTTGTGACTACTTGGTTTAGGCTTACCTGGAACTCATCTTTAGTATCTGTTAAAAAAAAAAAAAAAAAGAGAGAGGCTTGGTAATATGCTGTTCTAGAGGTTTTACTTTCATGAATGGGATGTGGCGGAGGAGGAGATGCCTGACTGTATTAGAGTTGTTCCTAGGTTTCAGTCGAGAATCTGAAGTGAAAGCGGGTATCTTGAGGCACAAGAGCCGAGAGGGCCTAAGGAGCAGGGTGGAAGGGAGGATTTCAAAAGGAATGTCTTACTAAATCCCTGTTTTGTGAGAAGCAGCATGATACAGGAGAAAGAATATCAGGAGGCTGTATACATTGTAGTAAGCAGTAAACCAAGGTTTAGTTCATGTGATTTTGTCAGTGACATTGCATCATCTCACAGAGTGACCAAGTCCTCAAGTCTAGGAGATGCAAAGAAGGTAAGTCTCTACTTTCAGGAGCTGCTGTGAGGGAGGAAGGTGCACCGTTGCTGGCACAGGTCTTTGCGTTGGCAGACATGACCACCTTGCCCTGTCCCTAGCCCAGCGGGAAGTGAACACCAGTGTTCACAAGTGTGCAGTGGAGTGACTGCAGGTACAGGAAGACCACCGACAGCATGAGAACTTGCTATTCCTGTACTATACTGTCAACCTCTTGAATTTTGACACCTAAAATTTTTAGTAAAATAGAAATGCTTTTAAAAAAAACAAAACTTCAGACTATCTTTATCCTAGAAGTTCATTCTGCATTTGGCTTCAGTCCTGCCTTAGGCAAATGTTTAGCCATTTGGACAAAATGGGCAAAAAACATGAACAAACATTTCTCCATATACAAATATATGAGTGGCCAATAAGCACACGAAAAGATGCTCAACCTCACTAATCATAGGGGATACCCAAGTGTGAGGTGATATTATTAGGGAGAGCGATTCTATAAAGAAGAGGAAAAGTACAAGAGGAAGAGTACTTAGGTAATAAGATTTATCATGTCTTATAACAAGAATAAAACTTTAGTAATGTGTAACAGATTTCTCTTCAGTATCTTTAGATTTTTTTGTTAATTGATATGAATCAAAATTCCCGATTTTGTCCTTAATAGGGCCGGTGGGAAAGTCAACAGGATGTATCGCAAACTGCCGTTTCTAGAGCAATCACTCCGGCTGCCCCATCTCCCCCTGGTCCCCAAAATAACCATTCTCCTAATCCAGGTAAGTTATTTTTTTTTTTTTTTAATTTATTTATTTATTTATTTATTTATTTATTTATTTATTTTTTCCAATCCTGCCCAAAGCACTTTCTTTTTTTTTTTTTTTTTTTTTTGCTTTATAACAAATTTAACAGGTAAGTTATGTTTTCATTTTTCAATCACTGTCATGAAATTTGAGCATCTTTCAGAAGTAGTTTAAATCAGGATTTCCTACCAGGTAACCACTGTCCTACTAGTTAATGCCTATCTGAATTTTTCCCTTCCTTATCATAACATGTTGAGTCACATTGTTTTGAATGTTGAATTTATCTTGCATTCCTGTGAGAAATACCACTTGATCATGATGTGTTATCCTTTATATTTGTTTGATTCTGTTTGCTAATATTTTGTTTAGAGTTTTTGTGCATGTGTTCTATGATGAATATATGTACCTTTTTCATAGCATTGTCTTTGTTAGGTTTTGGTATCATGATTACGTTGGTTTCATAAAGTGACTTGAGAAAAATTTCCTCATCTTTTTTTCCTGAGTTTATGTGAACTTGGTATTACTACTTCCTTAAATGTTTGACAAGATTCACCAGTGACACTCTCTGGGCCTGGAATTTTCTCTGTGGGAAGATTTTAGATTATGACTTCAATTTCTTTATTATAAAGTTAACTTTTTATATTTCTTTATAAGTTTTCATAAATTATCTTTTTTAGGGAAATTTCTATTTCACCAAAGTTATTAAATTTATTTCCATAAATGTTACAGTGTTCCTTTATTGATCTTTTAATGTTTATAGGATCTGTTGTGATGTTCATTCTTTTTATTCTAAATAGATAATTTTTGTTTTCTTTCTGTTTTTCTTAAATACTTTTGAGACTGGTTTGTCAGTTTTCTTTAGTCTTCCCACAGAGCCAAGTTTCATTTTATTTTCTGTTTCATTGATTGTTATTTCTTTCTGCATTTCACAAATTTTGGCACGATGTGGTTTTTTTTATCATTCTGTTCCAGATATTCTAATTTCTCTCTGATTTACTCTTTGACCCCTGGGTTATTGGGTAGCATATTAATTCATTTTTATATATCTTGGGGGTATATTATTATTATTGATTTCTTATTTAATTTCATTATGAGCAGAGAACAGACTCTTCAAAATTTCAATCTTTTTAAATGTTTTGAGACTATATTCTATCTTAGTGAACATTCTATGTGTATTTGAAAAGGTCTATTCTGTTTTGGGCACAGTGTTCTTTATATATCAACTAGATCAAGGTGGTTGATAACCTTGTTCAAACCTGCTATATCTTTACTGATTTTTTTTCCCTCATATTTGTTCAGTCGGTCATTGAGAAAAGGTGTTGAATCTCTAAATAATGATTGTGAAATTGTCTATTTTTTCCTTTAATTATAACAGTTTTTGCATGATTCATTTAGAAACTCTGTTACTGGGTATAACACATTGGGATTGTTATTTTTTGCTGACATAGTGATGGTTCTTATTATGAAATGTCCCTTTAGCTCTCTGGTAATACTCTTACTTTGAAATCTGTCTTGCTTGATATTAGTATAGCCACACCAACTTTCTTTTGCATATTGCTTGCATGGTGTATCTTTGCCTCAGTCTTTAAAATTTTAGCCTATATTTATCTTTAAGAGTGATTATCTTATAGACAGCATATTTAGGTTTAGTGTTTTTTAGTTTTAATCTAGTCTGACAATTTCTGCCTTTTAATTGGCATATTTAGTTCTTTTACATCTAATATTATTATTGTTATGTCTGCCATGTTGCTGTTGGTTTCTATTTGGCCTATTTATTTATTTTTTCCTCTGTAATCTGTTTTCTTTTGGGTTAATTGAAAAATATTTTGCAGTATTTTATTTTTTCTTTGGCTTTCTGGTATACCTGTATTTATTTATTAACATCTTTGTTAAATGAGTCTAGTAGGTATCTTTAATTTTACCACAGTCTACTTAGAATTAATAATTACCACTTCCCACTGCACAAATATAAGAATCTTGCAACAGTGTAATTCCATTTACCTGTTCCCCCACCCCTCTTATTTTGTATTATTGTTGTATCTTTTGCTTCTATAGGTGTTGTGAACCCATTTTACAGTGGTTGTTTTTTTTTTCTTTTTTTCTTTAAAACAGCTATTTGTCTTTTAAGGAAATTCAGAAACTATAGATAATCTTTTATATTTTCCTTCATATTTATTATTTCTGTCACTATCTACTCCTTCCTGAAGATCATATATTCATCTGATATTATTTCTCTTTAGCCTGAAGAATATCCTGTATTATTTCTTATTGTGCAGTTTTCCTTGAGAAGAAGGGTTTCCCTTTTTGAGAATATCTTTATTTCACTTTTTTCTTCAAAGGATATTTTCACTAGATAGAGAATTCTGAGTTGATAGCTTGTTTTCTTTTAGCTCTTCAAAGACACTGCGTATCTTTTACACTTCTTTTCTGGTGAGAATTCAGCCATCATCTGTGTCACTTTCCCATGACATGTAGTATATCTTTGTTTACGTTGTTTGCTTCCCAACTTTTCTCTTTATTTTTCTTCTTAGCAAGTTGGGCAGTATGTGCTTAGGTATAGTTTTCTCAGTGTTTATCTTGCTTGGGTTTCACCGATGTTCTTGGGTCTGTACATTGAGATTTTTCCAACAATTTTGGGAAATGTTCAACTCTTAGTTAGTTACATTTTCCCCCTGCCCTTTTCTCTCTACTCCTTCTGAGAATCTAATTGCACACGTGTTATATTGCATAATATTGCCCTATGGGTCACAGAAGCTCTATTCTATTTTGATTTTAATTTTTCATCTTTTTATCTTATTCTTGTTTCTTCTGATTAGATAATTTCTACTGCCATTTCTAGTCTTCTATTAAGCACATCCAAGAATTTTTAAATTTCAGTTATTCTTCTTAGTTCTAGAATATCCATTTGCTTCTTTTTTTTAATAGTTTTAATTTCTCTGCTGATATTTCTTTCCTACCTATATATTTGTTAAGACCATATCCTTTTTTACATCTTTGGACCTGTGTATAAAAACTGCTTTTAAACTTCTTACCTGCTAACTCCAGCATCATGACCAATCTCCTAGTCTTTTTCTGACAGCTTTTTTCTAGACTATGGGTCATATTTAATGAGTTTTGACAAGTTTATTTACTCACATAACTTACACCCCAGTTGAGCTCTAGAAGATTTATGTGACTCCAGTTACTCCCCACAGTGCATCAGTGTTCTGATTTCAGATTAGTTTTGCCCGTTCTACGGTTTCATTTAAATGGAATCATATAGTATGTGCTCTTTTTGTGTTGGGCTTCTTTTGCTCAGCATATCTGTTCAAGTCATCCATACCATTGCATGTATCAGTAATTTATTCTTTTTTATTGCTGAAAGATATTTCACTATCACAGTGGAACTTATCAGTTTTTAACCAGTTCTCCTGTTTATGGACATTTGGTTTGTTTCCAGTTTTTGGCTACTGTGACTAAAGCTTGTTCTTGTATATTTTTTTTTTTTGCGGTATGTGGGCCTCTCACTGTTGTGGCCTCTCCTGTTGTGGAGCACAGGCTCCGGACGCGCAGGCTCAGCGGCCATGGCTCACGGGCCCAGCCGCTCCGTGGCATGTGGGATCTTCCCAGACCGGAGCACAAACCCGTGTCCCCTGCATCGGCAGGCAGACTCAACCACTGCGCTACCAGGGAAGCCCTGTATAGGTCTTTTTGTAACATTTCTGTTGAGTAAATACCTGGGGTGAAATTACTTGGTCCTAGACTACTACCTTGTTTAAAAAGTCTGTAAATTAAAGAAAACATTCTAATCAGTGTTTACTTGATTTGCGTATTCCTGCTCCTCATTCCATGCTTCTGAGTTTAGTTTCTTTTTTAGTGACTATATAGCCATCATTAGTGCTTTTAGCAATCATCTTTTTTTAGTGACAAAGTGTTTCTTTTGTATGTTAAAGTTTTTATTTTGCTCTCACTTTGAAGAATCCTTTTACTATGGAAAATATCACACATACAAAGTGGAAAGAGCATCATGATGTGCCCTCGAGGGCCCCATGCTGATTTCAGAACGATCAGTGCATCACCAGGCTTACTTGTCTGTGCTCCCACTACGTCTCCACACCCTCTCAGAATGACTTTGAAGCAAATCTCAGATATTATCTCATCTGTAAATATTTGTACATGTATTTCTAAAGTAATACCCACAGTAACATTTCATTCCTAAGAAAAATGAAAAATAATTCCAAAATATCGTTAAACATCTAGTCAGTGTTCAGATTTCCCCAATTGGATCAAGAATATCTCTTAGTCGTTTTGAATGAAAATCCAAGTAAGGTTCACACATTGTGATTAGTTGTTATGTGTCTTAAGTCTGTTTAGTCTATATGCTCCTCTTCATCTTTTTTCCCTGTTGTGTTGTATTTGTTGAAGGGACCAGGTTTTGTACACAGACTCTGTACATTTTTATTTTTACTGGTGACATCCTCACCAGGTTATTTAAACATGATTCTGTGTCCCGTGTATTTCCTGTAAATTGGTGGTTAGATCTACAGCCTTGGTCAGATTCAGGCTAATTTGAGGGAGGGACGGAAGGTAGGGTAAATGAATGGGTAGTTTTATGTACTTCCCTTAGGAGACACATCATGTCTGATTCTCTCTCTTTCTGTGATAGATGCAGCCTTTAGTTGATTATTGGCTAGATATTTATTTAATGAGAGGTCATCCTCACTCTAGAATGTTAGTTTAACTGCATGTAAAACTTTAGATTATTCCTAATTTTTTTCTTAGCATTTAGATGATTATATCTTCTAGCTCTTTATTCATCTTAAACTTTTTGTTTGTTTGTCTCTTCTTTTTTTTTTTTTTGGTGGCCATGCCGCGAGGCTTGCAGGATCCTAGTTCCCTGACCAGGGATTGAACCCGGGGCCCTTAGCAGTGAAAGCATGGAGTCCTAACCACTGGACTGCCAGGGAATTCCCTTGTCTCCTCTTTTTTGTTTCTCTCATCCCTATTTTTGCTTTTGACTTATCTCTTAGCAAATAGCTTTCTCTTTGCTGTATTTTTTTTAATGATAGAGCTCATGATTACAGAATATCCTTCTGTAACTTTTCATAGTTTACTTAGAGTTAATAGTCCTTTATGGAAAAGGTAAAACCTTAACCGTACAGGTCCGTGCACCATCTGTATTGCCAATGAACTTGCATCGTCTTGGTCCAGCATGGAGTAGAGGTGGGGATGGTCATGTGCTTCTCTTCAGGCAGCCTCATGTACAGATGCCTCAAGTTGACTGGCTGCTTCTTTTTAAAGTGTTAATTAGGGTACAATTTTTAAGTCACATATGACTTGGATTAGTTTTTCTTGAAAATTTAGTTTTATTCACTAAGAATAAAGAATTATAAAGAATAAAGCATTAATAAGTCTCCTAATATCACAGGCGTTATCTGCATGTCTGACCCCAGCCTTTGGTAATTAAGAGCAGGTAAGAACAGGGTTGGTTCAGGGCACTTGTCCCTCTCTTGTGAAAACAACTCAAACACCACTGTCTTCCTGAAAGGTCAGTTTCATCATCTTCATTCAGTAAACAGCATGAAAAATTATAGTTGAATAAGATATGGTCCCTGACTTTAAAGAGGTTAAAGTCTGGATGGAGAGCTATACGAGTGTGTCATTGGCTATGTGATTTAAAAATGAAGAGCCCCATTTTATTCTAGGGCAGAAGTTATTGGGTTGGCCAAAAGGTTCATTTGTTTTTTTTTTTTTTCTGTAAGGTGGCTCCAGTAGCAGTTAGTTGTCTTTAACTTCATTCGAAACAATTTTGTTAGATTGTATTGTGACAGCTGTCATATCAGCGTGCATTTAAAAAAAGACATTAAAATTGGTGAATTTTTGTGTAGCCGTTTTAATATTGAAGGTGGAAGAAAAAAGCAACATTTTCGGCATATTATGCTTTATTATTTCAAGAAAGGTAAAAACGCAACTGAAACGCAAAAACAGATTTGTGCAGTGTATGGAGAAGGTGCTGTGACTGATTGAACATGTCAAAAGTGGTTTGTGAAGTTTCGTGCTGGAGATTTCTCGCTGGACGATGCTCCACGGTCGGGTACACCAGCTGAAGTTGATAGCGATCAAATTGAGACACTAATTGAGAACAATCAACATTATACCATGCGGAAGGTAGCTGACATACTCAAAATATCCAAATCAAGGTTGAAAGTCATTCGCATCAGCTTGGTTACGTTAATTGCTTTGATGTTTGGGTTCCACATAAGTTAAGCGGGAAAAAAACCCTTCTTGACTGTATTTCCACATGCGATTCTCTACTTAAAAGTAATGAAAACGTTCTGTTTTTAAAACAAATTGTGACAGGCGAAGAAAAGTGGATACTGTACAGTAATGTGGCACGGAAGAGATTGTGGGGCAAGTGAAATAAACCACCACCAAATACACCAAAGGCTGGTTTTCATCCAGAGAAGGTGATGTTGTGTATATGGTGGGATTGGAAGGGAGTCCTCTATTATGAGCTCCTTCCAGAAAACCAAACGATTAATTCTAACAAATACTGCTCCCAGTTAGACCAACTGAAAGTAGCACTCGATGAAAAGCATCAGAATTACTCAACAGAAAATTCATAATCTTCCTTCAGGATAACGCAAGACTGCATGTTTCTTTGATGACCAGGCAAAAACTGTTACAGCTTGGCTGGGAAGTTCTGATTCATTTGCTATATTTACTAGACATTGCACCTTTGGATTTCTATTTATTTCGGTCTTTACAAAATTCTCTTAATGGAAAAAATTTCAGTTCCCTGGAAGAATGTAAAAGGCATCTTGAACAGTTCTTTGCTTAAAAAGATAAAAAGTTTTGGGGGCTTCCCTGGTGGTGCAGTGGTTAAGAATCCACCTGCCAATGCAGCAGACACGGGGTCGAGTCCTGGTCCAGGAAGATCCCACATGCCACAGAGCAACTAAGCCCGTGCGCTGCAACTACTGAGCCTGCACTCTAGAGCCCGCGAGCCACAACTGCTGAAGCCTGTGTGCCTAGAGCCCGTGCTCTGCAACAAGAGAAGCCACCGCAATGAGAAGCCTGCACACCGCAACGAAGAGTAGCCTCTGCTCTCTGCAAATAGAGAAAAGCCCACGCGTAGCCACAAAGACCCAACGCAGCCAAAAATAAATACAAAAAAAAAAGTTTTGGGGGCTTCCCTGGTGGCGCAGTGGTTGAGAGTCCGCCTGCCAATGCAGGGGACACGGGTTCGTGTCCTGGTCCAGGAAGATCCCACATGCCGCGGAGCGGCTGGGCCCGTGAGCCATGGCTGCTGAGCCTGCGTGTCCGGAGCCTGTGCTCAGCAACGGGAGAGGCCACAACAGTGAGAGGCCCGCGTATTGCAAAAAAAAAAAAAAAAAAAAAAAAGTTTTGGGAAGACGGAATTATGAAGTTGCCTGAAAAATGGCAGAAGGTAGGGGAACAAAAGGGTGAATACATTGTTCGATAAAGTTCTTGGTGAAAATGAAAAATGTGTCTTTTATTTTTACTTAAAAACCGAAGGCACATTTTGGCCAACCCAATAGTACTTGACCAGTTAGTGACAAGGCCCAGGGTTGGATTATCCTTCGGATTTAATAGGCACGATGGATATTAGAGCATTTTAGACGTACCCCAATTGCTGCTATTTAATTGGAAAAGGAAACACCATTGTGTTTGAGGGTAACTATAATAAGAGCATGTCTTTTAATATTAATTTTTTTAAGGATACGTTTTTTGATTTATATTGTTAGATTTGCTTACAAAGGATATATGGCCAATTTACAGTAAGGAAGATGTCTCTGTAATTGTTTTTGCCTTATCTCTTTCCCTTTCAATATTTTTGACAGGACTCAGTAACCTAGCAGCCTCCTACTTGAGTCCCGTAAGATCCTTCGTGCCGCAGATGCCGAAGCTGCTGAAGTCTCTCTTCCCCGTCCGCGACGAGAAAAGGGGCAAACAGCCATCTCCCCTCGCACATCAGGTACAAGCGTCACGAAAGCAACAGTGCCCGTGCTCCTAATAGGTTGCTGGCGCAGTGATGCTCTGCGCTGCAGCTGGAAGGAGAGGGTAACAGCACGGGGGGCGTCAGGGCTGGGCTTTCAGACCTGGTAAAAGCTCTGATCGTTTCTCTTCCACCCTCGTCGGAGATAACAGAGCTGTTTAAACGCACTGACGCTCTCAGTCCTTTTTTGCTTTTAAAAAATGCCAAGTACGCTACTAATGAGATTTACGGTCGTATCACTTAGAGCCACAATAGTGAAATTTATGAAATGCACTTAGCGTTGTTTGTGTACTGCCGAACAGAAAATGTAACTCTGTTTTTAATTCTTGATTTCGTTTCTTATTTCACACAATTTTCCATCATCCCTGTCCTTGCTGCTCAACCTCTTTTTTCCTCTACTGTGGTTTACCTGTTCTTTCACTGAAATACTAAAAGTGATAACTTGTCTTGTTTCCCCTTTTTATTAAAGCTCTCTCCCTGGCCTTAGAAGAAGTTTTAGAGAAGGTGTTAAAGGGTTTTCCAAATAATCAGGAAGCTGCTCTTGTGTGATGGTGCATGGGAAGCCTGTTGGAAATGCAATTTTTAGCCCATATAGGTGTGACTTCAGCAGAAAATGATAAAGGAGGATTTATTTGTACTCATTTAGAAACACATACAGTGCATGTTCAGTTGTTGAAATAGGTCTTTTGACATCAGCTTCTCCATATTCACTTAAACATTCAAGTTGCAGAAATGTAGGTGAGTCTCCTTGGCTGAGACCTTAACTATTTAAAAGACTTTTCTAAGTTTACGAGTGCATATTCAAGGGGGATGGTATTAGTTTTGTAAGGTTGCTGTGCAGATACATAATTTTTTCATTCTAGGATTATATGAACCTATATATCAGCATAGATGCACACATATTGTATGAAAAAAATTAAACATCGGGATTTTTGGAAATGTTTAAATTTAACCGGGCACTAATGGGTGCTTGACAGTTATCAAAATGAATCTGAGATGGCGAGAGCTTAAAAGAAATAGCAAGTCTAATATTTGGTGGGGGTGAGGGTAGGCAAAAAAGATTTTGCCACGGGTTCGTTATAGCATACGTTATTCTGTTCTAAACTGCTACATCGTTGTTCCACAAAGTATGATTCACTTACTGTTTGTGCCAGAATTTCCATGGTAGCTTTTTAAAAAGGTAACTTTAAAAAAATACAGCCCGACCTTAAAAAAATATAACTCATAGCTCACCTTGGGGCATCTAATAATCTGCATTTATAAGCACCCAAGGTGATTCTTATTCACATTAAAGTTTGATATCCACTGTTTTTCAATTGCTGTTTGGTGAAGACAGAGTTACGTGGAACCGTATTAGAAGTCCTTGAATCAGACTACCATTGTTATAATTATCAGCTACTTTAAGCTTTTGATGTAGCAAGTCAAATCACCTGCTACTATAAGAAGTTACTTTTACTGTTTTGCCAGTGAATGATTGGTTCCTTTGGATATGAGAGGAACAGCAGTGGTTTAGAAAGAAATCTAGTGATTGGTGGATAATCACAATTTGTAATGTCCAGTTTAAGAGAGGTAATCTTGAAATATTTTGAAGATATCTTAAGAATATTCGTTCATTCAGTTTACTTTTTTTGAGCGTATATGAGCAAAGGTGTTACAAAAAGTGGCCCCAAATGCTGCATAGTTCATAAATAAATGCGAATGTCAATACAAAAGTGGCCTTAACAAAGATGCTCAGTGGTGGAGCTAAACTGTTCCATTTGGTTGGTGAGATCCCCACTCCCTTGAAGGACCATTTCTCAAGGTCACCAGAGCTCCATCTTGCCTGCACTTCTCAGTCCTCATCTGACTTGACAATCGTGCAGGAAGCATTTGTGTCTCTGGGCTTTAGTGCTTAGCGCTGAGTTTGCCTGGCTTCCCTTCTGTTGGCTGCTCAGTCTTTCTCAGTTGCCTTTTCTGGGACCCTTTATTCCATCAAGCCGCTGATATTCAGGTGTTCCAGAGCTCCCTCCCAGGTAACCTCATCCAGCTCTTTGGCTTTTAACTCTTTATGCATTGATGATGCTCACATTTCTATCTCCAGCCCAGGCTTTGCCCCTGAGCTCTGGCCTCGTGGAGCTAACCACCTGTTCAGCTTTTCCACTTACAAATCCATTAGACATTGACATTTTACAAGTTCAAAGCATTACTCCTGGTTTCAGCTCCCAAGTCTGTCTACTCCCAGCACAGAAAATACTTACAAATTACATGTCCATCTCAGCGTGTATAGCACACGTGTCCACCTAGTTGCTTCACCTCATAAATAGTCCATCAGTAAAATTTTGTGGGTACCACTTTCAATCCAGTGACTTCTCGCCATCTCCATTTCTCATCACTCATGCATGCCATCGTCTCTTGCCTTGACTGTGCAGCAGCCTATCCGGTGGTCTATCTAACTGATGCTTTTTGCCTCACCCAGTCTTGTCATTCACAGAGAAGCCAGAGTGAGCTCCCAAGGCCTTACATTAGTTCATGGCTTGAAACCTTCCACTGCTTCTCTTTGAATAAAGTCTATTCCTTACTGTGGTTTACAGTGTCCTATGTGATCTAGCCCCCTGACTTTTAATCTTTATTCCCTTTATTTTATTTTATTATTATTTATTATTTATTTATTTGTTTGTTTATTTATTTATTTATTTATGGCCGCATTGGGTCTTCGTTGCTGTGCGCGGGCTTTCTCTAGTTGCGGTGCGTAAGGCTTCTCATTGCGGTGGCTTCCCTTGTTGTGGAGCACGGGCTCTAGGTGCACAGGCTTCAGTAGTTGTGGCACATGGGCTTCCATAGTTGTGGTTTGCAGGCTCTAGAGCACAGGCTCAGTAGTTGTGGCACACGGGCTTAGTTGCTCCGCGACATGTGGGATCTTCCCGGACCAGGGCTCGAACCCGTGTCCCCTGCATTGGCAGGCGGATTCTTAACCACTGCGCCACCAGGGAAGTCCCTATTCCCTTCATTTTATTCTTTGTTCACCATGCTAAGGCATATTGGCCTTTTTGTTGTTACTGGTTGTCGCATGAACCATGAAGCTCCTTTTGGTCTCAAGAGTTTTTGCACTTGCTTTTCCTTCTACTTGGACTGATCTCTCCCAAAGTCTTTGCATGACTACTAGGTCTCTAGTAGACTGGTCTGGTAATAGCATAAAGACAACTCTAAGCAAATATGTTCGAGTTTAGAGTGGCCTGAACCAACCTAACTAAAACAACAGCATCTACCGTACATATTACAGTGTACTCCCATATTTAATCTTTTCATTGGGAATTATTGTTATGTTTATATGCTTATTGGTTATCTCCACTCTAGAATGTAATTCTTCAGGGCTGGGGCATAGTCAATGGAAAATATATGTTGGTTGACCATTGACATTTGTACAGCTCGTAATGTTAGATAGTTTGAATGTACCATGTGTCATCCAGTGGTGTAAAGGACTGTGGTTATAGTTCAGAGGTGAGAGAATCACATCTGAGTGGGGATTTGAGATATCTAGGCATATTTATGAAGTTTCTTTCCTAGATTAATGCAGGTTCCACTAAAGAACTATTCTTAAAGGAGGGGAAAGCTTGAGCTTCTCATTTTGGACTTAGCTGATCAAAGTTGCTTGTGTTCTCATTTTTGCTATCTCTGCTAAAGCTTTAAGAGAAGTAAATTATAATTTTACATGACAGTATCAATATAGAGATGTCCCTTACTAGGACCACTTTAAATATGCTTTAAATTTCTGTCACCTAAATGATGTTTCATCCTTGGAATTAGGGCACTTTAGCGTCAATGGAATTTCAAAATAACAGCAACAAGAGCAATGCTCTATTGGCTAGATTGTTTTTAGTGTTTCCCAATTTTTTATAGTCATCTTCACTCTAGTGGCATCCTATTCAGTTGGAAATCAGATTCGATACCTGAAAGTTGAGGTTCTTACTTTTTTCCCTCCTTGTGGAACCTCCGAGTCCTCCAGGAAGAAGGTTGGTTTATTTCTACCCAGTCTTTGCCTCTGCTTTTTTCTGCTATTGCCCAGGAGTTAAAGGTTCTGTGCTCCTTTAGGCTTTCTCCAGACCTAATAGCTGAAGATTAGTCAACTATATCTCTTATAATAAATGCCTCATCATTCTTCTTTTGTCTTGCGGGAGTTTTGCTTAAAGTGGGGAGCCCAGAAATGATACGATAACCCCTGTGCTTGAAAATAGTGCAACTGTCATTGTCCTCTTTTGAATAATGTACTTCTACCAAAGTGGCGTATGACTGCACTTTTTTTAAAGGCAAGTAGTTTTAGTTCATTGTGCTCTGGTCAATTAACGTTCCCCTTTTTTGTTTGCTTGTTTATTTGCTTATACTCTTGTCAGTGCACTTCTCTTTTTATTATTATGTTGTTTAGTTGAAGTATAAAAATACTTAAATAAGGATCTTTGGATTCATTTAGAAAATTTTTTTTTTTTTTTTTTTTTTTTTTTTTTTTTGCGGTATGCGGGCCTCTCACTGTTGTGGCCTCTCCCGTTGGCGGAGCACAGGCTCCGGACGCGCAGGCTCAGCGGCCATAGCTCACGGGCCCAGCCGCTCCGTGGCACGTGGGATCTTCCTGGACTGGGGCACGAACCCGCGTCCCCTGCATCGGCAGGCGGACTCTTAACCACTGCGCCACCAGGGAAGCCCCTAGAAAATTTTTTGTCTTGATTTTGTTTCAACATTCCTAGGATAGCAAGATATTTTTTGAATAATTATTTTAAAAATACTTCTGTCCTAACGATCATCTGCACTTTGAAGGGCATAGTCTGCATTTGAGTCACAAACGAAATATGGAACATTAGGGCGTGAGAGAGAACTCTGTCATATGTGACTAGAGATCACTCCCCAAGTCACAGAGTGACAGAGTGACACACTTCAGCTCTGCATATTCAGTAACTGCCATCTCCAACCCACGTTTCCCCCTCTCTCTAGCAAAGAGTTTATGGGAGACTTTGTTAGATGCATTACAGAAATAGAGGGACACCATGCCTTCCTCTGTATCACCAGTCTAGAAAGCCTAGGACAAAATTCATGCTGATGAACGTTCCTAGACCACCCTGCCCACTGCCTGGCTTAGCCATAGCTCTGTGTGAGGTATCTAGTGTAGCGTGAAGAAATACACGAACATCCCAAAGCTTGCTCTCTGTTTTGATTCTGGTTTTAATTGGCTACTACTGCCTTGTTAGTACACTAATTTCAGTGGCCTATATAAATAGCCATTAAATAATCAATACCAGACTAAAAAACTTATATAGGTTTTAGAATGACATCAAAGATAGAACCCAGAAAAACAGAAATCCGTGCACATGCCTAAAAGGAATCTGGATCAATTCTACAGTACAGGAAGGGATAAATATTGATATTAACATTGCAAAAAACTTAGAGACAAAAAATAGATAGTAACCCTGCTTAAGATTTCTAATGTGAGATGGCACAACAGACTAAACAGAAACCCCCAAATGGATCAGCACAGACAGTACGTGGTAACCCAGCAGACTGTAGAATAAGACAGGCACACTCTCCTTTCTGTCCCCAGCCAACTTTCTCTTTTCATCATTTTCAAAGCCATCGCCCTCTCCATTTCCTACCTGACTGTGATGAAAGATCTCAAAACTTCTTCCTTTGTCTGTTTCTGTCCCAAGTTAATTTGGAGACTTAAACTCCTTCTCTGGAAGAGTCACAGTAACAAAGACACTTCACAGCAACCCACCTAAACACCACACCTGGGTTCTATCCGGCATCATTAGACAACACTTAGATCATTGCACTGAGTTCTGGGTATGTTACTACTAGACATTCATTGACCAACTGGAATTATTTCAGAGAATAACATCAGAAATGATTTGTGAGGACGGATGAAAGAAGTTATTTATAGCTTGACCAAACAATGACTAAGAGAGCTGACTGTATAAGCATTCAGGGGATATCAACACCAAAGGCAGGGAAGAATTGTGTAAGGATGGTTCCAGGAAAGCAGCAGTATGAAAGGCACAGAACAACAGAAATGAAGTTAACGAAGAGAATGGTAACAACTGTAAATGAGTTACAGTGATTTATAGATAGCAGGGTACTCTCTAAAAAAAACCCCAGGGCTTTCTGTCACTGCTATTTTGTAAAAGGAAGATTTTGAAAATATGAAAGTATTCCCATTAAGAACCGGGGAATGGAATAGATCCTGTTTCTACCAGTCATTCTTCCCTCTTTTCTTTGCTAGATTAGGTGGAAGAGAGGCAGAAGTTGTATAATGAAGGAATGATTATTATCAAAAAAGTACTTTTAATCAGAGTGTCCTTGACATTTTCAAACCAAGAATGTTCAGTTCCCTCCCTCATGCAAAGATAGCAACACACAACCACAGTGAAAATCTAATGAAAAAATTCATGTTTATTAACTTGTTCTTTGGAATCAGCAGGTTCTCAGATCAGGATTCTATTATTTTGGGGGGCCTATTTCAGCATCTGAAAAGATTCATGGATCTGTTCTTGTAAGATAGAAGTTAACAGTTTATTCTGAGGAATACAAAAATTTACAGAAAGAAAATAAAGATTTTAAGAAAGTCTTTAAAAACAAAGGTTCTTATATTTTACAAAATCATTCGGCTTGAACATATTCGTAAAGACTTATGTTTGTCATTTTTATGGAGATTTGTTTTTGTTTGTAATCAATTTCTGTCTGAGTTCCAGAAATGCAAAAGATACAGCACCGAAAGAGGTGGCAGCTGACAAAATTGCTGTCTTTGACCTTCTGATGCAAGTTTAGTAACTAATCTAGAAAATAATGAACTGCAATTAATGAAACCTGTACTCATATTCAAGTGTGTTTCTCAGACAGCACATACAATAATTGAAAGCACTTCCTGCTCTCCAATTAGTTAGATTGAATTAATGTGGCATAATAGCTTTTTTCATATATCTAGAAGATTGTGTTCAGATGAAGCTGTTTATGTACTTCAAACTTCGGTACTCCAAATGGCGTCTTTGGTTCATTTGGGGAATTAAAGAGTTAACGCTCACATTCACTTTCCACCATCAAAAACACAGCCGCACTTCCGGCCTATCTTTGTTTTACCATCTGCCCCTCTTCAGTGTCCTGCGCTTTGCTTATGGCTGCCTTGTCGACTTCAGGGATGTTTGTCTCCAGTTTCAACACAGCTTCCAGTGTGGAAGATGGACAGGGCCTTGAGTAGAGAAAGCAGGGCCTTGAGTAGAGAAAGCAGCGCCCTGCGCATCTCTGGCCTAGTTGAAAATATGCTTGGCTAGTTCTTCCAGCTTTCGTGTCAGCGATTCCTCCATGTATAAAATGGGGAGAAACAAACACAGCTACTGGTTCTTCCCTTGTGCATGAAGATGCTGTTTTAGGCTCTTCATACTTGGGCTCCTCTGATGAAACAAGCCATATAAATGCCTATCCTGGTGTCTTAAGGGTTCATCATCTTAACTAACTAAAATAAGAAAAGGTATCTATACTTTGTTTTCTAGCCTTGAGTTTTCCTTAATTATTTAGGTTATTTTTAAAGTTTATTTCCCCGTGTAGTTTATATTTGGATATGGTATGCTATATTGCTTTTTCTTGAGTTAACAAAGGGAAGTTTGCACAGCCCTTCTGGAGTGCAGACTTTTAAAAAAAATTCAAAGTAGGACTTCCCTGGTGGTCCAGTGATTCAGACTCCACGCTCCCAATGCAGGGAGCATGGGTTTGATCCTTGGTCAAGGAACTAAGATCCCGCATGCCACGCAGCGTGGTCAAAAAAACCCAAGAATTCAAGGCAAGTGATTTCTGTTCAATTGGTTTGGGGATGTATTCTTAGGCATCCTTCTTCTTCTTTTTTTTTAAAATTTATTTATTTTATTTATTTTTATTTTTGGCTGTGCGCAGGCTTTCTCTAGTTGCGGTGAGTAGGGGCTGCTCTTTGTTGCGGTGCTCGAGCTTCTCACTGCACTGGCTTCTCTTGTTGCAGAGCACGGGCTCTAGGTGCGCAGGCTTCGGTAGTTGTGGCGCGTGGCCTCAATAGTTGTGGCACGTGGGCTGTAGAGCACAGGCTCAGTAGTTGTGGCACCCGGGCTTAGTTGCTCCGCAGCATGTGGGATCTTCCTGGACCAGGGCTCGAACCCATGTCCCCTGCATTGGCAGGCGGATTCTTAACCATTGGGCCACCAGGGAAGCCCTAGGCATTCTTACTGCTTTACAAAATGAGACTCTTATCTCTGTTTTCTTTTCCAAAATCATAACATCTTACCGTCTATCTTTGCCTCAGAAATGTATGGATATTGACATACTTAGAGACACTAAGTTGACAGGTTGTCTTCAGAATCAGAGTTAGTAGTTGATCTGAAAAATAATGAAAAGAAGATAGTTTCTGAGGCAGGATAGGAGTTGATGGAAGAGACCTCAGTCTGCCAGTCGTTTTCCACAAATGGGCCTTGTATACTTCTGTATGATTCTGGAGACCTGAGGTTGGAACCCTTTTTGGTAAAGAGCCAGATAGTATCATTTTAGGCTTTGCAGGCCAAACAGTGTCTGTCAGAACTAGCTGTAGTTCTGGTCCGAACATTGGGTCCGGTTTTGTTCCAATAAAACTTTATTTATAACCCTGAAATTTGAATTTCATATACTTTTTACATGTCACAAGGTATTCATTTATTTCAACAACTTCAAAATGTAAAAACCATTCTTAGCTTACAGGGCACACCAAGGTGGGGACAGTCTAGATTTAGACCCTGTTTTTAAGCTTTTAGATTGATAGCCATCCTATGTTTCAAGTAAACATCCTTCATCCTTCATGGGTGCTTGAGAAACTAAGTGGATGGAGTGAATATTACATCCTCTTTTTAAAAAATAGAGATCTTTTTCACATAAATACTTAAATAAATTTTAATAATTATCATGCAGAAGTTTAAAAAGTTAACTAGCTAAACCCTAAAAAATAAGGAACAGTCTCTTTCCTGACAACTTCAGAAATATTAGTATTTAAAATTCTCTGTATCGAGGGCCTCAAGCAACTTGAACTAACACATATATGATAGAGTGAAATAAAAAGTCTGGATGGGCTTAGTCACTTTTATCAACGGATCAAACAATTTACTTGTTGATAGAAGAAGTGGGCCGTTTAGTTGTTTCATGTAATTGAACTAAATAGGAATATCAGATGGTGGACCTTGAGTGCCCATTTCTGAGGAGTAAGAAGGGCCCTGTCTACGCCTGGTGTTGCACACATTGTATCCCTAGCTCCTGGCACAACCTTTAGAATATAGTAGGCACCTGGCCCATGTTTTACTTACAGCAGGTGGAATTGTTGATTGTTTAAAAATGTGCATATAGTAAGTCTACCTAGAAATACCTTGGAAGACAACACCCGAAATCCCAATGATTGGATTACCATGGTACTTTAAAAATGTACTGAGTGCTTGGTGTGCCAGGGATTTTATATGCATCAGCTCAGCACCACTGCTGTCTGATGAAAATAAATATGAGCCACATGTGTCATTTAGAATTCTCTAGTAGCCACATTTAAAGTAAAAAGAAACAGGTCAAATTAATTGTGACAAAGTAATTTAGGGTTGACATACACATACTACCATGCGTAAAATAGCTAGTGGGAACCTGCTGTAGAGCACAGGGAGCACAGCTCGGTACTCTGTGACCACCTAGAGGGGTGGGCTGGGGGGGATGGGAGGGGGGTCCAAGAGGGAGGGGATGTATGTATACGTATAGCTGATTCACTTTGTTGTACGGCAGAAACTAACACGACACTGTAAAGCAATTATACTCCAATAAAAAAAATAAAAAAGTAAGAAGAAACAGGTCAAATTAATTTTAATAAGATAATTTACATAACCCAGTATATTCATAATATCATCATTTCAACCTGTAATCAGTATAAAAAAACTTACTGAGACAGTCCCATCTTTTTTTCTGTACAGTCCTTGAAATCAGGTGTGTATTTTACATTTCTAGCACATCTCAATTTAGATACTAAATTTTCCTCAGAAATCTTGATCTGCATTTAGAGTTCATGAAGTTGAAAAAATAGATCCACATGCCCAAGCCGTTCCAAACATACTTAAAGGTGCTTTCATTTTTAAGTTTACATATTATTAGTTAAAATTAAGTAAAATAAATCCACTTCCTCAGTCACACCAGCCGCATTTCAAGTGCTCAGAAGCCATGTGGCTGGTGGCTGCCATGTTGGACCCGCAGAGTTAAAGGGTGATGTTAGACACTGAGTTGGACGGAGAGGAAGGTGAGACTCAGGTGGGTTAACTAAGGTCCGAGCCTAGGGAGGAACAGAGCTGAGACATATTCAAGAAGCAAAACTGCACAATTGTGATCTGGAGAGATTTCCCTGGGTTTGATTAAAAATAGCAAGCGATTATATTTGTAGAATGAATGACTCTATAAAGTATTTGAAGGAGGAACTAGCCATGCCGTGGAAATACACTGGGTAGGATGTATCCATCTTTGGTTTTTTTGTCCATTTCTTTCTAAAAAAAATTATCTCTGGGCAATGAGGAATCATTGACAACTTAAAGCAGGAGAGTGATGTGGTCAAATTTGTGTCTCAGAAAGCCCCTCTGACTGCAGTTTGGAAGATGGATTGGAATAGAATAAAACTGGAAGAATCTATTCAACTGTATGTACATACCTCATGAGGGATTGTAATATTGGTCAGAAAAGTGAACTCACCATCCCATGCTTGACACAGTGACACTTTTTTTTTTTTTTTTTTGCGGTACGCGGGCCTCTCACTGTTGTGGCCTCTCCCGTTGCGGAGCACAGGCTCCGGACGCGCAGGCTCAGTGGCCACGGCTCACGGGCCCAGCCGCTCCGCGGCATGTGGGATCTTCCCGGACCGGAGCATGAACCCGTGTCCCCTGCATCGGCAGGCGGACTCTCAACCACTGTGCCACCAGGGAAGCCCAGTGACACTTTAATGTCACTGATTGGAAGGAGCATGTGCCAGGTAGGGTAACAGTGTCTCTGGTGAGGACCAGCTGGTGGCCCCCCGCCATCCTCCCTGGGTGGCATTGCTTAGGGAATTCCTGTGGACTGGATCAACCACCTTCCAGATGTGATCACCCAGAGGTGATCAGGTCTACACAAGGGACTGAGGGATCAATTAGAATGCCGAGTTACTCATTTAAACTAAGAACTATAACTGCCAGGTGGAAAGAAGTGCTGGCATCATCATGGCCAGCACAGTCTTAACCTGGATCCCTCTGGAAAGCCAGAGTGCAGATCCTAAGGCTGCTCGTGAGCCCAGGCTGGTGCCAGGTTGGGTCCGAGGGCACCCCCTCCGTGGTGGCTGGAGCGCCTGTCCCTGCACCCGCGTGGAGGGCACTGCCAGCTCTCTCTGACACTGCCAGCCTCACCACCCTGCCTCTGATTAACATAACCTTTAAAAATTTGTTTATATTGATTAGGCTATTGCTGATTCTTGATCTTTAGTAATTGTACGTGTCTGATTTTATCTAATGTTTATTACTTTACCAGAACATATTCAAAGATGAGGAAGTATCTTGTTTATGTGCACTGCCCCAGCTCAGTGGTGTTCCTTATATTTTTCTCACTTTAGCAGCACGAATATCAAAGGTTAGCTGTTGAGTATTTATGGCAAAAATAAATCTTACATCTCTTGTTGTATTTTCCTATGCTTGGATTAAAGTGATTGGTTAGAGTTAAAAAAAGAAAAGACTTGGGCCTCCCTGGTGGCGCAGTGGTTAAGAGTCCGCCTGCCGATGCAGGGGATACGGGTTCGTGCCCCGGTCTGGGAGGATCCCATATGCCGCGGAGCGGCTGGGCCCGTGAGCCATGGCCGCTGGGCCTGTGCGTCCGGAGCCTGTGCTCCGCAACGGGAGAGGCCACAACAGTGAGAGGCCCGCGTACAGCAAAAAAAAAAAAAAAAAAAAAGAAAAGACTTAGAGGATCATATTCACTTAGGAGCCATTAGAAAATGACATGTAAGAATGTATCAAATTCAGGATAAGGGGTGATTATTAGGAAAGGTTCATTTTCAAACAAAAAAATACATCAGAAAATCTAATTTTTTTTTGAACAAAGTGATGATTTTTTGCTTCAGCTGATACCTCTTCTGCCCTCTACCTACCCCTATGCCCAAAGTTTGGACTTTGATAGGATTTTGATAGGATTTTTCCGAATCCTGTCTAACTGTACAATTCAGCCTTCATGTCACTGAAGTAATTCATTCATTCACTTATTTAACTATTTATTCATTCAACAAACATTAAGTTCCTGTTTATGGATGAGATGAATGAGACATAACCCCTACCCTGCAGAGAGCTTGCAGTCGAGAGGGGCTCCCGTCGAGACACATCGACAGATAAATAAATAGGACAATGCTGTAGGTGCTGAATGCATGTGTCAGGGGTGACTCAGTGAAGGCGGCATTCTACCTGCAGTTTGAGGAGGAGTAGATGTTGCTTGAGCTGAGACTTAAAGATGACTAGGTCTTCACCGGGTGCAGTGTGATACCCTAGGGGAAGGGATAGCGCGAGGACGGCGTGTTCAGGGCAGAGTGGGTCAGCCTGCCGAGCCTGCCGAGCGAGGGAAGTGCAGCCTCGTGAGAGGTGAGGTTCTTTCAAGTCATGCCAAGGACGTCAGGCTTTACTCTGGGGCAAGGAGGTCTCCAAATTAGCTCTTATGCCTAGTTATGAAATTCTGAGCCAGTCTGCTCTGTTTTCATTCTGGTGGCATGTGAAAGCCAGAGTTTAGTAAATGACAAGGTATGGTAAGAGAAGTGACCATCACCTTTTCCCCAAAATGCTTCAGAGCAGCCCTCTGCCTGTCACCTGCCCATCGACTAGGTTTGAGCCACCCTCGGGACAGCACGACAGCAGGTTCAGCTGGCCTCTAGGCCACAGTCCCTTTCCATCCCTGTCACTGACCCCCCTGGGCAGTCTGTGTACATTTAACCGTTCGGTAAATGCCTCTGAACCTTGGTTTCTGTAGTGTGAAATGTAGATAATTATACTTATATGCGTGGGCCTCGTGGGACTACTTAATATTTATAGCTGCAAAATACTTTGCAGTCATTTTTATTAATAGTTACCAGATGTGTCATAAGGATTAATGAACTTATGATCTGCAGTGTTTTGAGCTCTTGAGATCGGAGGCAACCGCCCGCACGGGGGGTATGTAAAAGAGCATGAACGTACAAGCTGTGCCATTTGGAGATGTGCGCTGTGAGGTGTGGAGGACAGGTGACACGCTGAAGATTTCAGTGCACTTCGTAGGTATTTCTGGTACCCTTACTAAGGTTGCTAAGTTCACCAAAGGCTGTGGCCAAATATAGAAGGCTGGTACCCCCCCACCCCTCCCCCCCATGATCGTGCACACTCACAGGTGCGTGTGCACGCTCTTTCTGCCGAGGCCACCGTCACCCTCGCCCTGTCGCCCCGTCTTCCTGGGCACGGTCTTTCGCTCTCCCCCCAGTTTCCAGGTGTTCAGGAGTCTCCATATCTCTACATCTTCATTTCTCTTTCCTTTTTCTCTTACCATCCAAATTCAGGCTCTTATATTACTGGCTCTCCACTGAACCACTGAAGCAGCGGCTTCATTGACCTCTCCAAGTTTTCTGTCTGCCCCTCTTTAGGGATCATCTTCTGTAAGCCTAGTTCTTACGGCCGCTTCATTCGGTCCCTTTGATAGTTCTTCATTGCCTGTGAAAATCCACCATAAATTTACATACAAGCCCTCCTCTGCACACCCTAACCTCCACTGCCTCTGCCCAGCACTGGTCAGTCTAGATCATTCTCTCTCTCTCCCAAGACCTCCTGGAAGGTTGAGTAGCTTTTCCTGGGCAGGGACGTGAGGAGGGAACACTGCCAGACACAAAGGGTAGCCTGCCTTTGTCACGCCGCTCTTACATGTTCGAGGTGTCCCTCAGCTGTGGGAAAAGCCACTCCGTCTTCAAGCCCTGTGTCAAAGTGAAATTACCCTCATGGAGGTGTTCTAGGCCTGGTCCCAGGAGGACCCCTTCCTCCTCAGAATCTCCTCTGCTTTGAAACTGTCATTCTGATAGCTGTCATTCTCCTTGACGATTTTGTTATTTGCATACCGTCCTTCCCCCAAACTGGATTGCTGCCTTGTTGCGAGTGAGCCCGTATTCTTCAGGTCTTTGTGTTCCCACAGCGCTGTTGCAATGCCTTGTACACCTGAGACCTGGGTCCTTGTTGAGCTAAGTTTATACACTGAAGCGGAGCCCCAGTTAAGTTCATCATGTAGGGCAGTGTTATGGGAAAATTTGAAATATACGGAAGTTGAGTGAATATTACAGTGACTCCCTAGGTACTCAGCACCTGGCTTCCATAGAAACCAGTACACAGCCAGTCTTGTATGTCTGTGCCCTTACCCTCTTTAGCATGTCCCTTGCTGGAGAAGTATCCACCTGTGGTCGTCTCTGGTCCAGCGTTGGTATTTGGCAACCACTGCTACCTAGCACCCCTTGGAGGGGACACCCCGAAGTTCCCAGTGTGTGAAGCGAAGTGGGTGTGGTCAAAGCACGTGAAGTTGCACTCAGGACCCACTCAGACCTGATGTGATCTTATTGTTGACATGGTTTTCAGCCATTTCAGGTGTGTCTCATCATCCAGTGTCTGGTTCTCACGTCATCTGAATGCTGGGGGTTGGGCAGGCATCTCTGTGGAGCAGATCTGTTGCCTGAGAAGTGCTTGTGGAGGGTGAGTGTTGGTCAGGGGTAGACTCGAAGTCTTCAGCTTAGTTGCCTGGAGCCACAGAGTCTCGCCAGGGGCCCTGCCCCACCAGGAAGCCCCCTGGGTCCACTGGATTCCAGCATCGCGTCCCAGTCAAGCTGGCCCCTTAATTCATTTCAGCAGATACTTTTCCAAACATTTACCGGATTTTTTAAATCACTCTGAATCATAAAGAAAAGTATCAATTATTTTTCCATGTTCTCTCCAGGAGGACAAGAATCGTAGAAAATCTTTCATCCTGGGTGGCTATAGTTCCATTCTTGGTGGGATTTTTACGTTTTTATGCCTTAAGGGAGAATGTTTCACACCAATCTTGTCGGCTTTAAATAAGATCTAAGTGAAGAATGTAAGTATTTTGGAGTTCCAGCTTAACAAACTTTTTTCTGCCCTTTCTGAGAATTATGCTCTGAACACCTTTCCATTCGTGGGGTACTTCAGACACTATGGGGCAAATACAAATAAAGGGAGTAGGCCGTGCCATGCAGGGCTGTAAGACAGGGTGAAGGGTACTTGCTTGAAATGGAGAACCCCTGCAAGGGAGCCGGGAGCACGGCGCAGGTGCTGGAGGGTGGGAGGGAGGGAGGGATGTGAGCCGGGCGGGGGGGCCGTGGCTTTGCCGCCAGCGGGCGCCCTCCCTCATTCTGTGCTGTCGCCTGCTCACACCGGCTCTCTTAAAGACACCTCTGATCCTCGCTCTCCTGGGCCTTCAACCCCGAGGAGCTCCCCAGTGTTTGCAGGGTAGAGTGCGTCTTCCTTTCCTTTATCCCTAGGTCCTCCCATCTGTTTAGCTGGATCTCCTACCATCTCCTATTTAATCTCCTCTCTGTGCTTTTGCCCAAATCCTGTTGCTGGTCCGTCACCTCTACAAAATTAATCCCTTCTAGCACTTTTCTCCCAAAGGCAGTCCCAGGGCATAATTGGTGGTAGCGGTACCTTTGCTGAAACGCGATTGTTTGGTGTGTGGACACAGCAGGTCGACACCCACCCTCAGTGGGCTGTCTTGTTGCAGGTGGGCTTTTCTCCCTTCAATTAAGAGTCTGGGCTGCCGAGTAGGAAGCAAGACTTTGGCCGTAAGCCTTCGTGCCTGCAGACCGTCTGGGGAGTCGTGACAGCAGGGGCCCCCAGGCCCCCAGATGCTCCAGGGACCTGGGAGGACCTGGAGTGCTCAGGGCCAGTGGAAGGGACCTGGAGGGATCTCCGGGCAACGTAGATTAGATAGTAGATCAGTGAGCCAGCAAGAGAAGAGACACGCGTAACTGCGTGGAAACAAACTCCAACTCCCAACGTTGACTCCTTCTGTGAGATAGGACTGCGGGTAGGTGTTCGTTTTGCCAGGACGGAGCCCTCTTAGAGCCCAGCTCTCTGAGGCGAGGTCCAGACTCGTGCGTCGGAGCAGGCAGGCCTGGGAAGGGGCCAGACATTGGTTGAGAGAATAAAGGCAGATGTGGTGGACCCCGGGCTTCTTCAAGATGACTGCGTCTATTCTGTGCCCTTCCCCACCGGCTGTAGTGAACTCAGCAGCTACCAACTCCTTCACGGTTACCAGCTCCTCCTTTGAGGTCTGTTTTCCTTATCCTGGGGCTTGTTTTTGTTTTTCTTTATTTATTTTTGGCTGCGTTGGGTCTTCGTTGCTGCGCGCGGGCTTTCTCTAGTTGTGGCGAGCCGGGCTGCTCTTTGTTGTGGTGCGCGGGCTTCTCTTGTTGCCAGGCACGGGCTCCAGAGCACAGGCTCAGTAGTTGTGGCGCACGGGCTTAGTTGCTCCGCGGCATGTGGGATCTTCCCAGGGCTCGAACCCATGACTCCTGCATTGGCAGGTAGGTTCTTAACCACTGCGCTGCCAGGGAAGCCCCCTAGTTTTTGTCTTTTTTTTTTTTTTTACTCTCTTTTTGTAAATGTTCCTTGAACCACGTGTCCGTAAGCAGCCTACTCCGTTCTTGTGATGTCACCTGTGCCCATTAACTCAGGCTCTCGTCCCCTCACCCCTGCTCTGGTGCTGGGGCCTGTGATCTGCCCGCCTCCCTCTTGCCCTGTTTCTCCAGCCAGCCTGCCTTCCGCCAGCAGGTCGGTCTTCTTCACGCCCTGCCCTCTCTGCCCAGGCGTTGCAGGGGTCCTCACCATGGCCCCGGAGCTTTAGTTCAGACCCCAGAGCCTCTGTCCACGTCCCTGTCCTGCTGAGCCTCCTGCTGCAGCCACACGGGCTCCTGTCCTCCTCGCTTCCTGTGACGGCACTGCCTGTGACGCTCTCGACCAGGAGCTTCCCGGGCCAGTGACGTCCTGTAACGCTTGTATGTAGAGACACAGCCCTTGGCTAACGTGCGCCGCGCGAGAGTGGAGAGATCACACCATACACCTTTCTGTCTTCAGCGCGTGTCCGGTGTTGCCAGCTGGGGATGAGCAGCTGGCTGAGCTCCCGGCTTCTCATGTTTCCTCTGCAGCGTCCCGACCCCAGCCCTGGGCAGGCCTGCTAGGCAGTGACTTGTTAGAATTCCTGAAAGTTGTAAAAGTTCGCTTCAGGTGGGTCACCCTGACAGCCCTCCTGTCTGTTCAGTTGAAACCTTCTCTGGTTATTCTGTTGTGCGTCCCCTGATTGACCCCTGTCTCCACCTGTTCCCTTGTTTCCTCAGCCCGTGCCTCGAATCATGGTGCAGTCAGCCCTCCCAGACGCCGGGACGCCCAGGATGGTGGAGGTGAGTTAGTTGGGCCTGGTGGCGCCTTTGCTGGTGGCTGCCCCACATACCGTGGGTGGCCCCGATGCTGTAATTGTTGAGTCCACACCCGTGGTTTTTTATTTCAGCATTCCCATTTTGATAATTAACTATAATATAGGTCACCATCTTCTCCCTCTATATTTTGCTTGTAACACTTTTCTGTTTTCAACTTGTTAATCATATGATTGCTAAACTTTTAGGTGCTTGACTGCTAATGTAGTCTGTGGCTTTAATAGCCCACTGCTAGGTAGAGGCGATTTCTATAAACAGAACAATCTCCTTATTCCAAGTGTTGACTAAATTCTCAGTTTTACATTTCATTCTGATTCATGATATCAGCGTGAAAAGACTGATGCTAAGCTGGGGAGAAAATAGTCTCTTATGATCTCCCACAGATGAACAGCACTTCTGATTTCATGAATAGCAAATCTCTTTTCTCCCACTGTGTGTTCATCCTCTTAGGAAATGTGGTATCGTCATAGGAAAATTTTATTTATTAAAACAATAGGAAAAGAGGCCAAATAATTAGAAAGAAAATTTAGACGTTCAAGAATTTACTACTTTCTGAACAGCCCTTTGCAATGCAGGACATCCTTGATGTTCATGAATTTAACTGAAGATAGAGCTGTGACACCGCCCCCCCCCAGCCCTCTATGAGTTGGGTTTATTACTTCTCGGAGGCACGACTGGGGTCCCAAGGCCGGTGAGGCAGAATGAGACGGAGTCCTTTATGTAAGGGTGCCGCCTTGCGCGCTCTGCGCAACTTTGCTGCACATCCCGCTGGCTCGCTTGGCGTCCAGGCTTTCTGGCAGCCTTAGGAATGTCAGTGGCAAAGTGTAACCCAAAGACGCAGGGAGGTTCTCATTCACATAGCAGCTCCAGTCGAGTGGGAGCGGCTGCCGCAGCGCCGAAGCGGAAGGGTCTGGGCTGCGCTCGGTCAGCGGGAAAGAACGGGGGTTATCTGGGCTCACCTTCGGCCGCCTCCCGTCATCTTTTTCTTGTCGCTGTGGATGTGACCTCTGATCCCTGGCTTTTCACTTACTGGAGCCTTTGGGTGACTCCTTTAGCCTCTCTGGGCCATGTTGTAAAGCGAGTACTTTCTGGCCCACATCAGAGGACCCAGCAGCGCTGATGGGGGAACAGCAAGGGGCTCTAGGGCACTGTTGCAGGGCTGTCCCTCCTCCGGACGGGCCCAGCTGCCCTTAGCAGACAGCAGGTCCGGTAGTGGTGGGTTGGACCCTGGGAGAGTGGGGAACGCAGGCTATTTAAGGGCCATAGTTATTGTTCAGATTCTAGACTGTTGTAATTTTGTTTGTGTATTCTTCCCTGCCCAGTCAGTGATATTAAAACTAAAAGAGAAAAGAGTAAATAAAACATGTACAAGTTGCAAAAGAAAAATGATTGAAGGATTGCCTAATCTTTTAGAGTATTTATGCTGGTGACAGTTATTGATCTATTGGATTTAGTAAATTTTGCAGCCCAGAGATCCATCACAAAAATGGGTTGTTAATCTCAAGAGGTGCTGTTAATTTTGTACCCTGAGAATGCGCCTTGTGGGGGAAGGAGGGCCTCTGGAGACAGGAATATAAATGACAATTCACGTGAAAATGCACGATTTATCAAATTGCTGAGTTAAGCCAAGTGACTGTAAGAGACTTATAGATCTCAGCTGTTTCCCAGTTCAAATAAATCCTGTATTTCAAATGGAAAATGGCCATTCTCATAATATAAATAATCTTTCCGTAAATATTGAAAACACTTCTTTTTCTGAGCAGCACCCCTCTCGCCCCCCAGCCCACTCCCCACTCTGTCTCCCGTTCCCTGTCACTGTGCACTGGGAATAGAAAGATAATCCGCCACCTTCTCCCAATGGCTTAAGTTATCAAGGCAAGACATCTTAGAGCGCGCCAGAAACCGCAGAGCTCGGCGGAGCCGCGACTGTCGTCTTCCCCAGGAGATGGGGCTCTGCGTGTCTCTGCGGGCTCCCTCGGACCCGGTGACATGAGGCGGAGAGGCCAGCGTAGCTCTGGCTTCGCTCAGCCCCTGCTCCTCGGCCTGAGTCTCCCGGGACCAGAGGCCCTGATCTGTGACATGGGACCAGCCTTGAGCAGCAGCTTGAAAGACGGCCTCTCAGAGGAAGGGCGCAGCCTGCAGGCAGCCTCTGTTCCTCCTCTCCCCCCTGCCTCCCCGCCCGCAGGCCCCAGGGTTGTTGCTCCCTGCCCGAGCTGGTGGAGCTGCGCCCTGGCACTTCCAGATCCTCCAGTGAGGCCATCATTTCAGTTTTGCAGGAGGAAGGTGCTCTTCTGCCCTCCGGCGATGCTGTCAGCCGCCCCGTGGAGTCGGTGCTGGGCAGGGGGATCCGTTCACGTGGGGGCAAGAGTTCTGAGCCTGAGTGCAGGAAGTGGGAGGCGCTGGGAGGTGTGCGCCTGCCGTGTGCCACGCCCCGTGTGAGGGCCTGGTCTGCCTGCCTTGTGCCGCATCGCCGAGGTGGCCGCCCCGTACGTGTTGTTCCCACCACCAAGCGATTCTTGGACACCAGCTGTGTGTCCTACAGTGAACTCGGCTTCTGACCCCATCTACTTGGAGACAGTGTCAGATGCCACAGGTTGAGGGCTCAGCTCCACAAGACTGTCCCCATTTCAGAGGCCAAGTCCAGTGTGCTCCAGATCAGAGGGTCCCATGACCCCTTCCTCAGGTTGAATGAATTTGCTAGAGTGACTCACAGAACTCAGAGCAACATTTGACTTACTAGATTATCCGTTTATTATAAAAGGATGTAACAAAGGAACAGCCAGCCGGAGAGATGCGTAGGCGAAGGGTGGGGAGCTTCCACGCTCTCTGGGCACAGCGCTCTCCCCAGATCACCACGCGTTCACCAACCCAGAAGCTCTCCAAACCCTGTCCTTTTGGGTTTTTACGGAGGCCTCGTTGTGTAGGCGGTTGATTCAGTCATTGGCCATTGGTGATCGGTTCAGCCTTCAGCCGCTCCCCAGAGGTCAGGGGTGGGATGGAAAGTTCGCATCCTCTAGTCACATGGTTGTTCCCCCGGCAACCAGCCCCCTTCCTTGGGGGCTTTCCAAAAGTCACCCCCTTAACAAGCTCAGATGTGGCTGAAAGGGCCTCGTTATGAGTATCGAGAAGCCCTTATTGTTTTTACCACTTAGGAAACCTCGGGGTTTTGGGAGTTCTGTGCCCGAAAACAAGACTAGGACCCAATATGGAACTCTTACTAGAAATCATGCCGTCACAGGCAGCTGTTAAGATCTGCAGTTTACGGAAAGGAGAGGCGATGAGGGCACCCGTGACCATCTTGCTTAGCCCTCAGTCGGGGCAGGGGCAGCACCAGCGTGGAGCCTAGTCGGCCTGCGTATCCGGTTCGTGGAGGTCGCACGGCAGAACAGGGGACCTGAGGTGGGAACCGGCTCCGCCCTGCTGCACGGCTGCGTTTGCCCCACCGTCGGAGCCGTCATGTCCCCGCTGACAACAGCACTGGTCTCCAGGCTTTGGGGAGCGGACGCCTAACTGTGAATTCTCCCCTCCCTGCTGCAGGCTCAGCGAGAGAGCGCGGGGCTGCGCGTGGCCCCCGACGTGCCCGTGGCCTTGCCGGCCGCCCCCTCGCCCAAGACCTACGACGGACCCCCGAGACCCGCGCCCACCTCCCCGGCCCCCGAGGGCGCGGACGGGCCGCCCAGCCCCCTGAGCGAGGCGTCCAGCGGCTACTTCTCACACAGCGTCTCCACCGCCACCCTGTCGGACGCCTGCGGCCCCGGCCTGGATGCCGCGGCGTCGCCCTCTCCTGGCCCCGGCCCGGCCACCCCGGAGCCCGAGCCCCCGGCTACACCCGTCGCGTCCCGCGCCCCTCCCGGCCCGGCGGAGCGGATGGCGCCGGGAGACGGTGCAGCCACAGCCCCCGTCGAGGCTGCAGCGGCGAAGCGGGACGAGGTGGCAGACCCCCCCGCGCCTGACCGGCGGGGCAGGAGTGACCCTGCCGCCGCCCCCCAGAAGCCGGAGAGCCCCCAGCCCGAGGCGAAGCCGGCTGCCTGCCCAGGGCCCGACGTCTCCAGGCCGCCGCCGCCTGCTGACCCCCGGTGCCAGCCGCCCGCTCCGGCCCCTCCCTTCAGGATCCAGAAGGTGCGGACCTCGGAGCTGAAGTCCTTCACACGCATGCTCGGCGGGGACCCCGGCGGCCCCTCGGGGAGCGAGGAGGACCCGCGGGCCTCAGGGCGCCCGGGCGACGGCAGCGCTGGGGCAGAGGCCCCGGGAAAGCTGGAAGTCTCCTCGGATTCTGAAGAAGCCAGTGAGGTCCCCGAGTGGCTCAGAGAGGGAGAATATGTGACCGTGGGCACCAACAAGACGGGCGTCGTGAGATACGTGGGGCCCACTGACTTCCAGGAGGGCACGTGGGTCGGAGTGGAGCTAGACTTACCTTCAGGTGAGTGCTGCTGCTTTGGGACAGGTTCCGGGTCCCGGGGCGACTCACCGTGCCCCCCGTGGTCTGGCAGAAAAGGGCCAGCCCTGCCCTGCACCGCCCAGCGCCTGCTGTGTGCCCTTGGGCACATCGTTCACGTCTCTGAGCCCCTGGGTCGCCACTTTCCAAAATGAGGAATTTTCTCTAGATAAGAGTTTCCTAAGCGTTTTCAGAGTCAGAGTCCCTTTTTTTAACCTGCAGAAATTTCTCAGAAACCAAAGACCTTAATTGAAAGCTACTTTTAATATGGTGGTGAATTTAAATCCTGATTTTTCTTTTTTTAGTCACAGAAGGGTCTGCATTTCAACTGTCACAGCAGCTCTGTCTGCCGTGCTTGCTCAGGTTACAAAAACCAATGCCCATGTGGAGCTTCAGATGCCTCAGGTGTTCCTAAGACACCCCAAGGCTCCTGGGCCCCCAAGGGGAGGACAGAAGACGAGGTGATAGCAGAGCCTCGTGGGCTCACCAGTCTCTTAAGTCTCCTTATAGAATGGCCTGCCTCCAAGCCAAGAGATCATCATTTCAGAAAACCTGAGGGCAGGACTTAAGGAAACATGTACTTTGTCCTGCCATTCATTCATTCGTTCATTTATTTATTTATTTATTTATTTTTATTTATTTACTTTTGAACGTGTCCGGTCTTTGTTGCTGCGTGCAGGCTTTCTCTAGTTGAGGCGAGCAGGCTTCTCATTGAGGTGGCTTCTCTTGTTGCGGAGCATGGGCTCTAGGCACATGGGCTTCAGTAGTTACAGTGCGTGGGGCTCAGTAGTTGTGGCTCGCGGTCTCTAGAGCTCAGGCTCAGTAGTTGTGGCGCACGGGCTTAGTTGCTCCGCGGCATGTGGGATCTTCCTGGACTAGGACTGGAACCCGTGTCCCCTGCGTTGGCAGGTGGATTCTTAACCACTGCACCACCAGGGAAGTCCCCAATTTTTTTTTTAATTGAGGTATAGTTGATTTACAATATTAGCTTCCAGTGTACGGCATAGTGATTCAAAATTTATATAGACTGCACTCCATTTAAAGTTATTATAAACCATTGGCTGTATTCCCTGTGGCGTACACTATGCCCTTGTAGCCTATTTACTTTGTGCATAGTGGTCTGCACCCCTTAGCCCCCACCTCTGTCTTGCTCCTCCCGCTTTCCCTCTCTCCGACTGGTAACCATTAGTTTGTTCTCTGTGTTTGTGAGTCTGCTTCTGTTTTGTTATATGCATTCATTTGCTTTGTTTTTTAGATTCCACATGTAAGTGATAATGTACAGTATTTGTCTTTCTCTGTCTGACTTACTTCACTTAGCATAATTCCCTCTAGGTTCATCCATGTTGTACCAAATGGCCTGCAGATTCTTTTTTTTTTTTATATATAAATTTATTTATTTCTGGCTGTGTTGGGTCTTCGTTTCTGTGCGAGGGCTTTCTCCAGTTGTGGAGAGAGGAGGCCACTCTTCATCGCGGTGCGCGGGCCTCTCACTGTCACGGCATCTCCTGTTGCGGAGCACAGGCTCCAGACGCGCAGGCTGAGTGAGTAGTTGTGGCTCACGGGCTTTGTTGCTCCGCGGCATGTGGGATCTTCCCAGACCAGAGCTCGAACCCGTGTCCCCTGAATTGGCAGGCAGATTCTCAAACACTGCGCCACCAGGGAAGCCCTAAACACCTTTATTGTGATGCAATTTACATACCAAAAAATCCACCTGTTTAAAGTGTACAATTCAGTGGTTCTTAGTATATTTCCAGAGTTGTACACCCTAATTTTAGAATGGGTTTATCACCCCAAAAAGAAGCCACATGTCAGTTAGCAAGACACTAATCTAAGTCCTAATCTGGACTTTCACATAAATGGAGCCATAAATACCCGGCCTCTTGGGACTGGCTTATTTCACTTCCCGAGGTTCCCGGGCTTAGCCAGTTGTGGTCTGTGTCAGCACTTCATGCCTGTTTGTGGCCGATACTGTAGGGATGCCCCACGCGTTCGTTGTTCATCCACTTGTCAGTTGATGGACGTTTGGGTTGCTTCCACTTTTTGGCCGTTGTGAGTAAGGCTGCGGGGAACACTCGTGTGTTAAGATTTTGCGTGGACACACTCATTTCTCTTGAGGAGATACGGTGGGGAGTTCACTCTGTGTCTAGCACGCTGAGCTCGGCCGGCCTGATTGCCTTTCTCCCTCCCACCAGCGTGTCCCAGGGTGGGGTGGCCGCTCCCTGAGCTGAGGCTTGGAGGCTGTGGAGATGGGTTTTAGCACAGCTTGTGTGGCCTGCTGGGTGTCGCCAGTGAGGTGCTGTCCTTTGGTCCAGCAGAGTGAGGGGTGCGGGAGGGGGTTCCGTGAACCCCAGGCCCCAGTGACTGTCTCCCAGCCCCTAGGCTCAGCTGTGAGATCACTTGTCTTTAAAAAAACAATTTTGGCCAAGAATGTCATAAAATGGAAGAGGTGGAAGACTAGTGCAGCACAGGCTGGAATACTTTTTAAATTCCATTTCTGCTGAGATGCAAAGGGGAATCGGGAAAGACATTTCTATCTGTAATGGAGCTCAAGAATTAAAGGGGGATTCGCGAATAGACGAATTCGTCCAGCGAATAAATACTAAGCACCTACCACGTTCCAGTCCCTGTCCTGGATTTCGAGGACACCTTGGTGAGCAAAATGAAGTTCTGGTTTCCCTGGACTCACGTTTTAGAGGGAAGAGAATTGCCAGGTAAACAAACAAAATGTGATATAGTAGCGAGTGCTTTGCGGAGAGCAGGGAGAGCGCGTGCTCCCGAGGGACCAGAGCTCTGGCGGGAGGGGCGCTGGGCGCGCGGGGCGCTGGGCGCGCGGGGCGGATGCCCGGTAGAGAAGAGCAGTCAGAGGGCCACCTCGGGCTGCACACGCAGCTAAGAGGCAGCAGGGGTCTCGGAGGGCAGGCTGGGAGGGCGGGCCCCCAAGGGACAGGGCAGGGCCACACACAGGCCCCCGCCTTCGAGGGGGAGGCAGGAAGGGAGAGCGAGACCTGTGACTCCTGCTGACCTTGAGAGGAGCCGGTGGAGGGTGGGCCTGTTTGAGAGGGAGGAAGAGAAGGAGGCAGGCTGCGGGGCGCAGGCAGTGAGTGTGGACAGTTCACGAGTGCTTTGCTGCAGAGATCACGTTCCCCGGCAACCCATCACCATGGGCTGCGGACACTTAGGGATCAGCTCCCCGCCCCCACCAGTGCTGTCCTTCCCCTTAAAGCGTTTTTTGTTTGCTTTCACCAAGGAGACATCTTCTCCCCATCTTGACACACCGGGCGTGACATCTCACTAGCTACAGTTTGGTAATTTGCCAGTTTCCATCTAATAGATTTAGGGAAAATAATCGTTCCACTCACGACATCCATCCTGGGTTTGCATCTTGACTGTCCAGACTGACAGCGATTGGTGCCGAGGGCGGGGCGAGCGGGCTGGCTCTGCCTTGGTGGCACGTGGACGTCAGAAGTGACAGGCCCTGGCCGTGCCGGAGGCCACCGGGATCTGTCCGCAGTGAGCACCTCTGCTGCTCGGGAGGCACTGCCCCGGCCCCGCTCCTTCAACGGGGACCGGCTGCGCGGGCCTGGGCTCACGGGGGTCCCACGGGCCGGGAGCCGCCTCCACGTCTTCCTTCCTTTCTTCCTTCCCGCAGGTAAAAACGATGGCTGCGTCGGCGGGAAGCAGTACTTCAGGTGCAGCCCCGGCTACGGGCTGCTGGTGAGGCCGGGCCGCGTGCGCAGGGCGGCGTGCGCCGGGCGGCGGCGCAGCGCGGGGCTCCGGCCGCAAGGCGCCCCCGAGCCCCGCAGGAGCGGCGCGCTCTCTGGCTCCGCCACCAACCTGGCCTCGCTGACGGCGGCGCTGGCCAAGGCCGAGCGCGCCCCCGGGAACCCGGAGAACCGCAAGTCCTGGGCCAGCTGAGCGGCGGGTGGCCGCCTCCCGTCCTTCCTGGGCGGCGGACAGAGGGCGCGGGCCCCTCCGAGCCTTTGCGGGGACAGCCCCGGGCGGGCCCTCTAGCCCTCTCCGTGGGGACGGGCCGGGAATGCTTTCTGCACGTCGGGGGGCTGGTGACCTCTCCCTGTTTCTCCCTCTCCCCAGAGAGTGAGGCGGCGTCGCAGCCGGGCCGCGGGTGGAAGGTTCTAGGAGCCCAGCGTGGTCCCGGATTGTGGAGAGCGGGGTTCCGCCGTCTTCCTGGGCCTGGGGCCGCCCCGACTGCGGCCGCTGTTGCTCTTTTTTCTGTGCTGGTGACCCCGTTAACCTCTTAATTTAAAGCGTAACCGCTACTCGTGCCTTTCCCTCCCGCGGAGGCGGCGGCCCGCACCCCCGTAGCCCCCAGCGCCTCTCCCCACCTCAGGTGCCTGGGGCCCTGGGCCTGCCCCGCCCCCCGCCCCGCCTTCCCCTCTTCCTTTCCACGGGGTTTCTTAGAGGTTTCTTGGTGGGTGTTTTAGGGTCTTTATACCCAGGAAGTTTTTTCTCTTTGCCATTTATTCCCTTAACAGAGTTCTTGGCATATATTTATTATATTTATTTTTTCAAAATCCGAAATTGTTCGCGAGCCACAATCATCCTCCCCTGTGAGTGCCCAGGGCCTGCCTTGCGCTGCCAGCCTCTGTGGCCGCTCGGGAGCTGCCGGCCTCCTGCCTCTGGCGGGGACCCCCGGAGGACGCTGCCCCTGCTTGTGTCCTTTATCGCAGATACACAAGTGGCCTTACTGTAAGCTCACAGTGAAAACCTGGAGAATTTTGTTGTGCTTCTGTGGCCAGTGACAAAGTCGGTCAGAGGCATCGTGGCCTTGTGCGGTTTTGGTTCTGGGAGGGTCTTTAGACCAGCTTAGCTCCGTGGCGGTTCTGTGCCCTGACGCCCACCCAGCCTGGGGCTGCAGCCCGGCAGGCGGAGGGAGAGCTGCCCACCCCGCTGCCGGCGGGGTTTATCCCTGGGAGCCTCGCAGAGCCACAGGCCAGGCTGGCCCGGGTGGCGCTGGGGACGGCGTGAATCATCCCCGAGCATCGTCTGGCCCCACCAGGACAGCCCTGGTCCAGAGCCCTTTCACCACCAGTGCCTTTGGTATTACCAGGGTGGTGGCCCAGTGACCTGGTGCCCCAGGCCTGTGGCGGGCCACCACTTGCACACCTTCCTGCTCTCAGCTGGCATTCCGAGGGCCACCTGCCGTGCGTGTCCCCGAATCAAGCGCTCCCAACTCTGTGCCAGCTCTTCTGCATAAGCTCCTTGCCAGCGCGGAAGCTCTGCTTCAGGCCTGTTTTCAGGGCGAGGTTCTCCTCCGTGGATGCTGGCACCACCCGCTCCCGCCCCCAGAGCCTCAGGTGACCTGCCTGCGGGGGCAGAAAGTCCGCACCCGGCGCACTGGAGAGAAGACGCCATAGAAATGGAAGGTGGTTGGGGTGTTTGTGACCCCCATTTACGGAGCCAAGTACTTGCTGGGGCCCATCTGCCCTGTGACGGGCGTCGCAACCTCGCAGAACGGGCTTGGGACGGTCGGTCGGGGGATGTGAAGGGTCGGGCTCTTTTTGTCGTCGGTTGAGTTGAAGTGGAACAGATGACAGCCCAGTCACTGCCCTGAGCAGGTTTTTGGCCGGAGCTTGCGGGGGCTCCTCCCCCTTCTCCCGGCCTCCCCTCCGCCTCCTCCCGGGGCCTGCTTTTCAATCGTCCCCAGTTCCGCCTGCCTGAGAGTGTCCCACCAGCCCTGCCCAGCATCTCTGCCCCCCGGGAAGCAGCGTTTCCTTAGAGCCCTTGACCTTGTGCTGCCAGGACTGGGGGCGGTGGCCAGAGCCCGTTGTGCGCAGAGGTGGTGCTTTCTCCTGGGAGGAAAGCACTGTCGCTGCTCTCGAGTCTGTAGCTCCCAGCTTGCCTGGGGTTTTCTCAGAATGAATCAGGTTTGGGCCTGTGCTGCTGGCGTTAGAGAGGCCACGTCGTCCCATCGGCGTTCCTGGTGAGCTGTTCCCGTGGCCAGAGAGCCAGACGCGGGCCGCCCCGGCATCCTCATGTCAGCCCTGCTGGCAGCAGGCAGCTGCTGGCCTGGCTCTCCTGACCCAGCTCTGGGCCCTGGTTGGCCCGGGACCCTCGAGGGCAGTGAGGCGGCCCCTGGAAGAGCAGAGCAGGGCGTGGGGGCCGTGCCGGGTCCTCGCAGGGGTACGGGGCCCCGCAGTCCCGACCCCCGCCCTCTGGCTCCATGACCCGCACATCCCTTTGGGCCGCTGTGTTGGTGGGTGGAGCAGGGGCTCCCGGGACGCTCTCAGCCTCTCTCTTGCTGCCGCTAGCTTCCTGGGCGGCTCAGGGCGGGGCGGCGCGGCAGGGGGACCGCCCTGCTCCCAGGTGGCAAAGGAAGCCCGCCCTGCTTCTTGGCGCAGACTCCCGTTAGCTTGTGAATGAAGAGCTGCGGTCCCTAAAGCCAGGAGCCAGGCAGTCCCTGCACCGAGTTATTGGGCGGAGGGGGGAGGGAGGGACTCTCCCTTCCCTGCGTCTTCTGTCCTCGCCTTACTAACACACAGACCTAACTTTAAATAAATGTCAGCATTAGGATCCCTGATGCGGTTCCTAGCAGGTCAGGCTCCGGGATTTCATAAGACAGCAGGAGCGGCAGCTGCGTGGCTCTGGGGAGGGACCGTCCGTCTGTGGCTCCCAGCCGCACGAGGACAGGTCAAGGCCGGGCGGGAGCCCTCCTGGCCTCTGCCTCCTGCCCTGTACACACACGGTCACCCGGCCCGGACCCCAGAGGGCTGCGGGGGGCGGTGCGGGGGGCTGTCCCCCATGCCCGGCCTGGCCGGAGGGAGCAGGAGGGCGAGAAAACGTGGCGGGGGGCTGGGGTGGCCGGCCAGCGGGTCAGGCCCCTGTGCTCGGTGAGCTGTGAGCGGGCCCCTTGCAGAGCCGGAAAGGCCTAGGAGGTGTTCAGACCCTCATCCCCCCTCCCCCCGCCCCCGTTACTTCCTCCTCTTGGATTAAAGTTCCCCGTCTGTGAAACTGACCAGGAGGCCACGGGGTACATATTTTCTCGGCTACGATGAGCCACACTTGCCCGAGGCCTGCCTGCCTGCTCTCACACGCCGCCAGCTCCCAGGATCACCGCCCCGTCTGTCTGCCTGTCGCTCCTCAGATGGACAGACATCTCTCTGGGATGGGTTGTGCGGCCTGAGACCCTTGACTGCACTGTCCCCATTGTCCCCATGTGCACCCTTCTCTCGGAGGAATCCGTCATGCCTTCTGCGTGCTGCTGACTAATCGTGTTGGGAGAGCCTTGGAGCATCTCTGTGCATGGAGTTCTGTAAATATGACGGGTTCACATAAAGCAGTGATTTTGTCTGGGAGACTGTATTGATTTGCTACACGTGAAATGGGAGTTAAGAAAAATCCAAAGACTGTAATGAATTGTAAAGACTTAATGATTTGTACTGTATAATGAACTAAACCTCTGTAATTCTGTACCATGTATGCCTTTCTGTCACATGACCAACAGCCTCTAAATAAAACCATTTGATCTCCTGCCTACGTCTGGGTCGTCTGGTTGCCTTCCTCTCCCCCACCCTGAGGCAGGGGTGTTTGGGCTCATTCCAGACTGTCCCACAGGCAGCTGTGACCTGGTTCTGAGCGATCAGGGTGGGGCTTTTCAGGATTGAGCCTAGAAGAGAGAGGTTCAGGGCAGCAGCAGGTCCCCTGAGCACACCTCCACCGCCCAGCGCTCTTTGTGATTTGGTTCCGCGGCCAGTGGGTTGAGACCTTTTTCAGGAGCCAAGGACCAACAAACTTTTTGATGGCCTTACATTCAAGGTAATCGGAGCTTCTGGGCTACCTACCCGGGAGACCGCTTCTCTGGAACAGGGATGTCCCAGCTCTCACGCCTCAGCTCCACTGTCCACCTCGACCTGCGCGTTGGGCCCCGTCAGACGCCGCAGCTGGGGAGCGGAGGACTTCTTTCCACTGCTGCGCAGGTGAGTGGACCCTCGAAGGTTCTGCGACGAGATGTTTGGGGGAGGAGGATTATGGCTGTGCACACCGGCGGTCCAGTCCCCGCAGGCTGTGAAGCCCGATGGCATTTGTTGGGCCCTGCTTGCCCCTGAGGCCAACATCCTGAGGATGTGGCACCCAGCTGTAGCCCAGCGTGGGCTCGAACCAGCGCCGGGGAGAGAAGCAGCCCTCCCGAGATGGCCTGCAGCGTCCTGCTCGTGGTCTAGGAGCCCAGCCCACACCCGCGAGGACGCAGTCGGCCCAGTGCGCTGGTGACCCTGCGTCGGTGAATCACTCCGCCTGCGCCTGCTATATAAAAGGTACTTGCAAACGTAGGGCTGCAGCCACGGGGAGGCTGATTAGAGGTGGCCACCAGTCAGAGCACGTCCTGGCGGGACTTGTTTGTATTCCTAAGTGCCCGAGACTTGTTCTCAGAGATAAGCACTGCCGAATAATGACAGAAATTTGGCAGCCAGGAGCTGTCCTGCTCTGAGGCAAGAGTCTCAGATTGATTTAGCTCCTAGGGTAAATCGTATTTTTCGAGCCGCTACTTACTGTCTTGCAACTCAATGAGATCTCCTTTGCACGAGGCTGTGGGGTTTTCACGGTTGCTCAGACCCCAAAATGGGCTCTAGTGGGTATGTCACGTAGTTCGTTCACTCTCTCGCTCCTGGGTCCCTTGGAACATGCGTGCGCCGTCCTGCACCGGGCCTGGTGTTGCTGGACAAGCCCCAGGGTTGCAGAACCTCGAGCGTGGCGCCCACAAGAGGGGCCCCAGAGCTTCAGGGGTTGAGGAGGTGACCTCCAGGCAAGTGTGTTTGGAGGACTCGCAGACGAGGCGGCGGCGGGGGGGTGCTCTGGGGGCAGGTGGACCCTGAAGGACAGAACCAGAAGGAGCAGTTCGGGGTGGGGGATGGTCCTCGGCATCCCCATCCCCCCAAAACCCGCCCATCTACACTGGCAACTTAGACAGGGTTTGAGGGCAGCTTAAAGTTTTGCAGAGTCTTTTCTAGTTATGCATAATGAGAAAACAGACTGCGTCTCTCTGAGAAGGGGTCGTTAAACCTATCCGAGCCTGTCGGGTGAGAGGGGAGCTCAAGAATTTGCTCCCAACCATTGGACGCCTTAGAGAAAACACAGATTACAAAGCTTCAGCTTTCTTTCATGTTGTGTTTTTACTGCTAAAGGTGAAGCCCCAGGAAAGATGGCCCTTCTAGGAAAATGAGGTGCTCGGGGCATGGCCTGAGGTGGGAGTTCACGGCTCAGCCAAGTCCAAGGCTGTGGTCCTCGTGGAAGCTACGCGAAGAGATGGCTTCTCCTGGGGGATTCGGGGCAGACAGGAAGGGAGCACAGGCTGGAGGAGAAGGGGCCGGATTCACGGCTGACGTTCCCTCAACCAGGAAGTGCTCGATTGTCCCCTTAACCCCTTTCAAGTGTCCGCGGGTCTCTGGGGCACCAGTCCGTTGTCAAAGCATGAAGGGATAGCTGTTCAGAGCAGAAGTGGCAGGGCACTCCCCAAATGACTGTTCTCACGCAAAGAAACCCCGACCAGTCTTCGTTCAGTTATACGTTTTATTCTCTAATAGGTACAATACTAAAATAAACACAAATTAAAAAAAAGTTTTATTAAAACAAAACTGTACAAAAAAGCAGTATACTACATTTTAATTACAGAACAGTCTACTGTCCAAAAGGCACTAATCCAGAATAGGAGATACAATGATACAGGACTCATTGGAACTATTTTAATCAATACAATAGAGCGCTTGTTTCTTTGACCATTTACATCTAGAAACAAGGGCTGTTTGCTACAGTCATTACACATTGTTATAAATATGAGTCCCACAGGTGAAGGTGCAGTATCGCTCTCCCTAGAGCAGGTTCACGTCACGAGGGACTGTCTTGGGGCTGAGAGGTGGGCGGGCAGCAGGGGCAGGCCCAGGCCAGGGCCTCCGGACGCCTGTGTGGTGGGAGGGCCGGCTGTCCTGGGCACGCGGAGCTTGTCCTCCGGCCCGGCCTGTCCGATGGGCGGTTTCTGGCCATGGCTGGCAGCCACGCTACCCCCTCTTGGATGTTAGCACCGGGAAGGTGGGTTCTGAGACCCTCCAGGTAACTGGGGCTGGAGGCCTGGGGGATGAAGCGCCAGCAGCTCTGCGGAGGGGAGGCGTTTTGTAACCTGATCTGAAAAAGGCAGCGACTACTTGGAAGAGGGGCGGGGAGCCCAGGGCCGGTGAGCAGGGCAGCACTGCCAGGCGTGGCCCCCTGCTGCTTTCCGGGCAGCCTTCTGGCCCAGAGGTGAGAGGCCCTGTCCCTCACTTCGGAGGGGTCCCGCGTCCCCTCCCAGCGGCTGGTGGGGCGTCTGTTGGCTCTGGCAGCCTGTTTGGAAGCCGATGTCTAGAAATGGGATTTTTGCTTCCCTGCGCCCTCAGTCCCGCCCTAGGGCCTCGAGTGGCTCCCGGGCAGCCTGGGCCACTGCCCCGTGTTCGGTGGCCAGGACACCTCTCTCCACCCCACATTTCATTCTCTCATGGACTCTGCCCCTAAGGAAGAGAGATACTGCAGCTTTCCAAACAGTGTCATTACACGTAAGACGAAGACAGGCATCTGATGTTAACAAAAATAAGTAACAAAGAAATAGGATTAAACCAAATCTCTTCTCACAGCATCCTATACTACATCCTCCTTCTGCTTAGCAGAAAATTGTACGTACACAAAAATACAAATACACGATTTTGTAGAACAGTCTGATTTTAATATATTTATATATATTTATATTTATACGAGTGGCAGGTTAGTTCATTATATAGAGCTTTTTGCACTTTTGGCTCATATGCAACAAGGCTTATAAATTCAGCTTTAGCTTTCATTCAGGTTTTATAGCTTTTGAACAAGTGTTTTCACATTTAAAGCAGCATCCAATTTGCACTAGGAGTTTGTGGTGACAGAGGAAAAGATGGGGTCAGGAGGTTACTGACAGGAAGGCGGGCTGGGGCCGGGGCAGATATACATTCCAGTGTGTGTGGCGACGTCGGAAGGATTGCTATGGGACAGAGTTGACCATGATGACCCCTTGAGGTAGACTGAACACCTTACAGCAGACTCAGACACAGGTGTGACTCCCCTCAGGGACACATGGCGCACAAGATGGGGACAGAGACCCGGAGACACCAAAGGGAAACACAGAGACTAAGACACGACGGCGAAGGCAGGGGGGACGCTCTGCCCCGACCCCCCTCCCCACCCCCCGCCCGCCCGCAGGGGCCCCACTCAGCCCGTCGCAGGTACTCCAGTATTTGGTGGATGCTAAAGACTTTCCCGCAGTCCAGAGGCATCCCTGGCATCTGATCAAATGACCGCCAGTCAACTCGCTTTCCAGTTTAAACTCGCTGCGCCAGCGAGTTCCCACCCTACGACGGACGCCCAGGGAGACGGAGCCGCATGGGGTTCCGCGGCGGGAACCACCCCCAGCACCCCGCGCCCGCGGTCCAGGTGAGCGGAGAGAAACAACCCCCTCCTCTCCCCTCCCCTCCCCTCCCCTCCCCCCGTTCAGCCTCCCGCCAACCTTGCTCACACTCTTCAACTACAACCCGGGGAGCTGACAAGCGCCGTGGAACCTGTGGCCCGGCACCTGGAGCGCCGAGGGTCTGCTCGGGGCTCGGCTCACGGGGGCAGTGGCTCCACGGCAGCCTCACAGGCCACCTCCACGTCGCTTCCATCCACCGCCCCCCTTCACCACCCAGCTCAGTCTCTCTGGCAAACGCCGTACGTGTTAAATGGGAATGCCCAGTGTATGGGTTACTCCGCTGTCCGAACAAAAATGCTGGATTCATGATGAAAATAAAGTGCCTGGGTGTGGATTGTTCCATTCTGCAAAACCCTTCTAACGCACCAGCCAGTCATCCGAGCGCTGCTGGGTGCCACGATGTCAACAGTGCGGCCACAGAAGAGCCCTCCTCATCCGCCCACCACGTGATCAAGGCCCCGAGTTTAGGTCAGACAAAGTACTTTAAAAAAGAAGCCAACAAATAAATCTCACACTCGTCTTCAAAGATGCACTTCTGATCTCCTACCGATGACGGCCTTTCTGGGCCCTTGTGGGCAGACACCCTGATCCCTCAAATCCAGGGAGAGGAGGACGAGGACAGGCAGCCAGGTCACAGTGACCGCTGACATGACGGCAAATGCATCATCCTGTTTACAGCTCTGACGGACTCTCTGCCTCTCGGGGCTGGACGCACCTTCTGGCGGCCGTCAGACACCCGGCCTTCTGCTCCGAGGCTGCCTCGCTCATGCCCATTGCTTGCGCGGCAGCTGCAGACTTCGCTAAGCAGGCTCCTTCCTACACAGCCTCTGGGACCAGGACCAGGACCCCGTCCGCAGAAACGCCCGTGAGGCGGCGGCACAGGGGAGAGCGACAGCCCGCGGGCCCGCCCCTGCAGTTGTTCTGCCTGCGGAACCCGGGGACCCTGGTGAGGGGCACCCACCGGGGCCGCCCACCCCGAGGGCCGTGGGCAGGCGGGGGGAGGGAGGGCAGGGCCCAGGCCGACTCTCTGGCGGGCCCCAGAGGTCTGTAACTTGTGTAGGCACTTAAAAAACAGAAAGAGAAATTCATCCTCGGAAGGTACTGCATACCCAGCGTGACCACGGCCTTGGGAGGGAGGGAGCCCACGGGGGGTCAGAGAAGGCTGTGGGCTCCTCCAGGGGAGGCGGCTGTGATGCTCTCGGCATCTTCTGGCGGGGACAGTGGCCCGCCCCCCTTGCGGCCTGGGTGAACCGGCAGAGGCCTCTGTCCTTCTAGCTTGGGCAGAGCAGGAGGGACACGTGGGGCGGAGAGAACGCGCGGGGTGCCTGGTGGCCGGCTCTAGGCTCGCAGCTGCTGCTGGGCTGGGGGTGAGGCTCGGGCTGCACGGACTCGCTTCCTACTATCAGTGCGAGAGAAACGACTGGGAAGAGGAGAGGCCCTTGTGAGAGGAGGGTTCTGGGAACCGAGCGCCGTCAGAGCAGCCCTGCCAGAGCCGCCAGTGCCGGCCGAGGGCTCTGGCCCCGCCCCCAGTACCTTTGGTTTCCGTTCGTGGTGCCCATTTTCAGAGATGCGTGATGCAGGGGCTCACTGACTAACAATACTGAGTGTGGTTTCCAAGGCAGATGAGCACTAGCGATGACGCTCCTGACAGGAGCCCGCAGCCCAGCTCCCTCGCCTTCCTTCGGTCCACTCCTAACGTACGTACTGCCCTGCCCCCCCGTGAACCTGGCATAAAAACAAGAGCTCAGGGTAATATCACTAGAGTGGCTGCTGTTTACATTAATACAGCACTTAATGCCGTTCTCTTTCCAGTTTAATAGCTTCAGTGAATGATGAAGTGGAAGAATAAGCGTCGCAACTTGATGCCGGGCTCTCAGTTCCAGTAAAGCAAAAGGAGGGGTTTCCGTGCTCAAAGGAAGCCAGAAACCGGACTGAGATTAGACCTGACCTGGAGGGAGTGGGAAGTTACGAAGAGAACAGGTGTCCTGGGACCAGCTCTGCGTGCACACTGGCTGGTGAGTCACATGCACCTCCCTCGGGAAGAGCCCACACCTCCCTTCTGAAGTTTCAGTGCCCCCAGCTGCCACCAGAGATGCCAACTCGGGATCAGCACCTCAGTGCAAAGCATACGTGCCTTCTTCCCTTCCCTTTAAGGGTGGGTTTATTTGGTGGGGTGAGCGGAGTGGATCACCAAAACCCCCCACGAGCCGGCTAATGAAACAAGGTGCCTATTACAAGGGCCACCAATCCCCAGTGGTCAACCTGGGGACCCTCTCCCAGGGCCACTCCCAGCAAGGCCTTGTTCCTGGGGCGGTTCCCGTTCTTGGGCTTCAAGGATGCTTAGGACACAACTAAGCGGTCGGAAGAGAGAGAAGCGACAGAGCCGGCCCCTGCAGAACCACCTATTGAGAGGTAAAGAGCTGGAGAACAGGGGAGGGAGGCGCACGGATTTTAGTTAGCTGAGTCCTCAGGTCAGCTTAGAGCCCGTGTCCCTGACAGCAGTCACTGAGCCACCACACCAACCCCGAGGCAGCTCGCCCCTGAGCTGGACTGTGGTTACCAGAAAGTTCTTACACCGAGCCAGAGAGCCCACGGCAGGGCAGACACTGATCCAACACTGGCATTCCAGAGCCTCCAATCTCCAAAGCACTGGCCCAGCCCCACCGCCTCTCATGACTGTGACGGAAGGGACAGTGGACTGAGTTGGAATGGCTTAGCGACACTTCCAAACACAGGCACTGAAAAAATGCTCCAGGAGCTGAATAGAGAGAGAACAGGAAGAGTGAGCTTTTAATATTCTCTGCTTCCACTTAGTGCAACTACCCCCAAGCAGTGCTAGGATATTCGAGTTCCCCTCAGAACTCAGACTGTGACAGCCAAGATCTTCCATCCCAGCAAAAGGCAAGACCTTCCCATTCACCTCCTAGAGGCGGAGATGGGGAGAGGGGACTTGAAACAAGAGATTTTGCATCACAGCTGCCAAGCCTCACTGTGTTCACTGCGTTTCTGTCACCATGAGTAACAGAGGAGAAAGGCCAAGGAGGAAGGATGCTGTGGTGTCTAGATCATCACAGTGACACTGGTTCAGTGTCGGCACAGAAATGATGGCGGGGGGGATCATTGCAGCTGATTCCAGGGGGATCAGCTGGAAATGCCCAAGAGGAAAAGGAACAGGTTAAGTACAGAGATTTCACTCAGCAGGGCCAGGAAGACATCCTGTTAACGTTCTACCAAGATGAGAGAAGTGACTGGAGATTTTACTTGACTTCATTTAGCGGGTACTGCTCAGTATGGTCTGTGAATCTTCAAGAATCAGTGAGACAGCGAAAACACTCAGCACAGTGCTGGGCACACAGGACACGCTAGCAAGTGTCAGCGGCTACTTCGAGCTTCGAATGCTTGGGAGGTCTGAGTGTTTATGATGATTTAGAATGACGGCATCTCTACTCTGGTTACTTCTGGTGTTTTCTTCCAAAAAAATACATATTTCAGGAGTAAGCACTACCTGTATTTTCACTGATTTGGGTAAGCTGGCTTTCTTTTCTTTTTAGCGGGGCTGCGGGTGGTAAAGGAATATGCGGTGAAGGGTTTTCTGAGTCACCAAAGTGGCCTGTGGAAACATCTGGGGACGGAAATGTCTTGCCAACTCCAGTTCTTTTTACGTAGCACCATCCTTTAAGCAGCACATCTAATACTTTGATCCCTAAAAGAGTAGATTGCGTTTGAAGGTTTTAACTGCAGTGATAATTCTATTTTCTTTGAATGTAAGCAGATAATCAGAATGTTCTGCTGCCTGTTTGAATGCATGTCTCACAAATCACAGAATTATACTCATCTAGTCAGTTTTCAGAATCGCTAATCTTAAGACAGATTCTCAATTCTAATGGAGATAGTTATCTTTCAGCAGTTGGGAAAATAAGAAAAGGGATGGGATACTCTAGTCTTCGGGGTCATAAATCCACAACCATTCCAGCTGTCAGAAGACCAATAGGATCCCATAAAGAAGTCTCAATGACTGCGCATCTATCTTGAAAGCAGGTGGCGTGCAGGAGTCGGGGTTAAGTCACTTTTAGATCTCGTAGGAAAAGCAGCACTGAGTAAAAATAAAAACCCTTTGTGGCATTATTTTTCCTGTTCTTGCACAACTCCTATACATTTGATTGCAAGTATTTTAAGGGGGAAAAAAAAGAATCCCAAGGCAGAACCTTTATATCCAAATTCCGTGTGTGTGTGTGTGTGTGTGTGTGTGTGTGTGTGTGTGAGAGAGAGAGAGAGAGAGAGAGAGAGAGAGAGAGAGAGAGAGAGAGAGAGAGAGAGAGAGAGAACAGTTAGAAAGCAGCAGCCTACCCCAGCATTTGTATGAAACTGAAGTTTAATGTTCGGGTTAGGATTCCCTCTGATATGTGGAGAGGGGAGAAGATGTGTAAAAGGGTAAGCAGGGAAGTATGAACAGAAACAAGAGCTGTATTGTTCTTTAGTGGCTGCTACCTGACCCTGGAGTGTCCAGGCCTGAAGAAAGGGCTCAGGGGCCAGGCTCACCAGCACAGCCAGGAACCTCAGGGACTGAAGCGGCTTGTGAAGGGCCACTTGGCACTACGTTGGGTGCTGGTATTTCTGTAGACTCACTCTTGATCACGGAACTGAAGCGACGGGAAAAACCAAACAAGGCATATTCTAGAGAAAGGCTAGATCGTGACGCAGCAGCTCCCGTCCAGCCTGAGGCCTCAGGGTGAGAACACTGGCTTTGTGGGCAGGCCGTGTATGGTGTCAAGACAACACGGTGCTCCATGGGACAAGGTGGATGGAAAAGAAAACGAAAGTGGGAGGGAGAGAACATGGATGTGGAAGGGCCAAGGGGGGGCAATCCCACTGACACAGCAGAACAATGGGGAAAACTCAGGGTAACCGAAGGCTGCTGACATGAGGAAGCTGGTAACTACCACAGATGTGAGCAAACCTGGGTGAAACTCACACGTGTCCTTCTCCACCAGTAACGTTAGGACATTGTAAACAACAGTATTCCACTTACACTGCATAGTTCTCTACAGACCATACATTTTAGTTTATTCATCTGTGTTTGTGTCGTCTTCTGCTCTAGCTCAGGAAAAGCCTATCTAACTCAAGTGTAAGCTCCTGTTTGAAAAACACTTCCTGATGGTGACGGCAACGGAAATATCAAGTGACCAAGGGAAAACGTAGAATTCTAGGGAGCTCGTGAAGCAGGAAACATCAGGTAAGGCCAACATGCGACCCTGGCTGGTTGGCACGTGGGACATAGTACTCTGGAGGCCTCATCCGTGGTTGACTCCGTTTGGGATTCTGACCGTAGTTTCTGCCATAGATGGAGCAGGTTGAAACTGGATGTGAGTGACAGGTTTCATGTGACTTAGTCAAATGGGGAGAATAATCAAAGGCTTCCATTCTGAAGCTGAAATAACTCCAAATCCTTCTCTTTCACTTAGGAGAGGACGCGAACACTATGTCATTATTTTAGTCTACTGAGTTGCTGTTCCAAATGTTCTTGGGAGCATTAGTGCTAAAAGGGAACAGGGAATGGGAGATCTGCCATTTTCAATCACATAAAGGACGGAAATCCTTTTAATTATGACCATGCCAATCTACATCTTGCTGTTAAAACAGCTAATTACATGTCAGGAGGACACGCAGTCATTCAGAACAATTGTCGTTATATTTTTATATATTCATTCTGTGCCACCCCCCTCAATCGCCATGGTTACAATTTGAAAGGATTCGGGCAAACCTTCATTTGCTCACAGCACACCAACGTGAATCTGAGAGTTAATTATGGCTGTATAGAGCCATTTTTATTTAAGAGAGAAAGAGAATGAAAATGGAGTCACGGGGGCCGGCGTCCCGAGGTGGTGTGAAGCGCCCGTGGAGCCGTGTGCACTCGCCCGCGCCCAGGCCGGCTCACACGCCACTGCTGCCCCCACACCCACCGGAGGGCACAGCGCGGCCGTCCGGACGGGGACAAGATGGCTCCCGTAACTGCCCAGGAAAAGGGATGTCAGGAGGGAAGCGCAAAGGGCCCCCCGCAGAGGCATCCTTCCGTTTGTTGTGCGGGAGCTGTGGCTAATGAGAGAACGGGTGTGAGACGTGTGTGGGAAACTGCGGGGTGTAAAAATGCTAGTTAGTTAGATTTCGCTTGAATGGAATGAACCAGATTTAGTTCTGCTCACTGCCTGGCCCCAGGTGTCACAGGAGGAATGATAAAAATGAAGCCCAGGATAGGCGTACCTGGAATCCCAAGGCGCCTACCACGTCCTCGAGGTCTTTGGGTGACAATAAGAAGGGGATGCAAGATCCCCGCGTGCAGCCAGATCTTCCCTCTCCTCCCTCCCATATTTATTCCCCTCTTGATTAGAAAAGAAAACCATTGTTACAGGAAACTAGATTTCTCAAGATCGTTAGCTTTCCTTTTGCTGCTGTTGCTCATCCCCACTAAGGAAGAATAATGAAGCTGGTATGGAAACTTCTCAATATGTAAGCTTCCAGCGATTAGTGAGTCAACCATCGACCCTCTAAGGTAAGAGTAGTAGCTTACCACTTTTAGCCTGTGAGAATTAAGAACAGCCTTTTGTATAACCTGTTTGTGAGAGGGGTTTCTGTGACTGGAAGTGGACTTATGGGCTTGATGTGTTTAAAAAGCCTTTCCCACCACCTCAGTGCGGCAGTTCTCTTGAGAGCAGTAAGGAAATCCTTCCTCTTAAGTGATTATCATCTTTTGAAAAGAAGACCCTATCATGAAGGCAACCGCAGAACAGAAAAAGAAAGGGCCTCTGCTTTGACAGCACACCACCGTTAGGGCAATCCTTCCAGGATAACCTGGGCATTCACGGTTGCCTCCCAGGGAAAATCTCCCATTCTCATTATGGTGCGATACCTTTAAACTGGGTAATTTAGGTATTACCAGGTAACGGCAACCAGACAATATGGAGATTAAGAAACAGAAGGGGGTTTCCAGGGCATGCAGCTCAGTTTGCCAAATTCAATATGGCTAACAACTGATCCCCAAATCCTGAGTAAACATCCTTGTTATTTAGAGAGCACACAAAAAGGAATGTCTTACGCAGCTCCTAGCCCTGCCCCCCTGCACCCCCACCCCACCCCACCCCTGTGCCCCGCAGAGATACCACCAGCGGGAGCTGGTCAATGTGCCCAACGTTCACTTGGGAAATCTTGACAAACAAACGCGGCTCAGTAAAGCTATAAATGGATTTGGCTGGTCTCAACGCAGCCCCAATGAATACAGTAGTAAAACATTACTAATAATCACAACAACAAAATGACAAACTCTATCACCACTCTGACATAAGATTTAAATCACACACAGTGATTAACACAGAAAACCAACGCACGAGTAGAGGGTCAGGACTATTGAATGCAGAGTGCTACTGCGCACAAGGTCATCAATAAGAAGAAAAATTATTGCCTAAGAATCTGTTGAGACCCACTGGGGAAAAAAATACTCTGGTGGTTCTCTGAACAACAACAAAAAGAGACAAACAGCAATTTTAAAAGGCAGAGCCACGAGTTAAATGGGAAGACTGCTTCTACCCAAACTCTTCTTAAGACCAAAGAGAGAGAAGGACTTGACGTTCACATTTTTAGGACGGGGGTGGGGTACCATTTATGAAAAAGGGATTATTTCCACTGTCGTGGGCAGAGAGAGTAGCTGGTCAGCAGAATATGAAGCTGGTCAAAAAGCTGGGCTGCGAGACAGGAAGGGGTGTTTGTGTGAAGAGATGGACCACACCCACCTACTCTGCCTGCTGCAGAGGATAAAAAAATTCCAGCAAGGAGTCAACTCAAGATGAGACCTTGGTTTGGAGCCCAGAGGAAAAGAGAAGAGGGGTTGTTCACAGACAGAGAGGCTGCGACTGTAGATTCCTGATGAGATGAAAGTCTGTTTACTTACACTTGGTGCCTGATGGTTGAAATCCAAGAGGGCAGTGTGTAAAGACAGAGGCCAAACAGGGAGAACGAAAGCAACTGTATCACTAGCTCTTCACGAGTTGTCCCTTTTGAGGTAAAGGTGCTGTTCATCAGCAACTGCTGCCATGATAAACCTACAGGACGGGGGGACTGGGTTTGCATCCTCCCATACTGAGGGGCTGCTCCCTCCCTCACGTCCTTTTTTTTTTTTTTTTTTTTGCGGTGTGCGGGCCTCTCACTGCTTGTGGCCTCTCCTGCTGCGGAGCACAGGCTCCAGATGCTCAGGCTCAGCGGCCATGGCTCACGGGCCCAGCCGCTCCGCGGCATGTGGGATCTTCCTGGACCGGGGCACGAACCCGTGTCCCCTGCATCGGCAGGCGGACTCTCAACCACTGTGCCACCAGGGAAGCCCCTCACGTCCTTTTAGGTGGTCACCGCGCCTGAGCTTAAAGGGGTCTTCCTGTTCGAGGATCTCTCTGTGAAGGACTACGAGACGTGGGGGAGAGCCCACCCACCGAACGACAACATGTGGGAACTCTACAGACTCCACAGGCGGGAGGAGGCCACCCAAAGGACTGAGACTTGAAGAAAACTGCCTTAAGGGGTGCTCTGGCCTTACAGACTTTGCTGAAACAAACCACAATATCTATTTGGTACTGACGGGTCCTGGAAGGTTGCAGATCAGAATGTACTGTGTAGCCCTCCCTGGCCTTCATCTGCTGTTACGATTCTCAAGAGGTGGGCAGAAATGGCATTAGGATGGTCCATCTTTAAAGGGTCTCTTTGTAAGGCTGTGTTATAAGAAGGCTAGGAAATTTACCCATGTGACCATAGTATAATTCAATGAAAGTCTCTTAAAAGAATAACAGACAAGTTACCTGAACTGCTTGCAAGGTTTCCCCACCTGACACGTTTAGTCTTCCTCACCTGGGAAGGAGCAGCCCCTGAAAGAGTCCTCGGGGGCCTGAAAAAAGTACAGCAGGAAGTGAGAAAAGAGGACAGAAAAACCGGACAGCACGCGGTGGGCTGCTTTAGGAGCCTGGCTATGTTCCCTTCAGTAAGAGCAGTTTAGGGTTTCTACTTCAATACCACCTCTTAAGCCTGAAAAAGCTTAAGAAAAAAATTTACTCCCCAAAGACATTACAAATTAGACAGTGGCAACTCCATATGCCACTGTAAGAACTAAGGTAGCCTGGAGAAGACAGCAGAGTTAAACCTTACGACAAACAAAAAACCAATGGTAGATTTAAATCGAGGCCCCAAAGAACTAAATTTTCACTTCTGGAGAAAAAGCAAAAGTTATATATAAGGCAGTAGATGTTAGAGCAGACCGGCAGTCGTCTTGAATCAAAGAACTCCGCGTGCAGGGCTCCTTCCTCCAGTTCCCGCTGAACCCAAGGCAATGCTGCCCCGCACTGGCAGACACCTTCTTTCACTTTTCCCAGATTTCCAGGTAAGCACCCGGTACTGCCTTCACGGATACTCTCCTTTACTCTTTGAAGCTTACTTTCCTTCCTCAAAGGTCTTAAATCAATGAAACCTTTTAGCTCTTCTCTGGCAATCACCCTGTTTCTTTAGAGACTGCAGCTGCCTTTATAGTTTGAGTCTGTTTCTTTAAAAGGACCAGCAAGAACAAATGATACTAGCCATGCCATCTTAAAGAAGCTATCAATTATAATCATCTCCTTACAATAAATCATGGATGTGGCTTGTCAGACAGTATATTTTTCTCTCTCCTTTTCTTTCTGATTCAGCTGAAAATAAGCAGACAAAATTCCACCGAAATGGAAAGATATGTTGTATTTTTTTCTAAATAATATCAAAGGAAAGAAAGATAACACAGTCTTCTAATAGAAATAAAAAGTCAAACACACCGAGAAAGAAAATGAGTGGGGGGATCGATCATTCCTGAGAATAACAAATGCTACTCTTGAATTCGTTGGTTCAAGTAATATAGTTAAACAGAAAAGGCTACTCCATTTTACTTCAATTCTTGGAAGCTGGAAAAAATATATACATTTTCCCCCTGAAATCCAAGGACAAGAGCAGGCCCAGGCCCTGCCTGTAGCTCTATAAAGTCACAGACCCATAGAAGGTGGCACCTTCATGCCTCCCAAAGGCTTCCTCACACTGACATAAGCAGGATGAACAGACAGTGGAGGCGATCTCATCAGCGTGTGCCTTAGGTGGGGTGAGACCAGCTAGAAGCTGGCGGATGTTCAAACTCACTGCTGAGGAAAGGAGAAATGAAGGCGGCCAGTCATTCTCTCTCTCAGTGGTTTTAAGTTGAAAACATTTGGTGGGGGAGGAAGGGTGAAGAGGTGAGGAAATGGCACCCTCCTTCAATTTTAGAATCACTTTCAGGCAATGGATAAATAGACGAAGCCCTGCTTAACAGCCAGGCCCATATTCCCCTTTAAACGCGGCTTCGTTGTCTGTAGGAAGGAGAGAGGGAACGAGGCAGGAAATAGAGAGCAGCTGTGCCTCTTGCAGACGCACCCTACGCTGCTACACTGAAGGCTGTTTCCTCTTACCCACAGTGAGAGTGTGTCCTTTAATCGGATGCCAAGAGATCATTTTCATACAAGGCCAGCAGATGTAATTTTCTTGGACGCATGAACAGTTCATCATTTTGCTACTGGACGACAAGGTGATCACAGGGTGACTTTATAACTCAAGTTCACTGTTTGGTATTTTGAGTTCTCAAAATGAAAAAAAGATTTATCAAATATAAATATCTTTAAAAAGTAACAAAAGTGCTACATATGTGATCAAGGAAAAAAATTCCATTAGTTACTGCCGCTTAAAGTAGATTAAACTTTACAAATATTACCACATCCATTATCAATATGGCTTCCAATTATTAAATAAATTGCCTGTAGCAATATAGCTTTTCACACCTCTCCAAGGACAGAGTAAAGAGAACACCAAAGCAGTCACATCCTGTTGTATCTCGCAGACCCACCGCACAAGTGGCAAACGTCCCCTGCTTTTTTTCTGCTCCTAGTTAGGAAAGTATTTGCGTTTGTGAGAGTCAGTCAGCATAATCCCGCTATAAAGTCCTCTATCAACCTCTCATGTTGAGGGGGCTTCAGTTAATGGATACAAAGACTGGAAGTTCATTCACTCACTTTTGACCTTAGCTCCATCCTCGAAATGCCTTTTTTTGGTAGCAGGGAAAGGGGACACAGACAGGAGGCAAAGCAGCTTCCGCGACGACCTCCAGCACCTTTCCAGGCCGGCGTGTACCTGTGCCACGTACTGTATAGTGGTTCTGAGAACTGGAATTAACATCCATTAGACATTCAGCTCATGTTTTTTCCCAGTGCTCTCGAGCTGGGCTTTGTGGGTTTGTTTTTTTTTAAATGACTTTTGTTTTTTGTCATTTTTCTGTTTGTTTGTTTGTTTTAATCATGGTCCCAAAGGCAGAGGCAGTATTTTTATCTACTTAAGTCACACAGCGTGTGAGAGGAAAGGATGTCTGTGTCAGGCATGTTAACATCAACCAAAATCTGACATCGAGTGTTTCCACTGACATTCTTAGCACAGCACCCAAAGAAGTATAATCTAGCCACAGTGTGACTATTATGAGGCACGGCTTATTGCAGCTGGAAATCAATTCTTCCCACACTGAGGTGGGGGTTCTAGTGTCCCTTTTACTCTGCGGGTACTCCCCAAATGGCGTCTGTCCATCCTGGGCCACACTACCTCAGCTTGCATCCTACCAGTCTTGGGGAAGGGAAAGGGGTACAGACTAGTGTTACAGGAATCTAAAGGTACCCAAGGTTTTACACACAACCTAATATTTGAGAACTGAGGGCTATCTAAATACCTGGAAGCACTTTCTTGGAATGCTAAGACAGAGCAGCAAGATTTTCTAGCCTCGGGGTCTGGGAGAAGGAAGTTTGGTTGGTTGGTCGGTCGGTTGGTTGGTTATTATTTACTGGGAATTAATACTGAGAGCGTATATGCAAAGGCTGAGGGCACCATGCCATCTTCACAGAACAAGACCCTAACGGCTAACTGACATACAAGAAACTGCAAGTTATACTGTAAGAACACATGTTAAGGACCGAGGAAAGTCTGCTAAGGTGCTACGTCTAAACTAAGTTAACTTCTCGTGTCCAATCCTCCCTCATCAGTCGTCATCCAGGGCCTCTGTCTTGATTTCGTTGGCTCCTTGTCGGGCCAAAGCCAAGATAGTGTGGTTGACTGCCGCCATTTCCACAGCTAATGAGATGGGGTCTTGGTGGTCACTATGGCTAGTGCTGTCGTCCTAGATGTGCAGAGATAAGAAACAAATGTTACTAGTGCACTGGTAAAATTCTCTAGCTCACAGAAAGGCATGCTGTGGGCAAGGGGAGGCAGAACATTCGTGGGAGAAAACAGAGTTGGGGGCGTCATGGTGGAATAGAGGTGAAATGTATTTAAGTAGACACTGAATGGATATAGGCCCAGAGACTTCTGGCTGGCATTTTCACGATTCAACAAATAAAAAGCACTAAAATGTTTTTTCCTTGCTGAGAATTTTTTCCTTCTATATCAGAAAGATTGCTGGGGATGATGATCCAACCTGGACTATTCCAAGTTCGCAACAAATACAGCAGTAGTTATTGAAGGCCAAACTGGTGAGCTTAAATTCTGGGTCGGTGCTCTTACAAACAGAGTATCAGGAGTCACAGTATCTCTCTACCCAACTGAGGAAACTAGACAAAACCACAGACACCAACACCTTACGGATAAAAATGCATTTTCGTAAAAGACAAACCACCTCCCCCAAACCCCAAACTCTCAATTACAACAGGACAAAAGTGTAACTGCTGGAAATGGCTTCGCGAGAAAATGTCGCCTGGCGCTCTCCCGCTGTAAGGGAGCCGGGCAAGGGAAGTGCAGGTGTCTTACTTGGAGGGAGTGTGAAACTTGCCCTCCACAACGCCGATGTGTTAAACAATACAGCTGTGGTGGAAGCTGGCACTGCAGGATGTTCGTCAGGCGCTGAAGATGGTGTTTCACATAAGGGGTAAGTTTCTCACCTGTCACATCTTCAGGGGAGCTCTGCATCGAAAAGCTTTGGAAAAGGGTGAGTCCCTTTGGGCGAAAAATAGCATGGCATGTGTTGCCCTTAAGGCATCTGGGAGAAAAAGTGGAAATGATCCACCTACATTGGTAGACTAAAAGCTAACAGGAATGTTTCCACTTAGAAAGACTCACAGAACATTCTCTTGAGTGAAACATGGAGCTCTGATTTGGAGTCCTCAGAGGGAAATTCTGTGCTCATTCGCACAGGCTGGCCTTTAGCTTAAGTAGGGATCAGCATGCAATTGCTGGTACCCTGGCAGTGTCTATGCTCAAGCTGGTAAACAGGGGCTGCAGAGCGGTCGGCAGAAGGAAGAACACAGTGGACTCTATTAAAAGAGCTGGCTGAGGGGCAAGGTAAAGATGTACATCAAATAGGAAAGCACATGGTCTCCTGCTGGGGCCTAGGAGAAGACACCATACATTCTCTTCATATTCCAAATGGAACGAGTTTAAAATCCTATAAAAAATGTAATGAACTCTGTCAACAGATATGTGGGGGGAAAATTCCCACATTCTTAGTTACTGAATTATTCCATCCAGTGGCTACAATTAAATATATTTTCCCCCAAGCAGTGAAGAGTAAGTCAGGGTGAGGGGGGCAGACATGCATTTATGAGATGGTGTGTGTGTCCATGTGCCAGAGACTCTGGAGGAACCACTATCTCGGCACGAGGGTTCCCACGGCAACGGGGCCGGAGTGGGTGGGCCCTTCTACTTGTGCTGGTCCGAACGTGTCCAGGCAGGGTCACAGCTGCCCGCAGCCCCTAGTGTCTCTCGGACAGTGAGTGTGTGTGTGGTGGACGGTGGAACTTGCTTGTTTGGATCAGATCCTCCTCTCTTCTTCTACCTTCTCTGCTTCTCTGCCTCCCTCTGAACTTCTTCCCTCCTCCTCCTCCCCATTGCGTACTTGCCAAGTATCCTGTTATATGACAATAAATCCATGTGGGTGAATAACGATTTCTCACAAATTCACTTTCAAATTACACGAAAATCTAACTAGACACAGGAGCCGAGTGGAGGGACATTCGCTTGCCTCCCCTCCCCCACCCCGTACAAAACGCACCCACGGAATTGAGTTGTCACACCGTCCCACCCTCTCTGTATCCGGCAGCCTCCCCTCCGCTGCTCACCTGCTCTGAGTAGTCATTTCCGTCGACGTCATCACTGTTGGAATGGCCTCCGGGACTCTGTACATCTATCCCATGACTCTCCAGGATTGCTGCTTCTTCGAAAAAAGCAAATAGATCCCTAAATTATCTGTTACAGCGCCATAACAGTCTAAACACTGAATGTGTATTGAGGAAATTAGAATGTAATTAAACAAAAACCTAGACTGCTCTCTATGTTTTGTTTCTTTTAAATTGCAGACAGATGGAACTCAGCGGCACAGAGGTCAGGGGAGGAACACGTTTCCCATTCTGGAGCCCCTGCTGCTATGCGCGTACATTTGAGTGGCTGACTGTTAGGTGCTTCATAAATACTTACCAACTAATTAAACAGCTCTCCTGTCTTGGGGTTCTATAAAGCACTTGAGAAATGTAACGATGAAGGGGAAGGAAGTACGTTGATAAATGAAACACAAGTTTAGAAGCTCAAAACCACCCCTCCACCCCAGTCTCATCAATTCATGTTTCTTAAATGCTCTCTCTTTAAAAAAAAAAAAAAAAAAAAAAAATCTCACCTTTTACTAGCTTCCTTGTATATTAAGACTCTTTTATTCCAATGTTATTAATCACATGTTTCTTAACATCTAGGTCATAGCTCAGTAATAACGAAGACGCTAAGGGTATCACACCTCCTCTCTCAAGCCCTTACAAGTATCTTTAATATGCACCCCAGGAGTAACTGATGAGAGACATTCTAGATTCTAGCATATTAAGAACAATGAGTTTCAGAAATAATGCCATTCTTATTACAATACAAATAGTGTAATTAATAATTAACTTTGCATTATTAAAACTACAATGAAGAAAAACGTAAGGGCAAGTCTCAATAGGCTTAAGGGGTAGGATCATTTAGACCTGCAGTTATAAACGGAAGTCACTCTTAAAATAAACGCAACGTCCATAATTGCCTCAAAAGAGATAGCAGTCTCTCTGATACATTACCGATATTGGCTCTCCTCTTGATCTCCTTCCGTCTGTTAGCAAACCAATTATATACTTTCAGGGAGGTAACTCGTTCCAGATCTGACAGTTTTTTGCCTGTGAATGCATGCAATAAAATTCAGATAATCTATATCTGAGACTAGTTTTAAGGGTTACTCCTTTTCTTTTTTAAAATGTTCTTTTGATTGCATTTCTTGCCAGAATAACAGATATAGAAGTAATATTTTTTAGCATGAGCTAGTACCATGTACAGACTCAATTACTGAATGGATAAACATATAAATAAACGTACAAATAGCAACTAATAACACAAAATGCTTGAATTCAGGAAACCACACAATATTAGGGAATTCCAATATTAAATACTACATTAAAGAATTCGGTCCGCTAGGGGTTCAAAGTTCACATGATTGTATATGAAGGCTTCATTTGATCAGCATCATTCTAGATGAATATGTTATTCTTTATCAAATTTCCAGATAGCTGAAGTTTATTTACATCTTTAAGGCCTTATATTACCTAGTTTCCTGCTGTCTTAAGACAGAGAATACTATCCATGTTTTCTTGAAGACTGAGATCACCATGACCAGCCATAACTGTAACTATGCTGGAACACACAGCACAATTCAAACTGCATTTTAAATGTAGTATATTCTTTGCTGTCAAATGTGACGTTTTATGGATAGCACCATGTTTCCCAACACGGCAACCACCTTGTACCTTTCCCTCCTCCCTTATCCTTTTCTGTTTCAGCTTTTAATCCACACTGGGTAGAGAAACCAGAAAACAGGTTAGGCCCTTGATGGTAAGGGGGTGAAGTATTTTCCAGGAAGAGTTTGAGTTCCAGCACAGCTTCAGGGCTGGGACTTTTTGGCTTGTGTAAAATTAGGGTACAGGTATCACTGTAGCTGAGCTTGTATGGTTTAGATTATTAAAAGTCTGGCTTCTAACTAAGGGGGGGATAAATTAGTATTTAATTATTATAAAACAGTGATACTTTTGTGTTGATATATATAGCCTTTAAGCCAATCCAATTAACTGGCCAAATGGAGATCAACTGGATCATCTTAACTGAGAATGGTTTCTGGTTAAAAAAAAAAAACTCTGTAAAACATGAAAGAGCACTTTAGCACTTGGAAGGAAAGAGGTATGAGTGCTTCAGGGGTTCTGTGGACTTGCACAGGAACAACAGGACTTCAGAATGGAATTACCCTACATTTTTTCCCACCTAAGAAGTCATCCGATGTAGGAAGGAGAAAGAAGCCAACTCCAAAAAATTCTTTCTTCAAGCAGTAATACAGAATTATACAATTTTCAATAGTTGTAAAAACACCAAAAAACCCACACACCGTATCTTAGTAATTTCACTAACTAACCTTGCTTAAGTATACCAAACTTTAATACTATTTTGAAATTGGTATATTTATGCTGTATTTTTGGAAAAAGAAATCTACACAGTCTTCACAAAAAATAATTTCGAGGTTGCGTATCTCAAGCAAGGACACTCGCTGGGAATTCCCACATGAAGTTTGATTTGGAGTGGCGTGATCACCCCCTAAGAAGCACTGTTTGAACAGGACAGGGTAGTGGCCATCCACAGGAGGATGGCAGGAATGGAGCCAAGAGCACCCTATTGGGAGAGGAAGAGACTTAGGTCCCAAATGATGACCTGAGCCGAGAGCTCCAGCACAGAGCCAAGCAGCAGTTGCTGCCTTACCTGGTTTCTGTATAACTGCGTTGCAAGCATTTGCAATTTCTTCTCTCTTTGCTTCATCTGGGTATTGATTCTCATTGAAGTAACTGCAGAGGCAACCAATTAAGACACAAAGTTTGTACTTTTAAAAACTGTGCTCTCCTTAAAACACCAGCCCACTGAAAAAGATGTTCTTCTTTAGGATGTAACATTAGAGTGTTTGGTCCAGCCTGTCCAATGGAATTTTCTGTGAGGATGGAAACGGTCTGTTCTGTACTGTCCAACAGGGTGGCCACTACTCACATGTGGCTGCTGAGCCCTTGAAATGAAGCTGATGTGGTTGAGGAAAGGAATTTTTAATTTGATTTAATTTTAGCAAATTTAAATTTAAGTAGCTGCATGTGACTAGTGGCTTCTATATTGGATAGTACAGGTCTGGCCGCTGCTAGGCTTCATTAAAAGATGTCCTTGAAAAAAAAAGTTACTTGTGATATGGGTGGCTGGTTGAAATCACAGAGTTCTGTTATTAAGGCACTGGTAACAATAGGACTCTCTTTGCGTGTCATGTTTGTAGTAGCAAAAGTTGGAAATTACCCAATTGTCCCATCAGTAGGAGAATGACAGAACAAATTATGGGACATCTATATTTATACATAGCTATTTAAAAATGACTAGAAAAACTATCCATTGGCCTGGAGCGATGTTTATGACACAGTCCTAAGTGCGAAAAACAATCTGTAGAATAATGTGCATGTAAAATTACTGTTAAGAAATTTGAAAAATTCCTGTCTATATGTACTTAAATTTGCATGGATAAAAGCTGGAAGGGTACACATCAAGCTTGATTACCTCCTTGTGGGAGAAGGGGATTCATAGGAGGAAATTTAAACATTTCTTAATTTATTTTTGCCTTTTCCCCTATGTTAAAAAAGCATATATTAGGGCTTCCCTGGTGGCGCAGTGGTTGGGAGTCCGCCTACCGATGCAGGGGACACGGGTTCGTGCCCCGGTCCGGGAAGATCCCACGTGCCGCGGAGCGGCTGGGCCCGTGAGCCATGGCCGCTGAGCCTGCGCGTCCGGAGCCTGCGCTCCGCAACGGGAGGGGCCACAACAGTGAGAGGCCCGCGTACCGCAAAAAAAAAAAAAAAAAGCATATATTACTTCTATACAATAGTCCTTAAAGAAATTAGGCTTACTGAACCCACCCCTAGTATGAGCAGATCTGTGAGGCTATATGTGGGAACAGAATGCTTATTAGCAGTACCTGTTCTGTCATCTGTGAGTTTAAAACAAAGAAAAACAGAAAAAGTGGGCTTCCCTGGTGGCGCAGTGGTTAAGAATCCGCCTGCCAGTGCAGGGGACGCGGGTTCGTGCCCCGGTCCGGGAAGTTCCCACATGCCGCGGAGCAACTAAGCCTGCGAGCCACAATTACTGAAGCCCACGCGCCTAGAGCCCGTGCTCCGCAACGAGAAGCCACGGCAATAAGAAGCCCACGCACCGCAACGAAGAGTAGCCCCCGCTCACCGCAACTAGAGAAAGCCCACGTGCAGCAACAAAGACCCAACGCAGCCAAAAATAAAATATAAATAAATAAATAAATATATAAAAGACAAAAAAGAAAAAGTGAATTTCTGTGCTTTGAACCTGGAAACTTAAGATCAGGAAATGATTCCTTGTCAAATTCTAGTACCTCTCATCTCCTCAGGGGCTTCCCTTCCCCCAGAAAGCAGCTTTCCCATTCCTTCACCCTCTGTCTGCACTGGTGAAAATGCCATTCTACTGGGAATAAACACTGGAGGCCCCTAACCCTTCCTGTGAATCCCCAAACCCGCCTTCCGCAAGGCCACTCCTCTCCCCTGAAGCCCTCTCCATGAGACCATCCTTCACTGTAGTCCTGACACAGCAGCTGCCATCACCAAACAGCCTATCATTTTCTAAAATATAAGCGACAGAACTATATCATCCAGTTTTGTCAACTACCACCCTCCACAAATGGTCTCCTGCTTAAGTCCAAGATTTAAGCATCTCTTCCCACATGACATTCTGCTATCATTTTTAGGGCTTCCGTGTTCATACTGAGAGTTCTTCCAATCTCTGCTCCACTTCCACATTCCTACTGACCTTTATCTTTACTCCACTTCTGCTATTTACTTGGGCAAAGACACTCTGGATTAGTTTCCATTAACCAGCATCACGGGCATCACCTGGCAGCTTGTTAGAAAGGCAGAATCCCAGACCCCACTTCAGACTAAATCAGAATCCGAATGTTATCAAGATCTCCAGGTGATTTGAATGCACATTAATGTTTGAGAAGCACTGGATTAGCTCATTCATTTAAAATTCAACAACAAAGACAACAAAAGCAGATATTAAGTACCTAATGTTATGTGCATCCACTGTGGGTAAAGAAGAGAATTAGTTTCTGACTTCAAGGAGTTTATAATCTACTGAAGACACATATAAATCAGTGCACTTGTGATAAAATTCCACAGGATGTCTGAACAGAGCAGAGTTCAGACAGACGAAGGTGTGCTCAGTGTTGCTGAAAGACCTGGCAGAGGAAGTGCCGTCTGAGTTAGGTCTTGAAGGTGAACAGGAGTTTGCAAGGCAGAGGAGAGGAGGAAGAACATTTCATGCAAGGGAAAGAGCATGAGCAAAGGCAAAAGGCAGACAAAAGCCTTGAGGATTCTGGGCACAGAGGAGCGTTCAGTGTGGTTAGAACATGGGGAAGAAATGAGGAGACACGAGTCTGGAAGAGGAGGGTGGGGCCAGCCTGTTCTGTGAGTAGTACAGACTTCCCCCTGAAATAGCAGTTTTCAGGCCACACAGAGATACACTCCCGTCTGTGTTTGAGAACGATAACATGTCTTCAATACTCAACCCGATGATCTGAAATAATTCCCCAATCAACCTTCTACTCACCTGCTCCACCTCTCCAAAATAATTTTTTCTTCACCTTCTTTATAATCTCGAATCCTTTAAAACCCTACTCCAACTTTAGAAATCTGTTCGTCTATTACTCTTCTTCTGACCTCACCTCTCATTTTTCAGCCTGAACTCCATGGCAAGCTGAATCAACTGTATCTCTTAGGAGAAATGCTGATTATTCAGCGTTTCTGTCCTTCCACCATACCTATCCAGCCAATCTCCCACCCTGCAGAAAGCACCTTCCTCTTGTTTTCTTCCATCCTTCTCGCAGGGTACCAGATGTTCCTGGACAAAGTCATAAAATAGGGCCAGTTGGTTTCTTTATAAATCTGTGCTTTTCAGCCTGAACTGGGCCCCTCATTTCTGTGGGGAATGCTTTTTGTCCTTCTAGCCACCTGTCTTTCATACTCCATCTTTAGCGCCCACTCACCCGAGACCTTTCCACTCGGAAGTCCCGAGCCCTCAAACCCACTACCGTCACTCTTCTCGCAGATGCCCTTGCCTCCTCTTTTACCAAGATGGAGGTTATTAAATATGAGTTTGCTTAATGTTTTTAGCTTCTCAACTTCTACACGTCTCTGAGTCACTGCACATTCTTCTCTTCGTCTCATGGCAGAGGAAGATGCGTTCTCCTCTTCAAGGTCTACTTCTCCACCTGTGTCTTTGATCTCATCACCCCCACCCTCATTCATTTTCTCAACTCTCTCCTTTCTTTCTTGCATACCCCTTCTTTTCCCTGCGCCCATGCAACTTACTCTATTTCACTGATTTTATGACGCACATTTCCTCATTATTATTATCTCTAAAATCTTATAATTGGTGGTGTCTGAAAATTAACTGGCAGTGTCCTCCCTCCACCCACACGCACCCCAGTACATAAATGAAAGGTGTGTCATACAGTCAAAGCCTTCTTAGATTTGATGGAATATGGTAGCTGCTAAGACCTAGAGGTCCCGTTTCAGTTACAGCTCAATGGCTACTACTTACTCCACCTCACTGTGGTAACTCCTCTTCCAAATTACTGCAAAGCCTGTGATTGACACCCTACTCCCTCTAATGTCTGATTCATATTCCTAATGTACATCTCTAGTCATGCCACTATTCTGTTCAAAAGTTTTTCAAGATTTATTATAGAGGTGTTTAGAGTTCTCCCCCAAACTACCTTTGCATCTTTGTCTGCTGCTACTCTCATATAGGCATGCTACAGTCTAGGAAAATGGAATAGCCTCGTCAAGCGCCTGCATCTCTGTGCCTTTCTCCTACCGGTGTATCTGTTTTTTTGCCTCCCTGCCCCCAAACCACCTTGTCTGTCTTTCAGGGCATTGCTCAAATATCACCTCAAAGGTAAATAATTTCCTTACCCCATGAACCCCACAGCATTGCATCTGTTTCTCTCTTACACCTTTTCCATCTTGTATTACAGTTATCACTGTACACCTCTCTGACTACACTGAAAACCACCTGAGGCCAGGGTGCCAAGTCTGACCCATCCCCATACGCACACCTCATTGATGATATGCGCTCCTCAGTAACAATGGAAAAGTCCCCACCAGCCCAGGGTAGGGGCCTCCAGAAGAAATGGATATCACTGTAAATGAACGGTTGACCATCAGGGGTATAGAGTTACTGCAACAGGGTCTTGAAGGGTACATACTAAACTGTTACAAGTGATGATTATCTCCTGGGAGCAAGAATGCTGGGGGCAGTGGGTAGAAGAGAGAGAAATATTGGTGGTAATTAAGATCGGTTTTCACATTCTGCTTTATATACTTCTCTGTTGAATTTCTGAAGTGAACATATGCTATTTTCAGAATTTTTTTTTCTTTTTTTTTTGTGCGATACGCAGGCCTCTCACTGTTGTGGCCTCTCCCTTTGCGGAGCACAGGCTCCGGACGCGCAGGCTCAGCGGCCATGGCTCACGGGCCCAGCCGCTCCGCGGCACGTGGGATCCTCCCGGACCGGGGCACGAACCCGTGTCCCCTGCATCGGCAGGCGGACTCTCAACCACTGCGCCACCAGGGAAGCCCAGAAATTTCTTTTTAATAAAAGAACTTTGGGAAAACATTCAGACAATTAAGGACTAGCTTACTGATTAATATAACTCCATAAACAATTTATGTTTGGAAAGTATATCTGGATTGGCTAGAAAATATTAGGTTTGTGATTGCCATTCTAGTGACTAACAGAATAAAACCAGAGTATTTCTGGAAGTTAAATAACAATTTGCAGTAATTCATGGCATATATGATTAATGAGTTTAAAAGTTTTTTAAAATCTTATTTAATTTGTATTTTTAGGATTTCACTATATAAAATAAAGTCAGAATAAAAATAAATTGGGGGCTTCCCTGGTGGCGCAGTGGTTGAGAGTCCGCCTGCCGATGCAGGGGACACGGGTTCGTGCCCCGGTCCGGGAGGATCCCACATGCCGTGGAGCGGCTGGGCCCGTGAGCCATGGCTGCTGAGCCTGCACATCTGGAGCCTGTGCTCCGCAACGGGAGAGGCCACAACAGTGAGAGGCCCGCGTACCGCACAAAAAAAAAAAAAAAAAAAAATTGGTAACGTCTTCCAAATTAAAGACTCAAGAATATAATTCACTAACTATAATTCTAAATCTCTAAGCCTGGCAATTAATACTTTCTTTGCTGTTAAAGACCTATTATTTTTATAATTAAGAAATGTAGGCCTATTGAATATTTCAATTTTCATTAAAATGTGCTACCACAGCTGGAGGTGTGTACACTGGACTGTGAGCACCACTTTTCATCTTTTTATAATGTTTCAATGTTTAAAAAATGTTAATTAAATATAGATAGTATAATCTAAACTGATAAAATGATATATTTTAAGATACTTCATGGTAAATATTTAAGTTTAAAATGTAATAGTTAAAATTTTTTTGCAAAAAAATTACGAAGCTCTTAAAGCTTTCTTCTTGGTCATGGTGGGAGGGGTGGCAGACAGACACACAGTACTGATGTAAAGTGGAAGAGTTTTTACGAAAGACAGAGGTAGGCCAGGAAACAAAATATTCAACAAATAAGTATTACATAAGTGTGAGTATGTACTTGAGTAGACGTAAGTTCAACACATGGCCCTGACTGTAACAATATACAGTTCAGTTGAAGACGTCAGGTTTAAAAAAGTTAAACAATAGGAGTTAAAGAAACGGTCAAAACAGTAAAACTGTGACAAACCAGAATACATCTAGCTGCTAATTAACTATATAAGTGATACATTAAATAAATTCAGGTTAGAGAGATCTCTCTATGGACTGTGCTGATCTGGGAAAGCTCACTGATTTGGACAGGCTTCCGAGGGATGCAGAGGCCCCAGGCATTGGACAGGAAAGGGCAAAGTTATCAGCAAAGACAAAAATACAAAGGTATAGAAACCTAAGATGTGCCTGGAAGACAGAAGGCAACTAGTAATGCAATCTGATTAGACTAGAAGGATTAAACGTAGGGTTTGCCTGAAATAGTGCTATTATCCTGGATTATTAACAAACCCCCCTCTCATTCCCCTAAAGTATCCCACTTAGACAATAAATTACATGGTCACCCCAGGACCACATCACATTATTGACTTATCTGAATTTAATGTTAACTAAAATCCCTACGTCTTTTTCACATGCGCTCTGTGTTCTGGATATTGTCAAAACAAAGGAAGCTGAATCAAAGAAAATAATAACTACGGTTTCTATCTAGTTACTTACAAGAGGAGCTATCTAAGCCCAAGGAATCTGCTTGGCATGTAACAGACATTCAGTAAGTAAGTGTCTGATCAAAAGATGGCTGAATAAATGACACATGAAAGAATGAATGAATGAAAGTAAGAAACAGAGGTGAAAACAGCAAACAGTAGTTTCAGTTAAGGCCTTTAGTGAAACCAAGAATACCTCTTTCAGGAGAAAGCTAGTTGGGTTCTCACCATACTATACACTGTCTTCTCTAAGTATATTCAGATATAGCTGTTACAATTACATTAGTATAGTGTTTATTTCTGAACTATACATAACCAATAGACTATCAATGAAGTTGGGAAATAGGTCTAATGACTTCGATATTTAGACATAATTAATCATTCATTTAGTCACCCCCAAATGTTGACTGAGTCCTAGTTTATACCAAGCAATTGGCAAAATGGTGGCAAAAGATGAACCATGCAAAGCCTGCCAGTGTAATCACTGGGGCTGTATGTATGTAACAAAACACATTATAAAGTCCACTGTAAAATGGACTCTATTAGTGGTATGAATGTAGTATATGGGAGTAGAGAGGAATCAACAATTGTGCACGCTTCTTGGAGACAGATCATAGAGGGTGGATAAAGTGAAATAACCCAAGGCAGAGGAAGCAACATGTAAAAGAAAGGGGGTCATGAAAGACCTTAAAATGTTCTGAGAATGAGGAGTTCAGTGTGGATGAAATATACATGAGATGGGGAGACTGGGGATCAAACTAAAGAAAAATATTGGGTCCAGATTTTAAAGAGTATGATAGAGTTTGCACTTAACTTTTTTGGCAACTGGAAGCAAAGGTTTTTAAGCAGGGGTATTATATGATCAAACTTATTTTGTAGGGCAGTATCTCTGGTGATACTAGAGGCAAAAGCCAGTTAGGCAGCTGTGGTAACAGCTGAGGAGAGGATCTGAAGTAGGCTAAGGCATGGAAATAGAGAGGAAAGATGAGATTAGAGACATTTCGGGGGCTTCCCCGGTGGCGCAGTGATTAAGAATCCGCCTGCCAATGCAGGGGACACAGGTTTGAGCCCTAAGTCTGGGAAGATCCCACATGCCGCGGAGCAACTAAGCCCGTGCGCCACAACTACTAAGCCTGTGCTCTAGAGCCGGTGAGCCACAACTACTGAGCCTGCGTGCCACAACTACTGAAGCCTGCGTGCCTAGAGCCCGAGCTCCGCAACAAGAGAAGCCCCCACTCGCCACAACTAGAGAAAATCCACACGCGGCAACAAAGACCTAATGCAGCCAAAAATTAAAAAAAAAAAAAAAAAAAAGAGAGCGAGAGAGACATTTCAGGATGGTAATAAAAATTCAAGACAGCCTTGCTTCCTGGGTTTAGGCACCCCCTCCCTGCCCCACCACCAAAAGAGACAGCTTTAGGAACAGTACTCACTATTCATTATTCACCTTCAAGCATTTTAAGCTTAAGTTATGTCAAAGGAATAGATATTTCTACTGTTACCAGGTGGATAAATTGTAGGAGAACTTGGTTCTAAGACTCTAAAAGGGACCTGTTTCTGAAATATACTTCTTCTGTCCCATATAAGAATGTTTATAGCCCTACACATTTTATAAGACAAAAAAGGGAAAGAGATGTAAACAGAAATCTACAGGAAGTAATATAAGAGTGATAAAATAAATCCTAAGGGCACTACACTTTTATAGACAAAGGACATTGTCAGCTGAGTGATCAGTGAGTATCTTCACAGAGGGAAACCAAATGATCGCTTTGCAAGACCCTGACAGCAAAGACTTAAAATGAAAAGTGGAAAAATAATTTACATGAGATGAGAAACCATAAGCTAGTAACAAATTGAAATGTCCTTGAGGCACCTTCATTTCAGTAACACTAAGTCTATAAAAACTGCAGCCAGAAAGTTCCTCCTATTGTGTCTTGGTGAGCATATAGAAGACAGGGAATGGCTCTCTAAGCAAGGGATAATGCCATGTAAATGAACTTTTTTTTTCCTTCTGTGCCTTTAAGTGAACTCTCCCTCCTGAAGAGATATTTAAACCTCACCATTTTAGTAATTCAAAATAAGGTTTCAGGATTGTCATACACTGCTCACTATCTACAATCCAGTGTGCATTTCTTCATCCCTAAGTAAAACTACTGGGTGGAGGGCAGGAAAGAGAGTAACATTAAACTAAGATACTTTGGAACCTAATTGTCCCATCTCCTCTCTGAGAGCATCTATGTGTTAAATGATCTTCAGCAACAAACAAAATAATTTAAAATTTTCTTTTTTGGGGGGGGGTTGTTTTTAAACAACAGAGTGAAAGCAGAGATGAAAGAAATGGGAAAAGTTTCTTTAAGTACAGCAACTCTCTTTTGTTAATCCATAAAGGTCTAAGGAAGGAACATCATCCTCAGTTCACTTACACACCTGGACAGTGATATCCTACATTTTATCCAAAGATCTCAAAGACCCTCTGATACTAATCATACCTAAAAATATCCCTGAAAAGTCATCAGGAGTCAGAGAGACATAAGAGGGGCAGAACTATAAATCAACTATGCATAGGGCTCTTCATCATTCACTGTGGACTTCAGGACAATAAGGGACTTTGAAAGATTATTCACCGATCAACTTCCACATTTGAGAAATGGAGACAATGACAAGCTTACACTTAGTAAGCTCCCCAAAGTTACAGAGCTGGCTGGCATTAGAGACAAGCTCCTTGACTTCCAGGCCCATACTCTTTCCACTCCTGCTTACTAAAGAAGTCGCTGGTTGTAGTGGGTTGAAGAGTGTCACCCGAAAATTCATGTCCACCTGGAACCTCAGAAAGTGATCTTATTTGAAATAGGGTCTCTGCAGATGTAATTTTGGGAAGGATCAAAATGAGGTCAAGCTGGGCCCTAAACCTAACGAGAGTGTCCTTACAAGAGGAAAAAAAAAAAAAAAAAAAACACAATCAGAGAAGACAATGAGGAAATGAAAGCAGACACTGGAGTGATACATCTACAAGACAAGGAATGCCAAGGACCTCTGACAACTGACAGAAGCTAGAAGAGCGGTGTGGGAGGGTTTCTACCATCAGAACCTCCCAAAGGAACCAACTCTGCTGACGCCTTTTGTTCTAAGCCACCCAGTTTGTGGAAATTTGTTATGTCGGCCCTAGAAAACGAATACTCTGGGTAAACAGAATCAGTACAAAAAGAATGGATAGTCTTAAGAGATACTGTGATTCAACTATCATAACTTGATGGACATTATTTCACTATAGAAATACACCTGGCAAGTAGACTGGAATAAGCAGCTATTTCTGTAAGTAAGTAGTCTGTCAGCAGCTGAATAAGGCATTCTTTGAAAGTCTGGTCAAATACAGAACAATTCTAACTTCAATTCCCTTTCCTCCTGTAATCCAAACTGGACTGCTACCCTTCTTTTTTTTTTTTTTTTTTCTTTTTGAGGTATGCGGGCCTCTCACTGTTGTGGCCTCTCCCGTTGCGGAGCACGGGCTCCGGACGCGCAGGCCCAGCGGCCATGGCTCACGGGCCCAGCCGCTCCGCGGCATATGGGATCCTCCCAGACCGGGACACGAACCCGCATCCCCTGCATCGGCAGGCGGACTCTCAACCACTGCGCCACCAGGGAGGCCCCTACCCTTCTTTTGATGCTTAACACTGTCCTCCATTTGAACAGTTTTCATACTAAACCCTCAATTCAAAGCTTTATTAACTTTTTTAGATTGGCTACTTCATGATAATGGAGATAAGAGATTGCTGTATTCATCTGTATCTTTACAATGAGCGCAGTGTTGACTTTTTAAAATCTTGGAACAGTAAGTACAGATAAATATTTCTGTAATACAACAGAGATTATCAATATTAAAAAATCTGCTAAGAGGGGCCTCCCTGGTGGCGCAAGTGGTTGAGAGTCCGCCTGCCGATGCAGGGGATACGGGTTCGTGCCCCGGTCTGGGAGGATCCCATATGCCGCGGAGCGGCTGGGCCCGTGAGCCATGGCCGCTGGGCCTGCGCATCCGGAGCCTGTGCTCCGCAACGGGGGAGGCCACAACAGTGAGAGGCCCGCATACCGCAAAAAGAAAAAAAAAAAAAAAAATCTGCTAAGAGATGTATAATAAAACAAGTATACTAAAACTATGGTAGAATCTAGGTGATAACTGTAAAATTCTTCCAGCCCTGCTGTACATTTAAAATTTTTCACAATAAAATATTGGGAAAACAGTAATTGGTAACATTAATAAGATGATAAAATGCTAGGAGCATCTCCATTAAATCAGAAACAAGGCAACAGAGCTCACCATCCCCAATACAACCTTTACTTTTGTGACAATTTAATGTTTTTTTTTCTGAAAGTCTTAGTACAATAAGGCATGAAACAGAATTAAGAAACAAATTGGGAAGGAGAGCCACAAAAATATCAATTGCATATTATATTATACCAAGAAAGCCAAGGGATAAATTCAAATTGCCTCAGAAGTAATCAATCAGGTGGCTGGGTACTAAACAGGCCAACAAAAATATCAAAACTTTCCTATGCATCAATAATAAGCAATTGGACAACCTAACAGAAAAAAAGGCATCTATTCATGAGAGCAAGAAAAATGAGAATTAAAATAAAAACGCCTAACAAGAAATATATAGAAACCATACAAAAAACTAAAAAATGTTATTCATTTTGCTGATAGGTATAAAAAAGATACAAGAAATGAGAGGCATATAACACATTCCTAGATAAGAATGAATAATATGACAATGTCATTTCTTCCCAAATTAATTTTTAGGTTTAACTTCAATGAAATTTAACTTCAATCACATATTTTTCTTCCCTCTTTTTTTCTCAGTGGGAGTGGTATGAGTCAACAATACTATTTGAATGTTTGCCTGAAAAAACAGATGAAAATGGTTAAGAACATTTTGAAAACCGTAATAAATAGGCTCTCTCTTGTCAAATATTGTGGAATTATATGATAATCAGAGCTGTGGTTCAAGAATTGTTGATAAGATCAATAGAACCAACAAATATAATAACTTTATATGCAAGAAAGAAAGAATTTTAAATCTAAGAAGAAAGGGAGAATTGGCTCTCTGGAAAATAAGACCAAACTAGACCTTCACCTTATAAACCCAATATTTTATGACTAAATGTAAAAGAAAACATCTGAATGAGGAAGCATACGTGACGGAGGCAGTCACACAAGAACAAAAGCACTGGATTTATCTACATTTAAATAAAAAATTAAATAAATTCCAAATATATAGCGGAAAGGGTTAATGATCTCATTCTACAAAGAGTTAACATACAAGCCAATAAGAAAACATGAATACACAATAGAAAAATGGGTAAAGGAAAAGAACACCAAAAGATGAAGTATGAATGATTAATAAACATGTTAACATATTTAGTCTCACTAGTAATTAAAGAGAAGTTTAAATGTAGACAAAACAGTTCTTTTCACCTACCAAATAAGTAAAATGAAGCTGATTTTCACTCACTAAAAAGATTATGGTATGCAGGGAAGGCAGGCTGTGGTGACAGGAGCAGTGCATGCTCAAGGCCACTGTTGGTGATGTGAATAAATTCAGCTTTTTGTAGGGAGCTGGTAATATAGTCAAACATATCATTATTCTTAAGACAAAAGGTAAGAACAAGGGTGTCTGTGTCAGTACTATTTAACAGGGCAAAACTGGGAAGACTTTAAATGTCTAATAAAATAATAATGGTTAAATATGATTATGGTATAGGCATTTGAAAAAAAAGGAGCCATTTAAAAAACTCGTGTTTTCAAAGAGTACTAAATGACATTGGAGAATGTCAGTGGAAAAAAAAGCAGTTTACAAAACTAGATATGAGTTATTCTAATTGTGTTTAAAATACAGATAAGATAGAAACACTAAATGTAAATGTACCAAAATATTTTTTGTGGGTATTTATGAATGGAAATATTATTTTCTTCTTTATACATTGTTTTCCAAATAGTTTACAATGTGTTACTACTAAGTTTCTAATAAAAAATGCTACCCCAAATAAAAATAAACTGGGTTATGTAATATTACAAAAACCTAACTCTGATTAATTTTATAACTGCTTTTCAAAATACTTTTCTTTCTTTTACCATCCCTGTATCTGTTTACAAACTGGCAACATAAGCAGTTATGAAGTTAGGACCTGAGCTAGCTAGATACAGCTGTCAACGCAAATGTCCAACTGCAGGGGACTGGGTAACAAATTATGGTATATTCTTATACAAAATTCTTTTGCTTAGAAAGATATATAGATATATACATAACACAGAAAAATGGCTAAAAAGAAACATACCAAAATGTTAATGATTATCTCATTAAGCGCATTTTAATTTTCCTCTTTATATTTTCTTGCATTTCTCCATTTTTTATATAAGTATGTGCTTATTTTGTAATTAAAAAGGCGTTATTTGAAAATAAAGTTTGCTGTCCCAAAGCATGAACAAAATAGAACTGCATAAAATTATTTTTAAATAATAAATGTCTTAGTTTTTCTTAATGCCTTTTGGCAACAAACAAATTCACACTTTAAACATCTGTTTTGCAAACACACTAAAGTATGACAAACAAAAGATGTTCTACACTAATGTATTTTTTTATAAATAAAAGTTCACTTCTAATTCTACAGAATTAAAATAAATAATGGCTCCCTCCAAATCAGACTTTTGTAAGGTTCACATGACCTTCCAAGCAAAAGCTAAAATATGAATGAGTTCTATTATAGAAGAAGCTGTAAGTTTTCGAGACTTTGCCGCATCTTAAAGTTTTAGAATAGAAAAGCCTGTGAAAAGGGGAGACTTTAAGTGGAAAAATTAGTATTGGCCTATGAAGAGATTAAAGGATTCAGATATGAGAAGTTGAATTTTAGAATCCCAATTCATAAATGCAATGGAATCCCATAACACTGTTCAGTACACATGGTTTTAGATATACCACAGAGTAGATCCTGACAAAGAATGAAAGGAGACTTGACTTGCTCAAGGTCACACAACCCAGAACTCAAGTTTCCTGACTGAGTTCACTGGCTCAAAGGGCTCACAGGAATGGTGGTCATTATTTGGCTATGACATAGTATTGTTTCAGACTTCCTTTAAGACACAAATCTCTGTAGCAATCAATCACCTAAATCAAACTCCTACAAATTTCACAAGTGCTCCCAGAAGCAAAGATGTGACAGCATTAGTAAGATACCCATGACAGCCCCAGGACCGCAGCTATACCTAGGGGCTTTTTCCTCCTGGGAAAGGAAATCTAGTTGCTCTGGAGACAACCATAATAACACTGAGCTACCTTTTTTTCCCCTGGGCAGAGGAGAATTTAATAAACTCTAGGACTTCTCCTTTGAAACACAACACCCATATACATTTAAAGACTATGTATATAGCACAGTTTATCTACTGTAGAAGAGTTAGTATGATCTCTTCAGACACTAGCACCGAAAAAAGCTTCCAAGTCCTTCTTGGGACGGCCTTTCTTCACTAATGTAAAAAAGAAAATTCCATACACGATACAATTATGGATACCATGTATGAAACGTGCCCTAATACAAAATTTTCATCTCCCGAGGTCCTTCACTGCAAAGATTCTATGTTTAAATGTTATATTTACTTGCAGCAGCCTAACTACCACTAGACCTTACTTGCTATTTAATAGATTTCAAGACTAACAGTGAATTTAGGAACTGAGTTTTTAATACATTTTAGCCTATCACTAAGCCTTAGAAACAACACAGGCTATCGTTTGTCCAGTGACATGCAGCCCTAAATGAAGTCCTACCACAGGAGAGATTTGGTGTGAGTTTTATTACTACTTGACAATATAGAGCAAGTTTTCCTTCTAATATGTATTACCTTTTTAGTCATCAGTCTTTCTATGAAGACTGTGAAAAGAAGAATGGAGACAATTTTCTGGAGACATCAGGCAAAACAGTAAAATTGACAAATTCTAACCACCTTAAAGAAAAACAACTGAGAAATGGTATGGTATTTCTCTTGAAACATGTCTCTTGATTACATACCACTGAATTCATTAAATGTTTGCTCAACCCTCCATTTTATTTTAATAAGAAAAAGAACATGCACAAGAGGGCAGTGTTTGGTTTTGCTGGTCCATGGATTTCCTAGTTTCCTAATGAAACTACCAAATGTGAGTGATAATTACATGAAGTTCATACCAGTGGAAACTGTGGTACCTTGGAGAGTGAACTGCATCTACCAGAACTTACACTGTCAAAGCATGAAAGCTGGTATGCCCCTTGCTGCCTCTACTTCTGGCTGGAAGCAGCTGTATCCTCCCCTCTGTTCTGATAGCCTTTGCTAGTAGAAATTAGGTTTACAAAAAAGATTTGTAAGGTGATCTGGAATTAAGTTTCTTACATTTGGTGTACAAGTTGTCCTGAGGCAGGGAGCCTGTTTTTAAATATAAAGCACTGAATTATAAACTGGCCACTTACCAATCTTGACACTACTGACCAACAGTTTACTATAATATGAAGATCAATAGAACAAGACTGATAAAAATCAATCCACTGTCTCCCGCATGGTTTTTTGTTTTTATGATTAATACTGTGCTTCTGCAAAATGACTACCTCTACCATAAAAGGATATGGTCTGTATCTAAAATGAGAACTTGTCCTCCTGGGGGAGGTCTCAATAAATAGCAAACCAAACATGGCCAACAGCATAGATTCTTTAGAGAATCAGAGGTACACTGGTTGGAGATTATTCTGATACCTCCCTGAAGAGGGAGAAACACAATACCTTGTACTTAAACGTACTTGCTACTTTCTCTTAAACCTACTTTTTAATCTCCTGTGTTATGGGTTTGCTGCTGTTTTTAGTTTAGTCAAATTACCCAGGATATACATAAATGACTGATAACTGCCTTTTAAAAAGTCGAATTAATTCTTATAACACTTGACAAAAAACATGCTACTTACATTAATATTGCCAGAACTGAAAGGTTATCTTACCAATTGTGCGCAAGATAAATAAATTTCTTCACAGCTATACAAGAGCAAATTTGGGATACAGTCATATTCCAAGGAAGGTATTTTGATGACAAACTAAGGTTTCTGCCCCCAGAAAGATGATAATTATAGGATAGTCTCAAAACGGTTAGAACTATAGGTCTGTCTGGCCTTTAAGTGGATGACGTGACAAAGTAGGAACCAATAAAACAGAATATTTGGATGAGGCACTATTATGATTGAGATTTCTATGGTACACAGGTTTTCAAAAAGACCACTTTTAGATGCTTTCTATCACTGAAATTACACGGTGCATGCACGCTTCTTCAACCAAAAGGCAACTAAAACAGAAGTAGAATATTTACCCACAAGTCCATATTCTACTAATTTGAGATCTTCAAACATCAAACACTTATACAAACCTTGGTACATGCTGTGAATGTTTAGTCTATCAACAATGATTTCCGAATGCACTATTATAAGGGCCATATCTGTCTTGTTAATCACTGTATCCCAACCTGTGTCTAGCATAAGGAGTGGTATGAAGTAGAAGCTCAATAAACATTTGTTGAGTTTATAAAAGAAAAAGCTCACTCATATTCTGTGAAGATTTTCTAGTTGGTCTGTAACCTGGTCTCCATCAGTATTAATATTTATACTATGATGTGTATAACTCTGCTTCTGGGATGAATCATATCTTTATTGGTGACTCCTTACATGCAACACCAATACTTACCAAACAACACTTCATTTCTTTGTAAACTGTGGCCACAGAACAACATGAGGAACATGGGGTCTTTGGTCCTGTTTAATTAGCTCAGGAACTAGAGAAATGAGGGGTCTGTTGTTTGCACAAAATGAAACTGCTGGCATATCTTCTATACAAGGATGGGGAGAATTTTTAATCAGCCTCAAAAAAATGGTGATAATTTCTCTTTTGGCTATTTCTGTTTGACCAAAAGGGAACCAGGAAGTATAATTTGCCAATTTTAAAATGCATTTAAGGACAGTTCATCTTCTTACTGGCGATGAGAAATGGATTGGGATAACTTTACCTGTCAATAAGTGGGAAAGTTTTGTTGTTTTTTTCCTCAAATAGTCTAATGGATTGAAATGAGGTCATGTTCAGGCTCCTGCTGTCTTAAATAAATGTTAAGAACTTCCTTCTATTTGCAGAGATACAGGAGGTGTAGTTCATTATGTTCCACCTGAGTCATTCCATAAGGAGTATTAAAGACGTTAAACTCTTTTTAAAATTCATCTTCCAGCATCCATTAATTCCAAAACTTATAATGTGTTCTTGCAGCATTTTCTATCCTAGGACAGCAATGACATCAGAAGAGAGGGAAAGGAAGACCAGCTTGCCAGGGGTTGCAGTGACGGCAAGGCGACCCTTAGGTTTTACAGGACCCAATTCCACTCCCACAAAGTGGGTTTTGTGGGGGAAAAATAGTACGGTGATCAGGCTAAGGAAAAACGACACTGAGGCCTTGAAAAGTAATTTTTCTGCTGTTTCTGAGTCATTTCGAGTGGATCACTTTAAATTATCGAATTACTGTTTCTTGCTGAATTGAACTGAAGGCCTTACAATTTTAACAAAATTAGAAAATACTGTATTACTCTACCCCAAGTCTAATATGTCTGGCAGGGGAGATGGGCGACACCACTTCCTAATTTTCTTAAAGTTGTAGGGTCTTCTTAAATAGTCAATTCAGTCAAGTTCAAGCAACACTTACTGATGTCAGACTTTATGCAGAGCGCTGTGCTAGCCTAGGAACCCGTTGGGTGTAACCAAACCCTTGTCTGCAGGGGCACATAAACTACGTCACTGAAGTACCAGGTAAAAGTGACTCAACAGATGGCAAAATAATTCATTCTGGTAGAGATATAGCTCAAATTTTCTTCCTAACAATGCACTGCTATAACAGAAGTCAGTAGGAAAATTAGATTCTATAATTTTATAATAATCCACCTTTATAATACAAGTCAGCAGGGGAAAAAATTGGGTCAAAAATGTTTAAATTGAAAATGCCTAGAATTTCAACATATTTCCTTGCCACATAGAAAAGGGAATATCATTTAGGCTCCTATCTTTAAAAAGGAAGACGATTTTCAAAACAATTTTTTTCTTTCTTTTTTTTGGTCACGCGACTTGCGGGATCTTAGTTCGCCGACCAGGGATTGAACCCAGGCCCTCTCAGCAGTGAAAGCGCAGAGTCCTAACCCCTGGACCACCGGGGAATTCCCAAAACAGTTTCAATTTTTTAATCCCAGGATGTTTTACAAATATTAGACACAAAAATCTACCTCTACCCTCCAAAATAATTTTGAGTCCCTGTCATAAAAGAACTATTATCAGTGCTTTATATGTGAGAGGAAAGTGGCACAAACAACCTAAAAAATGGCTTAAGAGAGTTTTAGAACAACCATATTTTGGCATGGATGCAAATATGAATGCTTGAGAAAGACAAATGCTACAACTGTGGCAAGACAAGGGTTTTCCACAATCTGGATACAACCTACTTCCCCAGCCTCACTTCCTGCCTGACTCACCATATACTCCAGTTACCTAATTTTTCATGCCTCTGTGCCTTTGCATATACTGCTTCCACTGCCAAGAATGCCTTTCTTCCTTTTCCCAACCCATCACAATCATACTGCTCTCCAGGACCCAGCTTCAGTGTCACCTCGGTGTTGTCTTCCCTCACACCTCTCTCCTCTATGTCCTACTGTACCTGGTGCCTATCTCTTCTGAGTTTTTTTAAACCTGACTCTTCCACTAGACTGAGACTTACTAGAGCAAAAGCTATCTTTAAATATGCTTCAGCACTCGTGTAGTGATTGGCACACAGGTGATTAATGACTTTCTTTTGAGTAAAGAAAGGCTACATAGACATTTATTGGCTGAGGCTGAGGAATACAGAAAATGGTAACTCTTCAGAAAATTCCACTTGAAGAAACCCAGAATTCTTTTTGAAAGTTCTTATTTGTTTAGTAGGAATATATTTGTTAAACACCTACTATGTGTGTCACGTACCACAGGTAGTACTTCACATGCACCACCATTCAGTATTTTTCTTATTATGTATGTATGTATGTATGGCTGAGTTCGGTCTTTGTTGCTGCACACGGGCTTTCTCTAGTTGCGGGGAGCAGGGGCTACTCTTCGTTGCGGTGTGCGGGCTTCTCTTGTTGTGGAGCACGGGCTCTAGGCGTGTGGGCTTCAGTAGTTGTGGCTCACGGGCTCTAGAGCGTAGGCTCAGTAGTTGTGGCGCACGGGCTTAGCTGCTCCATGTCATGTGGGATCTTCGCAGACCAGGGCTTGAACCCGTGTCCCCTGCATTGGCAGGTGGATTCTTAACCACTGCGCCACCAGGGAAGCCCTATTGTTCAGTGTTAAATCTCAGCACTCCTATGAGATAGGTTTGATTATTACTGTCATTTTATAGCAAGGAATTTGCCTAAGGATACACAGCTAGTGAGTAAGACAGTTGAGACTAGCACCCCAGTCTTTCTAACTAAAAATTCTGTTCTCCCATACATGACCCAGAATCGCCAAAGCAATCCTGAGGAAAAAGGACAAAGCAGGAGGCATAACCCTCCCAGACTTCAGACAATACTACAAAGCTACAGTAATCAAAACAGCATAGTATTGGCACAAAAACAGACATATCGATCAATAAAACAGAATAGAGAGCCCAGAAATAAACCCACACACCTACAGTCAATTGATCTTCCATAGAGGAGGCAAGAATATACAATGGAGAAAAGACACTCTCTTCAGCAAGTGGTGCTGGGAAAGCTGGAGAGCTGTATGTAAATCAACGAAGTTAGAACACACCCTCACACCATACACAAAAATAAACTCAAAACGGCTTAAAGACTAAATATAAGACATGACAACATAGGAACTTCCCTGGTGGTCCAATGCAGGGGGCCCAGGTTTGATCCCTGGTCAGGGAACTAGATCCCACATGCTGCAACTAAAAAAGATCCCACAACTAAAGATCCTGCATGTTGCAACTAAAAAGATTCCACATGCCACAATGAAGATCTCACACGCAGCAATGAAGATCCAGCATGCTGCAACTAAGACCCGGCTCAGCTAAATAAATAAATCAATTAATTAAAAAAAGATATATTTAAAAAAGAGACATGACACCATAAAATTCTTAGAAGAGAACATTGGCAAAACATTTTTGGACATAAATTGTACCAATATTTTCTTAGATCAGTCTCCCAAGGCAGTAGAAATAAAAGCAAAAATTAACAAATGGGACCTAATCAAACTTAAAAGCTTTTGTACAGCAAAGGAAACCATAAACAAAATGGAAAGACAAACTACGGACTGGAGAAAGTATTTGCAAATGATGTGATCAACAAGGGCTTAATTTCCAAAATATACAAACAGCTCACACAACTCAGTAACAAAAAAACAAACAACCCAGTTGAAAAATGGGCAGAAGACCTAAACATACATTCCTCCAAAGAAGACATACAGATGGCCAACAGGCACATGAAAAGATGCTCAACATCACTAATTATTAGTGATGCAAATCAAAACTACCAAGAGGTACCATACCACCTCACAACAGTCAGAATGGCCACCATCAAAAAGTCTACAAACAACAAATTCTGGAGATGGTGCAGAGAAAAGGGAACCCTCCTACACTGTTGGTGGGCATGTAAACTGGTGCAGCTACTATGGAAAACAGTATGGAGGTTCCTTAGAAAACTAAAAATAGGGTTGCCATATGATCCTGTAATCCCACTCCTGGGTATACATCCAGAGAAAACTGTGATTCAAAAAGATACATGTGGGACTTCCCTGGCAGGCCAGTGGTTAAGACTTCACCTTCCAATGCAGGGGGTGCAGGTTCGATCCCTGGTTGGGGAGCTAAGATCTCACATGCCTCGTGGCCAAAAAACCAAAACATAAAACAGAAGCAATACTGTAACAAATTCAATAAAGACTTAAAAAAAATAAAGTTAAAAAAAAAAGATACATGCACCCCAACACCCCAGTGTTCACTGCAGCACCATTTACAATAGCCAAGCATGGAAACAACTTAAATGTCTATTGACAGACGAATGGATAAAGAAGATGTGGTACATATACATACAATGGAATACTACCCAGCCATAAAAAGGAAGGAAATAATGCCATCTGCAGCAACCTGGATGGTCCTGGAGATTACCTTATTAAGTGAAGTAAGTCAGACAGGGAAAGGCAAATACCATATGATATCACTTATATGTAGAATCTAAAATGTGACACAAATGAACTTATCTACAAAACAGAAACAGACTCACAGACAGAGAACAGCCTGGTGGTTGCCAAGGGGGAGGTGGTGGAGAAGGGATAGATTCGGAGTTTGGACTAGCAGATGCAAACTAGTATATGTAGAATGGATAAACAACAGGGTCCTGCTATATAGCACAGGGAACTATATTTGGCATCCTGTGATAGACCATAATGGAAAAGAATATGAAAAGGAATATATGTATAGGTATAACTGAATCACTTTGCTGGACAGCAGAAATTAACACTATGTTGTAGATCAAGTATACCTCAATAAAATAATTTTTAAAAACAATCTGTGTTCTTAACCACTATATTATCAGAAACAAACAGAAAGAAAAAAACTAACATAAAATGTGCAAACTATTCAACATTTAGGGCAAACCATTTATTTAAAAGTTTTTTTGCTGCTCCCAATCTTTACCTTTGTATGTGTATTCCTTTTTCATTATTGTAATAATGCATTTTTTCTTCTATTGCTTAACATTATTTCTTTCACGGTTTTCTTCGAATTTACACAGGCCACATCCGTTACTTTACCACTACATTCCATGTAATAACTTAGTGGCTTGCTAAAAAGCTATCATGGTTAAATGTAAAGAAGTTAAAAAAAATTCACTGAATTTCCTATGTAAAGTCACTGTCTTGGTCATACACGTGGTCTCTGATCCCAGAAATGAAAAAGATATTTTCTTTAGCTAGTCCACTCAATTCAGCAGCAACATAACAAAGAAGAAAATAAGACATAAGTTTCTTTGCAGCTGTAAAATACTAAAGAAAGTTTTACTCTTAGAGATAAAATGAAAAATAGGAGAAGCAAATTTTTTTCTCAGCAGTGAGAAATGTTTTTAGTTTTTTCATTTTATAAGGAAGAAGGAAGTAATTCTCATTACCTATGCTGATAAAAGGTAGGTGAACAATGATTTCTTTGCATTTCCAGGTTGCAATACCCTTAAGGTATTTCATTACTATAAACAGAGAAATTGAGGGACCAAAGTACAAGCTGATTGCCAAACAAGGTGCCAAGATAAATTATGTGGAGATATATATATATATATATATATATATATATGAATGATGTCCTAGATAACTGGTCTTCTCATAGAACTCAGTTATCATGGAGGTGATCTTGTTCTTTGAAGTTAGTCTATTCATTCATGTAGTTATACAAAGCACCAATTATTTTTCAAAGATTTACTTCTAGGGTGAGAAGATTTTCCTAACAAAAGCCACAGTCTTAAAGGGAACAAAGGCTCCACACATAACAAGAAATTACTTAAAATCATACAGCAGTGCAATTTTGAGAATTATAAGGGCCCTTAGAAATTATATAACATTTACTAATTCTTTGAAAAATAAATATTAATTTGCTTTTTAAGTGAAATAGGAGAAAAATACTTTATTCAGTAAGTTTAAGAAAAACTAAAGCATATATTGGAGTTTACATTATGATCAACTAGGAAGCAACTAAGAAGAACACAGGTGGGAGGGTAGGAAGCATACTTAAAAGAAAGTGTGAGAAGAAGAAAGAAAAAGCTGAATAGAAATTTTTCTGGCAAACTAAAGAACAGAAAGTGAGGAACCTTGAGGAAGATATAGAAAGGAGTTTAGGAGGGAAAAAGGAAGATTAAGAGGGCCTGAAAGAAATAAGAGATGAATAAAGAAACACAGACAAGAAGACAGTTAAATGCAATAAGGACTTTCGTTTTATTCATCTTTGCATCCCAATTCTTAGCATACAGCCTAGCACATAGCAGACACTCAATAAATGTGTATCTAACAAAAAATAAGGAAGAGAAAGAACAGAAAAGATCAACATTATGCTTTAAAAAAATTTTATGGTTCATATGGCTATGGGTTCAAAATAAGCAACTTAAACTCATTTCTTCTGGAGTTTAGCAAGTTAATTAACTTCTTAATTCTTGTTTTAAAAGACAAACTGTTTGAACTAGATGATCTTTAGGGTCTTTTCCTTATTCTCTGCAGAAATGGTGACCAAATACAAGTAAATGAAATCAAGGGAAGGTTCTTAAATGTTGCTTAAACTGGATCAGTGGTCAGCAGATGCAATTTATATATTTTTGTACAACAGAGGTAAAATGGTCCCTTTATTGTTCACATGGCTCAAGCTGTCATTCAAAGAAACATCTGGATGGGTCTCAATCTCTCAGAAGAGCAATATTAGAAAAGCATTTATAAGCATTTCTGCTCCAATATTTTTGTGGCTAGGTGTAATCTTACTGAAATGGAAAGAGCCTCTTGCTCCATGGATTTCTGTATAATATGAATGATACCAAATGATACTGGGACACTACACTACACAAAATAATACAGAAGGATACTGCTAAGGAGGAAAAGGTGATTATTTTTCCCTTTTACAAAGTAATAGGATTCTCTTCAAGAGATAGAGTGCTTTTTTTAAAATGAGGGAAATTTTTACTAGGAGAACAAGCAATTATTTCTCCATTTTTACGGTAATTAGGAAACTGTCTAAAACTATATAAAGCAAAACAAGATAAAAACATTAAAAGAAAATGTGGCTTCATGACTTAAGAAAGATGAAGTGGAGAATACTTCCTGTGTAAAAAAATTTTTAAATCGCACAGTAGTAATTAAAGGTAATAAAACAATAATGGGAAGTGGTGCCATGAAACTAGGGCAGGTTAATACCATTTGAGACTACTATAAAAGAACACAGAAGAAACAGATCTTCCAGAGCCACTTCAAGTTTGAACCTATGCGACTCTCTGTCTTTATTTTAGTTACACATACAAAAGTGTACACCATATATCATCAAAATTCATCATATTTCAGAGTCAGAAGACTAGGAAAAGGAATGTTCCCTGCAGGTCAGGGTTTTGATGACTGGCAAAATACTAGCAAGCTTGCATTGCAGTTTCTGAACCACACCCAGTCTGCAGTTAAATATAGAATTTAGTTTCTGGAACTACTGGTCTTCTTAACCTTCACAGTCCAAGTACTCACTGAAAAATTGAAAGTTAAACAGAGAAAGGAAAGAGACTGAAACCAAAATCCAAGTACTAATAAACTGTCCTGGGAAGAATCCCAAAATGTGGTAAATACCAAGAGAATTAGATTACAGAAACCTCAAGCAAAATTCTAGAAACGCACTTTACAAACACATTTGTCTGTTCTATGCTGATTCTCCCAGGATGTACAACAGACTTATATAAAATGCATTTGTGTACTAGACCCAGGTCTCTAATTCAGATTACACATTCAGACTGTACATAACATGTCAGGTTAATAGCAGTGACACCAAATTTAGAGCCATAATTTAATTTTAGTTTATTATAGTACTGTGGTTGTGAAGTTATTTTTGTTGATAAAGGGTAACTTTTATCCTAAGAAACTATTTTTAGATGCTTAAATTTTGGGGGAAGAGACACCCTTAAGCTGAAATTTTTAATACTGATTCTTTGCTTGTTGGGGAGAATAATTAGGGTTAATTTTTTCGAGTTGTTTTGGAGATTGACAAAGGTTAAAACAACAGCAACAAAAATGTTTTCCTTATAATTTCAGAAGGTTCTGGGCTTTAGAAATGATTTTGTTTTATAATAGCTCACTGAAAATGAACATGAAAAGAATCTAAGAGGAACAAAAAACAAATGATAGGTGTGCTGTTTCCATAAAAAACAAAACAAAACCATGAAATAGTTTTAATTACAAACACACACAGCGATACTCATTTTGCCTTCATTTTCCTGGACACACCCAGATACAGACTCATCATTCAGCTACTTTGATGAAAAATAACAGCAATAAGTATAACAGCAATAAGTAACCTATATACAGAGATCTGGTTCCAAAGTGGGTACTCTTAAGCATTATACTCTATTGCTTCTACATGTCACAGGGTGCTCTTATTTATTCCTGTATCTAGTCAAAGCTTTCTTCAAGTTGTTGCTTCTCTTTCTATCTTGCTTAGTTGGGCTGAAAAACCTATATATGGCGATTTGAAGGTTTCTTTCATCTTTCTCCCTTGAGACCAGAATAGGTACAATAGCCAGGTCTCACGCTTTTGTGTCCCGGTCAAATATCCGAACACTCCAAAGACATACCTGTTTCTAAAGCTGAAAGAATACCCAGTCTGAATGGCAGAAAGGTTAAAAAGGAGAGAGTACATCAGAAGCTTTGATTTTAGGCCATAAGGCCTCTACAACTTCTGACCATAAACTCTAAAGACTATTCAGTTCTACTAGGTTCATCATCATCCTTTACTTCTTCACCTGAAATGTATCCCTTCTCTCCATCCCTAGCACTTTGCCTCATACCTAGTAAGTACTTGGTTGAATAAATGAACAAAGGAACAGTTAGGTTTGCTGAATAAAAATCACATTTGAGTCTTACATTATATTATTTATACATGCAGGTATTTCAGACATACAATATAGATGATGCTCCTTCCCCTTGTGAATATGTAAACTACTTGAGTTTAGCCTAGCTCAGTGCTAGCACGTAACAGATGCTCTATAAATAAATGATGGAATGAATAAATATTAGTCAATTATCTATTCTATTTTGCCCAGTAAAATCTAGTCAAGTCCCCTTTAAATAATAACAACTAAAATCTTTATGGAAAATTTCAAAACTACACAAATATACTATACCCATGAACCCCCATGTACCTATTATCCACCTTCAACAATTATCAATCATTTTTCCATTTTTGTTTTATCTTTCCCTCTTTACAATCTCCATATGCTCTTAAGCAAATAGAAGGGTACATCACAAGTTAATCTAGTGGCATCAGACATCAGAGTTAAGAAGGGTCACGTCCATACATTAAAAACAGTGTACACCCAAATAAAAATATACCCCTCTTAGTTAATAAGGAAAACTCAAATCCATGGTTAGCTCTGTCTAAAGGTCGACATGCGGCCGGGCCACTTATTAGCTTTTGTGGTCCTGGGAAGGTATTCAACCTCTTAGAGCCTTGGCTGCCTCATTAGAAAAAGAAGAAACCAGGACTGTTATGAGGCTTAAATGTGGAGGATAAATATATGTGAAACTCCCAATACTGTACTAAATAACTGTTTCTTTAAAAAAAAACAGCTATACTGAGATAAAATTCACATACCCCCAAATTCACCCATTTATAATTCAATAGCTTTTAGCATATTCAGAGCTGTGTGAGCATTATCACAATCAATTTTAGACATTTCCATCACCCCCAAAAAACCCCCAACACTCCCTAGCCTTCACCCTCCCCTACAATATCCCTAACCTCCCCAGCCCTAGAAACCACATATCTATGTTCTGTCTCTCTATAGGTTTAGTTAAACTGGATATTTCATATAAAGGGAATCACACAGCATTGTCCTTTGTGACAATAAATGTTTCTGGAACTAGATATTTTAAAATCAAATATGTGGTACAGACAATGCAATGAGGTCAGAGAAGTGGAAAAAGCCAAAAAAAGGGGGATTGAATATATATGTATATATATCTACTGTAAGCCAGGCAGGCACCACTAAGTTATGTGCTAGGAAATATTACTGAAGTGCTTTGGGGATGGTAAGGGGTAGGAAAATAGTATGTGTGTGTTACATGAAAACAGGTGGGTAGTTAGTGAAATTTTCCTCTGAGTCCTTCACTTTCCTCATTTAAATAGGAAGGAAGATCATCATGAGACTGAGGATGGGGAGTTTGCAGAGAGAATAAAGTGTGAAATAATTATTTAGGAGAGTGGGAAAGAATGAACCAGGAAGGTATAGTATGATTGTCTGGCAGAATTAAAGACTCACTTGAGGTTCATGGTCATGAATTTAAAATGAGATCAGTCAAAGGGTTTTAAGTTTTTCTAGAGCCATATTTAGCTGCAAAAACACGAACACAGTATAAGCAAAAATGTAGAAACAGAAGAGATGAATTTAAACAGGGTATATTCTTACTCATGGCTTTAACTGTACCTACTATATTGACGACTATGCACATTCTACTATGTGCTTTACATATATTATCTCACGAAACTCTCGTAACTCTTCTCATAATAACCAACTTCATTTTACAGAAAACTGAAATTCCTAAAGATTAACATATGGTGAAACTGGGACTAAACCGTAAGTCTCTATGACTCTGACTTTTTACTCTGTCAGAGTCCTTAACTCTTCTTTTTATAAATACAGTCATTGGGGTTAAGAGATATTAAATGACTTGCCCAAAGTCAAACCATTTTCTGATGGTACAGATGTTGTCTCCCAGATGAATGCTCTTTGAGCATCACCATTGCTAAACTCCCTTTTACACTTCCTGCTCTGTCATCTCTATGTTCAATCTGTAACTAGCTTAGGTTGTTCTTTTCTTCAAATTTTTTCTGATATCTATTATCTTCTATCCACCTTCTCGCCCTTTGCTTTAATATTATAGCTTGGGCCCTCATCACTGATGCACAGATTACCCTAACAGCCTCCATCTATCCCTCTTCAACCCATTTACATATAAGCTAGTCACTTCTTTTCTCTGAGGTTCTTATATATAAACTATAAATCATAAGATATCCACAGTACAGAATCGTGAAGATTAAATAAGCTCACTTATCATATAGAATAATTATCAACAAGATTAATAATTATACCCTGAAAAATCCTACTGAAATGTAAGCTATTATTATCTTAAGATATATGAGGACAGACACTATAACTTACATTTATTTTACCTCGGCTTTAGGCATCTGGTATAAGTTCAAATGCATACTTAGCTGGCTGATTTCTTGCCGATCTTCCATACCCCTACTAACATTATCTAACAGACCAATCTGATCAGGTACAATCTCCTTTATGATAAAGCCTGAACACCAAAGCTATGGTATAATTAAGCATGGTCTTATTAATTATAGAGTGCATAGTATGACTAAGTCCTGTATAATCCAAGTAGAGATGCTCCTGATGAAAAGCCCTCTCTTCCGCCACAGAGAATCTCCTAACATCATACTATCCTTTCTATGACTGTCTAACTGGTGAACTCCTATCCATCATCCATCAAAATGCAGCCAAAATGTCACCACTTCGGTAAAGTCTTCCTGACTCTCTCCTCTGCTTGCCGGCATCTCATATGATCCCATAAATTTAATTACCCATTTTCATAATAGCATTCATTCCCCAGTTCTATAATTGCTTATATCATAGTACCTCCCCAAGTTTGTGAGGAAATATATTTCTGGGCAACTAAAGAGTTAATGAGAGGAAAGTTCTTCTTTATAGAAGAAGAACTCGAGCTTATCAGTGCAGAAGAAGTAAAAAAAAATTGGAATATGACCATTTTGCAAACCTCTTATGAAAAAAGTGACTAGGAAGAAATCATCAATGGATACAAAACAGTGGTTCTCAATCCTGAGTGCCCTTTAGAATCACTTGGGAGCTTTTCAAATATACCTCTGCCTAGGTCCCACACCCAGAGATTACGATTCAGTTGGTCAGGGGTATAGTCTCACTGGTGTTTCTTAAAGCTCCCGGATGATCCTAATATGCAGCCAAGGTTAAGAATCACTGCCCTAAACTCTGCTGTACATGGGGACCTTTCTAATAAGTGGATCAGGATGATAGCACTGAATCTACTGATTAACCTTAGAGTTACTTAAAATGGGAGACAACCAGACATTATGCGTCTCTTTATACAATGTAATAGGAAGAACAAAGTACCAGTTATGTGCCAAAAAACTGAATCAGAATCTAATCAGGACTCTAGATCTAACTACCAGGCTACAGAAAATATGGGGTCATGTAATGAGACAGTAAGAGGATGTAACTGGCCAAATCTAAAATGTGGGAAAATCAACAGGACAAAATATCATGGTCTCTTTAACAAATAAACAGCATGGAAAATGTGTGTCTGTGTGTGTATGTGTGTTTATGTATGTACAAGAAACTGTTAAAATTAAGCGACTCAAGAGACCAAATGCCATGTGTAAAAATACATGTTTAATGAACAGGTGAATGAATGAATGAGTGCTAATTAGAGAGAAAAGACCCATCGTTATAAACAATGAATTATTAAATCTTGTACTTTGAAAAGCAGGGCCAGATGTGGAAAAGGATGAAGAAGCACCATAACTTTGTTATGTGAATTAGTGAAATATTTATCTGTTTCTGTCATGGTCACATAGGACATTTTCTAAACTATTTCAAGGTACTTAATGTTTGCTTTTTCATTTGTATTTGTATTTCCTTAAAATTTTGAGTAAAGAGAAAAATAGAAACAAATCATTATGGGTCAAATATAACCACTGTTTTTCTACTGGGGATGAGGTACAGTTGTTCTGTATTAGAGCTGTCTGACAAAATTTTCTGTGACGATAGATATGTGACATATCTGTGTTGTCTAAAACTATAGTCAGTAACCATACGTGACTACTGGGTGCTTGAAATGTGGCTAGTGTGACTGAGGAACTGAATTTTAAATTTTTAAAAATGTATGTAATTTAAATCTAAATAGCCGCAGGTGGCCATGATTAGACAGCACAGTTCTAGGTGACTATAGCTCTCCTTTCTATCTGCAGTATTTCCCCCTTCCTTCTGACCTAATTAAATCACCACATCCTCTCTCATCAATACAAGACCTTGAAGCACAATGTACCTTTCCTTTCCTACATGTGTTACACTTACAATTTTACCTTGATTTGTATGATTGTTTCATTAACTTCTGTTTCTCCAACCTGACTCTTTAGGAGGGAGTTTGCAATGTTCACTATTATACTCCTGTCACTACAGTGGCAATCAAATATTTATTAAGTAAATGTTATTATGAGATAACACCATGTAGTTGAGTTTTTGTGATATATGAAGGCTTTACATTTCTCCTAGTTCCATGTGATTTGATCCAAAGTTTAGAGCATCCTTTAACAGGCACATGATATACATACAAAGTGGAGAGAACCATACTATGAACCCCCAGGTAAACATCACCTAACTAGAGAAATCAGTAATTTACTGATACTGATTTACTCGTTTTATACACACCCTTGCCCCTGCCTTTACGCCTTGTGTTATTCTGAGGTAAATCCCAGATATCACTTCATCATATTATTATACATTTTAATACATGTTTCTAAAAGACAAGAACTCTAATTTTTATAAATGTAGCACCATTTACATATAAGTGACCATGATCATAACTGAAACAAGAATCACTATTTATCCAGTGTTCAAATTTCTTCAACTGTCTGAAGATTTTTTAAAAAATAAACACTTGAAGAAACTTGAGTTATTATTCTTAGAGTCTCTCACACCAGGAATCTGGTTGACTTAAACCCTGTGGTGGTGTTTAACAGAATTTTGTTCCATATTTCCTAAAAACCTGGAGTTGGATCTAGAACTTCGATTTGATTCAGCTTCAATTCTGTTAGAAAGAATACTCTGTAGGTGGTGTCTTAACATCCTCTAAGTACATAATACCTGCTTGTATATCTTTATGGGATGTTGGCAGCTATCAATGCTTATTGTCTGATAATAATGATACTCTAATCATCTTTTTTCCATTTATTAGTTGGAATTCTTCCTCAGGGAAAAACTTTCCGGTTAATCGAAGTTTATATGTGCAGAACAGGTTATATTTTAGAAATAAGGGAGCTAAAGCTCAGAATTTCTGACCTGAACAAAGTTACACAGCTGGTTAATGGCAAAGCCAAAATCAGGCTTCAGGTCTTCTAACTCTGAGTCAAATGCTCTTTTCAGTATACCATTCGATTGGTCAGATTAGATAATAGGAAAAAAGAATGTAAAGCTGGCTCAGTGTAAATATGTACATGCTTAGAATTTAAATCTAGTTTTAAACATTCAATTCCATTCTTTTCTATTATTTAAATTACTGAGAAATCACAATATGAAAAAGTTCAATTGTTTTCACTCTGCCTAATATATTCTTTTCCTCTACATTTTAATCTTAGGAAGTAAATACTTTTCTAATAGAAAATTACTACCTTATTGCATATAAAACTCTCCATCAAACCAAGATTCTGTAAACATTACTTATAGGTAGGAGACTAAAAGGATAATTATACTATAGGATCCACCCTAAATATATTGAACATTTCATAACCACATTTAATTAACTTATATGATTTCCAATAGGAAAGACAAGCTAAGGTCAAATTCAAGTTTAAAAAGTACTGAGTACCGGGACTTCCCTGGTGGTGTAGTGGTTAAAAATCCACCTGCCAATGCAGGGGATACGGGTTTGATCCCTGGTCCAGGAAGATCTCACATGCTGCGGAGCAACTAAGCCCGTGCGCCACAACTACTGAGCCTGTGCTCTAGAACCCTCGAGCCACAACTACTGAGCTTGCGTGCTGCAACTACTGAAGCCCTCGCGCCTAGAGTCCATGCTCCCCAATAAGAGACCCACTGCAATGAGAAGCCTGCGGCACCACAATGAAGAGTAGCCCCTGCTCGTTGCAACCAGAGAAAGCCTGCGCGCAGCAACGAAGATCCAATGCAGACAAAAAAAAAAAACCTCAATTTTTAAAAAAAATTGTAAAGAAAAAAAAAATTTTTTTTTAAACTGAAAAAAAAAAAAACCCACCACTATGGATCAGGTACTGGTGCTAGAGTCAGAGGATATGAAATCAAAGTCAAAAACATGTACTTCTAACCTCTGGGACTAAGCTCATTTAGGCTATACTCCTTATCAAAGAAAGTTAAGTCTCAGTGGCATCCTACACAATTATTCAATATTTTTTATGAAAATAAGACTTCTAAAACATAATACAAAAATCTAAACTCAAAAAAATTATTCTCAAGTTTCTTAAATTACTGAGGACAAAAATTATATTGATAGATACTAACTCTGGTTTTATGGATTCTCAATGGTAAGATCGTTTTATCTCAATAATACAGTACTTACAGTACCCCAAAAGACCTTTAGAGATAAAACCTAGATCCCAAATTACGTGTCTGAAATGAAAAGTGTCCAAATCTACCCTAAGTCTCTCTTTCCTAAGTTTGGGAGATTGCTCCTAGGAAAAGGAGACATGTACCTTTCCATGACAGCCAGGCACTCCTTTCTCCAGGTAAATCGACTCCCTCGTCGCAGTCGGAAGGTGCCAGATGTAGCTGAGACTGGGGGAGGCGTTTGTCTCCATTCCGGGTCCTCTATTGGAATGGGCGCAGGTCTCATACTTAGCGTAGCTCCTGAAATAAATAAGACTTTTTTGGGCAAATATCCTGCACTTTACTAAAACCAATATGACAAATATGTCATGAAATCAACAATAAACTTTTGCCCCTTCATTGGAAATTGCAGGCCCAATACATTTGGTATTTATATTTAAAAAAAATTATTTGACCAAAATAAAAATCCAAGGAGACAAAAACTCTTCCTTAAAAAGTCCATGTATTTTACTTTATTTTGCTTTACTTTGCTTTACTTTACTTTACTTTACTTATTTTATTTTATTTTGCCACGCTGCATGGCTTGCAGGATCCTAGTTCCCCGACCAGGGATTGAACCTATGCTCTCAGCAGTTAAAGCGCAGTGTCCTAACCACTGCACCGCCAGGGAACTCCCCCATTATTAATTATTTTAAATGTTTTTTTTTTTTCAGTTAGTCATTTGTCTTTTATCTTTGTTTATGTCAATTTTTGAAACAAAGCTCAAAATCTCTCTCTTCAGGGGAATAAGGACATGCGGTCCTTGGCCCAGTGACAACTCTTAATCAGAGTATCTTCCTCTGAAAAATTTCTCTTGAAATTCCTATTTGACAGTTTTAATCTTTCTGAACAATATATCCTACACGTTCAGAACCTTTCATTACCATTCAAAAGACTTCTTGTTGTTGAGAAAATGGAGCCCTTTAATCAATGTATGCAGGTAGGAGATGAATTTAAAATAACAATGGGCCTCCCTGGTGGCGCAGTGGTTGAGAGTCCGCCTGCCGATGCAGGGGATACAGGTTCGTGCCCCGGTCTGGGAGGATCCCATATGCCGCGGAGCGGCTGGGCCCGTGAGCCATGGCCGCTGGGCCTGCGCATCCGGAGCCTGTGCTCCGCAGCGGGGGAGGCCGCAACAGTGAGAGGCCCGCATACCGCAAAAAGAAAAAAAAAAAAATTAAAAAAAAAATAAATAAATAAAATAACATTAATTGTTGCAAACTCTTAAAAAAAAAAAAGTCATGGGGCTTCCCTGGTGGCACAGTGGTTGAGAGTCCGCCTGCCGATGCAGGGGACACGGGTTTGTGCCCCGGTCCGGGAAGATCCCATATGCCGCGGAGCGGCTGGGCCCGTGAGCCATGGCCGCTGAGCCTGCGCGTCCGGAGCCTGTGCTCCGCAACGGGAGAGGCCACAACAGTGAGAGGCCCGCGTACCGCAAAAAAAAAAAAAAAAAAGCAGAAGAGGGAATTAATTCCCCGGTGGTTCAGTGGTTAGGACTCTGCGTTTTCACTGCCGACGGCATGGGTTCGATCCCTGTTTGGGGAACTAAGATCCCGCAAGCTGCGTGGCAAAAAAAAAAAAAAAAAAAAAAAAAAAAGCACAAGAAAAACTCTGGAAACACTACAACAAACAGATTTGTCCTAGAAACCTGTTCCTCTTGCTTTGGTTGAAACGGATGGAGAGCAATGAATAACCCAAGAATGGGTTCACAATTATGCAGGAACAATGTATGTAAGAATTTAAATCCCTCTGAAGTAAAATACAGGCATTCTGTATTGGTAAAGAACCCACTATTTTCTTCCCTATAGGAAGCGTGTTATCTGTGTTCTCTACAGAAACGTTTTTTTCTCCACATTATATCTGGGCCCCCATTAAGACAAAATTTTGCAGATTTATCTAGCAGATCTAAACCCAGAGAAAACAAAACTCTTCCTAATTTGCTGATAGATTTTAACATTTTGGTAACTGTTCTCTTTGCATCTATAATCATTTTCTTGCTTATCAGGGTTACTTTTGGGTGAGCCTTTGCCAATCAGCTAATGAAAGAATGACTACAAGCATGTTATTACTGCTCCATTCATAGATACTAACTTCTCCAAAAGTAATTTTTCATCTTCCCCGACGTCATACACATGATTTCCCTGGGGCTCGAATCCCTGCAACAGTGAGGGAGGAGGCACACTCTGCTCTCCAAATTTACTTTATGTGCAAACTTTATTTAATTGTTTAATTTAGAAATATGCAGAATCACTGCCATGAGCCAAGAGGAACTCATCAAACCCTGTCTGCTATAGTAATGTTTAAATTAGACGAGAGAGGACTGTTGAGCTTAATTTGATTAAATAAAGGGGCTCTTGATGTCAACCATGCTGAATTTAGTACTCACTGCTTTTTAAAAATAGGCATTTTCTTGTAAATGTTTTCATAAGAAACAAGATAAAATGTATTTGATCAGTTTCCATCAGCCTATTTTATTCATAAGCCTTGGCAGGCTTTAGGTTATGCTGGGAAATTCTGGTGATTGGTCTGTTTAGCAGAGAACTACACTGTATCTGTAGGATTATCAGTAAAAATAACCTAAATATGCACTCTATTATTTTTCTTGCTGATTCCACTAAAAGAGAGACTAAAAAAACCTATTCAAATGGATCCAGAGTGAAGAGGTTGAAAAAGAGAAGAACGTCAATCAACGTATACAGAGAGAAATGCTCTGAGCCCAGGAATAAAGGCACAGAATGTACAAATACTTTGGTTTTTTTCTAAATGCTTAAATTTAGAGGGAAAAAAAAGTACTTTTTCATCATGTGAGTTTCCTTAATTTTGCATTTTTTCTCAGAATATATGCAAAGGGATGGTACCATTTACATTTGTTCCAATGAGCTATCTGTCCTGGACAGAGAAAAAATATGAAATAAAAGAACTATCAGTAAAAATCACCGACATCTTTTTTTTTTTTTTTTTTTTTTTTTTGCTGTACGCGGGCCTCTCACTTGTTGTGGCCTCTCCCGTTGCGGAGCACAGGCTCCGGACGCACAGGCTCAGCAGCCATGGCTCACGGGCCCAGCTGCTCCGCGGCATATGGGATCCTCCCAGACCGGGGCACGAACCCGTATCCCCTGCATCGGCAGGCGGACTCTCAACCACTGCGCCACCAGGGAGGCCCCCGACATCTTATTTCTCTACCTAACTGCCTCTCAAAAGCAGGTCTGAACTATGTAAACCTAGGTTCTTCAGTTGTTTTATATCTTAAAACCTATTAACAAGGTAGATTAATTTCTTTTTTTGCCTTTCTCCCTCTTTGCCTCCCTCCCTCTCTTATTTTCATTACACTTTTTATGTATTTTTGGAATATACAACACAAGTGCATGGAATAAAATTTAGAAAGACACAAAAAGGTTACATAGTTAACAGTGTCCCTGCCACTCCCATCCTCCCCTTCTCTCAGTTCCCCGGCACAGAGCTATTCTTATCAGTTCCTAATATACCCTTCCAGAGATGTTCCAAGTTTATATAATCTCATGTATATGTGTGTGTGTGTGTGTGTGTGTGTGTGTGTGTGTGTGTGCGCGCGTGTGTGTATTCCCCCTACATAAATGGCAATATACTATATCCATTGTTTTCTACCTTACTTTATTCACTGATGAATTTGATATTCCTACATATAAATTCAATTCATATAAAGCCACCTTTAAAAAAATAGCTATATAGGGCTTCCCTGGTGGCGCAGTGGTTGGGAGTCTGCCTGCCGATGTGGGGGGTGCGGGTTCGTGCCCCGTTCCGGGAGGATCCTGCATACCGTGGAGCGGCTGGGCCTATGGGCCGTGGCCGCTGGGCCTGCGCGTCCGGAGCCTGTGCTCCGCGGCGGGAGGGGCCGCAACGGTGAGGGGCCCACGTACCGCAAAAAAAAAAAAGCTATATAGCCTCCACAGTATTCCATTATACAGATATACCATAATTTATTTAACCACTTCTCGACTGAGGGACATTTAGTTGGATTCCAATCACCTCTGCAATGACTTGCAAAGAAAATTCTGATGTATTATATAAAAGTGAATACTGACTAGACAGTGGATAAGGTATTCTTAGATGCTAATGTAATGTTCATCTTATCACACAATATTAATTTGGAACTATCATCATATAATAGTTCCAAAGTGTCCATGAAATAAGAATAAGTTCTTCTCTAGCTAAAACCAAAGGTTATTTTAAACTCAACAAAATAAAACTGCATTTATCTAGAAAAAATTCTGTACAATATTAGCTCTTTTAATAAAGGTGAAAGTGCACAGAAAAACTTTAAAAAATTTTAATTTCAACTGGTAATATCCAATTACTGTTGATGCAACAAAAAGGGCCAGTTTGACAATTACAAACTTATCCCCTTCTTTTCAGCTAACTTTGAATTATATCCTACAGAAAACTAGAAACTAGACTACAAAGAACTGGACTAGGAAGCTAGAAAGAACTCAGAACTAGAATGGATTTGATTCTCAAATAAAAAATAAGAAGTCATTTTACAGGGGGACAGTTGGTAATGCAACTTCATAGAAAAGCAAATGCATATAATTAGGGGTACTTACTGTTAAAAGGAGGAGGCACTATATCTTTAAAGAAAAAACACCTGCTAATTAATGCTGTTAGCCCTTTCCCATTTTCCTGTTAAAACTGGATTCCAATAGTAGTGTTCCACAGTCGGCAGTGTTGTCAGATCAGTGACAACAATGCCAACGTGATAGTCCGCCTTCCTGCTTCTAATGAACTCATTTTCCTGGTATCCCAGTCCCTGTCTGAGATTGAATTCCAGCCCTGAAATCCAGTGTGGGAATTTAGCTTTACCAGCTATGATTAGATTATATGTCAGGCACTGATCTAAGTGCCAAATCCAAGAGACAGAAATCCCTTCTCTTATGGAGGCTGATTACCTGGTACAGTTGACTTGTGTTTGTCTTTCAAATTCTTCATTGCTCTGCTCTATATATTTTGGAACATCTTAACAATCCCTCTGATATTCCCCCTGGTAGCCAATTGCTGTCATGTGACCAGGTTTATGAAGCCCCTGGGCACAGTTCCTTATTTACCTAGCCCAACCCTTGTTATCAATATCATAGCCTAAGCTGCTCTATTAAACAGACCAAATGCAAAGTTTTTGTTCCTTTCCATCTGATTTGCTCTGCTGTGAGTCATGGGAGAAGTCAGCTCTTTGGGAAGACTGCTTAGAGCTCAGATGGAAGTGTTGCCTCAGCATGAGTCTTTAGACTGCGCTGTCCTATATGGTAGCCACTAGCCACATGTGGTTATTGAGCACTTGAAATATGGCTGATTGCAGATGGCATGTGCTTTAAGTGTAAAATACACATTGTATTTCAAAGAAAAAGAAAAGGAAAAAAAGAGAGAGAGAGAGAAAGAGAAAAAGAAAGGAAGGACTGAAGGAATAGAGAGAAGGAAAGCTCTCAGTAATTTTTTGAAGCGTTGATTAAATGTTGAAGTGATAATACAAGCATAAATATTAATACATTATCAAAATTAATTTTAGCTATTTCTTCTTTTTAAAATGTGGCTACTAGATAATTTAAATTACATATGTCATTTGCATTATATTTCTACTAAACTGTGCTGTTTTAGAACATTTAACTAATGGCAGCAACAACAGAGTCATTATTTTGAGACGTTTGCCTGTATATCTAGATATCATTAGAAAAATATCTAAAAATGGAAGCTCCTCTTTGTAGAAAAACTGCCAGCTAGTAAATATTGAAGGAATGCTAGATTACATCACCACCATTTTGCAATCCCCCATCAGAATAACTGATTCAGGTGAGCATCATCAATGGGCGCTAAGACCACTGGCAAAGCTTGTTGCAGAAAAGGCTATTCATCCAGCGGCAAAGTAATGCCCTATAGGTTATTTACAAGCTGCAAAAATAGGATCCGGTGGCCACCACTTTAACAAACAATCAAACTTAGCAAATGAGTAGTGCTACAACCTGACACTACATGCCTCTTGACATGTGGTAACGTGAGGTAAACATTACCCACAAAGCATTTTGCCCCAATGTTTTATTGTGAAAAATTTCAAACATACAGCAACAATGAAAGAATTTTATAGTGAAAATCTGTACCCATACCATCTAATATTTTACTAGACCTAGTTTATCACTTATCCATCTCCCTATTCATTTTATCTTGATGCGTTTCAAAGTTAACTGCAGCCATTAGTAAATGTCCTCCCTAAACGATCTATGAAGTACTCTTGCCAAAATGTATTTAACCTGAATCTAATCAAGCCTCTAATCCTAACTTCCACTGTATGTGAAATACACAGGCTATAGAAGAACAAGTTAGTCGACACTAAGAGGATACAGAAAAGCCCAGAATGTGAGACATTCTGTGAGGTTAGATGGTTTAAAAAGCTTATGTCATGAAAGAAAAATTTTAAGTGACTAGTTTTAAGACTCTAAAGAGACATAACAAATTCCAATCTGTCAACCTAAATCACATACTATTTACTGAAAAAAAAAGCTGATAAATCAGGAGTACGGGATTAACAGACACAAAGTACTATACATAAAAAATATATAAGCAACAAGCATTTACTGTATAGTACAGGGAACTATATTCAATATCTTGTAATAACCTATAATGGAAAATAATCTGAAAAAAATATATAATTGAATCACTTTGCTGTACAGCTGAAACTAACACAATATTGTAAATCAACTATACTTCAATTAAAAAATTAATTAATTCTAAAAAAAGCTACAAAAGACATTCTTGCAACAACTAAAGAAATGTGAATATGGACTGAATATTAGGTGTTATTATGGAATTAAAATTAATTTTCTTAGATATGATTGTAGGGGTTGTGGTTATGTAGGCGATTACCCTTTTTTCAGGAGATGAATGCTAAAGAGAAAGAGTATATGTTTGTATACACGCATACATAATTTTAAAATTTATTCATTTATTTATTTTACAGGGATAAAGCAAATATAGCAAAATGTTAACAATTATTGTATCTACGAAGAGGATAAACAGGTGTTAGCTGTGCTGTTCTTTTAATTTTTCTGTATATCTGAAATATAAAAAATGGGGGGCTGGGTAGATTAAAAAATTCATTGCGAAGAGATTGACACGGTCTGTTCTGTTTTGTCTGCCTGAGCCTTTCAAAGTGATCTTTGGAAAAAAAAAAATCTAACCACAGATACACACACACATATATGTCTCTATAACATTATTTCCACCTCAGAGCCAATGCTATTATTAGCTAAGAGTCTTCAATACTCGATATTCGAATTGATAATTTAGTCTGTAAGCAAAGGCTTTAATGCTGTAGTACTACAGAAGATAGTTCAATCACAAGGTTAAACTTGAGGCAGATCTCACTACCACCAGTCTGTGTAATGTGTAGAATGAGAGAGTCTATCACAAACTTCAGATTTTACTTATATACCACCATTAAAAGCATCCTGCAATAGATCTTGCCTCTTCCTGGCAACTTCTGACACAAAGGGTTTTGTGATCTTTTTTAAGATTTCAGTCTATTTTCCAACCTATTGCTGCCCCCAAAGTCAACAGGGCAGCTTCACCCTAAAGTCCAAAGACACATTCATTACCCAGAATTAGAATTAGAAAATCATTAGCAGTAATCATTGGATATGGTATAGCATGAACAAAATAAAAGTATTAAATTTATATTACTAACTAAAACAAGATTTACAAATACACATATAGAACTAGGTATGGAATCTTATATGTATCAATACCTATAGTTGAGGGGAAAAAAACTGGCTACTGACAATCATGACCTTTCTTTCAAATTATGGTTAGAAATGTCATATAACCTGGAAAACAAAGAGGCACCTTGGAGGAAGTAGTGAAAATGACTAGATAATATTAGACAGTAAGCTAAAAATTGGTACAATCAGGGCTTAGGTTTTACAGTTAAGAGTGTTCTTTGGCATAAAGGAACAACAGTAAAGTACGAAACTACCTTGGGGAAGACAAACCAAGGAACACTATGGAGTGGAACGGAATCCAATTATGGAGTCAATAAAGTAATTAATTTATATTTGTCCCATTTCAGATGCAATAAAAAAAGGAGAAAGTATTTACCAGGGTTTGTCTTTTCAAGCTGATACCATCGGTAGAACGCTCTTTTCTTCTGTTCACTCAGGTCTGATCCCTGCTGCAACAGCCAGTGAGAGATCCGGCTCTGACTGATACCTGTGGAGAAAGAGAAACAGCTGCTGTGGATACTGCAATTACAGGGAAGTTAATGAGGGATCTGTTGGTTCTAGGTTATTGGGTACTTTATTCTCTGTTAATTCTATATGGAAGCTGCAACTTGAGCAAGGCTTTTAATATTGGGCTTCCTTGTAAAAGCTGACTGCAAGGATATATTCAGAAATGATCTATAAGAGGTCAAAGCATTTTATTTACCAAGACCTAAAAATGGTCTCTAAATTAATCTCTAAACCAGGTTCATGAATGTGAGATAAATGAAGAGCTATCTAAATAACAGTTGTCAGAAGCTGATTAAGTTTGTGTTCCTTCAACCACCATCACCACCTCCACCCCGATCCTGGTTTAGAACATTAGAACTTTTACCAGATATTTGGAAGAAAAAAAATCAAGCCAGCACATTTTGCTACTCATTATTGATACTGATAAAAAGATTTAGGGGCTGGGAAAGGAGAGGTCATTGAAAATACTCTCTTCAATAAGATTTCTGGATTATTTGTTAATTCACTCAGGCTAACTCATTTGTTAATTCATTTTCAGGCTCATTAGTATAGATAACTAACAGTTGGAAGACTTTTAGAGTTATGCTACAATAGGACCTCTTAAGAAATCTCAAGAGGTAAAGATGTTCTTCTAACAGACTTAACAAAACACTGAATACAATACAAAGCAGTAGTTTTCAGCTATCACTAACAAGTTCTTGAAAGCAATAAATAAGAAATTGAAAGACCTCCATGTGGAAGGTAAAAAAGCATGTCTAAAACTTACTAGAGTATGGGAATAACATGCTTCTTCTGGTCATTATAGCTATTCCAAAATGAATAATTCAACATACAACTGGCAAAAGCAAAGAATAATAGGAAATATAAAACTGTCTTATACGCCCATAAGGCACTTTCCAAAAGACCATTCAGCTACCATAGAGGGTTAAGAGTATCTGAACTCCCCCAAGGAATTACTTATGGTAACTGGATAGTACTGAATACCACCTGTGCCAGCACATGTTTAAAGCTGTAACTCACAACAGAAAGAGTGGTTATCATGAAGTAATCACGCCCCCTAACTTAAGAAGCAGCAGGAGGTCTGGTTATCCCATTTAACTCATTAAAAGCAAGCCCCTAGCTTCTGTACCTTTAAAAACCTACGTTAAAAGAAAATTTGCGGAAATGGGGGAGGGCAGTTTTGTTAAAAGAAAAGTTGGGCTGAGAAGCATGGTTCTCTGATTGGAAACACCTTCCACTTTCAAAGGGTGAAATTCAAAGAGTTTTTCCAAAGCCGAAGAGATTATATTTTCAAATCATTCACACATCAGTTTTTCAATGGATTGAAGATCTATGTGATGCAGGTGCTGGCAGCTATCACTGTACGCTTGTTCTAAGAGAACGCAAATTATTCAGTATAATTAAATTGGCCATGTTTAGCAATGCTTTCACCAAAAGTCTAGTTTCAGACATTATACTATTTTTCACATGACTTTTTGGGTTTTTTTGGCGGCGGCGCGGTGCACAGGCTTCTCATTGCGGTGGCTTCTCTTGTTGCAGAGCTCGGGCTCTAGGCGCGCGGGCCTCAGTAGTTGTGACTCCGGACTCTAGGGCACAGGCTCAGTAGTTGTGGCGCACGGGCTTAGTTGCTCTGTGGCATGTGGGATCTTCCTGGACCAGGGCTCGAACCTGTGTCCCCTGCATTGACAGGTGGATTATTAACCACTGTGCCACCAGGGAAGCCCTCACATGAGTTTTTAGCAAGAGTGAAGAAATCAACCATCTACCACCATGAAATCAAAACTGATTTTCATGTCAACAAAATGAAACCATTTTACATGGATTCTTACATTGGTATCATACTACTCAAAAACAGAGGGAATTTGAGGAAAATCTGTTAAGAAAAAAACCCAAATATATCGGTTCTGTTACCTACAGAATTAAATCTTCCTCACACAGTCAGATCACACATAGAACAAACCACAGAGTCTACTAGATATTAGAGGTGTCCAGGTTCCGGCTGTGCTATAGTGGGGCAAGAGGGCAAAAGCCCAGCAGAAGGAGAGTAAATTATGGTATATTCATATAATAAGATACTGTGCAGACTAATGTTCTAAAATAGCCATCAAAAACAAACAATAGAAAACCAAAACCAAACAAAAAGCCATCAACTGCAAGTGTTGGCAGGGCATTGAGTATATGAAACTCTCATATTGCTGATGGAAGGGTAAAGTGTCAGGGCCCCTTTGGGAAACAACTGGGCAATATCTACTAAAGCTGAACATACGCATACCATAGGATCTAGCAATTTCTTTTCTTGGTATACAGCCCACAGAAATGTGTACATACTCAAAAGAATATGTTCAAAAAACTCATACCGGAAGGCTTATATGAGCATTGTCTATCATAGTCCCCAGTTTGAAACAACTCAAATACCCATCAACAGGAAAATGCATAAATTGTGGTATTTATGTATTCTATAGACTACTACAACAAAAAGAAAAAGGGTAAACTACTGCTATATGAAGTCACACGGATAAATCTCACAAAAATAATGTTGGCCAAAAATAGTCACACATACAGGTAAAAAAAGCCACGCACAATACTGTATGATTCAATTTACATAAAGCTTAAAAACAGACACAATTAGATATATGTATATGGATGACAATCAGAATATTGGTTATCTGTCATTAGGAGGGAGGAGGTTAACTACTGGAGGTAGGATGAGAAAGTCCCATGTAGTGACCAGCACTGTTCTTGATCTTGATCTGGATGGTCGTTACATGTGTGTCTTCACTTTGTAAAAGTCATTAAACTGGACACTCTTCTCTGTCTATGTTGTATTTCAATGAAGTTTTCCCAAAAAAGTTAAAAAAATTCTATGAGGTGTTAAAAAAAAACCAAATGGATATGTATCAATATGGAAAGATCCCCATGATATAAATGGAAAAGTATACAGTTTAATGAATACATATATTTTTACATAATCTACATTGTTTTGTACAGTAACAAAAGCTCATATATAGCCAAAGATATACAATACGAATTTAGAGTGGCAGACTCTCCCTCCATTGTACACCTCTATATCGTTTTCTTAATCTGTCTACAAATATTTATTAACTTATTTTATTTTAGCCTTTCCCTATAAACACTACACACTTTATTGGCTGCTTTATAAACACTGTAATTAAGTTAAACAAAACAGAACTGTGAAAAGAAGTTAAGTTCAGCCTTCCCTGGCCAATTCCACTCTGGGGTAAGCAGTGTTAACTGTTAATATATGTTGTTCCACAATTTTCTCTATGTGTAATTATTAATTTAATAAAACAAAGGGAGAGAAGGTAATAAAGAATATCCTCCTGTCTAGTCTTTTGTGAGAGGAGGAAACAAACAAGGAACTTCTTCCCTGTAAACTTAATCTCAGTTTTCATAAGAAAACAAAGTAATAAAGCAAGCAGTTTTTCCAGAAAAGGCACTATAAAAATTAAATATGTACAATAATACATTTTACAATGATATTTCTTCATTAGCAACTTGCTGATAGGTAGGGTTCCTTTAATTTATCTTTCTGGGGCTGGTCCATGTCTTTGGAACTTCAGTTGAGCTAGGTGTCAAAAGGCCCTGCAGCTTCTCTTTACAGTCAGCTTTGGTACTTCTCCTTCAGAGAAAATTCTCCTAACTCCCTTTACTTCCCACTGCTGAAAACAACGTCATTCTCCACAAGTTTTAGCTCCTCAAAAGCTCTTTTCTACCTTTCACAGGGCAGAAGAAAAGAAAAATTTACATATAACCTTAATACACTGAGAGACTAAAACTAACCCCTGATTAATTTCTTTCCAGTAAGAAAGTGATCACATTGTGTTCAAAGGGTGAAAAAGCCTTTTTGCCAGTCTCATTCACATTCTTTTCTGAGCTTCAGCTCCATCCTTCCAGTTCCACAAATGCCATGCTCCCTTCCACCAGAGGGCTCTCCATCACAACCCATTCTTGTCAGTCCCTAGTACTACAAATTTAAATGTTTCTTCTTCCTCCAACTTCCTTTGGCACATGACACTACTGACCACTCACATCATCTTCATCCTTGGAATGCTGGATACAACTCTCCAATGCAACTTTTCAGTCAACTTCAGGGATTGCTTTGTTATCTCCTTACATGTTAGTGCCCCAAGATTCCATGTTTAAGCATCTTCTTTCATTCTACACACTCGTCCTTCGATCATCTCAACTATCAACAATCAGGGTTTAAAATACCTAAATACCAATGACTTCCAGAACACCAGACTGGTCTTTCAAACCATCTGCTAGACAGCTTCATGAGAATTTCCCACAGGTCTTCAACATAGTAAACTTGATTCATTATCCTCTTCCTTTAAATCTGTTCTTCCTCCTGTGTCCCCCATCTCAATTTTATACTCCATTCTACTCCTTCCCCCAACTCTCATATGCTTACTAAATCCAATCCCTTTCTCTTCCAAACTTTCTCTTCATCTCTCCAATCCTCATCCCAGCAGTTTGGAATCTCAGCCTCTTTTGCCTAGATAACTGAAATAACTTTGATGAAAAGAACAAGACATCTAAGATCCACAAAGCACAAAATCCTCATGATCAGATCCTTTTTAATTAAAAGATCACTTCACAGATGAAAATGTGAAATGTGCTTCTTCAATTTTCTACTTGAGAGCTGCAGTCATCTCTGCAAGTCACCTTCCACAGTGTGAGAGATACGTCTCAAAAATTTTAAGTTATAACACATGCAACCATTCTCCATAAAAATAACTCACGAATGCAGAGAAAAAAGCCCTTCCTCCATCTCTAACCCTTCTCTCATTCCCTAGAGATATCACTGTTTATTTGGTGTGAATTCTTCCAAACTCTTTATGATGCATTTAAAACACAAACATGTACATATATACATCTAAGTTTTTTTTTTTAAACACACATTTGGAGTTACCCTATACATAATAAGTAGCAATGTTTCTCACATAATGTCTTGGAATTTTCTCACATATCACATTGTGAACCTTCATCATTCTAATGGCTACATGGTATTTTATATCAGAAATATACAATAATCCACTTAAACATTTACCTGTTATTAGATATTTCAACTGTTGCTAACATTTTACTATTATAAATGATGCAATGAACACTCTATGCTTATCTTTGTGTATATAAATAAATATCTTAGGGCCAATTCACAGAAATGGACTTTGATTCGTAGCATACGAGTGGTATTTAAGTTTGTGATGGATACTACCAAATTGTCCCCTAAAGAAGATTGTACCCAATTTTATATTCTAACCAACAGTGATGAGAATTTTTCCCTACATCCTCACCATTGCTGCTTATAAAATTTATTTTTAGAGTCTGACTTTCTTTTTGTAAACATTAACACATGCTCATTATAAAAAGAATTCTACACAATTCAGAGGAAAGTAGAAAAATTAAGAGGAAAGCTAATTAAAAAAATGCATCTAAATTCTTACCACTTATAAATAACTACACTTATTACACGATTGCTCCAAGCATATGTGGACATAGAATAGGCAGAAATAATTACTAAAATGAGATAATACTACATGCTGAATTTTAAAACGTAAAAACACCAAATTTAGTTTGATTTGATTTTAACACGAGAAAAAAAATCTAAATAAACTAGAGAGAAAGATCTACTCAAATTTAGTAAATGCTTCTATAGGGGAAATGAGGTTCCTAAGAGTGCAATAAAGCAAGAAAAAAGGATCATACAAAAACACTGGGAGGTTGGAAGCACTGTTTTCTAATTTGTGGGCAGTATCTAATGGCTCCTGGCTAAAAAAGCTAAGGAAATTAGCAGACTGTGATAGCTAGTCTCCAGGATGATTCCTAATGATCCTCTTGGTCTTCCTACCTTTGTGTAATCCCCTCCAACACTGCTTCAGGGTTGGTCTGTGCAAACAACAGAATACAGCAGAATATGGTGACTTCTAAGGATAGGTCATGAAAAGTTTCTGCTTTGCTCTCTCTTAATAGTTGGTTCTGAGGAAAGCTAGCTGCCATGTTGTGAGACCACTCAATTAGACCTATGGAGAAATCCATGTGGCAAAGAACTGAAGCATTCTACTAACAGCTATGCAAATGAGGCATCTTGGAAGTGAGTCCCCTAGCCTTAGTTAAGCCTGCTGATGACTGTAGCCTCCTGAGACACCCTGAATCAGAATGACCTAAGCTGCTTCTAGATTCTTGACCTATAAAAACTAAGTGAGAGAATAAAAATTTAGGTTGTTTCAAGTTGCTAAGGTCAATGTAATCTCTTATGCAGCAACAGATAACTAATACACATACATATACTATACTTTCCCCATTTCCCTTCCCAGCCTGTACACCCAACTCCTGATATTTGGAAGATATTTTTGCATAGTCAACATTTACATTCTGTCCTGGACTCATAATTCCCATAGTTGTTTACTCATAGTTGTAGATTTAAATAAATTCAGGATTTACCATACAGTTTCTCAGTTTTTCCATTCCTAAGCTCCGTATTTTTGTTTTTGTTTTTAACTGAGATATTTTACATACAGTGAGTGCACTGCTCTTAAGTGTATAATTATTTCCATGCTCCCTAAAAGATTCCCCTTGTCCTCTTTTCACTTAATGCTTAAATTTTATATTTTAAACTTAATTTTTGGTTAGTAAGATTTCTTCATCAAGCAATTTTTACCAGTACAGGTTTATTGGTGCTGCATTCCCCAGTGCTTGTATGCCTGTATGTTTGTCTTCCCTGTTTATACTTTAAGGATAACACTACAGGGAAATTTTGGGGGGCTTAGACTTTCCTTTAAAATCTGTTAAATTGGCGTCATGTCAGTGGGTGGCAGAGTAAGGCCTTCTGAAAAGTTAGGCCCCAAAAACGCAATGAGGGCAAAAGCTGCTCTACCATAAAAGCACTGCCAAAAGTCAAAATCAACTTTTTCAGAACTCTGGAAATTAACCAAAGGTGTGCAACAATCCAGAAGTATTTATTCAAAAAAAAATAAAGCTAAATTTTAGTAAGACCAGCTATATGACATTTTAGCTTGAACTATACTCATTCCCATCATCCCAGCATTGCAGTAGACTATATTCTTGCAATCACAGTGAAAACCAAGAATGGTCTATTAGCCACTGGAGAGGGAAAGACAGGTTTGGAGTTCCCCGAAAACACCATTCTAAGAGAACTGTCATTTTTTGACCTGTTTGGCAACCCCCTGGAAACTCCCATTTGCAAAGCTCATTCTTATTTGACCTTATCCAGACCTCATTCAGTGTGAATAGCCTTTTCCCTCGGAGGGGAGAAGGAAGGGAAGTGGTTTGCAGAAAACAATCAGTGGCAATCATTTAATATTGCAGGTGCCTGAGGTGATGATGATAACAGTTGGGGCAAACAAGGAACTGAACAAAATATTTAAAAAGCTGAGGAATTCTTAAGATGTCTATGAGGGTCTTTGAAAAGCTCAGATATAATTCTGGGAATTTAGAAGGCCAGGTGCATGCACAGGGCTGTGCACATGCCTAGGTCTATGTGCATGACCAGGGCAATGTGCATCACAGGAAAGAACTATGAAGGCCCTAAGCTCTAGCCTCTCTGGCTGACTTTGAGACATGGTGCAAAGAGAAAGTGAAGGGTAAGGTAGAATTATAAACTGCCTGCCTGAGCATTAAAGGCATGCCTCAATATATGTACAGAGCTCCTCATCAAAGCTGGGAAATTTATTGGTTCCAGGCATTTAAGGAAATCTCTGTCCAATAAATAGCTGACTACTAAGCTAATAACAAGGAAGAGACTTCAGTAGCCACACACCACAAAAAATACTGACTTTACAGGATTAGTCCAGGAAAGTCACTAAACAAAAAGCAACAAAAACAAACAGCAAC